>NC_143024.1:22620000-23220000 GCF_057628025.1 Oncorhynchus mykiss
TTTAAGAGCAGAGTATCAGCCCCAGCAGTCAGCAAACAGTGTAGGGAGGTGCTTAGGAACGTCACATTGCTGAAGTGAAACTAAAATGAAAACCTGAATGTTATGAACAGGATTGAATTTTTCCACTTTAAAGAATCGATCTATACAGCTGTACTGTCACCTACTGTAGTCTCCAGTCACTGGAGCCTTTTTCTGATCAGAGGAAGAGAATGAACAGAGTCAACAGACGCTGAGGTGAGTAAAGAGAAGATAGAGTTATAATATGTGATAGTTATTTAAAATGATGTTACATGAACTTTATATAAAACGTTGTATTACTAATTTGTTGACAATCATAAATGAAACAATATAAAAATATATAATTGCTTATTTCAGAGTGACTATAATACATTATGTTCTTTGGTCTGTTCCCAGCAATGGCTTCCTCCTGTATTCTCCTGTGAAGAGCAGTTCCAGTGCTCTATCTGTCTGGATGTGTTCACTGAGCCAGTCTCCATCCCCTGTGGACACAACTACTGACCTATGCCATTGTCCATTGTGTATGGAGAAATTCAGACAAAGACCTGAGCTTCGAGTCAATACTTTCATTTCTGAAATGGCTGCTCAGCTCAAGAAGTTGGCTCCAGTTGAAGCCACACCCTTCACCCCAGGACAAGCCCAAACCACAACCCTCGCCAAATCTGGAGAAGTGCCATGTGACGTCTGTACTGATACAAAGCTTGTGTCTATAAAGTCCTGCCTGGTGTGTCTGGCCTCTTACTGTGAGACTCACCTGGAGCCTCATCAGAGAGTTGCTTCTTTCAAGAAACACAAGCTGATCGACTCTGTGGAGAACCTGGAAGACAGGGTGTGTAAGAAGCATGAGAGACCCCTGGAACTGTTCTGTAGGAGTGATCAGATGTGTGTGTGTCAGTTCTGCTGTCATGTACTGTCATGTTGTCTTGTCTCTGTCCTTTCCCTTCACCCTGTCTCCCTCTGCTGGTCGTGTTAGGTTACCTTTTCTCCCCCGCTTTCCCCCAGCTGTCCCTTGTCTCCTCTAACTACCCATTCACCCCGTTCCCCACCTGTTCCCTTTTTTCCCTCTGATTAGGTCCCTATATCTCTCTCTGTTTCTGCTCCTGTCCTTGTCGGATTCTTGTTTGTTTGTGTCATTCATGCCTGAACCAGACTGCCGTCATGTTTGCTGTAACCTTGTCCTGTCCTGTCGGAATCTGCCGGTCCATCTGAGCCTACCTATGTTTGGTAATTAAAGAAGCTCTGTTTAAGTTGATTCGCTTTTGGGTCCTCATTCACGCACCGTAACAGAAGAATCCGACCAAGAATGGACCCAGCGACTTCGGATCCTCTCCACTCAGCCGTCGAGATCCAGGGAGCGATGCTAGGCAGACACAAGCAGGAATTGTCTGCTGCTCGACATGCCGTTGAGACCCTGGCCACCCAAGTCTCCAACCTCACAGAACAGGTTCACCATCTCCGCCTCGATCCACCGGCCACTTCCAGGGCTTTCGAATCTCCGGAGCCCAGAATCAATAACCCGCCGTGTTACTCTGGGGAGCCCACTGAATGCCGCTCGTTCCTCACCCAGTGTGATATTGTGTTTTCTCTCCAGCCCAACACTTACTCCAGGAGCACTGCTCGTGTCGCCTACGTCATATCTCTCCTTATTGGATGGGCTCGTGAGTGGGGCACGGCAATCTGGGAGGCAAGGGCTGAGTGTACTAACCAGTATCAAGACTTTAAGGAGGAGATGATACGGGTTTTTGATCGATCTGTTTTTGGGGAGGAGGCTTCCAGGGCCCTGTCTTCCCTATGTCAAGGCAATCGATCCATAACAGACTACTCTATTGAGTTTCGCACTCTTGCTGTCTCCAGTGGCTGGAACGAGCCGGCCTTGCTCGCTCGTCTTCTGGAGGGTTTCCGCGCAGAGGTAAAGGATGAGATTCTCTCCCGGGAGGTTCCTTCCAGCGTGGATTCCTTGATTGAACTCGCTATTCGCATTGAGCGACGGGTTGATCTTCGTCACCGAGCTCGTGGAAAGGAGCTCGCGCTCTCCGTCGCCTCCCTCTCCGCATCACTACCATCTTCCTCTGCCGGCTCGGGTGCTGAGCCCATGCAGCTGGGAGGTATCCGCATCTCGACTAAGGAGAGGGAACGGAGAATCACCAACCGCCTCTGTCTCTATTGCGGTTCCGCTGGTCATTTTGTCACTTCATGTCCAGTAAAAGGCCAGAGCTCGTCAGTAAGCGGAGGGCTACTGGTGAGCGCTACTACTCCTGTCTCTCCTTCAAGATCCTGCACTACCTTGTCGGTCCATCTACGCTGGACCGGTTCGTCAGCTTCCTGCAGTGCCTTAATAGACTCTGGGGCGGAGGGCTGTTTTATGGACGAGACCTGGGCTCGGGAACATGACATTCCTCTCAGACAGTTAAAGGAGCCCACGGCCTTGTTCGCCCTGGATGGTAGTCCTCTCCCCAGGATTCAGCGTGAGACGCTACCTTTAACCCTCACTGTTTCTGGTAATCATAGTGAAACCATTTCTTTTTTAATTTTTCGTTCACCTTTTACACCTGTTGTTTTGGGCCATCCCTGGCTAGTTTGTCATAATCCTTCCATTAATTGGTCTAGTAATTCTATCCTCTCCTGGAACGTCTCTTGTCATGTGAAATGTTTAATGTCTGCTATCCCTCCTGTTTCCTCTGTCTCTTCTTCACAGGAGGAGCCTGGTGATTTGACAGGGGTGCCGGAGGAATATCACGATCTGCGCACGGTGTTCAGTCGGTCCAGGGCCACCTCTCTTCCTCCACACCGGTCGTATGATTGTAGTATTGATCTCCTTCCGGGAACCACCCCCCCCCGGGGTAGACTATACTCTCTGTCGGCTCCCGAACGTAAGGCTCTCGAAGATTATTTGTCTGTAGCTCTTGACGCCGGTACCATAGTCCCCTCCTCCTCTCCCGCCGGAGCGGGGTTTTTTTTTGTCAAGAAGAAGGACGGGTCTCTGCGCCCCTGCATAGATTATCGAGGGCTGAATGACATAACAGTGAAGAATCGTTATCCGCTTCCTCTTATGTCTTCAGCCTTCGAGATCCTGCAGGGAGCCAGGTTTTTCACTAAGTTGGACCTTCGTAACGCTTACCATCTCGTGCGCATCAGGGAGGGGGACGAGTGGAAGACGGCGTTTAACACTCCGTTAGGGCACTTTGAATACCGGGTTCTTCCTTTCGGCCTCGCTAACGCTCCAGCTGTCTTTCAGGCATTAGTCAATGATGTCCTGAGAGACATGCTGAACATCTTTGTTTTCGTTTACCTTGACGATATCCTGATTTTTTCACCGTCACTCCAGATTCATGTTCAGCACGTTCGACGTGTCCTCCAGCGCCTTTTAGAGAATTGTCTTTTTGTGAAGGCTGAGAAGTGCACTTTTCATGCCTCCTCCGTCACATTTCTCGGTTCTGTTATTTCCGCTGAAGGCATTAAGATGGATCCCGCTAAGGTCCAAGCTGTCATTGATTGGCCCGTCCCTAAGTCACGCGTCGAGCTGCAGCGCTTTCTCGGCTTCGCGAACTTCTATCGTCGTTTCATCCGTAATTTCGGTCAGGTGGCAGCTCCTCTCACAGCCCTTACTTCTGTCAAGACGTGCTTTAAGTGGTCCGTTTCCGCCCAGGGAGCTTTTGATCTCCTCAAGAATCGTTTTACATCCGCTCCTATCCTTGTTACACCTGACGTCTCTAGACAGTTCGTTGTCGAGGTTGGCGCGTCAGAGGTGGGAGTGGGAGCCATCCTTTCTCAGCGCTCCCTCTCTGACGACAAGGTCCACCCATGCGCGTATTTTTCTCATCGCCTGTCGCCGTCGGAACGTAACTATGATGTGGGTAACCGCGAACTGCTCGCCATCCGGTTAGCCCTAGGCGAATGGCGACAGTGGTTGGAGGGGGCGACCGTTCCTTTTGTCGTTTGGACTGACCATAGGAACCTTGAGTACATCCGTTCTGCCAAACGACTTAATGCGCGTCAGGCGCGTTGGGCGCTGTTTTTCGCTCGTTTCGAGTTCGTGATTTCTTATCGTCCGGGCTCTAAGAACACCAAGCCTGATGCTTTGTCTCGTCTCTTCAGTTCTTCAGTAGCCTCCACTGACCCCGAGGGGATTCTCCCTGAGGGGCGTGTTGTCGGGTTGACTGTCTGGGGAATTGAGAGGCAGGTAAAGCAAGCACTCACTCAAACTCCGTCGCCGCGCGCTTGTCCTAGGAACCTTCTTTTCGTTCCCGTTCCTACTCGTCTGGCCGTTCTTCAGTGGGCTCACTCTGCCAAGTTAGCCGGCCACCCTGGCGTTCGGGGTACGCTTGCTTCCATTCGCCAGCGTTTCTGGTGGCCCACCCGGGAGCATGACACGCGTCGTTTCGTGGCTGCTTGTTCGGTCTGCGCGCAGACTAAGTCCGGTAACTCTCCTCCTGCCGGCCGTCTCAGGCCGCTTCCTATTCCCTCTCGACCGTGGTCTCACATCGCCTTAGATTTTGTCACCGGACTGCCTTCGTCAGCGGGGAAGACTGTTATTCTTACGGTTGTCGATAGGTTCTCTAAGGCGGCTCATTTCATTCCCCTTGCTAAGCTTCCTTCTGCTAAAGAGACGGCACAAATCATCATCGAGAATGTTTTCAGAATTCATGGCCTTCCGTCAGACGTCGTTTCGGACAGAGGTCCGCAATTCACGTCTCAATTTTGGAGGGAGTTTTGCCGTTTGATTGGGGCTTCCGTCAGTCTCTCTTCCGGCTTTCACCCCCAGTCTAACGGTCAAGCAGAACGGGCCAATCAGACTATTGGTCGCATCTTACGCAGTCTTTCTTTTCGCAACCCTGCGTCTTGGTCAGAACAGCTCCCCTGGGCAGAATACGCCCACAACTCGCTTCCTTCGTCTGCGACCGGGCTATCTCCTTTTCAGAGTAGCCTCGGGTACCAGCCTCCGTTGTTCTCATCTCAGTTCGCCGAGTCCAGCGTCCCCTCCGCTCAGGCTTTTGTCCAACGTTGCGAGCGCACCTGGAAGAGGGTCAGGTCTGCACTTTGCCGTTATAGGGCGCAGACTGTGAGAGCTGCTAATAAGCGTAGAACGAAGAGCCCTAGATATTGTCGCGGTCAGAGAGTTTGGCTCTCCACTCAGAACCTTCCCCTTAAGACGGCTTCTCGCAAGTTGACCCCGCGGTTCATTGGTCCATTCCGTATCTCTCAGGTCATTAATCCTGTCGCAGTGCGACTTCTTCTTCCGCGATATCTTCGTCGCGTCCACCCGGTCTTCCATGTCTCCTGTGTTAAGCCCGTTCTTCGCGCCCCCGCTCGTCTTCCCCCCCCCCCCCCCATCCTTGTCGAGGGCGCACCTATCTACAGGGTCCGTAAAATCTTGGACATGCGTCCTCGGGGCCGTGGTCATCAGTACCTAGTTGACTGGGAGGGGTACGGTCCTGAGGAGAGGAGTTGGGTTCCCTCTCGGGACGTGCTGGACCGTGCGCTGATTGATGATTTCCTCCGTTGCCGCCAGGTTTCCTCCTCGAGTGCGCCAGGAGGCGCTCGGTGAGTGGGGGGGTACTGTCATGTACTGTCATGTTGTCTTGTCTCTGTCCTTTCCCTTCACCCTGTCTCCCTCTGCTGGTCGTGTTAGGTTACCTTTTCTCCCCCGCTTTCCCCCAGCTGTCCCTTGTCTCCTCTAACTACCCATTCACCCCGTTCCCCACCTGTTCCCTTTTTTCCCTCTGATTAGGTCCCTATATCTCTCTCTGTTTCTGCTCCTGTCCTTGTCGGATTCTTGTTTGTTTGTGTCATTCATGCCTGAACCAGACTGCCGTCATGTTTGCTGTAACCTTGTCCTGTCCTGTCGGAATCTGCCGGTCCATCTGAGCCTACCTATGTTTGGTAATTAAAGAAGCTCTGTTTAAGTTGATTCGCTTTTGGGTCCTCATTCACGCACCGTAACATCTGCACTGAGACAGACCACAAGACGCACAAGACTGTCCCCATAGAGGAAGAGTATAGAGAGAGGAAGACTCAGATGAGGAAGACTAAGGGTAAAGTTCAGGAGATGATCCAGGAGAGACTGCTGAAGGTTAAGGAGATCAAACATGCAGTAGAGCTCAGCAAGAGAGATGTAAAGAGAGAGATAGCAGACAGCGTGGAGGTCTTCACTGCTATGGTGCGCTGTATTGAGAAAAGCCAGGCTGAGCTCATTGAGGTGGTTGAGGGGAAGCTGAAAGCAGCAGAGAGGCGGGCTGAAGGGCTCATTGAAGAGTTGGAGCAGGAAATCACTGAGCTAAAGAGAGGAAGCACTGAGCTGGAGCAGCTCTCAGATATTGAGGACCACCTTCCCCTCCTTCACAGCTCCCCATCCCTCTGTACTACCCTTCCACACACAAAGAACTGGTCTGAGATCTGTGTTCATAGCAGTGTGGGTGTGGGGACTCTGGGGAGAGTTTTGTCTCAGCTGGAGGAGACCCTCGGTAAAGAGATGAAAAATGTGTGTGTTGCTGATCTGAAGAAGATACAGCAGTATGCAGTGGATGTGACTCTGGACCCTGATACAGCATATGCCAAACTCATCCTGTCTAAGGACAGGAAACAAGTGAGATATGGAGACAAAAAGCAGAATCTCCCTGCCAACCCAGAGAGGTTTGATTATCATACCCGTGTTTTAGGAAAGGATGGGTTCTCCTCGGGGAGATTCTACTATGAAGTTCAGGTGAAAGGGAGGACTTCGTGGGGTTTAGGAATGGCTAGAGAGTCCATCAACAGGAAGGGAGTGAATCTATTGAGTCTTGCCAATGGATACTGGGCTTTGGGGCTGGAGAATGGGGATGAGTATGAGGTTTTCACTGGGTTTTATGTCCCCCTCACCCTGAGAGAGAAGCCCCAGAAGTTGGGGGTGTTTGTGGATTATGAGGAGGGTCAGGTCTCCTTTTACAACGTGGAGGCCAGGTCTCATATCTACTCTTTCACTGGCTGCACCTTCACTGAGAGACTCCACCCACTGTTCTCTACAGGCTATCATCCTTCCAACACAACTCCTCTTATCATCTCTCCCATCAAGTCTGGCTGAGTTTAGAGAACAGGGAATTCAGTCACACAGACACAAAGCATATGCACAATATTACTGTGTTTATATTTGTACATTCATTAGAGAATATGTTTGTATATGTTTATCAGCTTATTTATTTGCATTCTGCTGGTATCTTCTCTGATATCATAACACTGTATATTACAATGAAAATATAAAAGTTTTACATTTGAGTCCATGTGCAATTTCTCCCTTGGATTTACCAACTATTGCATACTGTCAGAGCCGGTCGTGACCTCCCTGGGGCCCTAAGCAAAATTCTGCTAAGGGGCCCTCCTACCTGACCCGTGAGCCATGTAAACCATTTGCCATTGCCACACAGTCACACCTGACATCCCAGTGCTCCCACTACACAGTGGGAAGACCTACAGGAGGCCTGGTGCGTGGAGGAGGCACCGGATGGAGTGAAGGGCGACTCCGGCAGCTCCGGAGTGAAGGGCGACTCTGGCAGCTCCGGAGTGAAGGGTGGCTCTGGCAGCTCCGGAGTGACGGGCGGCTCTGGCAGCTCCTGCCTGACTGACGGGCGGCTCTGGCAGCCTCTGACTGACGGGCGGCTCTGGCAGCTCCTGACTGACGTGCGGCTCTGGTAGCTCCTGACTGACGGGCGGCTCTGGCAGCTCCGGACAGGAAGGCGGCTCTGGCAGCTCCGGACAGGAGGGCGGCTCTGGCAGCTCCGGACAGGAGGGCGGGTCTAGCAGCTCCGGAAAGGAGGGCTGCTCTGGCAGCTCCGGAAAGGAGGGCTGCTCTGGCAGCTCCGGACAGGAGGGCGGGTCTGGCAGCTCCGGATAGGAGGGCTGCTTGCTCTGGCAGCTCCGGACAGGAGGGCGGCTCTGGCAGCTCCGGACAGGAGGGCGGCTCTGGCAGCTCCGGACAGGAGGGCAGCTCTGGCAGCTCCTGACTGGCGGGAGACTCTGGAAGTGCCGGACAGATGGGAGAACCTGGAGGGAGGAGACGGAGAGACAGCCTGGTGCGTGGGGCTGCCACAGGACCCACCAGGCTGGGGAGAGCTACAGGAGGCCTGGTGCGTGGACGAGGCATCGGATGGACCGGGCTGTGGGGGAGCACTGGAGCTCTGGTGCGCAGCCTTGGCACCACTCCTCCAGGCTGGATGACCACTTTAGCCTGGACCCTCCAGAGTGCAGGCACAGGTTGAACCGGGCTGTGGGTGAGCACTGGAGATCTGGTGCATACCACTCGCACCTCTCCCTTAGGCTCAATACCCACATTTCGGAGCGCAGGCATAGGGCGAACTGCACCCTCGGAGACACAGCATGCACAGGCGGCGCAGGATACCCTGGTCCGAAACGGCGTACCGGAGACCAAACACGCTGAGCCGGCACAACATGCCCTGGCTGGATGCCCACTCTCGCATGGCACTTGCGGGGGGCTGGCCTATAGCACACCGGGCTATGAGCGCGTACTGGCGACACCGTGAGCTTGACCGCATAACACGGTGCCTGACTAGTACTGCACTTCTTCCGGTGAGCACGGGGAGTTTGCTCAGGTCTATCGCCTGACTCCGCCAATCTCCCAGTGTGCCCCCCTCAATTTTTTTTGGGGGGGGGGGGCTGCCTCTCGTGCCTGTTGCTCTGCCTTACCTCATACCACCGCCGCCCAGCTCTCGTGCTTGTTGCTCTGCCTTACCTCATATCACCGCCGCCCACGTCTCGCTGCCTCTCGTGCCTGTTGCGCTGCCTTACCTCATATCACCCCCGCTCAGCTCTCGCTGCCTCCAGGCCTTCCTTGGGGCGACGATATTCCCCAGCCTGTGCCCAGGGTCCCTTGCCTTCCAGTATCTCCTCCCAAGTCCAGGAGTCCAGAACCCTCTGCTCCCGGTTACCACGCTGCTTGGTCCTTTTTTGGTGACGGGTAGTTATTTTCTGTATAGTGTTTTTGTTGCACCTTACAGAACTGTTCGTTTGTCGGTTTGATGTTTTTGTATTTCTGTGTTTGGCCTGGTATGGTTCCCAATCAGAGGCAGTTGTTTATCGTTGTCTCTGATTGAGAACCATACTTAGGCAGCCTGTTTTCCCACTATGGGTGGTGGGTAGTTCTGTAATGATATTCCTCCTCTTCTGACCAGGAGTATGAAGGATCGGACCAATGCTCAGCGTGGTAAGTGTTCATGTTATATTTATTAAACTGAACACAAAAATAACAAAGGAGAAAACATGACAAAAATGAAAAAGTCCTATTAGGTGACAAAACACAAAACAGGAAACAAAAACATAGAACAACACATAGAATGCCCACCCCAACTCACGCCCTGACCAAACTAAAATAGAGACATAAAAAAGGAACTAAGGTCAGGACGTGACAACTGCTCCCTCCTTTAAAACAGTTTGCGCCATCTGTCGTCTAAGAATAAGTAGACCGATACAGAACAGAATGAGATATAAACAAACAATATTTATAAAATATTATATTTTCTATAGAATCTTAAGATAAGTGAATATTAATATTAACATAAATAAGAAACTGTAGAAAATATAAAATGGAGGAAATAATAAAATATAACACTGAGCTTTGGCTCTGCTGCCTGGTAATTAGTCCAGGCCTCACAATATTATACAATTAGCTTTGTCTATACAATGTAAACATAAGCCTATAGGCTGTGGCTGCAGCTATATGTCTCAAAGTAGTCAAATAAAACCTATACAGCTGTGTGATTAACTTTGTCTATACAATGTAAACATAAGCCTATAGGCTGTGGCTGCAGCTATATGTCTCAAAGTAGTCAAATAAAACCTATACAGTTGTGTGATTAACTTAGGTTCCCTCTACAGCCTGGGCATTTTCAGCATCAGCATGGACACCAGTTTATCTGGATTGTCTGGAAGAAATGGAGAAACTACGTCAGCCAGTCATTTACACAAATGCACATCTACCATACAATCTTAAATGTTACTAAGTGTGTAAACATTTGAATGTTTTAATTAATATCTTACCATCAAAATATTACTCTTCTGGACTTTCCTGAGGCAAAATCATCAATGATGTCATCATAGGACATGTGTTTCCCCATGTCATGATTTATACTCATGACGGCCAGACCACTCAAACGTTCCTGTGACATGGAAGACCT
The DNA here is from genome assembly GCF_057628025.1 of Oncorhynchus mykiss. Taxonomy (NCBI): domain Eukaryota; kingdom Metazoa; phylum Chordata; class Actinopteri; order Salmoniformes; family Salmonidae; genus Oncorhynchus; species Oncorhynchus mykiss. Next base: position 22,630,179 of record NC_143024.1, read on the forward strand.
CAAATAGCTTTTGATGAGCTTTCATTTTGAAAAGCTCCTCTTTGCCGATGCTACTGTTACTGGTAGGGTGACTGCAATTCTTAGGGCTATCCAAAGGTTAGGAATCAAATCAAATCACATTTTATTTGTCACATACACATGGTTAGCAGATGTTAATGCGAGTGTAGCGAAATGCTTGTGCTTCTAGTTCCGAAAATGCAATAATAACTAACGAGTAATCTAACCTAACAATTCCACAACTACTACCTTATACACACAAGTGTAAAGGGATAAAGAATATGTACATAAAGATATATGAATGAGTGATGGTACAGAACGGCATAGGCAAGATGCAGTAGATGGTATCGAGTACAGTATATACTGTACATATGAGATGAGTAATGTAGGGTATGTAAACAAAGTGGCATAGTTTAATGTGGCTAGTGATACATGTATTACATAAAGATGCAGTAGATGATATAGAGTACAGTATATACATATACATATGAGATGAGTAATGTAGGGTATGTAAACATTATATTAAGTGGTATTGTTTAAAGTGGCTAGTGATACATTTTTTTACATACATTTCCATCCATTTCCATTATTAAAGTGGCTGGAGTTGAGTCAGTATGTTGGCAGCAGCCACTCAATGTTAGTGGTGGCTGTTTAACAGTCTGATGGCCTTGAGATAGAAGCTGTTTTTCAGTCTCTCTGTCCCTGCTTTGATGCACCTGTACTGACCTTGCCTTCTGGATGATAACGGGGTGAACAGGCAGTGGCTCGGGTGGTTGTTGTCTTTATGTCCTTCCTGTGACATCGGGTGGTGTAGGTGTCCTGGAGGGCAGGTAGTTTGCCCCCGGTGATGCGTTGTGCAGACCTCACTACCCTCTGGAGAGCCTTACGGTTGTGGGCGGAACAGTTGCCGTACCAGGTGGTGATACAGCCGACAGGATGCTCTCGATTGTGCATCTGTAGAAGTTTGTGAGTGCTTTTGGTGACAAGCCGAATTTCTTCAGCCTCCTGAGGTTGAAGAGGCGCTGCTGCGCCTTCTTCACAATGCTGTCTGTGTGGGTGGACCAATTCAGTTTGTCCGTGATGTGTACATTGAGGAACTTAAAACTTACTACCCTCTCCACTACTGTCCCGTCAATGTGGATAGGGGGGTGCTCCCTCTGCTGTTTCCTGAAGTCCACGATCATCTCCTTTGTTTTGTTGACGTTGAGTGTGAGGTTGTTTATTTATTTTTATTTTCCTGACACCACACTCCGAGGGCCCTCACCTCCTCCCTGTAGGCCGTCTCGTCGTTGTTGGTAATCAAGCCAACCACTGTAGTGTCGTCCGCAAACTCGATAATTGAGTTGGAGGCGTGCATGGCCACGCAGTCGTGGATGAACAGGGAGTACAGGAGAGGGCTCAGAACACACCCTTGTGGTGTTGAGGATCAGAGGGTGGAGATGTTGTTGCCTACCCTCACCACCTGGGGGCGGCCCGTCAGGAAGTCCAGTACCCAGTTGCACAGGGCGGGGTCGAGACCCAGGGTCTCGAGCTTGATGACGAGTTTGGAGGGTACTACGGTGTTAAATGCTGAGCTGTAGTCGATGAACAGCATTCTCACATAGGTATTCCTCTTGTCCAAATGGGTTAGGGCAGTGTGCAGTGTGGTTGAGATTGCATCGTCTGTGGCCCTATTGGGGCGGTAAGCAAATTGGAGTGGGTCTAGGGTGTCAGGTAGGGTGGAGGTAGGGTGGAGGTGATATGGTCCGGATGGCACTGTGATAGAGTTCCTCCAGGTTTTTCTCACAGAGAAAGGAAAGGAAAGGCTGATGGCTGATCAGGTAAATTCTGAATCTCGTGTGCCAGATCCATTCCACCAATGTCCCGGTCATCTCTGAAGGTTAGAGTGTTTTCAACTTCCAACATAAGGCGACTCCGAGATGCTGGCCTTTTAGGCAGAGTTCCTCTGTCCAGTGTGTGTGTTCTTTTGCCCATCTTAATATTTTATTTTTATTGGCCAGTCTGAGATATGGCTTTTTCTTTGAAACCCTGCTTAGAAGGCCAGCATCCCAGAGTCGCCTCTTCACTGTTGACGTCGAGGCTGATGTTTTGCGGAAAATATTTAATGAAGCTGCCAGTTGAGGACTTGTGAGACATCTGTTTCTCAAACTAGACACTCTAATGTACTTATCCTCTTGCTCAGTTGTGCGCCGGGGCCTCCCACTCCTCTTTCTATTCTGGTTAGTGCCAGTTTTCTCTGTTCTGTGAAGAGATTTTTTATTACACCTTTATTTAACCAGGTAGGCCAGTTGAGAACAAGTTCTCATTTACAACTGCGACCTGGCCAAGATAGAGTAAAGCAGTTCGACACAAACAACACAGAGTTACACATGGGATAAATAAACGTACAGTCAATAACACAATGGAAAAGTCTATATACAGTGTGTGCAAATGTAGTAAGATTAAGGAGGTAAGGCAATAAATGGGCCATAGTGGCGAAATAATTACAATTTAGCAATTAAACACTGGAGTGATGGATGTGCAGAAGATGAATGTGCAAGTAGAGATACTGGGGTGCAAAGTAGCAGCAAAAAAAATAACAATATAGAGATGAGGTAGTTGGGTGGGCTATTTACAGATGGGCTATGTACAGGTGCAATGATCGGACAGCTGATGCTGTAATCGAACCCACAAATGCTGATTCTCCAGATACTCAGCTAGTCTAAAAAAGGCCCGTTTTTTTCTTCTTTAATCAGAACAACAGTTTTCAGCTGTACTAACATAATTGCAAAAGGGTTTTCTAATGATCAATTAGCCATTTAAAGTGATAAACTTGCATTAGCTAACACAACGTGCCAGCCATCACTCGATGGGTGCTGATAATGGGCCTGTGTACGCCTATGTCGATATTCCATAGTTAATCAGCCGTTTCCAGCTACAATAGTTATTAACAACATTAACAATGTCTACACTGTATTTCTGATCAATTTGATGTTATTTTAATGGACAAAAAACATGCTTTTCTTTCAAAAACAAGGACATTTCCAAGTGACACCAAACTTTTGAACAGTAGTGTACATTTGGTAGGATGTTAGGAAGTGCAGCTCAGTTTCCACCTCATTTTGTGGGCAGTGTGCACATAGCCTGTCTTCTCTTGAGAGCCAAGTCTGCCTACGGCGGCCTTTCTCAATTGAAAGGCTATACTCACTGAGTCTGTAAATAGTCCAAGCTTTCCTTAATTTTGGGTCAGTCACAGTGGTCATGTTTTCTGCCACTGAGTACTCTCTGTTTGGGGCTAAATAACATTCTAGTTCATTCAGTTCTTTTGTTAATCCTTTCCAATGTGTCAAGTAATTATTTTAGTTTTCTCATTATTTGGTTGGGTCTAATTGTGTTGCCAGCTTGCTTAGGTGACTCTTCTCCAGGTTCATCTCTCTGTATGGAAGGTTTGCAAATCGTTTGCAAATCGCTTCCCTTTGGGATGAGGTAGAATTTAAGATCTCTTTTCTGGATTATTTGGTGTTTTACGTTGTACACGGAGGACACTTTTGCAGAACTCTGCATGCAGAGTCTCACTTTGGTGTTTATCCCATTTTGTGAATTCTTGGTTGGTGAGCGGAACCCAGACCTCACAACCATAAAGGTCAATGGGTTCTATAACGGATTCAAGTATTTTTAGCCAGATCCTAATTGGTATGTTGAAATTTATGTTCCTTTGATGGCATAGAAGGGCCTTCTTGCCTTGTCTCTCTCTCTCTCTCTCTCTCTTTCTCTCTCTCTCTCTCTCTCTCTCTCTCTCTCTCTCTCTCTCTCTCTCAGTAAACAGTACTGAGCAGGGAGGGGCTTAGTAACGTGACTGCTGAAGTGAAACTAATGGAAACCAAAATGTTATGAACAGATCAATCTTTTGCACTCAGAATCTATCCACACAGTTGCGCCTCCTGTAGCCTCCAGTCACTGTTGACCCTTTTTCTAATCAGAAGAAGAGAAAGAACAGTCAACACACGCTGAGGTGAGTAGAGAGGTGAACAAATAGAATATGTGATACTTGTTTGCTATGTTGTTACATGATAAAACAGTGTATAAAACAGTGTGTTGCTATATTGTTGACACCTAGAAATGAAACAGAATGATTCAAAAGAAGAAAACGAGATAGAATTAAGGATTTCAGAGGGCCCATTATATTTTTTTCTTCTTTGGTCTGTTTTCAGCCATGGTTTCCTCCTGTATTCTCCTGTGAAGAGCAGTTCCATTGCTCTATCTGTCTGGATGTGTTCACTGAGCCAGTCTCTATCCCCTGTGGACACAACTACTGTAAGGCCTGTATCAGAGGATACTGGGACATCATTGACTTGAACCAGGAGAGACTGCTGAAGGTTAAGGAGATCAAACAGACAGTAGAGCTCAGCAGGATAGATACAAAGAGAGAGACAATGTGGAGTTCTTCGCTGCTCTAGTGCGCTCCATTGAGAGAAGTCAGGCTGAGGTCATTATGGAGATAGAGAAGAAACTTAAAGCAGCAGAGAAGCAGGCTGAGGTCATTATGGAGATAGAGAAGAAACTTAAAGCAGCAGAGAAGCAGGCTGAGGTCATTATGGAGATAGAGAAGAAACTTAAAGCAGCAGAGAAGCAGGCTGAGGTCATTATGGAGATAGAGAAGAAACTTAAAGCAGCAGAGAAGCAGGCTGAGGTCATTATGGAGATAGAGAAGAAACTTAAAGCAGCAGAGAAGCAGGCTGAGGTCATTATGGAGATAGAGAAGAAACTTAAAGCAGCAGAGAAGCCAGGCTGAGGTCATTATGGAGATAGAGAAGAAACTTAAAACAGCAGAGAAGCAGGCTGAGGTCATTATGGAGATAGAGAAGAAACTTAAAGCAGCAGAGAAGCAGGCTGAGGTCATTATGGAGATAGAGAAGAAACTTAAAGCAGCAGAGAAGCCAGGCTGAGGTCATTATGGAGATAGAGAAGAAACTTAAAACAGCAGAGAAGCAGGCTGAGGTCATTATGGAGATAGAGAAGAAACTTAAAGCAGCAGAGAAGCCAGGCTGAGGTCATTATGGAGATAGAGAAGAAACTTAAAACAGCAGAGAAGCAGGCTGAGGTCATTATGGAGATAGAGAAGAAACTTAAAGCAGCAGAGAAGCAGGCTGAGGTCATTATGGAGATAGAGAAGAAACTTAAAGCAGCAGAGAAGCAGGTTGAGGTCATTATGGAGATAGAGAATAAACTTAAAGCAGCAGAGAAGCAGGCTGAGGTCATTATGGAGATAGAGAAGAAACTTAAAGCAGCAGAGAAGCAGGTTGAGGTCATTATGGAGATAGAGAAGAAACTTAAAGCAGCAGAGAAGCAGGCTGAGGTCATTATGGAGATAGAGAAGAAACTTAAAGCAGCAGAGAAGCAGGCTGAGGTCATTATGGAGATAGAGAAGAAACTTAAAGCAGCAGAGAAGCAGGCTGAGGTCATTATGGAGATAGAGAAGAAACTTAAAGCAGCAGAGAAGCAGGTTGAGGTCATTATGGAGATAGAGAAGAAACTTAAAACAGCAGAGAAGCAGGCTGAGGTCATTATGGAGATAGAGAAGAAACTTAAAGCAGCAGAGAAGCCAGGCTGAGGTCATTATGGAGATAGAGAAGAAACTTAAAGCAGCAGAGAAGCAGGCTGAGGTCATTATGGAGATAGAGAAGAAACTTAAAGCAGCAGAGAAGCAGGCTGAGGTCATTATGGAGATAGAGAAGAAACTTAAAGCAGCAGAGAAGTCAGGCTGAGGTCATTATGGAGATAGAGAAGAAACTTAAAGCAGCAGAGAAGCAGGCTGAGGTCATTATGGAGATAGAGAAGAAACTTAAAGCAGCAGAGAAGCAGGCTGAGGTCATTATGGAGATAGAGAAGAAACTTAAAGCAGCAGAGAAGCAGGCTGAGGTCATTATGGAGATAGAGAAGAAACTTAAAGCAGCAGAGAAGCAGGCTGAGGTCATTATGGAGATAGAGAAGAAACTTAAAGCAGCAGAGAAGCAGGCTGAAATAATCATTGAAGAGCTGAGGCAGGAAATCACTGAGTTACAGATGAGAAGCACTGAGCTGGAGCAGCTCTCAGATATTTAAGATCATCTCACCTTTACCGTGCTTCTACACCTGCATTGCTTGCTGTTTGGGGTTTTAGGCTGGGTTTCTGTACAGCACTTTGAGATATCAGCTGATGTACGAAGGGCTATATAAATACATTTGATTTGATTTGATTTGATTTGATCTCCTCCTCCTCCAGAGCTCTCCATCCATCTGCACCACCCTTCCACCTTCCAAGTACTGGTCTGAGATCAGTGTCCACAGTGGTCTGTGTGTGGGGACTATGAGGAGTGCTGTCTCAGCTGTGAAATACTGAATAAAGAGATGGAGAAGTTGTGTGATGTTGATCTGAAGAGGACACAGTAGTGTGCAGTGAATGTGACTCTGGACCCTCATATAGCGAATACAAAACTCATCCTGTCTGAGGACTGGAAACAAGTGAGATCTGGAAGCATAAAACAGAATCTCCCAGCCAACCCAGAGAGGTTTGATAATAATGCCTGTGTTTTCGGGAATAAGAGGTTCTCCTCAGGGAGATTCTATTATGAGGTGCAGGTGAAGGGGAAGTCTATGTGGGTTTGGCTAGAGAGTGGCTAGAGAGTTTGGCTAGAGAGTGGCTAGAGAGTCCATCAACAGGAATGATTGTGATGAATCACCAAGTCCTGTAGATGGATATTGGACTGTAGGGCAGTGGAATATGAATGAATACAAGGCATACGCTGGGCATTGGGTCAACCTCTCCCTGAGTAAGAAGCCCCAGAAGGTGGGGGTGTTTGTGGATTATGAGGAGGGTGAGGTTTTCTTTTATGATGTGGATGCCAGGTCTCATATCTACTCTTTCACTGGCTGCACCTTTACTGAGAGACTCTACCCACTGTTCTCTACAGGCACGAATATTCCTGGTGATAACTCAGCTCCACTTATCATCTCTACCATCAAGTCTGACTGAGTTTAGTGAACAAGGAACTCAGTCAATGGGAATCACAGCAATATGCCTTATTCAATTTGGCGATATTTCTTCTTGCGATAGATATTTCTTAGTGCTAGACCTTATCAGTTGATCAGATTTCATGATGAAGAATACTTCTCTTATGTCCTAATACTGTTTTACAATCTATATTAAAAAGGTATTGCCTGTGAGTCTTTGTACTGTTGTTTTTTAATAACTACTCCTATTTATTCCTCATCCCACGTTAAGTGAGATCACATTTCAAACACCCACAGCATACACAAATGAAGAGGGAGTTTCAGATGGTGCAGCGATACTGATAATGACTCATCACCAAGCTAAAAGTACAATCCTTCTTGGACTTAACCTATCCAACCTCTAGGATAACCTAGAAAGTCCCATACAGTGATCCATAAAGTTATAACTCTCTCTGTCTTCTCCTCTTCCCCCTCTCTCAACCCCTCTCTCTCGCTCTCTCAGTGGGATGAGGTCAGTGTCCTGGATGACCGGGGGAGACTCATCCGGACCTTTGAGGTCTGCAACATCAACCAGAACCCCCGTCTCCAGGACAACTGGCTGGCCACACCCTTCCTCTTCCGCTTCTCGGCACCACGAGTCTTTGTGACGCTGCGTTTCTCCGTGCGGGACTGTGCCAGCCTGCGCTCACCCTCGCCCTCCTGTCGAGAGACACTCACCCTCTACTACAAACAGGCCGACTCACAGAGAGAGCTGGAGAGGACATGGAATGCAGAGGTAGGGCAGAAAGACTACACTTCCCACAATGCCACTAACATCCCACCTTCTTATTGTATGTGTAATGCCACATACACATGTTCCTAGTTGATGTGCTTTTTGTTCGGAACAATGCTTCAACCAGATTAGATTTTAGCTAGCTTGTAGACGTTGCTATTAATAAAGATAGCTAGCATTGATAAGCTGACGTTGCCATTAATAAAGATAGATAGCTTGCTTAACACTGACAGTATGGTCACACTAGCTACATTATCCATATTGATAAGGTTGTAGTTGTAGTTATGACAGGACAACCATTCCTGGACCTGTCTCCAGAAGCGAACCACTGATGTACGGTACCAGAAAATATGTTCTATGGATTGTGTTTCCTCGTGTCTACACAAGGCTGACTGTCCAATGCCCCATATATTGAGCGTTATTTTTGTAGCAAGTATTTTATATAATGGCTTACAATGAAATGAACAAATTGATGTGTCAATTGATGTTTTATATGTCAGTTCATGAACCTGATGCCAAGGTATTGGGACATCAAAAACTGACTTGAATTGTATATGGCAATGTTGTCAAACCTTTTTACTTGAAGTGAAACTGACACCTTTTTGATTAATACTAAACAGTTTAAGCCATTTTAAGCCAAGACAAATGGTCTCTTTATAGTTTCTAAAAACATCTGTCAAGACGTAGAGCATAAAGACTACAATTCCCAATATCCCATTTTAGTAATATGTAGTTCTGCATGTTCCAAAGCAAGTTCCAAAAGCAAGGAAACAATGATGCCATAACATTCCTCTCATTCTCAACCCCTCAATCTCATTAAATAAACTACATTTCTCATCTCACATCAGTGCTTTGTAGGAGAGCAGTTACAGAGCTGTTTTGCCGAGTCGATAGGGTGCTGAGCTCTTGTTGCGTCCGCGTGTCGTGTGCAGAGGGAAGGATGCAGTATTTGTGAATGAATACATTTCTCCTTGGGGAAAGTTAGATACTGTTTAAAAATTCAAATAAGAGGCTGATGAGTGAAGTGTAGAGGAATGTAGAGTGGGGATCAGCAGGAAGGCCAGGAGTCTGAGTCTCTGGGGGAAGTTAGCATGGTTATCTTGAAACTGGGGAGAATTAGATTAGATTAAAACACAGACTGTCACTGGTCCGCGACTGTTTATATTTGACTCAATGAGTACCCTCAGAGCTAACTGTTGCATACTCTTAAATACTTGAATCAACTGTTACATGCCCTTTATCTTATCCTTCTCCCTAATCACTCACATTTTAATTTCCACAATGAAATGTAATACATGATCCCTCTCTCTCATCCCCCTCTCCTCCCTCTCTTCCTCCCCATCCCCCTTTCCCATCCCTGTCCAGCCGTCCAGTGGAGAGAAGGACACGAGGGAGGGCTGGGTGAAGATTGACACCATAGCAGCAGATAAGAGTTTCACCAAGGTGGAGCCCAGCCTGCCTCACCAGTACCAACCAGACCGCTACCGTCGGGTCAACATCAAGACCCGCAGCTTCGCGCCGCTCACACGCAATGGGTACTGTACGAGAACATTTGAAACAAATTCATGAAAATTCCCATATTCAAACCATGCTCATCGCTTATGACAAATAGTCCTTTGCCACTTTGTAGGCAGCAGTGTATGGTAACTAACTAACTCACCTAAACCCACACTGTCACCTATCTAGTGGTCCTTCAAATCAAATTAAACTTTATTTATCACATGCGCCGAATACAACAAGTGTAGACCTTACCGTGAAATTCTTACTTACAAGCCCTTAACCAACGGTGCAGTTCAAGCCTGATAATAAGTTAACATCTTATGACCCTTGAACCCTGTTTCAGATTCGTCCTGGCCATCGTCGACAGCGGCGCATGTGTCTCTCTCATGGGTGTGTCCATCTTCTACCGCCGCTGCCCAGCAACCAATCGCTATCTTGCTTCCTATCCGGCCACACCCTCAGGGGCGGAGCCTACCGCCCTGGTCCCTGTGTCTGGGACTTGTGTTCCCCACAGCCAAGCACAGGGAGGCTCCGCCCCTCGCATGCACTGCAACGCAGAAGGTGAATGGATGGTGCCGGTGGGTGGGTGCATCTGTGAAGAGGGATATGAGCCCAATCAAAACAGATCTGCCTGCTTAGGTGAGTTCAACAAGTCTGGTATACTTTTTAAACTTAAAACACACACACTAAAATGTCAAAGGACCAACAAAATTTAACAATAACTAAAGTTTTAGCCTCCTGTCGCCCTTCCTGTCAGTTCTCCTGTCCCCCCTCCTGTCAGTTTTCCTGTTAACTCTCCTGTCAGTTGTCCTGACCCCTGTCCTGTCAGTTCTCCTGTCCCCCTTCCTGTCAGTTCTCCTGTCCACTCTCCTGTCAGTTGTCCTGACCCCTGTCCTGTCAGTTCTCCTGTCCCCCTTCCTGTCAGTTATCCTGTCCACTCTCCTGTCAGTTGTCCTGACCCCTGTCCTGTCAGTTCTCCTGTCTTCTGTCCTGTCAGTTCTCCTGTCCACTCTCCTGTCAGTTGTCCTGACCCCTGTCCTGTTAGTTCTCCTGTCTCCTGTCCTGTCAGTTCTCCTGTCCCCCTTCCTGTCAGTTCTCCTGTCCCCCCTCCTGTCAGTTTTCCTGTCCACTCTCCTGTCAGTTGTCCTGACCCCTGTCCTGTCAGTTCTCCTGTCCCCCTTCCTGTCAGTTCTCCTGTCCACTCTCCTGTCAGTTGTCCTGAACCCTGTTCTGTCAGTTCTCCTGTCTCCTGTCCTGTCAGTTCTCCTGTCTCCTGTCCTGTCAGTTCTCCTGTCTCCTGTTCTGTCAGTTTTCCTGTCTCCTGTTCTATCAGTTCTCCTGTCTCCTGTCCTGTCAGTTCTCCTGTCTCCTGTCCTGTCAGTTCTCCTGTCCCCCCTCCTGTCAGTTCTCCTGTCTCCTGTCCTGTCAGTTTTCCTGTCTCTTGTCCTGTCAGTTCTCCTGTTCTGTCAGTTCTCCTGTCTCCTGTCCTGTCAGTTCTCCTGTCCTGTCAGTTCTCCTGTCTCCTGTCCTGTCAGTTCTCCTGTCCTGTCAGTTCTCCTGTCTCCTGTCCTGTCAGTTTTCCTGTCTCTTGTCCTGTCAGTTCTCCTGTTCTGTCAGTTATCCTGTCTCCTGTCCTGTCAGTTCTCCTGTCTCCTGTCCTGTCAGTTCTCCTGTCTCCTGTTCTGTCAGTTTTCCTGTCTCCTGTTCTGTCAGTTCTCCGGTTTCCTGTCCTGTCAGTTCTCCTGTCTCCTGTCCTGTCAGTTCTCCTGTCTCATGTCCTGTCAGTTTTCCTGTCTCCTGTTCTATCAGTTCTCCTGTGTCCTGTTCTGTCAGTTCTCCTGCTCCCTGTTCTGTCAGTTCTCCTGTCTCCTGTCCTGTCAGTTCTCCTGTCTCTTGTTCTATCACTTCTCCTGTCTCCTGTCCTGTCAGTTCTCTCCTGTCCTGTCAGATCTCCTGTCTCTTGTCCTGTCATTTCTCCTGTCTCTTGTCCTGTCAGTTCTCCTGTTCTGTCAGTTCTCCTGTCTCTTGTCCTGTCAGTTCTCCTGTTCTGTCAGTTCTCCTGTCTCCTGTCCTGTCAGTTCTCCTGTCTCTTGTGTCACTAACTTTCTGGATCAATATGAGATGGAACTGCTGCTGTCACTCTGATCACTGGCCCAGCTTGACTGAGAGGACAGGGGAAGGAGGGCAGGGACAGACAATGGCCATGTGGGGTGTGTGTGTGTGTTGTGGGGGGGGGGGGGTTGATGATGGGCAAATATTTTATGAGACTGTGTCAGCAATATCCTACATAAATGAATAGGTGTTTATGTTTGGGAGCATAAGTAGGAGATGAGGGCTTTGTGTTGTGGTCTCTGTGTTGGTGGTGTTTTAACTGAAGGAGCAGGAAGGGAGCAGAACTCAGGGGAATAAGAGACCAAGAGCTCAACTACTGCTTCAACAAGCCCCACTTGACCCAGAATGTTAGCACACACTGTGTGTCTCTCTCTTTCTCTCTCTCTCTCTCTCTCTCTCTCTCTATCTCTCTATCTCTCTCTCTCTCACACACACACTCACACTCACACTCACACACACTGCAGGGACATGGACACTACACTATAGTCTGGGTCAGTGTGCACCCTGAAAAGGGGTCAACGAGAAAGATATGTTTTGGAGAAATCTCAAGAAAGACACCATGGAAGATTGAGAGAAGGAGGAGAGAAAGAGAGGTAGAGGGAGGGAGGGAGGGAGGGAGGGAGGGAGGGAGGGAGGGAGGGAGGGAGGGAGGGAGGGAGGGAGGGAGGGAGGGAGGGATGTGACACATTTAGGTCATAGTGATGTAATGGCCACTCGTCTGTGAACAAGTGACAGAAACCACAGCGGGAGAGGGAAAGAGAGAGGGGGAGATGGAGGGAGGGAGAGAGGGGATAAGTGGACACAAGTTAACGACTTAAGGAATTGAGCAAGCAGAAAGTCTGAGGAAAGTAAGGAGACACAGAGAGGGGGAAGGGGTATTGACTGAGATGTGGACAGCGGGAGGCTGTGTGGTGCTGTGTGTGTGTGTGTGTTCTCCCTTGTCGGTTGACAGTTGAAGGTAAAGGTCCAGTAAAGGTCCAGTCCAGTAGTTCTCTGTGGGGTTATCTGTTACCCTCTCCTCCACAGGCCAGACCAGGGCTGGTCAGGGGCCTCCCAGTCCCAAGCTAGCTAACAGATTCATTAATACCGCCACTCTGAACCAAGTCAACTGTGAAATGTCTTCATGCTCTAATGGCTTACATCTGGGCTCTCCCCGCCACTCACACGGTTTGTCCCACTTTGATTGATATTTACTGAGAAATAACCACTCCAACGCCACTCTGTGGCTCAGTGGTTTGGCCTTCCAGATGGGGATAAACAGATCAGAAGGAGTGGCAGCCCCACCCACACAGGGATTTTTGTGTTCTAATTATTCTGTGATAATGTTTAGTTGATCAGGTCATTGACTAATGATGTGGATGTAACGTCATGCCATTGTTGTCCCTGTTTAGTTGTTTGGATGAAAAAACTGATAGCTGAGACGGTTGCTGGGCCGTGGTCGCTAAAGGTTTTTATTCTACATTGTCTCTGAGGCTCCGGTATAAATATCTGTGTAGACACCAAGAACTCAGCTGTACGGCTCTAAGGGGGTTCCAGGCACATTCAAGATCTGAACTGATGAATGATAAGTAATCCAAATGGACTTAATATTAAGCTGTTCATTAGAAGGGATCTGTGCTGGAATTAAACCCACAACCTCTTGGTGTTACAAGCACCATCCGCGCTCTAACCAGCTCAGCCACCAGAACCAGTGACTCCTAACAGATCCTCTAATGATGACAGGGAACAGAGCAGGAGACAAGCAGCACTCTGTTCTCTCCTAAGCAGAAGACCTACACTAGATGTTTTCTCCATTGGCGTCGAGAGAGAGCGCGAGAGCGAGAGAGCGAGAGAGCGAGAGAGAGAGCGAGAGAGAGAGAGAGAGAGAGAGAGAGCGAGAGAGAGAGCGAGAGAGAGAGAGAGAGAGAGGGGGGGGGGGGGGGGAGTGTATGCTCAGCAGAAGCATGACTGAGCATGAGACACAATTACACCTGTTCACCCAGACATGAAACAGACTTTTACATCATGGGGCTTTCTAAGGAGGTCCACGTCAGTTCCATGTCACATAGTTCTTGTAACACTGATGATGTACAGTTGAAGTTGGAAGTTAGGTTGGAGTCATTAAAACTCATTTTTCAACCACTCCACAAATTTCTTGTTAACAAACTATAGTTTTGGCAAGTAGGTTAGGACATTTACTTTGTGCAAGACACAAGTCATTTTTCCAACAATTGTTTACAGACAGATTATTTCACTGATAATTCACTGTATCACAATTCCAGTGGGTCAGAAGTTTACATACACTAAGTTGACTGTGCCTTAAACAGCTTGGAAAATTCCAGAAAATTATGTCATGGCTTTAGAAGCTTCTAATAAGCTAATTGACATCATTTGAGTCAATTGAAGGTGTATCTGTAGATGTATTTCAAGGCCTACCTTCAAACTCAGTGCCTCTTTGCTTGACATCATGGAAAAATCTAAAGACCTCTTCCTTGGGAGCAATTTCCAAACGCCTGAAGGTACCACGTTCATCTGTACAAACAATAGTACGCAAGTATAAACACCATGGGACCACGCAGCCGTCGTGCCGCTCAGGAATTAGATGCGTTCTGTCTCCTAGAGATGAAGGTTCTTTGGTGCAAAAAGTACAAATCAATCCCAGAAAAACAGCAAAGGACCTTGTGAAGATGCTGGAGGAAACAGGTACAAAAGTATCTATATCCACAGTAAAATGAGTCCTATATCGACATCACCTGAAAGGCCGCTCAGCAAGGAAGAGGCCACTGCTCCAAAACTGCAATAAAAAAGCCAGACTACGGTTTGCAACTGCACATGGGGACAAAGATGGTACTTTTTGGAGAAATGTCCTCTGGTCTGGTGAAACAAAAATTAGAATTGTTTGGCCATAATGACCATTATGTTTGGAGGAAAAGGGGGAGGCTTGCAAGCCGACGAACACCATCCCAACCGTGAAGCATGTGGGTGGCAGCATTATGTTGTCGGGTACTTTGCTGCAGGAGGGACTGGTGCACTTCACAAAATGGATGGTTTCATGAGGGAGGAAAATTATGTGGATATATTGAAGCAACATCTCAAGACATCAGTCAGGAAGTTAAAGCTTGGTCACAAATGGGTCTTCCAAATGGACAATGACCCCAAGCATACTACAAAATTGTGATAAAATGGCTTAAGGACTACAAAGTCAAGGTATTGGAGTGGCCATCACAAAACCCTGACCTCAATCCTATAGAAAATTTGTGGGTAGAACTGAAAAAGCTTGTATGAGCAAGGAGGCCTACAAACATGACTCCGTTAAACCAGCTCGGTCAGGAGGAATGGGCCTAAATTCACCCAACTTAAGCTTGTGGAATGCTACCTGAAACGTTTGACCCAAGTTAAACAATTTAATGGCAATGCTACCAAATACTAATTGAGTGTCTGTAAACTTCTGACCCACTCTGAATGTAATGAAATAAATCAAATTTGAAATAAATCATTCTCTCTACTATTATTCTGACATTTCACATTCTTAAAATAAAGTGGTGATCCTAACTGACCTAAGACAGGGAATTTTTACTTGGATTAAATGTCAGGAATTGTGAAAAACTAAGTTTAAATGTAGTTGGCTAAAGTGTATGTAAACTTCTGACTTCAACTGTATATATATTCCTTAAGACAGTTCCCTTAACAATGATGATATATATTCCTTAAGACAGTTCCCTTAACAATGATGATATATATTCCTTAAGACAGTTCCCTTAACAATGATGATATATATTCCTTAAGACAGTTCCCTTAACAATGATGATATATATTCCTTTGTCACGCCCTGGTCTTAGTATTTTGTGTTTTCTTTATTATTTTGGTCAGGCCAGGGTGTGACATGGGTTTATTATGTGGTGTGTTTTGTCTTGGGGTTTTCGTAGGTATTGGGATTGTGGCTTAGTGGGGTTTTCTAGGTAAGTCTATGGCTGTCTAGAGTGGTTCTCAATCAGAGGCAGGTGTTTATCGTTGTCTCTGATTGGGAACCATATTTAGGCAGCCATATTCTTTGAGTGTTTTGTGGGTGATTGTTCCTGTCTCTGTGTTTGTTGTCACCAGATAGGCTGTATAGGTTTTCACGTTACTGTTTTTGTATTGTTCGTGTTTATTCTTTATTAAACATGTATCACGAATACCACGCTGAATTTGGGTCCGACTCTACTTCACCCGAAGAAAACCGTAACATCCTTAAGACAGTTCCCTTAACAATGATGATATATATTCCTGAAGACAGTTCCCAGACGCAGACGTCTCAAGTAGGAGCAAGAAGTTAACAATGATGATATATATTCCTTAAGACAGTTCCCAAGTTCACACTGATGAAATATGTTCCTCAACACTAAACTTTCTTATGAACATGCATTTATCTTCAGTACCTCTCCAGGACTGTGGTTGTTCTGGTGAATGTCATTTGCCCAGGACTACGGATTAATTTACGTCAGTGTTTTTTGAGATGTAAATTATTGTGCAATGTCCCTGTTAACTAAAATATGTAAATATTCATTCACATGGGTCTAATATTTAGAGCTCGCTATGGGGTGCCGTTGAATATATTTTAATGTGAATGGGGCTGTCCTGATTTAATTCAAACCCTGCAGCAAGATATTGTGGGAATTTTAAACACGGTGAGAGAGTGCCCTAGTGCGGACTATTGGTTAGGAGTGTACTATGGATAGTAGAATATTGGATTTGCTTGACAGATTAGGCAAGGAGAATGTCCATAGATTTATGTAATGATCTAGGATGTATTCACCATGGGGACCATGTGACTGCAGGGATTCTGGATCAGCTGCTAGTACTATTAGGAGTGACTCATCATATGGCGTGTGTACCATTGGTTTGTGTCATATACGTAGACTTATATGTTGCTATACTGTCTGATTGGTGTGTTACATTGCTTGATCAATTGGTTTAAAACCAATTGCTATTGAGTGTCATGTGAGCGTTAAGAACCTGATGTTTCATTTCATTTGGCTTAGTATACACTCTTAGAAAAAAGGTGCTATCAAGAACCTTAAAGGGTTCTTTGGCTCTCCCTTTGAAGAACCCTTTTGATCCAGGTAGAACTATTTCTGGTTCCATGTAAAACCTTTTTGTTAAAGGAATTTCATTCCTATATTTTCATTAACCAATTCAATTAAAACACTCTGCCCATTTTTAAGAATTTGTAAGGTGCTTATTTGCATAAAATTGACAGAGACCAGTCTCAAAATCAATCAATGGCGTTTATTCTCGAGAGTACTGATCATAGTACAATTTATATAAAGTATGCTAAAAATGACGTCATAGATTTTATTCTGTCCTTCCTCCACTCCGATACAATGGCAGTATAGTTCACAAGCCTTCCCACATTGTCCACTACCTGTTAAATAATCTACTACTAGCCCAAGGTCTCTCCTCTCCCTGTGTAGAGACAGGATGTCCTGTAAGGAACACAGCATTCCAGCCAGTCTGACGATAGCTCCATTCGTTTCTGACAAGGATCAGACAGTCCTTCTAATTCTGGATGAAAACTACACACATTATATTCAGTATTATGATTATAATAAGATTCATACATCCATACAGTAACATAGTAGTATTCTGTTTAGTCATAGTTCTGATTTAAATGTATACATAATTTAGTCATTATTCATAAAAATCCCTTAACACTTTTCCACAGAGGGTTCTACATGGAACCCAAAAGGGTTCTACCTGGAACCAAAAAGGGTTTCTCTATGGGTACAGCCGAAGAACCATTTTGGAACCTTTTTGTCTAAGAGTGTACCTTATATGTTTGATCTGCGTTATGTTATGTATATTTGTATTGAACCTTTATTTAACTAGTCAAGTCAGTTAAGAACACATTCTAATTTACAATGACGGCTTACCCCGGCCAAACCCTAACCTGGAGGACGCTGGGCCAATTGTGTGCCGCCCTACGGGACTCCCAAATCACGGCCGGTTGTGAATCAGCCTGGAATCGAACCGGTGTCTGTAAGTGACGCCTCTAGCACTGAGATATAGTGCCTTAGACCACCACTCGGGAGCCCAATATGTCTAGGAAATATCTTTCTCCAGGTCATGTAGCACCATGTTGATATTATGACAGCTATCTGATATGAACTAGATAGTGTTAAATGTTCAGACCTGTTCAGACCAGAGGAGAGGAAAGAGAGAGACGGGAGAGAGAGAGGAGAGGATAGAGAAACAGACGTGAGAGACAGAGGAGAGGATAGAGATAGACAGACGGGAGAGAGGGAGGGAGGAGAGGAAAGAGAGACAGACGGGAGAGAGGGAGGAGAGGAAAGAGAGACAAACGGGAGAGAGGAAGGAGAGGAAAGAGAGACAGATGGGAGAGAGGGAGGAGAGGAAAGAAAGACAGACGGGAGAGAGGGAGGAGAGGATAGAGATAGACAGACGGGAGAGACGGAGGAGAGGATAGAGATAGACAGACGGGAGAGACGGAGGAGAGGAAAGAGAGACAGACGTGAGAGACAGAGGAGAGGAAAGAGATAGACAGATGGGAGAGAGGGAGGAGAGGAAAGAGAGACAGGCGGGAGAGACAGAGGAGAGGAAAGAGAGACAGACAGGAGAGACAGAGGAGAGGAAAGAGAGACAGACGGGAGAGACAGAGGAGAGGAAAGAGAGACAGATGGGAGAGACAGAGGAGAGGAAAGAGAGACAGACGGGAGAGACAGAGGAGAGGAAAGAGAGACAGACGGGAGAGAGGGAGGAGAGGAAAGAGAGACAGACCGGAGAGACGGAGGAGAGGAAAGAGAGACAGACGGGAGAGACAGAGGAGAGGAAAGAGAGACAGACGGGAGGGACAGAGGAGAGGAAAGAGAGACAGACGGGAGAGACAGAGGAGAGGAAAGAGAGACAGACGGGAGAGAGGGAGGAGAGGAAAGAGAGACAGACGGGAGAGACAGAGGAGAGGAAAGAGAGACAGACGGAAGAGAGGGAAGAGAGGATAAAGATAGACAGACGGGAGAGAGGGAGGAGAGGATGGCGAGAGACAGACGGGAGAGATGGAGGAGAGGAAAGAGAGACAGACAGGAGAGAGGGAAGAGAGGATAGAGATAGACAGACGGGAGAGACAGAGGAGAGGAAAGAGAGACAGACGGGAGGGACAGAGGAGAGGAAAGAGGGACAGACGGGAGAGACAGAGGAGAGGAAAGAGAGACAGACGGGAGAGAGAGAGGAGAGGATAGAGAGACAGACGTGAGAGACAGAGGAGAGGATAGAGATAGACAGACGGGAGAGAGGGAGGAGAGGATAGAGAGACAGACGTGAGAGACAGAGGAAAGGATAGAGATAGACAGACGGGAGAGACAGAGGAGAGGAAAGAGAGACAGATGGGAGAGACAGAGGAGAGGATAGAGAGACAGGCGGTAGAGACAGAGGAGAGGAAAGAGAGACAGACCGGAGAGACGGAGGAGAGGAAAGAGAGACAGATGGGAGAGACAGAGGAGAGGAAAGAGAGAGAGAGAAAGAAGGGAGAGAGGGAGGAGGATATAGAGAGACAGACGGGAGAGAGGGAGGAGAGGATAGACAGAGACAGACGGGAGGAGAGGGAGGAGAGGATAGAAAGAGACAGAAGGGAGAGAGGGAGGAGAGGATAGAGACAGACATAAGGGAGAGAGGGAGGTGAGGATAGAGAGAGACAGACAGACAGGAGAGAGG
This sequence comes from Oncorhynchus mykiss, assembly GCF_057628025.1. NCBI lineage: Eukaryota > Metazoa > Chordata > Actinopteri > Salmoniformes > Salmonidae > Oncorhynchus > Oncorhynchus mykiss. The sequence continues at coordinate 22,649,215 of NC_143024.1, forward strand.
GAGGAGAGGATAGAGAGAAACAGATGGGAGAGAGGGAGGAGAGGATAGAGAGAGAGAAGGGAGAGAGGGAGGAGAGGATAGAGAGAGACAGGCAGGAGAGAGAGAGGAGAGGATAGAGAGAGACAGAAGGGAGAGAGGGAGGAGAGGATAGAGACAGACAGAAGGGAGAGAGGGAGGTGAGGATAGAGAGAGACAGACGGGAGAGAGGAAGAAGAGGATAGAGAGAGACAGGCAGGAGAGAGGGAGGAGAGGATAGAGAGACACAGAAGGGAGAGAGGGAGGAGAGGATAGAAAGAGACAGAAGGGAGAGAGGGAGGAGAGGATAGAGACAGACAGAAGGGAGAGAGGGAGAAGAGGATAGAGAGAAACAGATGGGAGAGAGGGAGGAGAGGATAGAGAGAGAGAAGGGAGAGAGGGAGGAGAGGATAGAGAGAGACAGGTAGGAGAGAGGGAAGAGAGGATAGAGAGAAACAGAAGGGAGAGAGGGAGGAGAGGATAGAGACAGACAGAAGGGAGAGAGGGAGGTGAGGATAGAGAGAGACAGACGGGAGAGAGGAAGAAGAGGATAGAGAGAGACAGGCAGGAGAAAGGGAGGAGAGGATAGAGAGACACAGAAGGGAGAGAGGGAGGAGAGGATAGAGACAGACAGACGGGAGAGAGGGAGGTGAGGATAGAGAGAGACAGACAGGAGAGAGGGAGAAGAGGATAGAGAGAGAGACAGAAGGGAGAGAGGGAGGAGAGGATAGAGACAGACAGAAGGGAGAGAGGGTGGTGAGGATGGAGAGAGACATGCGGGAGAGAGGGAGGAGGGGATAGAGAGAGGCAGACGGGAGAGAGGGAGGAGAGGATAGAGAGACAGAAGGGAGAGAGGGAGGAGAGGATGGAGACAGACAGAAGGGAGAAAGGGAGGTGAGGATAGAGAGAGACAGACAGGAGAGACAGAGGAGAGGATAGACAGAGACAGAAGGGAACAAGATATATGCTCATGGAACCATGTGTATTCATGTCTCCTGTGTGTGGCTGCATCTGCACTAGGACAAATCTGTGTGTGCATGTGTGTGTGTGTCAAATTAGAATGCTGGGAGCAAAAGAGAGAATGAGGACATAAGAGAGAGATAGCGGGAGAGAGGGCAGAGAGAGAGAAGTAGAAATTGGGTCAGTGATCTAAATACCAAGTACCATGTCAACGGCATTTCATTACCATCCATCCATCTCTCTCTCTCTCTCTCTCTCTCTCTCTCTCCCTTTGTTTATGCCTATTATTCATCTTTGGTTCTTTCCAATCTTACTCTCTTCTTGTCTTTATCTCTCTTTCATTGTGTCCCTCTCTTTTTCTCTGCCACCATTTCAGTCCCATCCCCCTTTCCTTTCTACATCCCTCTAGCCCTCTCTCTCTCTCTCTCTCTGTCTCTCTCTCTCTCTCGGTCAGTGTTAATGCATTGCAGTGTCCACTGCTGTTTGTTAATGTGTGTTTATTATTGACTCATTCTCCTCCCCCATCCTCTATAACTTCAGTACCTACCTCTCTCTCCCTCCCTGTTCCTCACCCTCCCTCTCCCTTCATTCCTCCTTCCCTCAGTATAGTGAGTGGTAATGTAAAGACATGTATGCCTCCTCCTTCCCTCAGTATAGGGAGTGGTAATGTAAAGACATGCGGGCCTCCTCCTTCCCTCAGTATAGTGAGTGGTAATGTAAAGACATGCGGGCCTCCTCCTTCCCTCAGTATAGTGAGTGGTAATGTAAAGACATGTATGCCTCCTCCTTCCCTCAGTATAGGGAGTGGTAATGTAAAGACATGAGGGCCTCCTCCTTCCCTCAGTATAATGAGTGGTAATGTAAAGACATGTGGGCCTCCTCCTTCCCTCAATATAGTGAGTGGTAATATAAAGACATGCGGGCCTCCTCCTTCCCTCAGTATAGTGAGTGGTAATGTAAAGACATGCGGGCCTCCTCCTTCCCTCAGTATAGTGAGTGGTAATGTAAAGACATGTGGGCCTCCTCCTTCCCTCAGTATTATGAGTGGTAATGTAAAGACATGCGGGCCTCCTCCTTCCCTCAGTATAGTGAGTGGTAATGTAAAGACATGCGGGCCTCTTCCTTCCCTCAGTATAGTGAGTGGTAATGTAAAGACATGCGGGCCTCCTCCTTCCCTCAGTATAGTGAGTGGTAATGTAAAGACATGCGGGCCTCCTCCTTCCCTCAGTATAGTGAGGGGTAATGTAAAGACATGTGGACCTCCTCCTTCCCTCAGTATAGTGAGTGGTAATGTAAAGACATGCGGGCCTCCTCCTTCCCTCAGTATAGTGAGTGGTAATGTAAAGACATACAGGCCTCCAGTTCATAATGGACATAAGCTGTATTAACCGTCCATTGTGTTGTGTTGTGGGGCAGAGGGCAGGAGAGGGAGCAGTAATAGAAGCTGTGTGATTGGCTGAGAGGGGTGAAGGGGAGGGAAAATAGAAAGTGTGGGTTATTGTTGGCAATAGAAACAGCGGGGGAAGTTTTGTAGTGAAGTCGTGTTCCGTGTCACAGCCCTATGGAACACATCTGGTAATGTGTGCCAGAGACATGAAAGATGGATGGAACAATTCCCTTTTCTCTCCACTCCTCTACCAGTACTTCTTCTCTCTCTTTCTAACCCCTTTCCTCCTCTCTTTTCCTTTTTCCTCATCTTTCCTCCTTTCTCCTCCTCTCTGCTCCTCTCTCCTCCTCTCTCCTCTCTGCTCCTCTCTCCTCCTATATCCTCCTCTCTCATCTTCTCTCCTCCTCCCTGCTCCTCTTTCCTCCTCTCTCCTCTCTTGTCCTCTCTCCTCCTCCCTGCTCCTCTTTCCTCCTCTCTCCTCCTCTATCCTCCTCTCTGCTCCTCTCTTGTCCTCTCTCCTCTCTGCTCCTCTCTCCTCCTCTCTCGTCCTCTCTCCTCCTCACTGCTCCTCTTTCCTCCTCTCTCCTCTCTTGTCCTCTCTCCTCCTCCCTGCTCCTCTTTCCTCCTCTCTCCTCCTCTCTGCTCCTCTCTTGTCCTCTCTCCTCCTATCTCCTCCTCTCTGCTCCTCTCTCCTACTCTCTCGTCCTCTCTCTTCCTCTCTCCTCCTCTCTGCTCCTCTCTTGTCCTCTCTCCTCCTCCCTGCTCCTCTCTCCTCCTATCTCCTCCTCTCTGCTCCTCTCTCCTACTCTCTCGTCCTCTCTCGTCCTCTCTCCTCCTCTCTCCTCCTCTCTCCTACTCTCTCCTCCTCTCTCCTACTCTCTCGTCCTCTCTCCTCCTCTCTCCTACTCTCTCGTCCTCTCTCCTCCTCTCTCCTCCTCTCTCCTACTCTCTCCTACTCTCTCCTCCTCTCTCCTACTCTCTCCTCCTCTCTCCTCCTCTCTCCTACTCTCTCATCCGCCCTCCTGTCTGTCCCTTTTCTTCTTTCCTCTTTTCCACTAGCAAGTTCTCTCTCTCTCTCTCTCTCTCTCTCTCTCTCTCTCTCTCTCTCTCCCTGCCTGCCTGCCTGCCTGCCTCCCTCCCTCCCTCCCTCCCTCTCTCTCTCTCTCTCTCTCTCTCTCTCACACTCTTTCTCCATCTCTCTCCCTCTCTCTCTCTCTCTCTCTCTCCCTCCCTCTCTCTATCTTCCCACCCGTCTCCGACTTCACGCCTGTGTCTGAGAGTAGATCTGTGCTCTTCCAGACAAGTGAGAACACAGGAAGCCTTTTATCTGTTTAAACATCTCCCCTGTCTCTCCACGTCTCCTCTATTCCCTCTCTCTCTTTTACTGTCTCCCTGTACACATGCATTCTCTCAAACACACCCACAGACGCACGCACACACACACAGACGCACACTCACACACACCTCTTGTCAACCTTTGGAGGTGGTAAATGCTGGTGAAAAGGTTATCTAAATAAGGTCAGAGGACATGAGTGGTGTTCACCGCAGCAGAGCACTCAGACCACCATGTCCAAGGACCGTCTCACACACACACACACACACACAATGACAGATATACACACACACACACATACACACACATACACACACACACACACACACACACACACACACACACACACACACACACACACACACACACACACACACACACACACACACACACACACACACACAATGACAGATACACATGCCTTTTTCTTTCTCTCTCTTTATCTTGTTCTGTGTCTGTCTCATAAACCCCCCTAGTTATCACCTAACATAATGAACAGACCATGCTAAAAGTGTTCGGGGGAATATTTTCAAGAATAAAAAAACAACGTTTTTATACGATCTCATATGACTCATAACACAATGTCTCTCTCGCTCTCTCTATCTCTCGCTCTCTCTCACTCTCACTCTCTCTCTCGCTCTCTGCAACAGCAGACTCTTATTAGACAGAGACATGCACTCTTCAAGTCTGAAACAGCATTCATAGACACACTTACTGTAGGTGTTCTGTTACTCTCTGACTCGTACAGACTCTGTCTCTACACACAGACTGAATCAGAACCGTAGAGACACTCAGGGCCTGACTCTGCTTGAGAAGACATGTCGTTCACTGTGCAGTGTGCACACTCCTAGGCAGAATCAGACACTGTCCTAGGCGATCTCAAACACTCAGGGCCCAGCTCTACACTTAAACACGGCCTTACAGTAAGTGCATTCTAGGAAACAAGGCAGAATCTCTCAGTTCAGAGAGAGCTACAGTATAGGCAGAATCTCTCACTACATTACCGTCACGACTTCCGCCGGAGTCGGTCCCTCTCCTTGTTCGAGCGGCGATCGGCGGTCGACGTCACCGGCCTTCTAGCCATCACCGATCCACTTTTCATTTTCCATTTGTTTTGTCTTTGTTTCTACACACCTGGTTTCAATTCCCCCATTACATGTTCATTATTTAACCCTCTGGTTTACTCCATGTTTGTGTGCGTGTTTGGTTTATTTTTCAGGTTGGTATTTTGTTGCCGGGTTTTGTTATTATGCCCGTTTATTTCGTGGTACCGGTGGTACCGGTATTTTTACCGCACCAGAGCATTGTGTTAATACTGGTGTTATCTTGTATTAAATACCTTGTCCACGCATCTCAGCTCTCTTGCGCCTGACTCCTTTCACCAGTTACCCACAGCCTTGACAATTATAGTAAGTTCAGAGAGCGCTACAGTATAGGCAGAATATCTCACTGCATGACAGTAAGTTCAGAGAGAGCTACAGTATAGGCAGAATATCTCACTGCATGACAGTAAGTTCAGAGAGAGCTACAGTATAGGCAGAATATCTCACTGCATGACAGTAAGTTCAGAGAGAGCTACAGTATAGGCAGAATATCTCACTGCATGACAGTAAGTTCAGAGAGAGCTACAGTATAGGCAGAATATCTCACTGCATGACAGTAAGTTCAGAGAGAGCTACAGTATAGGCAGAATATCTCACTGCATGACAGTAAGTTCAGAGAGAGCTACAGTATAGGCAGAATATCTCACTGCATGACAGTAAGTTCAGAGAGAGCTACAGTATAGGCAGAATATCTCACTGCATGACAGTACGTTCAGAGAGAGCTACAGTATAGACAGAATATCACACTGCATGACAGTAAGTTCAGAGAGAGCTACAGTATAGGCAGAATATCTCACTGCATGACAGTAAGTTCAGAGAGAGTTACAGTATAGGCAGAATATCTCACTGCATGACAGTAAGTTCAGAGAGAGCTACAGTATAGGCAGAATATCTCACTGCATTACAGTAAGTTCAGAGAGAGTTAACCATATTTTAAACAAGTAATTTAATGATTTTATCTGTCTATTATTCAATATTAAGGGCAGACAGTGGAATGTTGAGGTCACAAGTCACTGGTATATTCATAAAACAACACTCACATTGATATGACTGAAACTAGGCCACAAAATGACAATTGTGATTTATTAAGTCTAGCGGTTTTCTTTTGAAGCAGTCGTTTAGTCAGCTGAATCTTATTCAGAGTGTCGGCAACTAATAATGTTATATTTGGAATAGACAAGTAGAGTATGATCTGTACAGCATAAATACATTACATTTAATTTAATTGATTATTGTTCACTAACATATGTTGTGCCTTACTTTCTAAGCCCCTTTTGTCTCCCCCCTCTTTCTCTGTCTCTCTCTGACATCACTCATTCTCTCTATCTGTCCCTGAGACAGGATCATGTGTCAACAGGAGTTGATGAGTGCTGTTTTAATGTGTTGATCCTGGAACTAGTACTGACCCAAAAATGTGTCTTTCTCACTCTCTCTTTCTCTCTCTCTCTCTTTCTCTTTCTCGCTCTCTCTCTCTCTCTGTGTGTGTCTCTCTCTCTCTCTCTCTCTCTCTGTGTCTCTCTCTCTTTCTCTCTCTCTCTGTGTGTCTCTCTCTCTTTCTCTCTCTCTCTCTGTGTGTGTCTCTCTCTCTTTCTCTCTCTCTCTCTCTCTCTGTGTCTCTCTCTTACTCTCTCTCTCTCTGTGTGTGTGTGTCTCTCTCTCTCTCTCTCTTTCTCTCTCTCTCTGTGTGTGTCTCTCTCTCTTTCTCTCTCGCTCTCTGTGTCTCTCTCTTCCTCTCTCTTTCTTCCTCTCTCTCTCTCTCTCTCTCTCTCTCTCGCTCTCTCTCTCTCTCTCTCTCTCACCCTGTCGCTCTCTCTCTCTCTGCAGAATGTCCAGTGGGGTACTTTAAGTCGGTGTTGGGTTCGGTTCCGTGTTCAGTGTGTCCGTCTAACAGCAGGACCAGTCAGGAGGGATCGCGTGTGTGTGAGTGTCGCAGCGGCTTCTACAGAGCACCAGCCGACGTCAACTCCTCCGCCTGCACAAGTGAGCTGTGTGTGTGTGTGTGTGTGTGTGTGTGTGTGTGTGTGTGTGTGTGTGTGTGTGTGTGTGTGTGTGTGTGTGTGTGTGTGTGTGTGTGTGTGTGTGTGTGTGTGTGTGTGTATGTGTGTGTGTGTGTGTGTGTGTGTGCGACACAGATTAGCTACATGCACTAGCAGCATTACGTAACAAATAGATCTGTCTGATTGAAAAGCTATATATATATTGAGTCATTTAGCCAATGCTTTTATCCAGAGATAAGTATCTACTTCAGCACATATAATATACACAGTGCTTTCAGAAAGTATTCACACCCCCTGACTTATTCCACATTTTGTTGTGTTACAGCCTGAATTCAAACTGTATTCAATAGATTTTTCTCTCTCACCCATCTATACACAGTACTCCATAACGACAGTGAATTTTTGTAAATACAGAAATATGTCATTTACATAAGTATTCAAACCCCTGAATCAATGCATGTTAGAATAACATTTGGCAGTGATTACAGCTGTGAGTCTTGGCACAATATTTGAGGCTTATAATATTTGCACATTATTCTTTTTAAAATTCTTCAAGATCTGTCAAGTTTGTTGTTCATCATTGCTAGACAGACATTTTCAAGTCTTGCCATAGATTTTCAAGACGATTTAAGTCAAAACTGTAACTACACCACTCAGGAACATTCACTGTGTTCTTGGTGAGCAACTCCAGTGTTAGGAACACCTTCCTAATATTGAGTTGCACCACCCTTTTGCCCTCAGAACAGCCTCAATTAGTTGGACGGGGCATGCTCTCTACAAGGTGTTGAAAGCGTTCCACAGGGATGCTGGCCCATGTTGACTCCAATGCTTCCCACAGTTGTCATGTTGGCTGGATGTTCTTGGGTGGTGGACCATTCTTGACCACACACAGGAAACTGTTAAGTGTGGAAAAACGCAGCAGCGTTGCAGTTCTTGAAACACTAAAATCGGTGCGCTCGGCACCTACTACCATACCCCGTTCAAAGACACTTAAATATTTTGTCTTGCCCATTCACTCTCTGAATGGACTCTCACAATCTATGCATCAATTATCTCAAGGCTTAAAGATCCTTCTTTACACTGATTGAAGTGGATTTAACAAGTGACATCAGTGATGTGTTGTGTTTGCCCCATAGATAACACTTTGTATTCAGGACATGAAGTAATTTTTTTGCAGTTTTACTTTAGTACCTTGTTGCAAACAGGATGCATGTTTTGGAATATTTGTATTCTGTACAGGCTTCCTTCTTTTCACTCTGTCATTTAGGTTAGGATTGTGGAGTAACTACAATGTTGTTGATCCATTCTCAGTTTCTTTTCCTGTCATTAAACTGTTGTAAAGCCACCATTGGCCTCATGGTAAAATCCCTGAGCGGTTTCCTTCTTCTCTGGCAACTGAGTTATGAAGGATGCCTGTATCTTTGTAGTGACTGGGTGTATTGAGACACCACCCAAAGTGTAATTAATAACTTCACCATGCTCAAAGGAATATTCAATGTCTGCTTTTTTACCCATCTACCAAAAGCTGCATTGGAAAATCTCCCTGGTCTTTGTGGTTGAAATTCACTACTTGACTGAGGGACCTTACAAGATAATTGTATGTACGGGGTACAGTGATGAGGTAGTCATTTTAGAAATCATGATAAACACTATTATTGCTCACAGAGTCCATGCAACTTATGTGACTTGTTAAGCAACATTTTACTCCTAAAGTTTATTTAGGATTGCCATATAGGCCAGTGACTCAATTGTATACATTTTAAATTCAGGTTGAAACACAAGAACATGTTGAAAAGGTCAAGGGGTGAACTTTCCGAAGGCACTCATCCCTCTAATTTGCCCTTTTCTTTCCTTCCATCTTTCTCCCTCCCTTACTCTCTCTCCTTCCTTCCCTTCTTATCCATCTCTCTCTTCCTCTCTTCCTACATGACATTTAAAGATTATTATTAGATTATTGTTCACTAACATATATTGTGCCTTACTTTCTAAGCCCCATTTGTCTCCTCTCTTTCTGTCTCTCTCTGACATCACTCATTCTCTCTATCTGTCCCTGAGATATGATCATGTGTCAACTGGAGTTGATGAGTGCTGTTTTAATGTGTTGATCCTGGCACTAGTACTGACCCAAAGAGGTTCAAAATGTTTAATCTCTCACTCCCCCCCTCTATATCTCTCTCCCCCCTCCAGGCTCTCCCTCTGCTCCGACCTCTGTCTCCTGGGAGTATGAGAGTGGTGATGGTGGGGTGTCTCTTCGCTGGCGCCCTCCACTGGACATGGGTGGTCGTAGCGAGGTGTGGTATGGGGTGGTGTGTAGGATCTGTCCCTCGGCCACCTTCACCGCCCCGGGGGCATGCTCCTGGTGTGGAGAGGCGGTCACCTTCACCCCATCCCAGACGGGCATCAAGCAGACCAAGGTCACCCTCAACAACCTGCTCACCAGAGTCACCTACCTTATACAGGTATGACTACAACTCCCATGAATACTAGAGTTAACTATCTCATACAGGTAGAACTACAACTTCCCTAATCACCTAGCCCCTATAGACACTACATTTCCCATCACCTACATCATACAGGTATAAAACTTGTGCATTAGAGTCACCTACCTCATATAGATACTGGATTAAATGTACACCCACTTAGTTAACCTAACTTTGTCTTACGTTTTGCTGCTGTTGATTGACAGGTGCAAGCGGTCAATGATGTCTCAGCTCTGAGTCCTTTCCCGCCTCAATTCATCAGCATCAATTTCACTACTAGCCAATCAGGTGAGAGCATGAGTCAGGCTTAAAGGGCCCTTCTGCCACTTTTCATCTCCAGCACCAAACCAGTGTCTACATACATGAAAACAGCGTTTCTATGATCTGTGGTTAAAAGGCTTCTCTGTAACATTACACTGTAGGATTAAAAGTCATTTTCAAATCCTGCAAGAAGTTTCTAGTCTTGCTCCCCACGTCACCGTGAATCTCATAGTGTTTGAAAATCACTTTTTATTTTATTTTTTATTTTTTAAACTTTTTAGCTTCATATTTTTTTCAACAAAATTTAGAAATGCGCCGTTTTCACAAACTCAGAACCCTGTCTTTCAAAGATAATTTGTAAAAATCCTAATAACTTCACAGATCTTCATTGTAAAGGGTTTAAACACTGTTTCCCATGCTTGTTCAATGAACCATAAACAATTAATGAACATGCACCTGTGGAACGGTCGTTAAGACACTAACAGCTTACAGACTGGCAATTAAGGTCACAGTTATTAAAACTTAAAGAGGCCTTTCTACTGACTCTGAAAAACACCAAAAGAAAGATACCCAAGGTCTCTGCTCATCTGCGTGAACGTGCCTTAGGCATGCTGCAGGTAGGCATGAGGACTGCAGATGTGGCCAGGGAAATAAATTGCAATGCCCGTACTGTGAGACGCCTAAGACAGCACTACAGGGAGACAGGACGGACAGTGGCAGATCACAGTGGCAGACCTCGCAGTGGCAGACCACGTGTAGCAACACCTGCACAGGATCGGTACATCCGAACATCACACCTGCGGGACAGGTACAGGATGGCAACAACAATTGCCCGAGTTACACCAGGAACACACAATCCCTCCATCAGTGCTCAGACTGTCCTCAATAGGCTGAGAGAGGCTGAACTGATGGCTTGTAGGCCTGTTGTAAAGCAGGTCCTCACCAGACATCACCGGCAACAACGTCGCCTATGGGCACAAACCCACCGTCGCTGGACCAGACAGGACTGACAAAAGTGCTCTTCATTGACGAGTCGCGGTTTTGTCTCACCAGTGGTGATGGTCGGATTTGGGTTTTATCGTCGAAGGAATGAGCTTTACACCGAGGCCTGTACTCTGGAGCGGGATCGATATGGAGGTGGAGGGTCCGTCATGGTCTGGGGCAGTGTGTCACCGCATCATCGGACTGAACTTGTTGTCATTGCAGGTAATCTCAACGCTGTGCGTTACAGGGAAGACATCCTCCTCCCTCATGTGGTACCCTTCCTGCAGGCTCATCCTGACATGACCCTCCAGCATGACAATGCCACCGCCATACTGCTCAGCCATACAGTGCATGATTTCCTGCAAGACAGGAATGTCTGTGTTCTGCCATGGCCAGCGAAGAGCCCGGATCTCAATCCCATTGAGCATGTCTGGGACCTGTTGGATCGGAGGGTGAGGGCTAGGGCTGTCCCCCCCTCCCAGAAATGTCCTGGAAGTTTCAGGTGCCTTGGTGGAAGAGTGGGGTAACATCTCACAGCAAGAACTGTCAAATCTGGTGCAGTCCATGTGTGTGTGTGTGTGTGTGCGTGCATGCGTGCGTGTCTGCATCAGTTTCTTTGAGTATGGGTGTCTATCTCTCTCTCTTTTCTGCTCTCCATCTTTTCCGGTCCTGCTCTCTGAACTCAATATCACATTATGCTCAGAAGAGAGATATAAAGAGGGACGGAGAGAGTGGGAGAGAGTTTACAGACAGACAGTTTAGACAGACAGTTTATAGACAGACAGTTTAGACAGACAGTTTATAGACAGACAGTTTATAGACAGACAGTTTATAGACAGACAGTTTATAGACAGACAGTTTATAGACAGACAGTTTATAGACAGACAGTTTACAGACAAACAGTTTACAGACAGACAGTTTAGACAGACAGTTTAGACAGACAGTTTATAGACAGACAGTTTAGACAGACAGTTTATAGACAGACAGTTTATAGACAGACAGTTTATAGACAGACAGTTTATAGACAGACAGTTTATAGACAGACAGTTTATAGACAGACAGTTTATAGACAGACAGTTTATAGACAGACAGTTTATAGACAGACAGTTTATAGACAGACAGAGAGAAACCTGTAACTTTTAATTAGCTATTTTCCTCCTTTTGAAAATAAATCATTTCTTATAGCCAATTATTTTTAATTCCCCATACGGGCAGAGATCTGCTAATAAAGGTATTATTATAACCTCTATTTGTGTTGCCTTCTGTGAGTTAGAGAAAGCATTTGGGGTTGTGAAATGACATGAATTCTAATAGATATGACCATTGTAACCACAGAGTCATACTGAGCCTGTTCCCAGCCGTGGTGACACAGCTAAGTCTGGCAGGCAAGTCCATACCACAGATAGAACAATGAGACAGATATTTCAAAGTATAAATGGGAAGCATCTGGTTGGCGTTTCAACTCTACCAAATATGGTGATTTGAGTAAGCCCAGTGGCTGAGAATCTGCTCATTTTCTCATCGATTAAACATTTGATCTCCATACAGTTTTCCGTTTCCAAAACAATAATATGTAACAAACAGTGGAGTGCGTTTTGTAGACTTTACCCTTTGCCAACGTTTCTAAAAATTGCGTTGTTTAAGAGTGCAAGGGCTAATTTAGATATTACAGACAGGCACTTCAGAGTAGGTGTTCCCTAACATAAATATGCAAATAAATGCTAGAACGCTCCAATAGGATTTCACTAGCTTGTGCTTAGCTCTGCCTACAATGACCAATTTGCTCCCATTGGAAACGACAGGCTTTGATCTGTCTTGGGTTAGTTATACAAGTCTTTGGCCATACAGCACTCTACAGAGCTGGCTCATTCACTAGTCTGTGTCATGCTGCCCCCATCTGGTCAATGCCAGGTCGCAATTGTAAATGAGAACTTGTTCTCAACTTGCCTACCTGGTTAAATAAAGGTGAAATAAATAAATAAATACAGAAATTACATGATCTGGCAAGGCCAGCTTGTGTTCTCACACCTGTTCCTCTTTCTTCCTCCCTCTTCTTTACAAAACTCATATATCTCTCTCACCATCTCTCTCTCTCCCAGTACCCTCTCTGGTCCCTAGCCTGCACCAGTTGAGTCGAGCCCCAGACTCCATCACCCTGTCCTGGCCACAGCCTGACAGACCCAATGGAGACATACTGGAGTACCAGCTCAGATACTATGACAAGGTACAGGCTACACACACATGCATGTAGACACAAGTACATACACAAGTAAATACACCCAGAGACTGAGCCACCCCCCCCCCCCCCCCCCCCCCCCCCCCCAGGGTTCAGATGAGGACAGTGCAGTGAGTGTGTTCAGTGAGACCAACACAGTGACCATCAACTCTCTGGCTCCTGGCTCCATCTATGCCTTCCAGATCAGGGCCCGCAACGAGAGGGGTTATGGCCCCTACAGTCATACTGTCTACTTCACTACATTGGCCCTGGGTAACTCACACACACGAATGCACGCACCACACACACACTCACATACACACAGTCAAACACACCCTCTAAATCGCTCTCTGCTTCTCACTTTTTCTTTCTCAGAGGAGAGTTCTAAGCAGATCCAGAATCGGCTCCCTCTATTGGTTGGTTCTGTGATGGGCGGGGCAGCCTTCCTCCTGGTCGTTGTGGCGATAGTGGTCGTTTTTGTGTTCCGCAGGTGAGTGTGTCCTTAACTCCTATCCACACATACATGATCATGTCATACACACACACACACATACACACACACAGTGCAATGTTCTGAAACACTGGTTTGTTGTCTTTACTCAGTAAGAGGAGGGAGAGCCCCTACAGTGACAGACTCCAGAGGTACATCAGCCACAAAGGTGAGTCAGGGTGTATGATGGCTATTATTACCATTCTGTCTGTAATATTCTCAGCTGCACATACAGTATATGCTACTTCTATGGTGTTGTTGACATGTTGGTGCAGAGGAACGTGTCTAATGCCCATTACCATCATAACCCCAAGGGCTTGTGGGAGAAAGAGGGGGGAGGGAAAGAAAGAGAAGAAGAGAGGGACCGCATGAGAAATGTGATGTGTAGAGAGATAGAGGGAAAAAGACATGGACAATGAGAGGGATAAGAAGAGAGAAAGATGAGGAGAGGAAGAAATAAATTGTATTTTTATTTAATGAGGGTGCCATTATCCCTCTGGGCTCAGTGTTCTGCCATCATGCAGCATGTCACGCAGCATGGCTTGACCCAGACATGTCCAAGTCTAGGGCCAAATACTGTACATCAACACTCCACAGGCCCTATTTTGTAGTTGTACTGGTTCACTACAGTCATCCCTGCTCTGTGTGTTCCCTCTGTCAGGGGGGGTGAAGTACTACGTAGACCCTTCCACCTATGAGGACCCCAGTGAGGCGGTCAAGGAATTTGCCCGTGAGATCGACCCCTCTCACCTCAAGATAGAAGAGGTGATTGGTGCAGGTAGGGGTCCTGGTTTGATTCATGCTTGTAGGGATAGTTCTGTAAAAACAAAATGTGTTTTCATATGTTGGGCCAGGAGTCAAGCTGGGTCCAAACTCAACGCATAACATCTCTCTCTCTCTCCCACCCTTTCCCCCACCCCCTCCAGCCCAGTTTGGGGAGGTGTCTCGGGGGCGCTACCGGCCCCTGGGTCGTAGGGAGGTGCTGGTGGCGGTGAAGACGCTGCGCTGGGGCGTGACAGACAGAGAGAAGGCAGTGTTTATGACCGAGGCGGGGGTGCTGGGACAGTTTGACCACCCCAACGTGCTGAAGCTGGAAGGGGTGGTCACCCACAGCCCACCAGAGAGGATCATCACTGAGTTCATGGAGAATGGACCACTGGATGCCTTCCTCAGGGTGAGAGCTACAACAGCTACACCATGTTTGACAAAGAACTACAACTCCCAGCCACACCATGTTAGACCAAGAACTACAACTCCCACCTACACCATATTAGACTGAGAACGACACCTCCCATCTACACCATGTTAGACTAGGAACTACAACTCCCAGCCACACCATGTTAGACTAAGAACTACAACTCTCATCTACACCATGTAGACCAATAACTACAACTCCCATCTACACCATGTTAGACTAAGAACTACAACTCCCATCTACACAGTAACTAACTCCTCAGGGTGAGACTGAGAAAACAGTAGATTATGGTCAGTTAATGAAATATAATGTATCTCTCTCCATCTCTCTCACTCCCCAGGAGAATGAGGACCAGTTCAGTGTTCTCCAGCTTGTAGGGATGGTGAGGGGTGTTGGGGCTGGGATGAGGTACCTCTCTGAGAGGAACTTTGTCCACCGGGACCTGGCTGCCAGGAACGTGCTGGTCAACTCTAACCTGGTGTGTAAGGTGTCTGACTTTGGGCTGTCGCGGCTCATGAGGGGCCTGGACCATAACATGCCCACCTACACTGCCTCACTGGTACATGCTGCTGGGAAATTTCAGTTTTCATGTTGATATGCTTCTGTGTTTGTTTAATGATGATTAGTCTTGTATTTCCACTCTAAAAGACTACTTATGTTAATAGAAGATCACAACATTCACAGTCCTCAACCACTCAGCCCTCTCTCTCCTCTCTCAACCACTCATCCCTCTCTCTCCTCTCAGGGCAGTAAGATTCCTGTCAGGTGGACAGCCCCGGAGGCCTTCCAGCATCGCAAGTTCAGCTCAGCTAGTGATGTCTGGAGCTTCGGAGTGCTCATGTGGGAAGTGATGTCATATGGCGAGCGGCCATACTGGGACATGAGCAATCAGGAAGTGAGTTGTGGGAGGGTTAAGCGAGAGCCAAACAGTGACTAAACACACTGACAGCTGAACAGAATGGTTAATCATCTCTAAGTCCCTCTGTACTGATGGGACCTCTCTATATAGGGCAACTTGTTAACATCCAGATGGTTACTAATACCCTTCCTCCTTCCTTCTCTCTCTCTCTCTCTCCCTTTGCTTCTCTCTCTCTCTCTCTCCCGCTCTCTCTCTTTCTTCTTGCTCTTCCTCCCTTTGCCTCTCTCTCTCTCTCTCTCTCCCTTTGCTTCTCTCTCACTCCCTTTGCCTCTCTCTCTCCCTGCCCCTGTCCCTCTTCTTTCTCCCCTACCTCCTCTCTCTTCCCTCCCTATAATACAGGTAATGAAGGCAGTAGCAGACCAGTACCGTCTCCCAGCCCCCCATAACTGTCCTCCAGCTCTCCACTCCTTGATGCTGCAGTGTTGGCAGGCTGAGAGGGGCGACCGGCTAGGCTTCGACTCCCTCCTCTCCTCTCTGGACAGGCTCATACGACACCCTGCCTCCCTCAAGGCAGAGCAACCCCGGTGAGACTACACTTCCCATCTGCCTTTTCTTCCATATTTTACACAGCAGACGTAATGGATCACATTCCCAAACAGTGATCTTAGGAGAGCATGTATTATGTTATCATGTAAATGTATTGAATCATTGCTATGTTAGGCCAATCATTTTCGATCTCGATCTTTCCCTCTGCAACTCAAGCTCCACCCAGCCACTGCTGAGCCCCACCCCCACAGACCTGTCGTCGGTGGCGACGGTCAGTGAGTGGCTGACAGCATTAAGGATGGACAGGTATAAGGACCAGTTTGAGAGGGCACATTTGGACACACTGGACCGAGTCAGCAGGCTAACCATAGAGTGAGTCCTGGGCTTCCATTTCAATATAAATAAAGACATGTTCATATAATGCAAATCGTTCCTTTAGAAGCAATGGATACTTTTCTGAACTCTCTCTCTCTCATTCTCTCCTTCCCTCAGGGATGTGCAGAACCTGGGGGTGAACCTGTTGGGACACCAGAGGAAAATCACCAATGCGGCCCAGCAGCTCAGAACCCACCTCACCCAGGGCCAGGTGGAGGTCTAGAACCCACCAATCACCTGAGAGCTTCACAGGAAGTAACAGAGGTGCACTATTGAAGCTGTAGTCCAAGGCAAAGCGAGATCTGGGAGGAGAGTTGCTAAGAAGGAACAGGGAGATTTGAGGGAGAAAAGTCTGTGTTATTTCACTTGTTTGCTGTTTACATTCTCTTTCTCTTTGCCGGTCTCTACCTCTCTTTCTCTCACTCCTCCCAAATTGTCTCACTACTGTCCCTCTTTCACTCGTAAGTTTCACTACCCTTAGTAAATTAAAACAGTGAAAATGAGTTTTTTACCCGAACACAGGGATCTCCCGTCACAAGCAATTGCATAGACAATCAAATACTGTTTTTGCTGATTAATGTTGATATCATGAACATTGTTCATGATTATTTGTTAAGTTACACCTCTTTACTGAAATCAGAAAATGCCAACCCCTGTTGACTAAACATTAGCCAATGGTTTCTCCCATCGGTCACTAGCCTGGTCACATCTGGGGATTCCATTAGACTCAAGAAATGGGGGTGTAGTTCATGTTGTGACAGAATGGAGTCACCCACCATTGAGCAGCACCCTCCTCTGTGTATATTTCAGTTCACACTCCTTTTTTTGAATAGATAAAGTCACTGGGTCATTTGAGCATTGTGAATGTGAAATGGTTTAACTGGACTATGTGATCTGATTGCCCATTGAAGTAAGGAAGGTGATGTTATGCTTCGTGAGTGTTCTGTGTCTGTTTGTGTTCATGTATGTATGTATGTATGTTGTATGAGGAGTGGTGTCCACACTCCCAGGGTTCGGGAGGAACGTCCCTCCCCGGTGAAAGCCTCAGATAAGGTGTGTTCGACTCCTTTGATAGCCCACAGATGGTCAGCCATCCAAAGAGTGTCATAAATTGGAATTTTGTCATCACTCTGGACCTCGGCGCCTACAAGTCTCCAGTAATGAGTTTCACCTTCTCTCATTCTTGTGTGTGTGTATGAGTGTATCCACATGAGTAAGTATGTTAATTTGTATTTGTTCACCACTATTCCACTATTGTGCAAATTTGTAAAATAAAGAATATGATTTTATTTAAATCACTGCATTGAGCCTGTTATGTGTCTGACACATAAAAACAGTTTAATCACCAGGGGCACTGGTGATTTTAGCATGTAAATATTGGTGGGGCAAACTCAATTTTTATTTTATTTTATGCATGCCAGCAAAGCCACTACACAACACTAAGCAATACATGAACTGCACTATAACTGTGAAAAATGACACAAACTGTCTTTTCAGCACCATGCAGGGGATCCTTACCACCGCTACACCTGGCTATCAGCGGAGCCTTGTCTGGCAGCCAAACAGTTCATTCAGCCTCATTTACTGCCTTTATAAAAAACATAGCTGTTGTGGCTGACTTGTTTAAACAAATGTGGTTTCTACTAACAATTGAGATGTACAGTACAAACTATGGCATAAGGGAACGGTGAGTGGATCAGGGGGGCTAGCCGTAATTTTGATTATGACATTAATGAGCAAGCTAAGACGGACGTAGTCAATATAACTATTTGTTCAGCACTTTTAAAATGTACAGCGACAGAATTCAGAACATGGGCCGTTCTTACAGTATTCTCCCTGTACACCAAGTCAGGACCGTAGGATCAATTCATGGGGCATATAAGCAGACAATGAAAACTCTTACAATATTTGAAGACATTTCTCTAAAACAGGCTATAGGCCACATGTGCACCACCAAGTCAGAACAGTAGGCTAAGTTTAGAGGGGGAAAGGGACCAAATTATTAGGGTGAGGCAGATAGGCTGCTAACAGCCACAACATACATTTAGTATTACTATCTTATCTACAGTATACATATCTCCCTGGCATATTGCAGCAGCATACAAGACAGTTTAGGACTCACTGTTGTGCTGTGCTCACTTGAACAGGAAGGTGGCACGGCAGTCCTTCTTGTAGGAAAATTTTGTCATGAAGCTTTGTCATCAAAGTCTGGCATTCTTTGGATTTATGGTGCTTTTAAGACAACTGGGAACTTGGGAAAAAACAAGGTTGAATTATGACGTCAGTGATCTTCAGGTCGGAGCTCTAGAAAGAGGCCAGAATTCCCAGTTAGATGACTGCTCAAAATCTTTTTTTCCTGAGTTCCCAGTTGTGTTGAACTTACTGAAGTCTGAGATTTCCAAGTTTCCAGTTGTTTTGAACATGGCAGAAGTCATGCTGGATTGACAGCATGGCCAATGTATTCAATCTTCTCTGGCCCATGGTGTTGCGTGTGAATGTTTATCCTTTTAAGCTTGGAAAAGAAACGCTTAAACCCAGACTTGGACCACACACCCTCTCCACCGAATAGCAGGTAGGGGAGCAAAATAGTGATTGCTTTGCAATGCTTGCAGTTAGCCACTGATTCCTTCCAAACCACTCATTGTTGCATTTGCGATTGTTGAACTTGCTGTGTAACGTTTATGTCCAATGGCCGATGATCACTGATACATTTTATCTATAATTTCTCTTCATATGACAAGGATTGAAAAGGATTTGCCAGTAGACTGTCAACGTGATTCATGACAATGACTGCTTGTCCAACTTGCTAGCTAAGATTTTGAAAGTATGATGTTGACATGAGTCAGTCCAATCAAAGCTACGGTAGATATAACGTGATTTGACATCATTTTACCTGTGGCCAATGACCTTGAGCCTTCTTGGATGGGCATTTCTAATGTAAATCTATGGCAGCACCAAAGGGGGCTTGAAATTTCTAGCTCTCCCTGTAGATTTCAAAGTGACAGAACACTGAGCCAATCACGATGCAACTAGAGAAGATTACCAACCCCTACGCTCTGTATTGTCCGCTAGCTGCCACCACAGAAAGAACTGAGCTAAGCTGAAACACCTGTGTTTTGGAGCTGCCTTACTCAATAAACCTAAAAAGAGACCATGTTAATATGCAGCTTTATTAACTCAATAAATGTTTTAACTTGTTAGCAAACTGATATGCCCCACCTGCCCTGAATGACGGGTTGCCACTGACCAGGGGGCCTCAACTATAAACATTCCATATGCGCAAAATATGCCCAAAACACGTTTGCCAATTTTTACGCAAAAGTTAGCATTTATAAAAACTGAAATTGAGGTGAGAATGTGCTTATCCCCCCGCAAACTTTAGATCATGTGTATGCACAGTTTCTAGTGGTTGAAGTATTGCATTGCAAGAAGGCTAAAATAGCCTAGTAGCCTTGTGCAAATGATATCATGACTCATGATATGACCCAGATGCAGACACAGGAGGAGACAAAGGTCTGTGAGATGAAGGTTTAATCCGATGCTTCAGATCCGAAAACACCTGGTCAGCAGCTGGGGACCACGTGAACTGAACCTTGGGAGAGGTGAGAGCAGAGAGGGGGGGGAGAACCACGAAGAGTTACCTCAAGTAAAGAAAACAGTAGCTGCCTCCACTATACCAGCTCCATTTCAACCTAAACATCTCAACATCATCAAATCACCTATGCTTAGTCTAATACAGTAACAACTAAAAGATACCAAAAACAAATTAGTCCAATCAATGTAAGCTAAATGTGATGTGGCTGTCCATTGTACTGGTGTGTGTGTGTGTGTGTGTGTGTGTGTGTGTGTGTGTGTGTGTGTGTGTGTGTGTGTGTGTGTGTGTGTGTGTGTGTGTGTGTGTGTGTGTGTGTGTGTGTGTGCGCGCGCGCGCGCGCGAGCAAGTTAAAAAAAACATGTCGACTCACC
Organism: Oncorhynchus mykiss; assembly: GCF_057628025.1. Classification (NCBI taxonomy): domain Eukaryota; kingdom Metazoa; phylum Chordata; class Actinopteri; order Salmoniformes; family Salmonidae; genus Oncorhynchus; species Oncorhynchus mykiss. Next base: position 22,669,381 of record NC_143024.1, read on the forward strand.
CTAATTGTAGGGAGAGTCAAAACGGTCTATGACTGTCATACAGTACACACTTTTTGTTTCTTTTGTCCTAGGCTACCTGGCTAAAATGCTTGCTCGCTAGCCTAACTTCCTTTCATAGACAACGATGAGTCGGCTAGTTAACATTAGCCTACTATATCTAGCTACATATTGAACTTCCATCCTCTCAGGCCAGTGGCACAATGTATGAATTTATGGTTGGATCAGAATTTCTGATATAATCATTGGCCAGAACGGAGAATTACGTAAAACTACGGGTCCAAATCTCTATCCCTATCCATGGCTAATTTAGGAAAGGGACAATTTTAGCTAGCAAGCTAGCCAGCCACTGAAGGACAACGAAATGCAACAATTCCATTTTTTTCTGTCAATGACGTTTGGCTTCAGATGTGATGTAATTGGTGTGAAGCAATATTCAAACTGGCTTCCCTTGACACTTTATTTTTTGGTGTGCCCAGGACCATTCACAGTTGAGCTCTCTCAGTTTATCTCAACGCCGATTGGCTATTATTTTATTTAAAATAGGGATGACAAATGCTAGCTGTGTACCCTTGCATTCAATGCTATGGGTGGCAAAAATATCATACTCCCTTTGACCAAACAGAATCAGATAGATGGGCTACACATACAGAGAGAGAGGGGCGCTGTTTCGCTCGCTAATATGTTTTCTCCGGTGAGATACAGTTTACATACACTTAGGTTGGAGTCATTAAAACTCGTTTTCAAACTACTCCAGAAATTTCCTGTTAACAAACTATAGTTTTGGCAGGTTGGTTAGGACATCTACTTTGTGCATGACAGAAGTAATTTTTCCAACAATTGTTTACAAACAGATTATTTCCTTTATAATTCACTGTATCCCAATTCCAGTGGGTCAGAAGTTTACATACACTAAGTTCACTGTGCCTTTAAACAGCTTGGAAGATTCCAGAAAATTATGTCATCAAATCAAATCAAATCAAATTGATTTATATAGCCCTTCGTACATCAGCTGATATCTCAAAGTGCTGTACAGAAACCCAGCCTAAAACCCCAAACAGCAAGCAATGCAGGTGTAGAAGCACGGTGGCTAGGAAAAACTCCCTAGAAAGGCCAAAACCTAGGAAGAAACCTAGAGAGGAACCAAGCTATGTGGGGTGGCCAGTCCTCTTCTGGCTGTGCCGGGTGGAGATTATAACAGAACATGGCCAAGATGTTCAAATGTTCATAAATGACCAGCATGGTCTAATAATAATAAGGCAGAACAGTTGAAACTGGAGCAGCAGCAGGGTCAGGTGGACTGGGGACAGCAAGGAGTCATCATGTCAGGTATTCCTGGGGCATGGTCCTAGGGCTCAGGTCCTCTGAGAGAAAGAAAGAAAGAGAGAATTAGAGAGAGCATATGTGGGATGGCCAGTCCTCTTCTGGCTGTGCCGGGTGGAGAATTATAACAGAACATAGCCAAGATGTTCAAATGTTCATAAATGACCAGCATGGTCGAATAATAATAAGGCAGAACAGTTTAAACTGGAGCAGCAGCACGGTCAGGTGGACTGGGGACAGCAAGGAGTCATCATGTCAGGTATTCCTGGGGCATGGTCCTAGGGCTCAGGTCCTCTGAGAGAGAGAAAGAAAGAGAGAAGGAGAGAATTAGAGAACGTACACTTAGATTCACACAGGACACCGAATAGGACAGGAGAAGTACTCCAGATATAACAACTGACCCTAGCCCCCCAACACATAAACTACTGCAGCATAAATACTGGAGGCTGAGACAGGAGGGGTCAGGAGACACTGTGGCCCCATCCGAGGACACCCCCGGACAGGGCCAAACAGGAAGGATATAACCCCACCCACTTTGCCAAAGCACAGCCCCCACACCACTAGAGGGATATCTTCAACCACCAACTTACCATCCTGAGACAAGGCTGAGTATAGCCCACAAAGACCTCCGCCACGGCACAACCCGGGGGGGGGGGGGGGGGCGCCAACCCAGACAGGATGACCACATCAGTGAATCAACCCACTCAGGTGACGCACCCCCTCCAGGGACGGCATGAGAGAGCACCAGTAAGCCAGTGACTCAGCCCCTGTCATAGGGTTAGAGGCAGAGAATCCCAGTGGAAAGAGGGGAACCGGCCAGGCAGAGACAGCAAGGGCGGTTCGTTGCTCCAGAGCCTTTCCGTTCACCTTCCCACTCCTGGGCCAGACTACACTCAATCATATGACCCACTGAAGAGATGAGTCTTCAGTAGAGACTTAAAGGTTGAGACCGAGTTTGCGTCTCTGACATGGGTAGGCAGACCGTTCCATAAAATGGAGCTCTATAGGAAAAAGCCCTGCCTCCAGCTGTTTGCTTAGAAATTCTAGGGACAATTAGGAGGCCTGCGTCTTGTGACCGTAGCGTACGTGTAGGTATGTACGGCAGGACCAAATCAGAGAGATAGGTAGGAGCAAGCCCATGTAATGCTTTGTAGGTTAGCAGTAAAACCTTGAAATCAGCCCTTGCTTTGACAGGAAGCCATTGTAGAGAGGCTAGCACTGGAGTAATATGATCAATTTTTTTGGTTCTAGTCAGGATTCTAGCAGCCGTATTTTTTTCCGGGTAGCCGGAAAGTAGAGCATTGCAGTAGTCTAACCTAGAAGTGACAAAAGCATGGATTAATTTGTCATGAATTTAGAAGCTTCTGATAGGCTAATTGACATCATTTGAGTCAATTGGAGCTGAACCTGTGGATGTATTTCAAGGCCTGCCTTCAAATCAAAATAAATCAGCCAAGACCTCAGAAGAAAATTGTAGACCTCCACAAGTCTGGTTCATCCTTGGGAGCAATTTCCAAACGCCTGAAGGTACCACGTTCATCTGTACAAACAATAGTACACAAGTATAAACACCATGGGACCATGCAGCCGTCATACTGCTCAGGAAGGAGACGCGTTCGGTCTCCTAGAGATGAACGTACTTTGGTGCGAAAAGTACAAATCAATCCCAGAACAAACAGCAAAGGACCTTGTGAAAATGCTGGAGGAAACAGGTACAAAAGTATCTATATCAACAGGAAAACAAGTCCTATATCGACATAACCTGAAAGGCTGCACATCAAGGAAGAAGTCACTGCTCCAAAACCGCCATAATAAAGCCAGACTATTGTTTGCAATTGCACATGGGGACAAAGATTGTAATTTTTTGAGAAATGTCCTCTGGTCTGATGAAACAAAAATAGAACTGTTTGGCCATAATGACCATCGTTATGTTTGGAGGAAAAAGGGGGAGGCTTGCAAGCCGAAGAACACCATCCCAACCGTGAAGCACGGGGGTGTCAGCATCATGCTGTCGGGGTGCTTTGCTGCAGGAGGGACTGGTGCACTTCACAAAATGGATGGCATCACGAGGTTGGAAAATTATGTGGATATATTGAAGCAACATCTCAAGACATTTGTCAGGAAGTTTAAGCTTGGTCGCAAATGGGTCTTCCAAGTGGACAATGACCCCAAGCCTACTTCCAAAATTGTGGCAAAATGGCTTAAGAACAACAAAGTCAAACTATTGGAGTGGCCATCACAAAGCCCTGACCTCCTTCCTATAGAATATTTGTGGGCAGAACTGAAAAAGTGTAGGCGAGCAAGGAGGCCTACAAACCTGACTCAGTTACACCAGCTCTGTCAGGAGGAATGGGCCAAAATTCACCCAACTTATTGTGGGAATCTTGTGCAAGACTTATTGTGGGAATCTTGTGTAAGACCTGAAATATTTGACCCAAGTTAAACAATTTAAAGGCAATGCTACCAAATACGAATTAAGTTTGTGTACACTTCTGACCCACTGGGAATGTGATGAAAGAAATAAAAGCTGAAATAATTCATTCTCTCTACTATTACTCTGACATTTCACATTCTTAAAATGAAGTGGTGATCCTAACTGACCTAAGACAGGGAATTGTTACTAGGATTAAATGTCAGGAATTGTGAAACTGAGTATAAATGTATTTGGTTAAGGTGTATGTAAACTTTCGACTTCAACTGTACATTTAACCTCTTGCAAATTGAAGGAAAATGCAGAAACACAGAGAGACAAAAGATCAATTGTTTAGTATGTTTTTATTGTTTTTTTATACATTTTTGGGGGAAGCCTGGCTTTCCTTGGCATCTGTGAATACACGCCACTGGGCCTAAGCCTACAACAAGTTAGGATGTGCTACAATTCATCCCATCTCTCATTTAATTGGACCCAGTTCACAGTAAATAGATAAGCTATTTCAAGTATTTTGCTCTATGCAATATGCGATGCAGTCTGCAACTGCACATTGAGCGCAGTTTAACGGTAGAACAGACGGTTCACCTTTTCTGATGACTTACATAGGCTACGTCTGAAAACTGAATCAAATCAAATCACATTTTATTTGTCACATACACATGGTTAGCAGATGTTAATGCGAGTGTAGCGAAATGCTTGTGCTTCTAGTTCCGACATTGCAGTAATAACCAACAAGTAATCTAACTAACAATTCCAAAACTACTGTCTTGTACACAGTGTAAGGGGATAAAGAATATGTACATAAGGATATATGAATGAGTGATGGTACAGAGCAGCATAGGCAAGATACAGTAGATGGTATCGAGTACAGTATATACATATGAGATGAGTATGTATACAAAGTGGCATAGTTAAAGTGGCTAGTGATACATGTATTACATAAGGATACAGTCGATGATATAGAGTACAGTATATACGTATGCATATGAGATGAATAATGTAGGGTAAGTAACATTATATAAGGTAGCATTATTTAAAGTGGCTAGTGATATATTTACATCATTTCCCATCAATTCCCATTATTAAAGTGGCTGGAGTTGAGTCCGTGTCAGTGTGTTGGCAGCAGCCACTCAATGTTAGTGGTGGCTGTTTAACAGTCTGATGGCCTTGAGATAGAAGCTGTTTTTCAGTCTCTCTGTCCCAGCTTTGATGCACCTGTACTGACCTCGCCTTCTGGATGATAGCGGGGTGAACAGGCAGTGGCTCGGGTGGTTGATGTCCTTGATGATCTTTATGGCCTTCCTGTGACATCGGGTGGTGTAGGTGTCCTGGAGGGCAGGTAGTTTGCCCCCGGTGATGCGTTGTGCAGACCTCACTACCCTCTGGAGAGCCTTACGGTTGAGGGCGGAGCAGTTGCCGTACCAGGTGGTGATACAGCCCGCCAGGATGCTCTCGATTGTGCATCTGTAGAAGTTTGTGAGTGCTTTTGGTGACAAGCCAAATTTCTTCAGCCTCCTGAGGTTGAAGAGGCGCTGCTGCGCCTTCTTCACAATGCTGTCTGTGTGAGTGGACCAATTCAGTTTGTCTGTGATGTGTACGCCGATGAACTTAAAACTTGCTACCCTCTCCACTACTGTTCCATCAATGTGGATAGGGGGGTGTTCCCTCTGCTGTTTCCTGAAGTCCACAATCATCTCCTTAGTTTTGTTGACGTTGAGTGTGAGGTTATTTTCCTGACACCACACTCCGAGGGCCCTCACCTCCTCCCTGTAGGCCGTCTCGTCGTTGTTGGTAATCAAGCCTACTACTGTTGTGTCGTCCGCAAACTTGATGATTGAGTTGGAGGCGTGCGTGGCCACGCAGTCGTGGGTGAACAAGGAGTACAGGAGAGGGCTCAGAACGCACCCTTGTGGGGCCCCAGTGTTGAGGATCAGTGGGGAGGAGATGTTGTTGCCTACCCTCACCACCTGGGGGCGGCCCGTCAGGAAGTCCAGTACCCAGTTGCACAGGGCGGGGTCGAGACCCAGGGTCTCGAGCTTGATGACGAGCTTGGAGGGTACTATGGTGTTGAATGCCGAGCTGTAGTCAATGAACAGCATTCTCACATAGGTTCAGTGAGGATCTCTGAAATGTCACATTTCTCCAGTAGACTATTTCATTTATAAACAAAATACATTATACATATATCATAACCGTTGCAGAATAAATTCCTCATCAGTTCATATTCCCGATCAATACAACAAATTCCCATGAGCATCATTGATTGGGCCTATTAGATAGGCTATTATACAGTGCCTTGCGAAAGTATTCGGCCCCCTTGAACTTTGCGACCTTTTGCCACATTTCAGGCTTCAAACATAAAGATATAAAACTGTATTTTTTTGTGAAAAATCAACAACAAGTGGGACACAATCATGAAGTGGAACGACATTTATTGGATATTTCAAACTTTTTTAACAAATCAAAAACTGAAAAATTGGGCGTGCAAAATTATTCAGCCCCTTTACTTTCAGTGCAGCAAATTCTCTCCAGAAGTTCAGTGAGGATCTCTGAATGATCCAATGTTGACCTAAATGACTAATGATGATAAATACAATCCACCTGTGTGTAATCAAGTCTCCGTATAAATGCACCTGCACTGTGATAGTCTCAGAGGTCCGTTAAAAGCGCAGAGAGCATCATGAAGAACAAGGAACACACCAGGCAGGTCCGAGATACTGTTGTGAAGAAGTTTAAAGCCGGATTTGGATACAAAAAGATTTCCCAAGCTTTAAACATCCCAAGGAGCACTGTGCAAGCGATAATATTGAAATGGAAGGACTATCAGACCACTGCAAATCTACCAAGACCTGGCCGTCCCTCTAAACTTTCAGCTCATACAAGGAGAAGACTGATCAGAGATGCAGCCAAGAGGCCCATGATCACTCTGGATGAACTGCAGAGATCTACAGCTGAGGTGGGAGACTCTGTCCATAGGACAACAATCAGTCGTATATTGCACAAATCTGGCCTTTATGGAAGAGTGGCAAGAAGAAAGACATTTCTTAAAGATATCCATAAAAAGTGTTGTTTATAGTTTGCCACAAGCCACCTGGGAGACACACCAAACATGTGGAAGAAGGTGCTCTGGTCAGATGAAACCAAAATTGAACTTTTTGGCAACAATGCAAAACGTTATGTTTGGCGTAAAAGCAACACAGTTCATCACCCTGAACACACCATCCCCACTGTCAAACATGGTGGTGGCAGCATCATGGTTTGGGCCTGCTTTTCTTCAGCAGGGACAGGGAAGATGGTTAAAATTGATGGGAAGATGGATGGAGCCAAATACAGGACCATTCTGGAAGAAAACCTGATGGAGTCTGCAAAAGACCTGAGACTGGGACGGAGATTTGTCTTCCAACAAGACAATGATCCAAAACATAAAGCAAAATCTACAATGGAATGGTTCAAAAATAAACATAACCAGGTGTTAGAATGGCCAAGTCAAAGTCCAGACCTGAATCCAATCGAGAATCTGTGGAAAGAACTGAAAACTGCTGTTCACAAATGCTCTCCATCCAACCTCACTGAGCTCGAGCTGTTTTGCAAGGAGGAATGGGAAAAAATGTCAGTCTCTCGATGTGCAAAACTGACAGAGACATACCCCAAGCGACTTACAGCTGTAATCGCAGCAAAAGGTGGCGCTACAAAGTATTAACTTAAGGGGGCTGAATAATTTTGCACGCCCAATTTTCAGTTTTTGATTTGTTAAAAAAGTTTGAAATATCCAATAAATGTCGTTCCACTTCATGATTGTGTCCCACTTGTTGTTGATTCTTCACAAAAAAATACAGTTTTATATCTTTATGTTTGAAGCCTGAAATGTGGCAAAAGGTCGCAAAGTTCAAGGGGGCCGAATACTTTCGCAAGGCACTGTATCTGAAAGGGAGCAAGATGAATAACATACAGTAGAATTTAACTGGAGAACAGACAGTGTGTAGGCTACCACTGTAAATAGGCCTACTATAGTTGAGATTTATTTTTAATGAGTAGGCAATGTTACAGAATTCTCGGGCAGTGCAGCATATTTAGGTCGGGTAGATATAAAACAATATTGAATTCTATACGATCTGTTTACAGGTCCACAACAATTTGTAATTGTTTTTGTCTTTCAGAAATGGTCAAATAGGCCAACAGCAAATTTAACAGCAAAATAAAACATTCTGCCAACACTTCCAGAGACAGATTGTTCTCACGTTTGTTCTCGCTATTTCCTTTATAAAGTGCCTTGGCCTAATTCCAATACTTTCACTGTGTACAGCAAATAAGGACGTTTTAAATGCTTGTTCATGCGCACACAGTTTTTTAGGATGAGTCTGATTAATACCTGGAAACTTGCTATGTATGTGTGCGCCAAGTTTATAAATCTCTATCTGCAAATATTTGAAATGACATGTGGTTTAATGTAGTGAGCTTTGAAATTATGGATGTACAGTACCAGTCAAAAGTTTGGACACACCTACTCATTCAAAGGTTTTTCTTTATTTTTACAATGTAGAATAATCGAAGACATCAAAACTATGAAATAACACATATGGAATCATGTAGTAACCAAAAAAAGTGTTAAACAAATCAAAACCAATTTTATATTTGAGATTCTTCAAAGTAGTCACCCTTTGCCTTGACAGCTTTGCACACACTTGGCATTCTTTCAACCAGCTGAGGCAGTCACCTGGAATGCATTTCAATTAACAGGTGTGCCTTGTTAAAACCTCTTTATATTTTTGCCTAAACTTACATACCCAAATCTAACTTTCTGTAGCTCGGGCCCTGATGCAAGGATATGCATATTCTTAGTACCATTTGAAAGGAAACACTTTGAAGTTTGTGGAAAAGTTAAAGGAATATAGGAGAATATAACACATTAGATCTGGTAAAAGATAATACAAAGAAAAAACAACAGTTTTTTTGTACCATTATCTTTTATCTTTGAAATGCAAGATAAAGGCCATAATGTATTATTCCAGCCCAGGTGTAATTTATATTTTGGCCACTAGGTGGCAGCAGTGTATGTGCAACGTTTTAGACTGATCCAATGAACCATTGCATATCTTTTCAAAATTATGTATCAAGACTGCCCAAATGTCCCTAATTTGTTTATTAATAACTTTTCATGTACAAAACTGTGCACTCTCCTCAAACAATAGCATGGTATTACTTCACTGTAATAACTACTGTAAATTGGACAGTGCAGTTAGATTAACAATCATTTAAGCTTTCTGCCAATATCAGATATGTCTATGTTCTGGGAAATATTCTTGTTACTTACAACCTCATGCTAATCACATTAGCCTACGTTAGCTCAATCATCCCACAGGGGATCCACCAATCCTGAAGAAGTTCAAAGTTAATTGGTGGAATTTCTTTTTATTCTTAATGCTTTTGAGCCAATCAGTTGTGTTGTGACAAGGTAGGGGTGGTATACAAAAGATAGCCCTGTTTGGTAAAAGACCAAGTCCATATTATGGCAAGAACAGCTCAAATAAGCAAAGAGAAATGACAGTCCATCATTACTTTAAGACAGGAAAGGAAGACCCAGAGTTACCTCTGCTGCAGAGGATAAGTTCATTGAAGTTACCAGCCTCAGAAATTGCAGCCCAAATAAATGCTTCACAGAGTACAAGTAACAGACATATCTCATCATCAACTGATCAGAGGGGACTGTGTGAATCAGGCTTTCATGGTCAAATTGCTGCAAAGAAACCACTACTAAAGGACACTAATAAGAAGAAGAGACTTGCTTGGGCCAAGAAACACGAGCAATGGACATTAGACCGGTGGAAATCTGTCCTTTGGTCTGATGAGTCCAAATTTGAGATTTTTGGTTCCAACCGCCGTGTCTTTGTGAGACACAAAGTAGGTGAACGGATGATCTCCGCATGTATTGTTCCCACCATGAAGCATGGAGGAGGAGGTGTGATGGTGTAGGGGTGCTTTGCTGGTGACACTGTCTGTGATTTATTTTGAATTCAAGGCACACTTAACCAGCATGGTTACCACAGCAATCTGCAGCAATACGCCACCCCATCTGGTTTGCGCTTAGTGGGACTATCATTTATTTTTCAACAGGACAATGACCCAACACACCTCCAGCCTGTGTAAGGGCTATTTGACCAAGGAGGAAAGTGATGGAGTGCTGCATCAGATGACCTCACCTCCACAATCACCCGACCTAAACCCAATTGAGATGGTTTGGGATGAGTTGGACCACAGAGTGAAGGAAAAGCAGCCAACAAGTGCTCAGCATATGTGGGAACTTCTTCAAGACTGTTGGAAAAGCATTCCAGATGAAGCTGGTTGAGAGAATGCCAAAAGTGTGCAAAGCTGTCATCAAAAGCGAAGGGTGGCTACTTAAAGAATCAAAAAATATACTTGTATTTATTTTTGACTTTTTTGGTTACTACATGATTCCACGTGTGTTATTTCATAGTTTTTATGTCTTCACTATTATGTAGAAAATAGTAAAAAAATAAAGAAGAACCCTTGAATAAGTAGGTGTGTCCAAACTTTTTACTGGTACTTTATGTCCATTTAAAAGTGGTTACAATTCATGAAATGTTGATGACGGTAGCATGATAAACTAAAGCAAATGTACATTTTCATTAACTTTTTAACCTTTTTTTATATCAATTTTAACCAAAATACCCCAATATCTCATAATTGATAAGTAGATGCAAAAATGTAATTTTAGTCTGTGGTGCCTGGCCTTAAAAAGATACTTTGGGATTTTGGCAAAAAAAAAAGTCCTTTATCTACTACCCCAAAGTCAGACTAACTAACATTAGTGCAATTGCTAATTAGCATCAGCGCTATGACTGGAAGTCTGTGGTAACAGCTAGCATGCTCGTAGCGCTAACACTAGTTAGCATCGGGCTCACGAAGCTCCCTCTAACTTCCTTCATACTGGATGCAGAGACATAACAATGGTATCAATGAGCTCATCTGACTCTTGGAAAGTAGATAAAGGAATACTTCGGAATGCTGGCAATGAATCCCTTTAAGTGCAATGTATTACCAATCTAGGGTTAGTGTTAGGGTTAAGGTAACCCAATTTGACATAAAACAGAAAAGTATCCACACTAAAACCTTTCCATCAAACAGAATGAACTTCATGTTCTCCCATGTCTGATAGGATTTGACAGATCAGCACATTTCACCTGAATCTGTTGGAGATCTGTTGACTTCAGCATTAGAGAGAGGACAAGACACCTGTCTCCCAGATCTGGTGGCATCAGATAGGATCTGACCTGAGGGCCTCTTACACAACCACCATGTCCATTTCACCTGATCATCAAATTAAGATCTAATATCTGTATATAAAGACTCATCTAGAGACTTAAGTAAAAAAGAAAAACTCCTCTCATTCTCAACTCCTTGTTCCTGTTCTGCAAAATATTCCCAAGGTTATCATGTGTAGGGGAGACCGGAGTTGGTTGTCGCACTTCTTACTCTCATGTCTATTTCTCAGCACCAGTATATCTTACAAGACTCTTTTCAATATTAGGATAAAGACTAAGATCTTGGATTAAAATGAGGACCGTTTTTACTCTTTTTAACTCCAACATGGAGTTATAAATCATCAAACACACTGTATATCTTACAAGACTCTTTTCAATATTAGGATAAAGACTAAGATCTTGGATTAAAATGAGGACCGTTTTTACTCTTTTTAACTCCAACATGGAGTTATAAATCATCAAACACACTGTCCACTTGTGACAACCAGCCCAATCGCTGGGTTGGTTGTCACAATGTTCACTAGTAACTTATTCCTTTTGTATCAGGAAATGAAGAAAAATAACAAACAGCCTTAGAAATAGCTAAGCCTTTCTTTAATTGAACAAATTACAGCATTTTATGCCTTGAGAATAACACATGACAATTTGAGTACATTTTTGTGTGTATGCGTGCCTGCGTGTGTATGTATCTATGTGCGTGTGTGGGTGCGTGACAGGAAAAATATGTGTGTCAGAGAGAGGCAACACTAATGCTAGTTAAGATATTACTTACCACATGGCTTGACCTAGGAACTCAGAAATTGGTTTGAAACATAGCTCTCCCTTTTCTCTGTTCAACAAACATAATTATTTATGGATACTCCCATAATTCAAACATTTACAAAGAAAATACCAATATATATAATTTTTTTACTTTCACCTATGAAAATCACATACATTCCCCTCACCTCAATGTTTTGTCATGCTGACATGAATTGACCAGTTGTGACAGCTAACCCATGAGACAACCAACCCAGGTCTCCCCTACTGAGCTTATAAGGAGAGCCAGTCCAACACACACACACACACACACACACACACACACACACACACACACACACACACACACACACACACACACACACACACACACACACACACACACACACACACACACACACACACACACACACTGCAATGGAACCTTGTTATTGTGCCTAAATAAAGACATTATGACAATTGAAACCACTGGTCTATATGGCAGCACTCTGGTGTCTCACTACAAGGCGCTGTAAATAGCTATTATCAAGACAACACAAGATGACTGGCTCAGTCAGAACCATTACCCAGGCCTGTCTGATATAAACCTGCATTGAAACCCTTTAACACGCTGTGGGTAACCAACATGTTACTCACGACCTATACATGGTACACACAAACACCTGAATACACACACCAAACCATGGCATTTGGAAAGTGTTTTGGGTGTCTGGGTTGTTATGTATAATAAATAGATGGTCATCAAATATGTGGAAATTAAAATACTGTATATCAGTTTAGACTATTTGCTTTACTGCAGAAGAGGTTTGATTCGTAAGAAATCAAATGTACCATCAAGTCTTTTTGTCAAAAGGAAAAACATAATGCTCATAGGATTACACTAAGTACTCAAGTATTATAGTCTTTGTATAGTAACAATTATCATGTTCGTGAGCAATGCTGTTGACAGTTCAGTCAAACACACATTGTGAAAACATGATTTACCCCAACTAATTGGTTGAACAAGAACCCTTAGATTAGCATGTACTGTAGGTGTTGACTGGTGTCGGACTAGAATGTACTTCTAGATCACAGCCAGTCAAATCTAGTTTCTATAGACCTGACAGGTAAGGTGTCTATAGGATCGTACAGCTGAATCAGCAGATACTTGTCCAGGTAGACAAGCTCACCTCAATATGAGCTTTTTGATTACACACCAGCATTGAGACAATTGAAAGGTAGGCGACTTTCGAACCAGTTATCTGGACGGTTCACTGAGAATAAAGACCAAAAAGTGTTGACTGTCATGATGTTGACATTTTTTACATGGGGGTGATGCAGGGGCAGAGCACTCTTTAGTGTTCGAGACATTTTAGAAAAATGTCAAACGGCCTTGGTATACTGCAGTAAATTATTCCAATAAAATGATGGATCTTTCCAAAAGATAATGCTCAATTTAACTACTACTCCTTTCCACCATTTGTCCCCTCCCTCTCTCCTCCCTTCTCTTTCATCCATCCATCCTCCTCTTGACCTCCTCTCCTTTATCTCCTCCCTCTCTTATCTGTCTTGTCTGCATATATATAGATCCCCACCTGTGAATCCTCCTTCTGTTTCTCAAATCAGCTTGGTGTCACATGTTGTCGTAGTACCTGATTGTCAATTAGGAGTAAAGGACTAACTGTTTTCTTTCATAAAGGTAAGTGGGTCACTCCACAAATTCAGTGCCTGTTGAAAAGTGTAACTTGGTCTAATTGTTTGGGGGGATTTCACCTAATATTAGCATTCTGTCATAGAATGCAAGCTTCACAAAAACAAATGCATTGTTATCTATGGGTAATTGTGTTGACGTGTTATGCTCGACCCGCTCAGTTTTCCACCTCAAAACACCAGAAAATGTTTGGTCTGTGGGATTGTGCTGACCTGAACAGCTCACCCATTCTAGTTTTGATTTTAGTACCATTTTTATGAGCTGCGTCTGATGGTACAGTCTGGTCTCAGACTAGACGTAACATAATACATTTAAATCCAGGCTCCTCAAATGAGTATGATATGTTACATTTGGTATGGTTACATAAGACAAATGTTTAATTGGTTGGGGTGGAAGGGTTGGCTTATAACGCCAACATCTAGCAATCCAAAGGTTGAGAGTTCGAATCTGATCATGGACAACGTTAGCATTTTAGGTAATTAGCTACTTTTCGACTACTTACTACTTTTGATCTACTTTGCAACTACTTAGAATATTAGCTAACCCAATCCCTAACCCTAACCTTAACCCTTTTAGCTGACCCTTCCCCTAACCTTAACCCTAACCCCTAACCCTAACCCCTAGCCTAGCTAACATTACCCAGCTAGCTAACGTTTGCCGCCTAGCTAGAATTTGTACCATTTCATACGTTTTGCAAAACTGTAACATATAATAAGTTTTGCAATTCGGAACATATTGTACGTCACCTAATATTAACATTCTGTCATAAATAACATGTTTTCCCATATCAAGAGGTTAAATTTAAATTAAATAAAAAATACTATAGTAAGTGCCTATTAAATGCCCAATAAAGTAACAGTTTTGCTAAACCATAACATAGAGTACGTTTGCAAATTCGTAATATATTGTGCGTTTTGGAAATTAGTAACATATAATTCAAATTGTAATTCGTAATATAGCATACGAAATGGGTGATAGAGATCAATAAATTAAAATACATGCCATTCGAAATGTAACATATCACACTAAATGGAGTGTCTCGGATTTACTTACAGAATCAAACTAAATGCTCTGAGACCATGTTGCAGGATAGCTCACGGTTTCTGACACTTAATTTCTCACACATGCAAATTTCTTTCTCATCTCAGCCGTTTCAAATAGACTCACCCTATGAGAGGATGGCCCCGCCCCTGGCAAGATCTGCTCCAGGTGAACTCAACCATTGGTGGAGCCAGCTCAGGTTCCGCCTCCAGAACAGGAAGGGGTGGAACGAGATGCTTGATGAAACATTTTTGCTGCAGAACAAAAGGTGAGACTCCTATTGGTAAACAAAAAAAACAGCTACTGACAAGTATTGGTTGTTATTATGCTGCGTTCATAACAAGTGAGAAACTCAGAAAATACTACTTGTAATCTGGGAGCATCAGTTGTGTGTTCACATGCTTTTTACTAATTGAGAATGCAGATTAGCTGATGACAAACAAGCTGCATCAACCATAAACTAAAAGTACAGCTATCATGCTTGAAAACAAAATGTAGTGTTCAAAAACCCTTTGAACAATTTGGTTCTTATGAAAATTGTTTTGTTGTTGGATTTAACTGCTGTAATCGAGGTCGTTTAATAAATATGTGACATCAGAGCTCAGTATGTGGGGGAAGTCTGAGCTCAGAGATTATAGACCGTTTCCCACTAGTAATTACCAGCTGGAGGGGCGTTCAAGTAGATTTTTCCCAGTCGTATGCTGATATGCTGATTACAACATGTTATGAATGCAGTGTTTGAATTCTAACTTGCAAACACACTCTTTCTCCCATAGGACAAATGACATCCCTCTCTTCTTTGCGGCCAAAGAGAACAGTGCAGGTTGCATTAAGAAACTTCTGGACTGTGCATCCACTAACATCTTTGAGAGAGGTGCTCTGGGGGAGACAGCGCTGCATGTGGCAGTACTGAATGATAACATGGATGCTGCCATAGCTCTGATGGACGGAGCACCTGAACTCATCAATGAGCCCATGACCTCTGACCTCTTCCTTGGTACATATCGTCTCACACACAATGGACAAATTCATTATAATATCATAAAACTCACACAGATATTTAATCAAACAATAATATATTCTCTCTCTTACTCGCTCTCAATCAGGCATGACACCTCTCCACATTGCTGTGGTGAATCAGAACTTTAACCTGGTCCGCAGTCTGATTGGTAAAGGGGCGGATGTGGCCACGCCCAGAGTCACAGGCCTGTACTTCAGGAAGAGAAGAGGAGGGCTGCTCTACTATGGTAAGATGACTGTTTGTGTTCTGTAAGGAGTATAAAAATGCATTCTAGGAAATGTGGGTATTTTATTCCATTTGCTTTACTTTAGGTGAGCACATCCTGGCATTTGCGGCCTGTGTGGGAAATCAGGACATAATCTCCATGGTGATCAACGCAGGAGCCAGCACCAGGGCCCAGGACTCCATTGGTATGAAACATTCCTCTTTCTTCTCCTCCCCCTCCCCCTCTTCTCTCTTCTTCCGTTTTCAGCGTTTAATATCTCCATCTCTCCCCCCTAGGTAACACAGTGCTCCATATTCTGGTCCTGCAGCCCAATAAGACTTTAGCATGCCTGGCGTTGGATCTGTTGTTGGCACATGACGTTGAGCTGGACCAGACTGTGCCACTGGACATGGTGCCCAACTATCGTGGCTTAACGCCCTTCAAACTGGCTGCCAAGGAGGGCAACCTTGTGGTGAGGATGGATAGAGGGATAGAGAAAGAAACAGGAGACAATGTATGAGAGGAGAAGAGGGATAATGTTTCCCCTATTATCTTTAACTTAACCTTCTCCTCCGTAATATTCTTTATACAGCATATGTTGTTATTAGAATGTCTTTAACCTACAAATTAATTGTGCTGCATTTCTAGGTTTCTAAGGCATTTCTATCTCTCTCCCAGGCCTTCCAGCACCTGGTCAACCGGAGGCGAGTCGTCCAGTGGGACCTGGGACCACTGACCTCTAACCTCTATGACCTCTCAGAGATCGACTCCTTGGTCGCCGACGACGACCTCTCTGTGCTGGAGCTCATCGTGGGCAGCCAGAGGAGAGAGGTACATTACAGAACACAAACATGATACGGTCTAATATACCCTACAGGGAAACTGATGATGAGGATGATCTCTTCCCTCAGGCAAGAAGGATACTGGAAGTGACTCCTGTTAGGCAATTGGTCAGTCTCAAGTGGAATCTCTATGGAAAACACTACTTTAGGTAACCACACATACAGTGGATTATGTTCTGATGTTGTGTTTGAGATGCTGTCATTTGTTTATGTCTACTATTGTAATTTTATTATTGTGTTGTGTACAGATTGTTGCTGCTGCTGTACCTCCTGTACATTGGGACCTTCACACTGTGTTGTGTGTATCGCCCTCTAAAGGACGCTCCAGAGAATTACACTGTATCTGACATGGACAAAACCATCCGCGTGCAGAAAACTCTGAAGGTGCGGGAGACATGAAGGCATCTTCATATGACAGCCTGTGTGCAAACCTCAATCAGAGGTGTTCATATGAACCCTTTGTGATCCACGTGCCCTGTTCTCTGTCCCTGTAGGAGAGTTATGTGACCTATGGGGACAACTTGCGTCTGGCAGGAGAGATGATCAGTGTCCTGGGTGCCCTGGTTATTCTGCTACTGGAGGTAAAACATACATCACCCAATAGTTTTTCATGTCACTTATATTTACACTGTAGATTAGATCACATTATTGGCTGTCAATATAATCTGTGTTCTTCCCAATTCCTAAGATCCCAGATATGCTGAGAGTGGGGGCCAAGCAGTACTTTGGACAGACGGCCCTGGGGGGACCCTTCCATGTCATTCTGTAAGTCAACCTTGGTGCCTATGTAGCCTTTATTACCTGCCTAGTGATGTTGTTGTGTTATGTCATGTCTATGTAGCATTTATAACCTGTGTAATAATCTGTGTTTCCTCCCCAGTATTGCCTATGCGTTCCTGGTGGTGCTGCTGTGTGTGTTCAGGGTCAGTGGGGTGCAGGGGGAGGCAGTTGTCATGGCTGTGTGTCTGGTGCTGGGCTGGAGCAATGTCATGTTCTTCGCCCGAGGCTTTCAGATGCTGGGACCTTATGTCATCATGATACAGAAGGTATGTAAGGGAAGCAGACACACACACGTGAATGCACACACACACAAGCATTAGCATGACGTTACTGTAGAATGTATGGTTTTGCTGTTTTGATTCCCATGTTAAACTGTTGTGGTGTTTTGTCTAATTTCATCCTAGATTATATTTGGAGACCTGACCAAGTTTATGTGGCTGAGCTTCATCGTGCTCATGGGGTTTTCCACCTGTAAGTACATTCTGTTTAAGAGAAACTGCATTAGCAAATCTTGCCGTTTCAAATAAGCAAATTGTATAAATTGTATAAATAAAAATCCTATTTTTATACCCTGGTTGTTGTTGTCCCTCTTTCCCTCCCTCCCTCCCTCCCTCCCAGCCCTGTGGATGGTGTACATGACTCAGGACCCAGACTCTCTACCTGCGTACCGCTCCTTCCCCATCACTCTGTTCTCCCAGTTTGAGCTGAGTGTGGGTCTGATAGACCTGCCAGTGGACCACACTATCACAACGCCCCCTATTGTCCATGTGCTGCACTGCACCTTCTCTGTGGTCTCCTACATACTGCTGCTCAACCTTCTCATAGCCATGATGAGTGATACACACTGGAGAGTTGCCCAGGAGAGGGACGAGCTCTGGAGGACACAGGTGTGCATCAGTGTGACACACACATGCACACACACACACACAAGCACACATTTTCTATTACAGTGCCTTCAGAAAGTATTCACACCCTTTGACTTTTTCAACATTTTGTTGTGTTACAGCCTGAATTTAAAGTTGATTAATTTGAGATTTGTTGTCACTGGCCTACACACAATATTCCATAATGTGAAAGTGGAATTATGTTTCTCGAAATGTTTACAAATGAATTAAAAATGAAAAGCTGAAATGTCTTGAGTCAATAAGTATTCAACCCCTGTTATGGCAAGCCTAAATAAGTCCAGGAGTAAAAGTGTCTTTAAAAGTTACATAATAAGTTGCATGGACTTATTTGGGCTTGCCATAACACAGGGGTTGAATACTTATTGACTCAAGACATTTCAGATTTTTATTTTGTGCAATAATAGTGTTTAACATGATTTCTGAATGACTACCTCATCCCTGCACCCCAATCATCTGTAAGGTCCCTCAGTTGAGTAGTGAATTTCTAACACAGATTCATCCACAAAGACCAGGGAGGTTTTCCAATGCCTTGCAAAGAAGGGGACCTATTGGTAGATGGGTAAAAATACAAAAATCAGATATTGAATATCCTTTTGAGCATGGTGAAGTTATTCATTTTGTTTTGGATGGTGTATCATTACACCCAGTCACTACAAAAATACAGGTGCTCAGTTGCCGGAGAGGAAGGAAACCGTTCAGGGATTTCGCCATGAGGCCAATGGCGACTTCAAAACAGTTACAGAGTTTAATGGCTGTGATATGAGAAAACTGAGGATGGATCAACAACATTGTAGTTACTCCACAATACTAATCTAAATGAAGGAAGCCTGTACAGAATACAAATATTCCAAAACATGCATCCTGTTTGACAACAAGGCACTAAAGTACTACAAAAGAAATGTAGCAAAGCAATTCACTTTTTGTCCTAAATACAAAGTGTTATGTTTGGGGCAAATCCAATACAACACATTACTGAGTACCACTCTCCATATTTTCAATCATGTTGCTGGCTGCATCATGTTATGGGTATGCTTGCAAGCGTTAAGGACTGGGGAGTTTTTCAGAATTAAAAGAAAAATGGACTGGAGCTAAGCACAGGCAAAATCCTAGAAGAAAACTTGGTTCAGTCATCTTTCCACCAGACACTGGGAGATTAATTCACCTTTCAGCAGGACAATAACCTAAAACACAAGGCCAAATATACACTGGAGTTGTTTACCAAGAAGACAGTGAATTTTCCTGAGTGGCCGATTTACATTTTTGACTTAAATCTACTTGAAAATGTATGGCAATACCTGAAAATGTTTATCTGTCAATGATCAACATCCAATTTGACATAACTTGAAGAATTTTGAAAATAATAATGGCCAAATGTTGCACAATCCAGGAGTGGGAAGCTCTTAGAGACTTACCCAGAAAGACTCACAGCTGTAATCTCTGTCAAAGGTGCTTATAGAAAGTCTCAGGGGTGTGAATACTTATGTAAACTAGATATTTCTGTTTATCATTTTCAATAAATATGCATTTCTAAAAACATGTTTTCACTTTGTCATTATGGGGTATTGTGTGTAGTTGGGTAAGAAATAAAATATATTTAATCAATTTTGAATTTAGGGTGTAACACGACACAATGTGGAATAAGTTAAGGGGTGTGACTACTTTCTGAAGGCACTGTGAATACTCCATAAAAATAGAACCATGATGAAAGTGTGTACAGCATCCCAATCAGTGCCATTCTAATGATCCTTACATCCTTTGTCCCTGCTCACTGTGTGTAGGTGGTGGCCACTACCCTGATGTTGGAGAGGAGGTTGCCCCGCTGCCTGTGGCCCCGGCTGGGGGTGTGTGGACTGCTCTACGGCCTGGGGGAGCGGTGGTACCTCCGGTAAGACAACAACACGTCATCTAACTGGCCTATTACTGTACTCTCTGTCTTAGGTGTGGTGGTGTTAACAGTGTTTCCCCATCCCCATCATATACAGACTTTGTATTATAATGGCTATCTTAATGTCTCCATTGCAGGGTTGAGGATCGCAATGACCCACTGGTGCAAAAGATGCGTCGCTACGTGCAAGCCTTCTCTAAGGATGAGGACCAGAGCAAGGAGCGGGAGGAGATGGAGAACACTGACATGTCAAAAGGACCTGGAAGCCCTCTGATCAGACCCAAACACAGGGGTGGGATAGATGGAAACAGGAAGTCCCTGGCATGCTGGCAGATGATTCGCCACAGCGCTCTGGGTTTAGATGTGGAACAGGAAGAGCCTGAGGATGACCAGGAAGTAAGATACGTCTGAGGGTTAAGACAGCAAAACAGATCATTATATTGTTATCATATAATATATGTGTGATGCAATTATGTATGTATGCAGTATTATTTGTCGAAAACAAATGATTGTATTGTAGTAGCTAGTGTATATGGGCAAGACTGGGTTGAAATGTAGACTCGATTCATTTTCAGTGTTTTTGGACCATGTATGTCACTTCCAAGTAAAGCACGTCAATATTTTTTTATTACAGATTTTACAAGACAGTATATTAAACTTAATTTTTTACTGGAAACCTTTTTTTTCAGGATTGTAAATCCAAACAGAAAACCAAATGATTGGTTAATGCACATAATCATGTAGATCATTATTAAAGTCATTAAAAAAATATCTCACCAAAACAAGCAAATAAGTGCAAGATATTATTCATCTTTTACATTAGTGCAGATTCTAACTGAAACTGGCAGGCTGACTTGATTGTTCTTCACACGGCATAACTAACTATAATGTGATTTTATTTACCATCATTGGTTATGCCTGGATGTCTAATGAATTATAACATAGAATTAGGTCATACAGTGTATAATAATGGTTTAAAAAGGCTATTGATAGAGATGTGTAATCGTGGTTTAAAAAGGCTATTGATAGAGATGTGTAATCGTGGTTTAAAAAGGCTATTGATAGAGATGTGTAATCGTGGTTTAAAAGGCTATTGATAGAGATGTGTAATCGTGGTTTAAAAAGGCTATTGATAGAGATGTGTAATCGTGGTTTAAAAAGGCTATTGATAGAGATGTGTAATCGTGGTTTAAAAAGGCTATTGATAGAGATATGTAATCATGGTTTTAAAAGGATATTGATAGAGATGTGTAATCGTGGTTTAAAAAGGCTATTGATAGAGATATGTAATCATGGTTTAAAAAGGATATTGATAGAGATATGTAATCATAGTTTAAGGGGCTCTTTTCCAAGTTTAAAATGAAAAACATTCAACATTGGCCATGCTGTCAATGAAGCCTGATTTCAATTGATTAACAACTGTTAACTCGGAGGCAGGAATAAATGAGCTCTGATTGGGAAAATATGTTTTGAACGGTCATCCAACTCGGATTGTAAATTCGTCCTATTTCTAGAGCTACGGCCTGAAGATCAATGACGTCACCATGATTCAACCTTGTTTTTTTCCAAGTTCCCAGTTGTTTTGAAAGCACCATAAATCCAGAGAACTTTGATGACAAAATTTGCCAACAAAGGACCACCGCGCCACCTTCCTGTTCAAGTGAGCACAGCACAACAAGTTGAGTTAAAACATTTATTGTGTGCTGCTGCATAAATTATGTAATATGCCAGGGAGATATGTATATACTGTAGCTAAGAAAGTAATACTAAGCGTATGTTGTGTAGTAAGATGTTAGTAGTCCTCACCCTAATAATTTGGTCTATTTACCCCTCTCAATTTCGCCTGCTGTTCTGACTTGGTGGTGCACATGAAGCCTATAACCTGTTTTATAGAAATGTAATCATTGAATATTGTAAGATGTTTCATTGTCTGCTTACAGTGCCTTGCGAAAGTATTCGGCCCCCTTGAACTTTGCGACCTTTTGCCACATTTCAGGCTTCAAACATAAAGATATAAAACTGTATTTTTTTGTGAAGAATCAACAACAAGTGGGACACAATCATGAAGTGGAACGACATTTATTGGATATTTCAAACTTTTTTAACAAATCAAAAACTGAAAAATTGGGCGTGCAAAATTATTCAGCCCCTTTACTTTCAGTGCAGCAAACTCTCTCCAGAAGTTCAGTGAGGATCTCTGAATGATCCAATGTTGACCTAAATGACTAATGATGATAAATACAATCCACCTGTGTGTAATCAAGTCTCCGTATAAATGCACCTGCACTGTGATAGTCTCAGAGGTCCGTTAAAAGCGCAGAGAGCATCATGAAGAACAAGGAACACACCAGGCAGGTCCGAGATACTGTTGTGAAGAAGTTTAAAGCCGGATTTGGATACAAAAAGATTTCCCAAGCTTTAAACATCCCAAGGAGCACTGAGCAAGCAATAATATTGAAATGGAAGGAGTATCAGACCACTGCAAATCTACCAAGACCTGGCCGTCCCTCTAAACTTTCAGCTCATACAAGGAGAAGACTGATCAGAGATGCAGCCAAGAGGCCCATGATCACTCTGGATGAACTGCAGAGATCTACAGCTGAGGTGGGAGACTCTGTCCATAGGACAACAATCAGTCGTATATTGCACAAATCTGGCCTTTATGGAAGAGTGGCAAGAAGAAAGCCATTTCTTAAAGATATCCATAAAAAGTGTTGGTTAAAGTTTGCCACAAGCCACCTGGGAGACACACCAAACATGTGGAAGAAGGTGCTCTGGTCAGATGAAACCAAAATTGAACTTTTTGGCAACAATGCAAAACGTTATGTTTGGCGTAAAAGCAACACAGCTCATCACCCTGAACACACCATCCCCACTGTCAAACATGGTGGTGGCAGCATCATGGTTTGGGCCTGCTTTTCTTCAGCAGGGACAGGGAAGATGGTTAAAATTGATGGGAAGATGGATGGAGCCAAATACAGGACCATTCTGGAAGAAAACCTGATGGAGTCTGCAAAAGACCTGAGACTGTCTTCCAACAAGACAATGATCCAAAACATAAAGCAAAATCTACAATGGAATGGTTCAAAAATAAACATATCCAGGTGTTAGAATGGCCAAGTCAAAGTCCAGACCTGAATCCAATCGAGAATCTGTGGAAAGAACTGAAAACTGCTGTTCACAAATGCTCTCCATCCAACCTCGCTGAGCTCGAGCTGTTTTGCAAGGAGGAATGGGAAAAAAATTCAGTCTCTCGATGTGCAAAACTGATAGAGACATACCCCAAGCGACTTACAGCTGTAATCGCAGCAAAAGGTGGCGCTACAAAGTATTAACTTAAGGGGGCTGAATAATTTTGCACGCCCAATTTTTCAGTTTTTGATTTGTTAAAAAAGTTTGAAATATCCAATAAATGTCGTTCCACTTCATGATTGTGTCCCACTTGTTGTTGATTCTTCACAAAAAAATACAGTTTTATATCTTTATGTTTGAAGCCTGAAATGTGGCAAAAGGTCGCAAAGTTCAAGGGGGCCGAATACTTTCGCAAGGCACTGTATATGCCCCCTGTATTTATCCTACGCTTCTGACTTGGTGTACAGGTCGAACACTATCAGAACGGCCCACGTTCTGAATTCTGTCACTGTATATTTCAAAGGTACTAAACAAATAGTTATGACAACGTACATCCTAGCTCGCTCAGCAATCTCTTAATGGAAATTATGTGTTGCCTCTTATCCGCTTGTCATCCTCTTATGCCATAGTTTGTACATCTTAATTGACATTAGAAACCACATTTGTTTTTAAGCAAGCCAGCCATATCAGCTGTTTTTTTAAAGGCAGTAAAGGCTGAATGAACTGTTTGGCTGCCAGACAAGGCTCCGCTGATAGCCAGGTGTAGCAGTGGTAAGATGTTGGGACTGCTGTTGGGACAGCTTTTGTGGGCACCGTTTGTCACTGTTATAGTGCAATTAATGTATTGTTAAGTGTTGTGTTGTGGCTTTGCTGGCATGCATCCCACTTTAAAGCTGTTTTATCTCACCAAGATTTACATGCTAAAATCCCCACTGCAATATCTCAGGCCATGCAAGTCTTGCTGGCTTTGTCTCATGGCCATCTTTGTCCCATTCTATTCAATCAGCGCGACCCTTCTGCATTGTAACCAGTAGTGGGAAAAGTACCAAATCGTCATACAGGAGTAAAAGTCAAGTAAAAGTGAAAGTCACCCAGTAAAATACTACTTGAGAAATACAAGTATTTTGTTTTAAATATACTTAAGTATCAAAAGTAAAAGTATAAATAATTTCAAATTCCTTATATTAAGCAAACCTGTCACGTTCTGACCTTAGTTCCTTTGTTTTGTCTTTGTTTTAGTTTGGTCAGGGTGTGAGTTGGGGTGGGCTGTCTAGGTTATTTTTTCTATGATTTGGTATTTCTGTGTTTGGCCTGGTATGGTTCTCAATCAGAGGCAGCTGTCAATCGTTGTCCCTGGTTGAGAACCATACTTAGGTAGCCTGTTTTCACCCTTGAGTTGTGGGTGATTATTTTCTGTTCAGTGTTAAACTCACATTATGCTAGTTTGCAAAGTGATGTGTAATTCCTATTGAAATCCAGCCAGATGGGGATATACAACAACTGGAATATTTAAGTCACCCCCAACCTGCATTCAGAATGACTGACAGTGCTAGGGTTGGGAAGACTAAGATATTAGACTACCTTAAACATCTAAACTGGGACAACAATTTCAGTAATGGGTGCAATAAATCCAAGTAACATATTGGAATTGTTTAGAAAAATGTATGTTATTTATATTTGAGTAGCAGAAGATTAATTAATCAATCAATGTACGTGAAAAACATACATTTTGAAAAAATGATTAAAAAAAATAAAAAAAATCCACCTTCAATAGAGCATGCTGGAAAATATGATAATGATGGGCGTGGTTATGGTTCAACTCTGGTTATTAACACCAACACTGGTGCTCTTTTACACCACTGAGTGTTAATTTAACTCTCTACAGTGTTGAACTAGATCACAGCCAGTCAAAACTAGTTTCTATAGACCTGACAGGTAAGGTGTCTATAGGATCCTACAGCTGAATCAGCAGATACTTGTCCAGGTAGACAAGCTCACCTCAATATGAGCTTTTTGATTACACACTAGCATTGAGACAATTGAAAGGTAGACGACTTTCGAACCAGTTATCTGAACGGTTCACTGAGAATAAAGACCAAAAAGTGTTGACTGTCATGATGTTGACATTTTTTACATGGGGGTGATGCAGGGGCAGAGCACTCTTTAGTGTTCGAGACATTTTAGAAAAATGTCAAACGGCCTTGGTATACTGCAGTAAATTATTCCAATAAAATGATGGATCTTTCCAAAAGATAATGCTCAATTGAACTACTACTCCTTTCCACCATTTGTCCCCTCCCTCTCTCCTCCCTCCTCTCTCATCCATCCATCCTCCTCTTGACCTCCTCTCCTTTATCTCCTCCCTCTCTTATCTGTCTTGTCTGCATATATATAGATCCCCACCTGTGAATCCCCCTTCTCTTTCTCAAATCAGCTTGATGTCACATGTTGTCGTAGTACCTGATTGTCAATTAGGAGTAAAGGACTAACTGTTTTCTTTCATAAAGGTAAGTGGGTCACTCCACAAATTCAGTGCCTTTTGAGAAGTGTAACTTGAAAAAATATATATATTTCACAAAATGTTAACATTCTGTCATAGTATTTTTTTCCCATCTCAGGTGGTAAAATTAAATTAAAAATACAACACTAAGTGTCAAATAAAGTAACAAGGTTGACGATTTCATCTTAAATCAGCCATGAATCCCCTTGTGACAGGCAGAATTGAAGCTTGTTGTTTGCAACAGGGAGTTGCAATTGAATACAAGCTTCGCAATAAAAGTGTAATTGTTAAAACATTTCTAGCCTGTCAACCTATGGGTAATAGTGTTGGCGTGTTGAGCTTGACCCGCTTAGTTTTCCACCACAAAACAACATAAAATGGCCAAAAAGAGTAGAACCAGCTCACCTGCTTTTACACTATGATTTGACTATTAGATGTCAAATGTTTCTTCAGAATTTTTTTTTTTAAAAGGAACAGTTCACAGTTTTGAATTCAGTTCACACAACAGGGTGGACCTTAAAATGAGGGACAGACATTAAATAAATAATCATTTTCAGAAATGACTTTGTCATGACTGCAGTCATGGCGAAAACGTAGAGAAATGTTTGGGTTAAGTGGGTAGCAATCTAACTACAAGTCACATAGGGGGCACAGAGGGACATGTCAAAATACTGAATTTGGGCACTTTAGCAAGACTTTATTCATATAAAAAATCTGATTTATTGAATTCTCCATGTGGTATGTATTAAAGCGATAAGACAAGGAGAGAATGGCCTTTCTAAGGCTGTGTCCCAGATGGCACCCTATTCCCTGTTAAAGAGCACCACTTTAGACCAGGGACCATAGGGCTCTGGTCAGGAGTCGTGTATTACATAGGCTATGGGGTGACATTTGGGACACAACCTTGGATATGTGAGCGGTTGTTTTCTCGAAGTGTATCAGTTCATTTTGTGTGTTGCTCAGTTGGTAGTACATGGCGCTTGCAACGTCAGGGTTGCTGTGGGTTCGATTCCCATGGGGGGAATTCAGTACAAAATGTATGCACTGACTACTTTAATTCGCTCTGGACAAGAGTGTCTGCTAAAACAAATAAAATGTAAAAAAATATGTTTTTAAATGTCAAAGGCACTTCATTTAATATAACAGGCTCTTAAAATGCAATATTGGTGCACAATTTCTATTTGAAATATTGAAGGGATGCAAAAGGAACTCTTTTTTTGTGGAACGATAAGTATTTACCTTTTACGTTTTCCAGAACTGTTTAGAATAGGATAGAATAGAGAAAAACAACGTTATTGTGGACATGACTGGAATGAGTAGGTCTGTATCTGGTTCAGCTCTGGTCTGTGGGATGGTGCTGACCTGAACGATTTGTCAGTTAGTTTGCTGACAGCTCTCACATTCTAGATTTGATTTGAGTCCCGAGTACATAAGGAGAAGGATGTATTTCTTTATGCGTAAAGTCTGACGGTGGAACATATCTCTGTTTCTGACAATCAATTTCTCTCACACACATGCACGTCTCTCTCCTCCCATCCGTTTCAAATAGACTCACCATATGAGAGGATGGCCCCGGCCTTGGCAAGATCTGCTCCAGGTGAGCTCAACCATTGGTGGAGCCAGCTTAGGTTCCGCCTCCAGAACAGGAAGGGGTGGAAAGAGACGCTGGATGAAACTTTTTTGCTGCAGAACAAAAGGTGAGTTTCCTATTGATGAGTTTCCTATTGGTTCCACTTAATTTCAACCCAATAAATCTATGTGATGACATTGAATCCACATGGAAAACTTATTGGATTTGGAAAAAGTCATCAACATAAGGGCATTTCGTCTTTTAGCCTAACTAAATCCAATGACATGGCAACATTTCTTGTTGATTTCCTGTTGAATTCACAATAGTTGACAACTAAACCAAATGTAAATCAAAATTAGACGTTGAACTGATGTCTGTGCCCACTGGAATGTGACATCAGAGCTCAGCATGTAGTAATTACCAGCTGGAGGGGCGTTCAAGTGGATTTTTCCCAGTCGTATGCTGATAATTACGACATCAAAATCAAATAAAATGTATTTGTCACATACACATGGTTAGCAGCTGTTAATGCGAGTGTAGCGAAATGCTTGTGCTTCTAGTTCCGACAATGTAGGTAATGTAGGTATGTAAATAAAGTGGCATAGTTTAAAGTGGCTAGTGATACATGTATTACATAAAGATGCAGTAGATGATATAGAGTACAGTATATACATATACATATGAGATGAGTAATGTAGGGTATGTAAACATCATATTAAGTAGCTGTAACGCTCGTCTTCTTCCTCTGAGGAGGAGTAGGAGAGATCGGACCAATGCGCAGCGTGGTAAGTGTCCATATTGATAATTTATTATCACGAGAACACTAAACAAAATAACAAAGGAGAATGAACGAAATGAAACAGTCCTATCTGGTGTAGACACAAAACAGAAAACAATCACCCACGAAACACAATAGAAAACAGGCTACCTAAATATGGTTCTCAAGGGACAACGATTGACAGCTGCCTCTGATTGAAAACCATACCAGGCCAAACACAGAAATAACAAATCATAAAAAAACTAACATAGACAACCCACCCAACTCACGCCCTGACCATACTAAAACAAAGACATAACAAAAGAACTAAGGGCAGAACTTGACAGTACCCCCCCCCAAAGGTGCGGACTCCGGACGCAAAACCTGAACCTATAGGGGTGGGTCTGGGTGGGTGTCTGTCCGCGGTGGCGGCTCTGGCGCGAGACGTGGACCCCACTCCACCATAGTCTTTGTCCGCCTCCTCAACCGCCTCCGTGGCCTCTTTCGAGCAGCGACCCTCGCCGCCGACCTCGGACTGGGTACCCTAGCAATGGGTCCCAAATGGACGCGAGATTCCAGCAGCACCGAACAAACGGGAGATTCCGGCAGCACAGGACAGGCGGGAGACTTCGGTAGCTCCGGAGTGAAGGGCGATTCCGGCAGCTCCTGGCTGACGGACGGCTTCGGCAGCTCCTGGCTGACGGACGGCTCTGGCAGCTCCTGGCTGACGGACAGCTCCAGCAGCTCCTGGCTGATGGACGGCTCCGGCAGCTCCGGCAGCTCAGGACAGACGGGCGACTCCGGGCAGCTCAGTACAGACGGGCGACTTTGGCAGCTCAGGACAGACGGGCGACTCTGGCAGCTCAGGACATACGGGCGACTCTGGCAGCTCAGGACATACGGGCGACTCTGGCAGCTCAGGACAGACGGGCGACTCTGGCAGCTCAGGACAGACGGGCGACTCTAGCAGCTCAGGACAGACGGGCGACTCTGGAAGCTCAGGACAGATGGGAGACTCTGGCTGCTCAGGACAGACGGGAGACTCTGGCTGCTCAGAACAGATGGGAGACTCTGGCAGCTCAGGACAGATGGGAGACTCTGGCAGCGCTGGGCAGGAGGAAGACTCTGGCAGCACTGGACAGACGTGAGCACCTGTAGGAAGGAGACAGAGAGACAGCCTGGTGCGGGGGGCTGACACTGGAGGGCTGGTGCGTGGAGATGGCACCGGATAGACCGGACCGTGAAGGCACACTGGAGGTCTCGAGCACTGAGCCTGCCCAACTCTTCCTGGCTGGATGCTCCCCGTAGCCAGGCCAGTGCGGGGAGATGGAATAGCCCGCACTGGGCTGTGCTGGCGAACCGGGGACACCATGCGTAGGGCTGGTGCCATGTACCCTGGCCCGAGGAGACGCACTGGAGACCAGATGCGCTGAGCCGGCTTCATGGCACCTGGCTCGATGCCCACTCTAGCCCGGCCAATACGAGGCACTGCTATGTACCGCACCGGGCTATGCCTGCACACCAGGGACACCGTGCACCTCACCTCACGGCATAACACGGTGCCTGCCCGGTCCCCCTCTCTCCACGGTAAGCACGGGGAGTTGGCTCAGGTCTCTTACCTGACTTAGCCACACTTCCCGTGTGCCCCCCTCAATACATTTTTGGGGCTGCCTCTCGGGCTTCCAACCGCGCTGCCGTGCTGCCTCCTCATACCACCGCCTCTCGGCTTTCGCTGCCTCCAGCGGCGATATTCTCCCAGCTGTGCCGAGGGTCCCTTGCCATCCAAGATCTCCTCCCATGTCCAGTAGTCTGGAGATCGCTGCTGCTGCTGCTGCTTGGTCCTTTGGTGGTGGGTGATTCTGTAACACTCGTCTTCTTCATCTGAGGAGGAGTAGGAGAGATCGGACCAATGCACAGCGTGGTAAGTGTCCATAATTTATTATCACGAGAACACTGAACAAAATAACAAAGGAGAATGAACGAAACGAAACAGTCCTATCTGGTGTAGACACAAAACAGAAAACAATCACCCACGAAACACAATAGAAAACAGGCTACCTAAATATGGTTCTCAATCAGGGAACACGATTGACAGCTGCCTCTGATTGAGAACCATACCAGGCCAAACACTAGCTAACTAACAATAGCTAATCATATAAAAACTAACATAGACAACCCACCCAACTCACGCCCTGACCATACTAAAACAAAGACATAACAAAAGAACTAAGGTCAGAACGTGACAGTAGCATTGTTTAAAGTGGCTGGTGATATATTTTATGAATGCAGTGTTTGAATTCTAACTTGCAAACACACTCTCTCCCATAGGACAAATGACATCCCTCTCTTCTTTGCTGCCAAAGAGAACAGTGCAGGTTGCATTAAGAAACTTCTGGACTGTGCATCCACTAACATCTTTGAGAGAGGTGCTCTGGGGGAGACAGCGCTGCATGTGGCAGTTCTGAATGATAACATGGATGCTGCCATAGCTCTGATGGACGGAGCACCTGAACTCATCAATGAGCCCATGACCTCTGACCTCTTCCTTGGTACATATTAGAGGTCGACCGATTAGGATTTTACTGATTATTGGAGGACAAAAAAAAGCCGATACCGATTAATCGGCCGATTTTTACAATTTATTTGTAATAATAACAATTACAACAATAATGAATGAACACTTATTTTAACTTAATATAATACATCAATAAAATCAATTTAGCCTCAAATAAATAATGAATCATGTTTAATTTGGTTTAAATAATGCAAGAACAAAGTGTTGGAGAACAAAGTAAAAGTGCAATATGTGCCATGTAAGAAAGTTAACGTTTCAGTTCCTTGCGCAGAACATGAAAACATATGAAATCTGGTGGTTCCTTTTAACATGAGTCTTCAATATTCCCAGGTAGGAAGTTTTAGGTTGTAGTTATTATAGGAATTACAGGACTATTTCCCTCTATACCATTTGTATTTCATATACCTTTGACTATTGGATGTTCTTATAGGCACTTTACAGAGCAAGGGGAACAACTACTCCAAGTCTCAGAGCGAGTGACGTTTGAAACGCTATTAGCGCGCACCCCGCTAACTAGCTAGCCATTTCACATCACATCGTTACACCAGCCTAATCTCGGGAGTTGATAGGCTTGAAGTCATACAGCAGAGCTGCTGGCTCGAAAGTGCTGTTTGAATGAATGCTTATGAGCCTGCTGGTGCCTACCATCGCTCAGTCAGACTGCTCTATTAAATCATAGACTTAATTATAACATAATAACACACAGAAATGCGAGACTTGGGTAATTAATATGGTCGAATCCGGAAACTATCATCTCGAAAACAAACTTTTATTTCAGTGAAATACGGAACCGTTCCGTATTTTATCTAACGGGTGGCATCCATCAGTCTAGATATTCCTGTTACATTGCACAACCTTCAATGTTATGTCATAATTACGTAGAATTCTGGCAAATTAGTTCGCAATGAGCCAGACAGCCCAAACTGTTGCATATACCCTGACTCTGCGTGCAATGAACACAAGAGAAGTGACACAATTTCACCTGGTTAATATTGCCTGCTAACCTGGATTTCTTTAAGCTAAATATGCAGGTTTAAAAATATATACTTCTGTGTATTGATTTTAAGAACGGCATTGGTGTTTATGATTAGGTACACGTTGGAGCAACGACTGTCCTTTTTCGCGAATGCGCACTGCATCGATTAAATGCAACGCAGGACAAACTAGTAATATACTCAACCATGTGTAACTAGTGATTATGATTGATTAAGTTTAATGCTAGCTAGCAACTTACCTTGGCTTCTTACTGCATTCGTGTAACAGGCAGGCTCCTCGTGAGGCAGGTGGTTAGAGCGTTGGACTAGTTGCAAGATTGAATCCCTGAGCTGACAAGGTAAAAATCTGTCATTCTGCCCCTGAAAAAGGCAGTTAACCCACTGTTCCTAGGCTAGAAACCCACTGTTCCTCATAGAAAATAAAATAGGGTTCTTAACTGACTTGCCTAATGAAATAAAGATTAAATAAAGGTGTAAAAAAAAAAAAACTGAAAACTTGAAATCGGCCCTAATTAATCGGCCATTCCGATTAATCGGTCGACCTCTAGTACATATACTCTCACACACAATGGACAAATACACTATAATATCATAAAACTCACACAGATATTTAATCACACAATAATATATTCTCTCTCTTACTCACTCTCAATCAGGCATGACACCTCTCCACATTGCTGTGGTGAATCAGAACATTAACCTGGTCCACAGTCTGATTGGTAAAGGGGCAGATGTGGCCACGCCCAGAGTCACAGGCCTGTACTTCAGGAAGAGAAGAGGAGGGCTGCTCTACTATGGTAAGATGACTGTTTGTGTTCTGTAAGGAGTATAAAAATGCATTCTAGGAAATGTGGGTATTTTATTCAGTTTGCTTTACATTAGGTGAGCACATCCTGGCATTTGCGGCCTGTGTGGGAAATCAGGACATCATCTCCATGGTGATCAACGCAGGAGCCAGCACCAGGGTCCAGGACTCCATTGGTATGAAACATTCCTCTTTCTTCTCCTCCCCCTCCCCCTCTTCTCTCTTCTCCCGTTTTCAGCGTTTAATATCTCCATCTCTCCCCCCTAGGTAACACAGTGCTCCATATTCTGGTCCTGCAGCCCAATAAGACTTTAGCATGCCTGGCATTGGATCTGTTGTTGGCACATGACGTTGAGCTGGACCAGACTGTGCCACTAGACATGGTGCCCAACTATCGTGGCTTAACGCCCTTCAAACTGGCTGCCAAGGAGGGCAACCTTGTGGTGAGGAAACAGGAGACAATGTATGAGAGGAGAAGAGGGATAATTTTTCCCCCATATCTTTAACTTAACCTTCTCCTCCGTAATATTCTTTATACAGCATATGTTGTTATTAGAATGTCTTTAACCTACAAATTAATTGTGATGCATTTCTAGGTTTCTAAGGCTTTCCTATCTCTCTCCCAGGCCTTCCAGCACCTGGTCAACCGGAGGCGAGTCGTCCAGTGGAACCTGGGACCACTGACCTCTAACCTCTATGACCTCTCAGAGATCGACTCCTTGGTCGCCGACGACGACCTCTCTGTGCTGGAGCTCATCATAGGCAGCCAGAGGAGAGAGGTACATTACAGAACACAAACATGATACGGTCTAATATACCCTACAGGGAAACTGATGATGAGGATGATCTCTTCCCTCAGGCAAGAAGGATACTGGAAGTGACTCCTGTTAGGCAACTGGTCAGTCTCAAGTGGAATCTCTATGGAAAACACTACTTTAGGTAACCACACATACAGTGGATTATGTTCTGATGTTGTGTTTGAGAGGCTGTCATTTGTTTATGTCTACTATTGTAATTTTATTATTGTGTTGTGTACAGATTGTTGCTGCTGCTGTACCTCCTGTACATTGGGACCTTCACACTGTGTTGTGTGTATCGCCCTCTAAAGGACGCTCCAGAGAATTACACTGTATCTGACATGGACAAAACCATCCGCGTGCAGAAAACTCTGAAGGTGCGGGAGACATGAAGGCATCTTCATATGACAGCCTGTGTGCAAACCTCAATCAGAGGTGTTCATATGAACCCTTTGTGATCCACGTGCCCTGTTCTCTGTCCCTGTAGGAGAGTTATGTGACCTATGGGGACAACTTGCGTCTGGCAGGAGAGATGATCAGTGTCCTGGGTGCCCTGGTTATTCTGCTACTGGAGGTAAAACATACATCACCCAATAGTTTTTCATGTCACTTATATTTACACTGTAGATTAGATCACATTATTGGCTGTCAATATAATCTGTGTTCTTCCCAATTCCTAAGGTCCCAGATATGCTGAGAGTGGGGGCCAAGCAGTACTTTGGACAGACGGCTCTGGGGGGACCCTTCCATGTCATTCTATAAGTCAACCTTGGTGCCTATGTAGCCTTTATTACCTGCCTAGTGATGTTATTGTGTTATGTCATGTCTATGAAGCATTCATAACCTGTGTAATAATCTGTGTTTCCTCCCCAGTATTGCCTATGCGTTCCTGGTGGTGCTGCTGTGTGTGTTCAGGGTCAGTGGGGTCCAGGGGGAGGCAGTTGTCATGGCTGTGTGTCTGGTGCTGGGCTCGAGCAATGTCATGTTCTTCGCCCGAGGCTTTCAGATGCTGGGGCCTTACGTCATCATGATACAGAAGGTATGTAAAGGAAGCAGACACACACACGTGAATGCACACACACACAAGCATTAGCATGACGTTACTGTAGAATGTATGGTTTTGCTGTTTTGATTCCCATGTTAAACTGTTGTGGTGTTTTGTCTAATTTCATCCTAGATTATATTTGGAGACCTGACCAAGTTCATGTGGCTGAGCTTCATCGTGCTCGGTATGTAAGTACATTCTGTTTAAGAGAAACTGCATTAGTTTGACGTTTCAAATAAGCAAATTGCCAACAAGTGTATAAATAAAAATCCTATTTTTATAACCTGGTTGTTGTTGTCCCTCCCTCCCTCCCTCCCTCCCTCCCTCCCTCCCTCCCTCCCTCCCTCCCTCCCTCCCTCCCTCCCTCCCTCCCTCCCTCCCTCCCTCACTCCCTCCCTCCCTCCCTCCCTCCCTCCCTCCCTCCCTCCCAGCCCTGTGGATGGTGTACATGACTCAGAACCCAGATTCTCTACCTGCGTACCGCTCCTTCCCCATCACTCTGTTCTCCCAGTTTGAGCTGAGTGTGGGTCTGATAGACCTGCCAGTGGTCCACACCATCACAACGCCCCCTATTGTCCATGTGCTGCACTGCACCTTCTCTGTGGTCTGCATGCTGCTGCTCAACCTGCTCACAGCCATGATGATTGATACACAACGGAGAGTTGCCCAGGAGAGGGATGAGCTCTGGAGGATACAGGTGTGCCACACGCACACACACACTCAGGCACACACACACACACACACACACACACACACACACACACACACACACACACACACACAGTTTCTCCTATATCAAATAAAAAATTGACATACTCCATAAAAATAGCTTAAAACCATGATGAAAGTGTATACAGCATCCCAATCAGTGCCATTCTAATAATCCTTACATCCTTTGTCCCTGCTCACTGTGTGTAGGTGGTGGCCACTACCCTGATGTTGGAGAGGAGGTTGCCCCGCTGCCTGTGGCCCCGGCTGGGGATGTGTGGACTGCTCTACGGCCTGGGGGAGCGTTGGTACCTCCGGTAAGACAACAACACTTCATCTAACTGGCCTATTACTGTACTCTCTGTCTTAGGTGTGGTGGTGTTAACAGTGTTTCCCCATCCCCATCATATACAGACTTTGTATTATAATGGCTATCTTAATGTCTCCATTGCAGGGTTGAGGATCGCAACGACCCACTGGTGCAAAAGATGCGTCGCTACGTGCAAGCCTTCTCTAAGGATGAGGACCAGAGCAAGGAGCGGGAGGAGATGGAGAACACTGACACGTCAAAAGGACCTGGAAACCTGCCATTCTGGCAGATGATTCACCTCAACTCTCTGGGTTTAGACATGGAACAGGAAGAGGATGACCAGGAAGTAAGATAGATCTGAGGTTTAAGACAGTAAAACAGATCATTATATTGTTATTATATAATGTATGTGTGATGCAAGTGTCATGACGTTGGCCTCTTTGGGTATAGCAAGCTCCATCCCCCTCTCCCTGCCTCCCCCTTTCCTCTTTCAACTAGGTTGCTGTGGTCAGAGAGACGTTGTAAATTCCTAAGGATCTCCTCATGGACACACAGTATTGTTAGGAAAATTATGATTAAAAGTCTGAACAAATTATTTTAAATGGAACTGTAACTAAGTAAACTTATACTCTGTTTTATTATATCTGATTAACAATATGAGTTCATAAGAAGGGATTGTGTGACACGGACAAGGAGTAATTAAAGTTAATGAACACCATTCCAACTAGGAAGAAAGGAATGGTTTGTGGATTAAGTAAACAGATAAGGTAGTTAACCTATGATTGAACCGACGAAACTGAGCTCTGGGGTGTTTTAGATAAGGCAGTGAGTGCATTCCTAGGTTTTCTGTTAATTAGAACTGTCAGCTAAGTGGTGATCGATAATGGTGAGGAGTCAAAAGTTAATTCAGTTTTGTTGTGTGTCCTGTCTATGTGCTAGGGGGTCAGAATGAACTTTGAATTAACTTTTAAAGTTCCCTTTGTCCCGGTCTGGAGGAGGAGATTCATTTTTTAAGCAATGAAATGACGTCATGTTATTGTATATAAACGGTTGCTCGTGGTAACGTGGCTGCGTGCTCCGAGAATAAATTCTGTTACCTATTATTGAAAAGACTGGTCTCCGTCTATTGTATAAAAACACAAATCTTACAAATTCTCATAAAATAGATTAAGGGAATTCAATTAATGAAAACATATTGGAATAACTAAATTACAGTAACAAGTATAGAGAGAGTACATTTTCATAGAGGACAAAGGAAATCCTTCCACCTCACGGAACTTGAGGTACGAACAAATTTCATGTTCCGGAGAAAGTATAAAAGATCGATG
This sequence comes from Oncorhynchus mykiss, assembly GCF_057628025.1. Lineage (NCBI taxonomy): Eukaryota > Metazoa > Chordata > Actinopteri > Salmoniformes > Salmonidae > Oncorhynchus > Oncorhynchus mykiss. Next base: position 22,706,062 of record NC_143024.1, read on the forward strand.
AAGAATCCAGCTACGAACTGGTCCGTTTGTCACAACTTGGGGGAGCTCATGGGAGACGTTGTGGCCACATTACCATAACACTGTTTATATAATAGCCTCAGATATGAGGTTTACATCTAATTGTTGTATAAGATGAATGAGTGAGTATGTTACTGTTTGTATAATTGTGTAATATATTTTGGACTGTTTAATGAAGAAAAATACAATTCCCTTTTGATTTGAACTAAATCAGAGGACCGCCCCTGAGCCCAGTTAGGGTCAGGCCTCCTGGGACAGTCCTTTTTCGGCCCTTCCGAATAAAACCCCCACTCGGGTTTTCGATCAGCAGACGGAGCTTACCTCAATTACGAGATGGCTAAAGGTTGCAGACCATGTTTTTCTCCATTAGGGGAGACAAAGGTTGTAGACCATTGCTGAATCTTTTAACCATACCACGTGGTTAAACTCTTAGACTATCGATACCGACTAAGAATAAGAACAAGTCTTTGATATTAATTACTAGTCTGCAGCTAGGAATTCGGTATCATTGAATGCGAAGAACGACAACCGCCGAAACATCCATCCATGACGAAATGAATGAATGTCACTCTGAACTATCCACTATAACCACGACACAGAGAGAGAGAGAGAGACGGACAATTCTACAAAAGAAACAAACTTTTCACCAGCGATCAAGACGACACACTGAACGTAAATATATATATTGATTGCAATTGTTCCCGAATGAGTGAGCGTTCATGTGCAAGGGATTAGCATTTCAATTGTTATAATTATCACTCTGTAGTGACTTCTTAGTCGACCCCCACTTTTGTCTAACAAGCCGCCATGCCGGTTTAGCCCACTAGGGCACATTCTCCTATCATTTCTTGTAACCATATTTACTGTTTGTTTATGCACTTCTGTGAATTACTTAGTTAGTAATAAATAAATGATTTAAGACAATTGATGTATGGATGACTGATAGTGAAGACTGGGTTCGTGCAGATAACCAACAATTTATGACGTTTTGAATGAGACTAACGTGAGGTAAAGTAAATAATTCATTAATCAGAAGACTATGGATCAGATATGAAAATATTTGAAAAGTTATTTTAGGAAATGATAACTTTGTAATCTGAATATTTTTCCTTGGTGCCCCGACTTCCTAGTAATTACGGTTACATGATTAATCAGTCTAATAGCGTAATACTTAATTACAGAGAATCTTTGATAAAAACTATAAGTCTTCAGTTAATGATAGTAGAGACACGACACAAGCATGAATGCAGAGGCGTCATACCTATACGGCACAAACACATTTTGACACACACACAAGCAAACACACACTCAGGCACACACATATAGTCTCTCCTTCATACTCCATAATAATACCTGAAAACCATGATGAAAGTGTATACAGCATCCTAATCAGTGCCCCTTCCCCCCATACACTTCATAGTAAGTGGTTCCTTCCTAGGTGAACCACTAAGCAAATATATGTGTGAAGACAGTATCATGAGTGGAGGAGGAGAGAGAGTGTCTAGTGACACACAGAGTTTCATCTGATTTTAGCTGCCGGTGATGGGCAGGACTGTTTCTAAATTAACATTGTTGATTCCTTCTTGACGAATAAATAAAACAAGCATTAAAGAAGTGCACCTTCAGAGGGGATGCTGATGACACCGACGAAGGCTGAGACATTTGTCTATCTAAACCCCCCCTTGAATGAAATAATGAAATAAATACTCTAAATAAACCTTGAATCTCTTTTTTGAGTGCGGACCAGATAAACAATTTAGGAATTATATTTCATTTTGCTACCGGAACCTGTTCTGAGTGCCGTGGTCACAATAAGTTTCTCTGTCATACTAGCCACCTAGCAATTTTATTTAAAAAAATTTAGCTAGCCAGCTAGATGGGTTCCCAATCTCACAATCTCGTAACTAGCTACCATGTCATTTCAGGCTATCAATTAGGTTAGAATTGCTTGTCTAACCAGCTTAGCTGACATGCCAGCCGGCAAGGTTGCTAGACTTTAGAAAATACAAAAATTGCTTTAATTCTTGTCTTATGATACCATACACACCACATGGCCAAAAGTATATGGACATGCCTTCAAATTAGTGGATTAGACTATTCCAGCCACACCCGTTGCTGACAGGTTTATAAAATCGAGCACACAGCCATACAATCTCCATAGACACAAATTGACAGTAGAATGGCCCGTACTGAAGAGCTCAGTGACATTCAATGTGGCACCGTCAGAAGATGCCACCTTTTCCAACAAGTCAGTTCATCAAATGTCTGCCCTGCTAGAGCTGCCCTGGTCAATTGGAAGTGGTGTTATTGTGAAGTGGGAAAGTCTAGAAGCAACAATTGCTCAGCTGCGAAGTGGTAGGCCACACAAGCTCACAGAACAGGGCCGCTGAGTGCTGAAGCACGTAGCGTGTAAAAATGGTCTTTCCTCGGTTGCAACACTCAATGCCGAGTTCCAAACTGCCTCTGGAAGCAACATCATCACGATAACTGTTCGTCGGGAGCTTCATGAAATGGGTTTCCATGGCCGAGCAGCCGCACCCAAGCCTAAGGCACCGTCAGAGGATTACACCTTTTCCAACAAGTCAGTTCATCAAATGTCTGCCCTGCTAGAGCTGCCCTGGTCAATTGGAAGTGGTTTTATTGTGAAGTTGGAAAGTCTAGAAGCAACAATTGCTCAGCTGCGAAGTGGTAGGCCACACAAGCTCACAGAACAGGGCCGCTGAGTGCTGAAGCACGTAGCGTGTAAAAATGGTCTTTCCTCGGTTGCAACACTCAATACCGAGTTCCAAACTGCCTCTGGAAGCAACATCATCACGATAACTGTTCGTCGGGAGCTTCATGAAATGGGTTTCCATGGCCGAGCAGCCGCACCCAAGCCTAAGATCACCATGCACAGTAACAAGCGTCAGCTGGACTGGTGTAAAGCTCGCTGCCATTTGACTCTGGAGAAGTAGAAACGCGTTCTCTGGAGTGATGAATCATGCGTCACCATCTGGCAGTCCGACGGACGAATCTGGGTTTAGCGGATGCCAGGAGAACGCTACCTGCCCGAATGCATAGTGCCAACTGTAAAGTTTGGTGGAGGAGGAATAATGGTCTGGGGCTGTTTTTCATGGTTCGGGCTAGGGCCCTTAGTTCCACTGAAGGGAAATCTTAACACTACAGCATACAATGACATTCTAGATGATTCTGTGCTTCCAACTTTGTGGCAACAGTTTGGGTGTGTTTGGGTGTTTTTCATGTCACTTATATTTACACTGTAGATTAGATCACATTATTGGCTGTCAATATAATCTGTGTTCTTCCCAATTCCTAAGGTCCCAGATATGCTGAGAGTGGGGGCCAAGCAGTACTTTGGACAGACGGCTCTGAGGGGACCCTTCCATGTCATTCTATAAGTCAACCTTGGTGCCTATGTAGCCTTTATTACCTGCCTAGTGCTGTTATTGTGTTATGTCATGTCTATGAAGCATTCATAACCTGTGTAATAATCTGTGTTTCCTCCCCAGTATTGCCTATGCGTTCCTGGTGGTGCTGCTGTGTGTGTTCAGGGTCAGTGGGGTCCAGGGGGAGGCAGTTGTCATGGCTGTGTGTCTGGTGCTGGGCTCGAGCAATGTCATGTTCTTCGCCCGAGGCTTTCAGATGCTGGGGCCTTACGTCATCATGATACAGAAGGTATGTAAAGGAAGCAGACACACACACGTGAATGCACACACACACAAGCATTAGCATGACGTTACTGTAGAATGTATGGTTTTGCTGTTTTGATTCCCATGTTAAACTGTTGTGGTGTTTTGTCTAATTTCATCCTAGATTATATTTGGAGACCTGACCAAGTTCATGTGGCTGAGCTTCATCGTGCTCGGTATGTAAGTACATTCTGTTTAAGAGAAACTGCATTAGTTTGACGTTTCAAATAAGCAAATTGCCAACAAGTGTATAAATAAAAATCCTATTTTTATAACCTGGTTGTTGTTGTCCCTCCCTCCCTCCCTCCCTCCCTCCCTCCCTCCCTCCCTCCCTCCCTCCCTCCCTCCCTCCCTCCCTCCCTCACTCCCTCCCTCCCTCCCTCCCTCCCTCCCTCCCTCCCTCCCTCCCTCCCTCCCTCCCTCCCAGCCCTGTGGATGGTGTACATGACTCAGAACCCAGATTCTCTACCTGCGTACCGCTCCTTCCCCATCACTCTGTTCTCCCAGTTTGAGCTGAGTGTGGGTCTGATAGACCTGCCAGTGGTCCACACCATCACAACGCCCCCTATTGTCCATGTGCTGCACTGCACCTTCTCTGTGGTCTGCATGCTGCTGCTCAACCTGCTCACAGCCATGATGATTGATACACAACGGAGAGTTGCCCAGGAGAGGGATGAGCTCTGGAGGATACAGGTGTGCCACACGCACACACACACTCAGGCACACACACACACACACACACACACACACACACACACACACACACACACACACACACAGTTTCTCCTATATCAAATAAAAAATTGACATACTCCATAAAAATAGCTTAAAACCATGATGAAAGTGTATACAGCATCCCAATCAGTGCCATTCTAATAATCCTTACATCCTTTGTCCCTGCTCACTGTGTGTAGGTGGTGGCCACTACCCTGATGTTGGAGAGGAGGTTGCCCCGCTGCCTGTGGCCCCGGCTGGGGATGTGTGGACTGCTCTACGGCCTGGGGGAGCGTTGGTACCTCCGGTAAGACAACAACACTTCATCTAACTGGCCTATTACTGTACTCTCTGTCTTAGGTGTGGTGGTGTTAACAGTGTTTCCCCATCCCCATCATATACAGACTTTGTATTATAATGGCTATCTTAATGTCTCCATTGCAGGGTTGAGGATCGCAACGACCCACTGGTGCAAAAGATGCGTCGCTACGTGCAAGCCTTCTCTAAGGATGAGGACCAGAGCAAGGAGCGGGAGGAGATGGAGAACACTGACACGTCAAAAGGACCTGGAAACCTGCCATTCTGGCAGATGATTCACCTCAACTCTCTGGGTTTAGACATGGAACAGGAAGAGGATGACCAGGAAGTAAGATAGATCTGAGGTTTAAGACAGTAAAACAGATCATTATATTGTTATTATATAATGTATGTGTGATGCAAGTGTCATGACGTTGGCCTCTTTGGGTATAGCAAGCTCCATCCCCCTCTCCCTGCCTCCCCCTTTCCTCTTTCAACTAGGTTGCTGTGGTCAGAGAGACGTTGTAAATTCCTAAGGATCTCCTCATGGACACACAGTATTGTTAGGAAAATTATGATTAAAAGTCTGAACAAATTATTTTAAATGGAACTGTAACTAAGTAAACTTATACTCTGTTTTATTATATCTGATTAACAATATGAGTTCATAAGAAGGGATTGTGTGACACGGACAAGGAGTAATTAAAGTTAATGAACACCATTCCAACTAGGAAGAAAGGAATGGTTTGTGGATTAAGTAAACAGATAAGGTAGTTAACCTATGATTGAACCGACGAAACTGAGCTCTGGGGTGTTTTAGATAAGGCAGTGAGTGCATTCCTAGGTTTTCTGTTAATTAGAACTGTCAGCTAAGTGGTGATCGATAATGGTGAGGAGTCAAAAGTTAATTCAGTTTTGTTGTGTGTCCTGTCTATGTGCTAGGGGGTCAGAATGAACTTTGAATTAACTTTTAAAGTTCCCTTTGTCCCGGTCTGGAGGAGGAGATTCATTTTTTAAGCAATGAAATGACGTCATGTTATTGTATATAAACGGTTGCTCGTGGTAACGTGGCTGCGTGCGCCGAGAATAAATTCTGTTACCTATTATTGAAAAGACTGGTCTCCGTCTATTGTATAAAAACACAAATCTTACAAATTCTCATAAAATAGATTAAGGGAATTCAATTAATGAAAACATATTGGAATAACTAAATTACAGTAACAAGTATAGAGAGAGTACATTTTCATAGAGGACAAAGGAAATCCTTCCACCTCACGGAACTTGAGGTACGAACAAATTTCATGTTCCGGAGAAAGTATAAAAGATCGATGAAGAATCCAGCTACGAACTGGTCCGTTTGTCACAACTTGGGGGAGCTCATGGGAGACGTTGTGGCCACATTACCATAACACTGTTTATATAATAGCCTCAGATATGAGGTTTACATCTAATTGTTGTATAAGATGAATGAGTGAGTATGTTACTGTTTGTATAATTGTGTAATATATTTTGGACTGTTTAATGAAGAAAAATACAATTCCCTTTTGATTTGAACTAAATCAGAGGACCGCCCCTGAGCCCAGTTAGGGTCAGGCCTCCTGGGACAGTCCTTTTTCGGCCCTTCCGAATAAAACCCCCACTCGGGTTTTCGATCAGCAGACGGAGCTTACCTCAATTACGAGATGGCTAAAGGTTGCAGACCATGTTTTTCTCCATTAGGGGAGACAAAGGTTGTAGACCATTGCTGAATCTTTTAACCATACCACGTGGTTAAACTCTTAGACTATCGATACCGACTAAGAATAAGAACAAGTCTTTGATATTAATTACTAGTCTGCAGCTAGGAATTCGGTATCATTGAATGCGAAGAACGACAACCGCCGAAACATCCATCCATGACGAAATGAATGAATGTCACTCTGAACTATCCACTATAACCACGACACAGAGAGAGAGAGAGAGACGGACAATTCTACAAAAGAAACAAACTTTTCACCAGCGATCAAGACGACACACTGAACGTAAATATATATATTGATTGCAATTGTTCCCGAATGAGTGAGCGTTCATGTGCAAGGGATTAGCATTTCAATTGTTATAATTATCACTCTGTAGTGACTTCTTAGTCGACCCCCACTTTTGTCTAACAAGCCGCCATGCCGGTTTAGCCCACTAGGGCACATTCTCCTATCATTTCTTGTAACCATATTTACTGTTTGTTTATGCACTTCTGTGAATTACTTAGTTAGTAATAAATAAATGATTTAAGACAATTGATGTATGGATGACTGATAGTGAAGACTGGGTTCGTGCAGATAACCAACAATTTATGACGTTTTGAATGAGACTAACGTGAGGTAAAGTAAATAATTCATTAATCAGAAGACTATGGATCAGATAAGAAAATATTTGAAAAGTTATTTTAGGAAATGATAACTTTGTAATCTGAATATTTTTCCTTGGTGCCCCGACTTCCTAGTAATTACGGTTACATGATTAATCAGTCTAATAGCGTAATACTTAATTACAGAGAATCTTTGATAAAAACTATAAGTCTTCAGTTAATGATAGTAGAGACACGACACAAGCATGAATGCAGAGGCGTCATACCTATACGGCACACACACATTTTGACACACACACAAGCAAACACACACTCAGGCACACACATATAGTCTCTCCTACATACTCCATAATAATACCTGAAAACCATGATGAAAGTGTATACAGCATCCTAATCAGTGCCCCTTCCCCCCATACACTTCATAGTAAGTGGTTCCTTCCTAGGTGAACCACTAAGCAAATATATGTGTGAAGACAGTATCATGAGTGGAGGAGGAGAGAGAGTGTCTAGTGACACACAGAGTTTCATCTGATTTTAGCTGCCGGTGATGGGCAGGACTGTTTCTAAATTAACATTGTTGATTCCTTCTTGACGAATAAATAAAACAAGCATTAAAGAAGTGCACCTTCAGAGGGGATGCTGATGACACCGACGAAGGCTGAGACATTTGTCTATCTAAACCCCCCCTTGAATGAAATAATGAAATAAATACTCTAAATAAACCTTGAATCTCTTTTTTGAGTGCGGACCAGATAAACAATTTAGGAATTATATTTCATTTTGCTACCGGAACCTGTTCTGAGTGCCGTGGTCACAATAAGTTTCTCTGTCATACTAGCCACCTAGCAATTTTATTTAAAAAAATTTAGCTAGCCAGCTAGATGGGTTCCCAATCTCACAATCTCGTAACTAGCTACCATGTCATTTCAGGCTATCAATTAGGTTAGAATTGCTTGTCTAACCAGCTTAGCTGACATGCCAGCCGGCAAGGTTGCTAGACTTTAGAAAATACAAAAATTGCTTTAATTCTTGTCTTATGATACCATACACACCACATGGCCAAAAGTATATGGACATGCCTTCAAATTAGTGGATTAGACTATTCCAGCCACACCCGTTGCTGACAGGTTTATAAAATCGAGCACACAGCCATACAATCTCCATAGACACAAATTGACAGTAGAATGGCCCGTACTGAAGAGCTCAGTGACATTCAATGTGGCACCGTCAGAAGATGCCACCTTTTCCAACAAGTCAGTTCATCAAATGTCTGCCCTGCTAGAGCTGCCCTGGTCAATTGGAAGTGGTGTTATTGTGAAGTGGGAAAGTCTAGAAGCAACAATTGCTCAGCTGCGAAGTGGTAGGCCACACAAGCTCACAGAACAGGGCCGCTGAGTGCTGAAGCACGTAGCGTGTAAAAATGGTCTTTCCTCGGTTGCAACACTCAATGCCGAGTTCCAAACTGCCTCTGGAAGCAACATCATCACGATAACTGTTCGTCGGGAGCTTCATGAAATGGGTTTCCATGGCCGAGCAGCCGCACCCAAGCCTAAGGCACCGTCAGAGGATTACACCTTTTCCAACAAGTCAGTTCATCAAATGTCTGCCCTGCTAGAGCTGCCCTGGTCAATTGGAAGTGGTTTTATTGTGAAGTTGGAAAGTCTAGAAGCAACAATTGCTCAGCTGCGAAGTGGTAGGCCACACAAGCTCACAGAACAGGGCCGCTGAGTGCTGAAGCACGTAGCGTGTAAAAATGGTCTTTCCTCGGTTGCAACACTCAATACCGAGTTCCAAACTGCCTCTGGAAGCAACATCATCACGATAACTGTTCGTCGGGAGCTTCATGAAATGGGTTTCCATGGCCGAGCAGCCGCACCCAAGCCTAAGATCACCATGCACAGTAACAAGCGTCAGCTGGACTGGTGTAAAGCTCGCTGCCATTTGACTCTGGAGAAGTAGAAACGCGTTCTCTGGAGTGATGAATCATGCGTCACCATCTGGCAGTCCGACGGACGAATCTGGGTTTAGCGGATGCCAGGAGAACGCTACCTGCCCGAATGCATAGTGCCAACTGTAAAGTTTGGTGGAGGAGGAATAATGGTCTGGGGCTGTTTTTCATGGTTCGGGCTAGGGCCCTTAGTTCCACTGAAGGGAAATCTTAACACTACAGCATACAATGACATTCTAGATGATTCTGTGCTTCCAACTTTGTGGCAACAGTTTGGGGAAGACCCTTTCCTGTTTCCGCATGACAATGCCCCTGTGCACAAAGCGAGGTTCATACAGAAATGGTTTGTCGAGATGGTGTAGAAGAACTTGACTGGCCTCCACAGAGCCCTGACCTCAACCCCATCGAACACCTTTGGGATGAATTTGAAAGCTGACAGCCAGACCTAATCGCCCAACATCAGTGCACAACCTCACTAAAGCTCTTGTGGCTGAATGGAAGCAAGTCCCTGCAGCAATGTTCCAACTTCTACTGGAAAACCTTCCCAGAAGAGTGGAGGCTGTTATAGCAGCAAAGGAGGGACCAACTTTAAATTAATGCCCCTGATTTTGGAATGAGATGTTCGACGAGCAGGTGTCCACATATTTTAGGTCATGTAGTGTACCAGTGTAGCAGTTGTACTAAACTCCTTAAGCATAAAAAGTTTTTAAAGAATCAATGTGCATCATTAATTAAAATGACAATTGAACAGGTAAAGAGGCATAATAACTATGGCTCTAGATTGCAGGAAAGCACTGTTTCAGGTGTAAAAAAAACCTACATTCTCCGACTTCCGAAGAGGGGCTGACCCCCCACCCCTGCATCCTCACGTACTTCTTGTCCCTTCTAAAATAATGGGTGCATGGCGTCACTGCATGTACAGTACCATTCAAAGGTTTGGATACACCTACTCATTCAAGGGTTTTTCTTTATTTTTACTATTTTCTACATTGTATAATGATAGTGAAGACATCAAAAATATGAAATAACACATATGGAATCATGTAGTAACCAAAAAGGTGTTCAAATCAAAATATCTGTTTATTTGAGATTTTTCAAGTATTCACCCTTAGCCTTGATGACAGCATTGCACACTCTTGTCATTTTCTCATCCAGCTTCATGAGATAGTCACCTGGAATGCATTTCAATTAACAGGTGTGCCTTGTTGAAAATTTGAATTTGGAATTTCTTTCCTTCTTAATGCGTATGAGCCTATCAGTTGTGTTGTGTTAAGGTAGGGGTGGTATACAGAAGATAGCCCTATTTGGTAAAAGACCAAGTCCATATTATGGCAAGAACAGCTCAAATAAGCAAAGAGAAATGACAATCCATCATTAGTTGAAGATATGAAGGTTAGTCAATCCGGAAAATTTCAAGAACTTAGAAAGCTTCTTCAAGTGCAATCACAAAAGCAATCAAGCGCTATGATGAAACTGCCTCTCATGAGGACCGCCACAAGAAAGGAAGACCAAGAGTTACCACTGCTGCGAAGGATAAGGTCATTAGAGTTACCAGCCTCAGAAATTGCAGCCCAAATAAATGCTTCACAGGGTTCAAGTAACTGACACATCTCAACATCAACTGATCAGAGGAGACTGCATGCCTTCATTGTCGAATTGCTGCCAAGAAATTCGAAAGGACACCAATAAGAAGAAGAGACTTGCTTGGGCCAAGAAACACAAACAGGAGGATATCTGTCCTTGGTCTGATGAGTCCAAATTTGAGATTATTGGTTCCAACCGCCTTGTCTTTGTGAGACGCAGAGTAGGTGAACAGATGATCTCCACATGTGTGGTTCCCACCGTGAAGCATGGAGAAGGTGTGATGGTGCTTTGCTGGTGACACTGTCTGTGATTTATTTTGAATTCAAGGCACACTTAACCAGCATGGCTACCACAGCATTCTGCAGCGATATGCCATTCCATCTGGTTTGCGCTTAGTGGGACTATCATTTGTTTTTCAACAGGACGATGACCCAACACACCTCCAGGCTGTGTAAGTTATTTGACCAAGGAGGAAAGTGATGGAGTACTGCATCACATGACCTCGGCTCCACAATCACCCGACCTCAACCCAATTGAGATGGTTTGGGATGAGTTGGACCGCAGATTGAAAGAAAAGCAGCCAACAAGTGCTCAGCATATGTGGGAACTCATTCGAGACAGTTGGAAAAGCATTCCTTATGAAGCTGGTTGAGAGAATGCCAAGAGTGTGCAAAGCTGCCATAAAGGCAAAGGGTGGCTACTTTGAAGAATATAAAATCTATTTAGATTTTTTTAACACTTTTTTAGGTTACTACATGATTCCATATGTGTTATTTCATAGTTTTGACATCTTCTCTACTATTCTACAATGTAGAAAAGAGTAAGAATAAAGAAAAACCCTTGGATGAGTAGGTGGGTCCAAACTTTTGACAGGTACTGTGTTTATACAGTTTTACATGTCAAAAACAAAATATTTGTACATGGGTATGACTGGGTTGAAATGTAGACTAGATCCATTTTCAATTTTCTTGGACCATATATGTTACTTTATCATTCCAAGTAAAGCACATGAACACTTTTTATGAAAGATTTGATGAGACAGTATAATAACTGATTCTTTATTACAGGGACAAATGATATTAAACGTTTGTTTCTTTCAGGATTGTGAATCAGTACTTAAAACATAATGATTGGTTAATGCACATAATCATGTAGGTCATTATCACATTCAAAGGCATTGAGAACACATATAGAAAACATCTCAGCAGAACAAGCAAATGAGTGCAATATACAGTGTTAATCTTTTACATTAGTGCAAACTCTAACAGAAACTGGCAGGCCAACTTGATTGTTCTTCACAAGGCATAACTAACTGTAATGTGATTATATTTACCATCATTGGTTATACCTGGATGTCTAATGAATTATAACATAGACTTAGGTCATACAGTGTATAATCAAGGTTTAAAAGGCTGTTGATAGAGATGTGTAATCATGGGATAAAAGGCTATGGAATAGGACTGAATGATAGAAGTCAAAAGAGAATCCGTATTGACAGGTTTCTTAGTTGGAATATGGCAGTGGCCACCAACCCTGCTGACCTACATGGTGTACAACACTTAAATGATTCAGCTAATCAAGGTGATTCATTGACTAGCTAAATCATGTGTCTTACTGCTGGGCTGGAACAAAAGCCTGTACATCGTATAGCTCTCCAGGACCAGGGTTGGTGACTGCTGGCAGATGGTGAAGTCTGTCCTTTAGCGCCCCCTCTGGCAGATGTAGAAGCTGTACTGGTCACATGATGTGGAGCTCCAGCTTCTCTCAGGAGGATCCCTTCCTGTCAGTAACCCACAATCCCCTTGTCTGTTGGATCCTGACCAGTAACTACCAATGAGAGGAAAGGGAACAACAGCTCAGTACTGTCCATACTAAAATATTACACTTGTTTTCATTTCTGGATAACAAAGTCTGTTTGCCATCTTGAAGGCCAATAAACATCATCATCGGTTGTCTCACCTTTGTCCCAGTGCAGTGTTGTTGACCCAAACCCAGTTCCTGGTTCTCTGTCTCAGGCCGATCCAGTACATCAGGTTCCCCTTCTTCGTTAGAAAGGTCTGGGAGAATGCACAGTTTTTATTGGACTATTAGTAACCTTCGTCAATCCAACTGTTATGTATGGTTGTCATTCAATGATGATAGCAACGCAACAGTGATTGTATGGTCACTGTTATACAAAGAAGAGAAACAAGAGGTAGAGAGGAGTAACAATTGTAGTAGAACCACCTGCACTGTTTTGTTTGTTATGACAGCCAGATCTGCCCCTCTCTTCTTACACTCGTCCCTGCTCTCGTCCCAGTTCATTCTGTCTCTGGAGAGGAAGTAGCAGGAGCTCTCAAAGTGCAGCCAGCCTTCATCACACATGTGGCAGGCAGGGACTGGAGGAAAGGAGGGAAATTGCTCTTCAAGTACAACATGTAGTTCAGTTAATATATGTAGGTTCAATAATTATTATTAGCATTATTATTAGCATGGTATGAAGTCAACGAGAAAACATTGTAGTGGTACAATACATCTCAAAACATTAGATCGATACATTGACAATATGTAGAGCGATATAGTTTAACAGGTTACATTGGACTCACCCTGGCTCTGTTGTTGGAAGTATTGTGCTTGGCATGTCTGCAGGCTGCACACCTCAGTGGACTGGAACCTCTCCTCTTTAGCCTCAATCCCTTTTTCAGTCACACTCCCCTTCTCTTTAGCCTCAATCCCTTTTTCAGTACCATGACAGACTTGAGGCTGGAATGGAACTAGAGAATAATGAAGAAAGAAAGAATAATAGAATGGAATCATATTACACATTTGTTTTGTTCTTTCTTGCATAGAAGGCTGTTTAAACCAACATGCTGGATATTCTATCAAAATAAAATAAAACAATTTTATTTAACCAGGCAAGTCAGTTAAGAACAAATTCTTATTTACAATGACGGCCTAGGAACAGTGGGTTAACTGCCTTGTTCAAGGGCAGAACAACAGATTTTTACCTTGTCAGCTCGGGGAATTGATCTAGCAACTTTTTGGTTACTGGCCCAACGCTCTAACCACTAGGCTACCTGCCACCCCTAAAAGGAGTATTGCCTGTTTCTAAATCACTATTCTAGAATAGAATGTCTATGATACTCACATTTGACACAGAGGATGATGATGACGAGCAGTAGAACCAGACAGATGACAGACAGTAGTAAACACACTGCGCGGTACAGACCAACGTTCCCCAGGACCTGCAGGTCTAGACAAGGAAAGAATAGTCTTAAGGGCCATCCACACCAAAGACGATAACTATAACGATAACAATAACATTATAATAACATTATACACTGAGTGTACAAAGCATTAGGCACAACTTCCTAATATTGAGTTGGATCCCCCTCAATTGTCTCAAAGCTTAAAAACCTTTCAAAGCTGACAGCCGTTTTGCACTGTTTCACTGTGGTTTTAGTCATCAATCTAGCAAGAGGTCAATATTTTATTAATGTAGTAGTGTTCCCCCCCTAGATAGCTATGACCTTTGGCTTTCACCTGGAATTGTTTATTTATGTCTGAGAAAATAACACTTTTCAACCCATATGATCTAGTACACACTACAAGTATAATAAAACATATACAAATATGATAATATGATTTATTTATTTTTTTGTGAATGAATAAGCCTTTTATATTTTATAATATGTCCATATATAGTTATAATCTGTTTTAGGAACATCTACCCAAAATATTTCACCTTCTTTATTACATTAATGATAGTCTTTAAACAGCTTGCGTCTCTCCTATAGACACGGGGAGAAGGGTCATGTAAAGGGCTCGATTTTGTCATTCTGAACACATGCAATGTATCTATCTGCCTCTGACATAAAATGTTTGACTTCTGACTTATAAATGATGGGAAATCAATAAAATAAGTAATGTAAGCATACATATGTTTTAAGTAATTCTAGTGCCCGATTTGGAAAGAGCAGGTGTTCCTAATGTTTTGTACACTGTGTATAAAAATGTATATATAACTTCAATAACCGCTAATAAGCCTTTCGTTTTGAATGCCAGTTCCATTTTGAAATAATAATAATCTAGCCTGGGCCATTTCGATCAGTAATGGGTCTTTTCTCAACAGTTTACAAGGTTCCCAAAAGGCACATTAGCAGGCCAGTCAGAGTGTTTATTTATCCGGATGTATTGGCATTAACATATACAGTTCCTGTCAAAAGTTTGGACACACCTACTCATTCAAGGGTTTTTCTTTATTTGTACTATTTTCCATATTTTAGAATAGTGACCCAACACACCTCCAGCCAGAAAGTGCTCAGCATATGTGGGAACTCCTTCAAAACTGTTGGAAAAGCATTCCTCATGAAGATGGCTGAGAGAATGCCAAGAGTGTGCAAAGCTGTCATCAAGGCAAAGGATGGCTACTTTGAAGAATCTCAAATATCAAATATATTTTGCTTTTTTGAAACCTTTTTTGGTTACTACATGATTCCATGTGTTATTTCATAGTTGATGTCTTCACTATTATTCTACAATGTAGAAAATAGTAAAACATAAAGAAAAACCCTTGAATGAGAAGGTGTGTCCAAACTTTTGACTGGTACTGTACCATCGGAAAATATGGCCTTATAATAATGATATGGGCTGTTTGTCATGGATCATCATTCTCCCAAGTCGTCCTATATCAGCAGTGGTGAAAAAAGTACTGAAATATCATACTTGAGTATAAAAGTAAAGATACCTTAACAGAAAATGACTCAATTAAAAGTGAAAGTTAATCCAGTAAAATACTACCTGAGTAAAAGTCGAATAGTATTTGGTTATAAACGTACTTAAGTATCGAATTAAAAGTATTAATAATGTCTAATTCCTTAAATTAATCAAACCAGACGGCACAATTTGTATTACATTTTTTATTTACGGATAGCCAGAGGCACACTCCAACATGAATTTACAAATGAAGCATTTGTGTTTAGGTAGTCCGCCAGATCAGAAGCAGTAGGGATGACCCGGGATGTTCTCTTGATAAGTGCTTGACCTGGACCATTTTCCTGTCAAAATGTAACGAGTACTTTTGGGTGTCACGAAAATGTACGAAGTAAAAAGTTAATTATTTTCTTAAGGCAGATTTACTGTTCCCTCCTCTATGAGCAGCCTCACGCAGCTAGAACCAATAACGCATTTTGAATTGTTTGTTGTTGTTTTATCGTCAGAGGGACAGGGGAAAATCGCTCAGAAAGTGACCGCAAACAATATAGATATATCTCGTTATCCACTGCTTTTGTAGTTATCGTTGTAGTGTGAACGCCCCTGTTCACTTGAATTACAACGATTTGAATTGTTTGATGTTATACTGTAGTTCGTTATATGTATCGTTCTAGGATGGCCCTGGCTTTGTTATGTGGCATATCGCACAATCAGACATTTTAAAAGCAATCACTACGAGCAACAATTGAAATCCTGCTTACCTTTCCCTTGCTGCTTCTTCACTTCAACCGAAAACTTTGCGTTTGCCTCATCTGGTAATTTGACATTCCCTCCACTTCCTACAATACGGCAAAACTTGATATACATTGCTGCTGTTCCTGACCCACCGACTGCGACTGTAAAGTACTGTGAAGGCTAAATGCACTGTGGTTTTAAAAAACCTCCCTCTCCGTCTCTATAGCAACGTGCCCCTTTTAGATTTATAATTAATTCCTGTAACACAATACTCAGTCTGTCCCAAAATCCGTTTGCTGCTGCTTCTACTCTCTATCTCTGCTGTGTGTGTGATAAGAGACAGAGTTCTGAACAACTGTCTGGAGAGATATCTAGTCCTTGGAGAGATATCTAGTCCTTGGAGAGATATCTAGTCCTTGGAGAGATGTCCATTCAGCCAGGCTGTGTTTCTCAACAATAGATTGGGCTTCTGCTTGGAGGTCTGCTATTATCATGTCTCAGCCTTGATTGTGAGACAGACAAACAGGCCCTTCCCTGCCAGATGGCTTTCATTATGTTACAAGCTAGATAATATTCTCCCCTAAAACTAGACATTTTGGAACATTGACGTTCTGTTTTTGTTATAACAACCTCACCTGTAACATGCAAACTGCAAGCTGCACTCCACACACAGCATTAATAGTAGGCTAGACCAAGGAAATGTGTCATAATCAAAATTCGGAAATGGGAAAACTCTACTTTCACTGTAGTACTGACAACTATTTTTCTCACTCACACACAATCTTTCAGTCTCTCTATATTCCTCTTGTTCCTCTATTCTTCCTCTCTTGCGTATTAAAAGTAGAAATAATGTATTTCACTTTAATAGGACATTTTAGACCTCCATTTATTTAGGATTAGTTCAGACGTATGTAATAATCATGTAATAATATTATAATTATAATAATATTTGGGGTTTAGGCCAGGCATCTGTAAAGCACTTTGTGACATTTTCTTATCTAAAAAAGGGATTTATAAAATGTATTTAATTGATCAAATTTGATGAATAATATAATAACGGTGCTGTAGCCACCTGTATCTGACGTACCTGGTCTGTCTTTGGCACAGGGCTGGCCAGGAGAAGCTTCAGCAAAAATGTCCTCAGATGAACTCTTCAGTTTGGAGTAGACTGTAGATTCAGCTTCCTCGACTGACAGACATGCAGACACACAAATATGTGGAAGCTTAGGACCAAATTAATCATCTCAGAACACAACAAAAAATTGCATATAGCCTAAGACATTTTTTTTTAAAGGATTAAACCTACAGTAAGAGAAATGAAAATATGCTGATGTATTCCGAGGAAAGCGGTGCAAATTTACCCCAGTAGCTGAAGTTTGGTGATGAAGATGTTCTCTTTCTTTACCTGAGGTCTCCAGAATTATCTGCCTCTCATCCACTTCCACAACTTTTTCCTCCTCTCGGGGGTTTCTTGTATCTCCATGATTCTCTCGTTTTTTGTCTGGGTCTCGAACTTTCTATTTCCCTGGAAAGCCTATAAGCCTGTTCAGCAAAAACTCCAGAAAGTTACTTGTGTAGCAAGTCTCCCACACACAAACCAAATATGTCTATTTAAATTATCTCCTTAGTCTCTGTAGCTAGTGTCACTTGAATACAAAATAAACCATGTGCAAAGTGATCCCTCCTGTCATTTACAAGTTACACTTCCTCACTGATTTATATTTGGCTCATTCACTCTTTTTATTTTTATAAAAGATGATTTGTCATTCCCATTCGCCATTACTGAGTCTCAGCAATTTATGTGAATTGGGATATTTCTGGGAAATGAGACAAAATGAATTGCACAGTATATCCAAATGAAACATCTTAGAACTTCTGTAAAAGACAAATGTCTTACATTCACAACTTGAGATGGGATGGGGACAGTTTGTGAAGTGATATTGTGATGTGAAAACACACATGCGCACACAAACTTGCTTGAATAAAACGTTTTTTTTTTTTAAATGACAAACTGCAGAACTAGCAAACCATGCATTTTTTATTTTATTTTCCACAAAAACTCATGATATTAATTTACAAAAAAATACAATTTGCATTAAATACAGATGACTGGCTGAGAAAAAAATATGGAAATCAAGAGCTTTCCACTTAACACTCTTCTTTTACTGAAATCTCTTTTTCACTCCCCCTATTACCAACTACCCCGTTATTTTTCAAATTCAGAATGGCTTACCATGGTTTAGAGTATACTGCCACAGAATATAATCACCCCAAAAATACTGACAAAATGTATAAAAACCTTACCCACTGTCCTCCCCACCCTCTCTCCTCCCCACAGCCATCTCCTAAATAGTTAAGAATAATAGTGGTGAAATATTACAAAGAGCTCTCTCCCATCTCCTCTCTTCATCTCCTGTCTTTCTCTCTCTTTCCTCTTTTTTGTCCCGTCTCAGGCACCGTAGACACTCTCGTTACTGTAGGTCATGTATAGGAACAGGTCCTCTTCATGGTGCTCCTGTGAGAGACCGGGGAGGACAGGGACAGGGAGGGAAATAAGGATTTAAATGGCAAAAGCAGAACTGTTGATAATAACTGAAGTATGTACACTGAATAAAACATGATATTGTAATTGTTTATAAAATAGGCAAAACTCACGCAACACAATATCAATGTAATGGAGTTGTGTCACTGATAGTGAGGGAATGCCTGGCATCTGGATCTGGCGTTAGGGGGTCATGGGGGTAGGATACAAGGTTGTGTCAGTGTGCATGTGTGTTTACCTCATAGACAGCGGAGAGAGGAGAACTGGATGGGGGAAGGGAGTTGTTGACGAAAAAGAAGAGAGCCTCCTCAGGTCTCATAGACACACGCTGTCGGATCAGGAAGCACAGTTGACCCACTGAGAGAGAAAAATAGAGAGATGCTCAGGCAGAGACTTACAGAACAAAACTAACACATTATATAGACTTTAATTTCAAAAGAAGAGGAAGAGTGGCGCTATAGTGGAGAAAATAGGGAAGGTGGAGAGAAGGAAGAGAGGGAAGGGAAGAGGGTGAGAACAAGGTCATGAGTTGGGAAAGAGTTAATAATTGTGAGAAAGACAGACATCTCGTCAGTTTCACCTGTGAGGTCAGAGGGTACGAGGTACTTCTTCTTGTCCAGGTCAGGAGCTCTTGACCTGGCAGCCCTCTCCACAATGATCTGGTTTAGGAGGGAACACAGTACTTGGTCAGTAATTACACACTGCACCATCATGTCCCATTCAACTGGAGCCAAGAAACTTGGCATCTGACCTTAATAATACCTTACTAGCTTCCTTTCCCTTCATCCTATGCCAGGATCACTTATCAGCTGATAAAAAGGATGGACAGGGTTTTTAGGCCCTGAAAATTCATTCACAATCACATGAGTGTGATGTCCTTTCAGATCAGTGGCCAATGGTCATAAGAGAAAGGAGTTAAGGAGAGGAAGCTATTCAACACTACTGGCATTTATTCTGTTCACACTCACCGGTATCTTGTCAGGATGCTTGGCTCGCACCCTCTCACCCTCTGCCCTCCTCACCTCCAGTGGTACAGAGCGCTGGTACTGACTGTCCATCTACAGAGACACACAGGGACGGGTCAACAGTGGTTAACATTTGATAATACATCACATGCATGCACCGTTATCATTGCAACACCACTGTATCTGTATATTGTTGTTATTTGCAGTTGTGCATATAATAATGCCATATAAAATATGTTAATTGATGTTCTTAAAACAACACCTATTCTAATGTGTATAGTCAATTTAAAAGTAAAATATAGCCTAGCCAGCTCTGACTGTATGTGTGAAGACTGGAGCCACTTATCAGCTGTAAACACCACCCTGTCTTGATATGAAGGTACACATGACCATGATGACATAATGGATCAGGTACACAAAAACAAACTCGTCAGGGAGAGTTAGATAGGCTATTTTATTAGGTCTTGACAACTCAATCATTTAAATAATGTATTGTATGTAGACGGGCCTACAATGTTTATAACGTTTCTCTATTTTCTTTCAACTTTATAAATGTGATATCCATATATAGTCTTATATTTGCTCTTGTTGGTAAACTAAATATTGAGATTAGATATGAAATTGTACTATTTAGTCTACATTACGTGAACACACTGGCTTGCTTTCTAGTGGATACATTAATTAGCTACACAGTTTATTTACAAACATCGTGTGATAGCTAAAAATATATTATCATAATAGCTACAGTTTGAATTCTGCATAGCCCTGTTTCTATCACAGCCAACTACAGTAGCCTACTGTTGTGGTTTTTCAGACAATGGCAAGGTAGCCACGTCATTATTTACAGTTTTGGGCTTGGTCAGCTGAGTAGGCGAAGGTTAACGTCAGCTGCCTCCAATAGCTAGTTTATGTTGCAAGCGGATGTTATGACGAATCCTTATCGCTGGATGAAAAACGTATTCACAATGGAATCCAAAAGAGAGCCAATACCTGCCAACAAATCTTTCGAAGCCAATTAGATATGTTTTGCGAGATTGAGGAATATGCTGCACGATGTCAAAGCGAAGACAAGGAATATTAAACAGTCAAGACACTCACCTTCTTTGGAAAAACGTAATAAAAACAAATATAAGTGAAAATTCCACACCGATCTTTCCCACCGACTCTTCACGTAACCAACGCTATCATATAATGAGTACGGCGAACAGTACTTTTGTATTAAATTATTTAAACGAAATATATTCTTAAATAGCCGACTGTTCTAACTAGCTAGCTACTTCTTGACCCAGAAACAACAACAAATACAGTCACGCCCAATTTGAGTTATTTAGACCAACGAACGTCCTTCGTGTTGATGGACAACGTTTTTAACCACTCGGGCAGAGTTGGGGGACGGCGTTCATGTTTGTTTACAATGCTCCCATTGGAGTAATAGTGCTGTTTCCCGCCTCCCTGACTCGGTTTTTGCTTGAATTGCGTTTTAGTCAACCAATTAAATTGTTGAAAAACTGGGCCAGGAGCTGTTTCCTCTACGTGCCAGACGAGGCATTCAACTTGTCCTGTAAAAAGTACACCTTAAGTCAGAGCTGTAAACGGATCGAAGCGAACTCTTTCAGTGGAAATGGAGTCCCTAGAGAAAGCAAGAACAACATGGTTGTCAGGAGTAGTGCAGTATTATCATAAGGAAACGTATACTTGGAATACGGCGGAGGAATGGAGGGAAAAAGAGAGGGAGAGGAGGGTGAGCTTGAGTCGGATAAAAATGGTGGGGAAAAGGGAGATTGTTTGTTAAAGAATGGTAGAAAGTGTAAGCAGAGGGAGCTGAAGACTGGAGGAGAAATTGAAGTGAATGAGGGTGAAGTATCGGAGGTTGTAGGTGTGGTGAAGTTATCAGAGACCGAAGTATGCACAAAGGATCAGGAAAAAGAGGAGTTTGGGACAGGAGTGAAGTTTATGGAAAAAGTGGACTCTTTCCTTTTGGCAGATCCATGTGTGGTTTAACAGTGGTTGAAAAAAAGAGTTGGGTAATGTGGAATCGGTGAGGGTAACCAGAAGTGGTCTAGTGATAATTGTTTGTGTTTCTGTTGGTCAGAGGGGAAATGCGCTCGGGAATAAAACAAATGAGAGCAAGAAAAGTGAATTGTTTAACTCTCAAGAAAAGGGCACCAATGAAAGGAGTGATTCCTGGGGTAGCAGTAAATGTAAAAGTTGACCAGCTGAGGGGAAAGATTTCCGGTGTATGTGATGCTCGTCATTTGATGCGACGCAGACAGGCTGGCAAGAGTGGGGAAACAGAGTCATTGTCTGTTCTTTTGAGTTTTGAAGATGAGTCTTTGCTCGAAAAGGTGAAGTTAGTTATCCTGTGCAAGCGTATGTGCCTAATACGTTACAATGTTACAGGTGTCAAGTTTATGGGCATGTGGCAGCAGTGTGTAGGAGGGAGGGTCCAAGGTGTGGAAAAATGAGCCGAAGGGCATGAGACAAAGGAATGTGTAGCATTGGGGAAAGTAGTGGTATGTGTTAATTGTAGTGGTGCCCATTGGGCTGGGGATCAGAAATGCCCCGTGCGGTAGAGGCAGGTTGAGGTTTCCAGGGTTAGAGTAGTGCAGAAGTTGTCATGCTGCGGCAGTGATGAAAGTAGAGGAAGATGGGTTAAGGGGGAGGAGTGGTGAGAGTACTAGAGATATACCAGTACAGGGGGATAGACCAAAAAGTTAAATACATTTCAGTAAGATTGGATTTTTAGCATTTATAGCAATGGTTATCAACTGTACTGCAGGGATGTAATGTAAGTCACAGAAAATTGAGGTTGTGGTGGCAGCTGCAGAGAGGTAATTGGGTGTGTAAGGTTTGACATCAGAAGAGTTACAGGATGTGTTAAGTGGTAATGCCCCATCCTTTCATGACGATGGCATGAGGTAGGAATTAATACATGTAATTAGTGGAGTAGGTGGGTGTCAATTTTATTTGATATCATTTTGAAATTAGTGCACTGTTAGTGAGTGTAGTGTTGGGAAAAAAAAGCAACACAATAAGACTGAGGTATGGAGATGTTGTGTATTCCCACAACCAATCAGGAAGTGGGTGGTTCTGTCTTCCTTACCGTCGCGGCTCTGCTGGTGGACGAGAATGACCTCAGCCTTCTCCAGGGACAGCTCATCTGGTTGGTGGGCAACGAAGGCTCGGACGCACTGCGTCTGTGTGAAGTCTGAGTGGCAGAGAGGGTCAGAGGTCAAATACAGCAGGGTCAAGATGTCCCCATTGTTTGGCCATGCTAGGCTGGATGGCAATATAGCAATTTTCAACCCACCTTGTTCTGCAGAGTAGTCAATAACAGGATGGGGCCCGGAGACAGCTGAGATCCAACACAATTTATAATTTTGAAATTAGTGAGTTGTTAGTGAGTGTAGTGTTAGATTTAATTAGTACATTTTTATTTTTCAAGCAAAGTATAAGGGAGTTGTACTCCAGTCTAGTAGGTGGCGGTAATGCAACAAATTGGATGTCACCCGCCGTTAAGCCTCATAGAAGAAGAAGGGCTGTAAGTTGTGTTCAGTCCTTTGACCAGGGTCTACGATTGATTTTAGCCCTAAAGTCCGTGGCGTAGGCCAAGTTCTCCTGCTGTTCCAATTTCACTATTTGCTATCAAAAACAAAAGTCAGAAAAGGAAAAATGTATTTCACATAAGCCTACATTGATTTACAGGTGGAGGACAAGTAATATTCATGAGTATTGTCATTTATTTCCAAAGCATACTTTCTCAGTCTCCTCAACACAGACAGAACTGCTTATTTTGATCATTGCACCTCTTTTTCATAAAATCAAATTGTGTAGGCTACATGCACAGTCCT
This sequence comes from Oncorhynchus mykiss, assembly GCF_057628025.1. Lineage (NCBI taxonomy): Eukaryota > Metazoa > Chordata > Actinopteri > Salmoniformes > Salmonidae > Oncorhynchus > Oncorhynchus mykiss. The sequence continues at coordinate 22,729,441 of NC_143024.1, forward strand.
GGAAATGTATTGCACTTACAGCCCTTTCAACATTCTTAACAATGTGCATACAAACTCTCTTTATCTCATAGTCTTCTGTATCTCAAATGGGATTAAGTATCCTTGTCTGGCTACTCAAACTCTTTGCTCCAGCCAAATGCTACTCCTTGCCCACAGACATTAGTTTCTTCTCCGGATCTGAATCTGAGTACCTCCCTGACGATTTCTAGAAAGCAAACACATTCTAACCGTTCTGATTGGTCCCAGAAACCAATGGGTTGGGCCAGATCCAGTGCACACGTCGTTAAAGCGGCGTTTTAAAACATTTGTCATTGGCTTTGATACTCTGATTGGTTAAAGCTGATTCATTTGTTTTGTACAACACCCCTCATTTAGACGTCACCACAAACGACTTCAACGATGGCAGTCTTACTTAGACTGAAGTATGTAGTAAACATAGAGCAGCAGAACTATTCAATTTGAGCCGTCAGCAAATATGTACCCCATAAAAGTACTTTATGAAAATCTTTGTAATATACACAAATAATACATTTCCCTGAATATGTAGAAACATTTTCTTCAAATACAATAACCTCTATTGCAAAACACATACCATGTCTTATTTTTGTTTTTGTACTTTTTACCCCTTTTTTGTGATATCCAATTGGTAGTTATAGTCTTGTCTCATCGCTGCAACTCCTGTACGGACTCGGGAGAGGCGAAGGTCGAGAGCCAGGCGTCTTCCAAAACTGCTTGCTTAACCCAGAAGCCAGCCAATGTGGAGGAAACACTGTACAATTGGCAAACGAAGTCAGCGTGCAGGAGTCACTAGAGCACAATGGGACGAGGACATCCCAGCCGGCCAAACCTTCCCCTAACCCGGACGACGCTGGGCCAATTGTATGCCGCCTCATGGGTCTCCCGGGTCGTGGCCGGCTGTGACAGAGCCTGGGATCGAACCCAGGTCTGTAGTGACCTGTAGCGGCCTTAGACCGCTGCGCCACTCGGAAGGCCCCATACCATGTCTTTTTAAAGTCCCCAAGTAAAGTAGTTATGGAGAAACTTCTGTCCTTCTCCGGGGCCACAGGTCCTCAATCCACTGATGTTCTTAGATGGCTGATTTCCAATAGATCCTGTAACAGTCAATCGGCATTCATTCGCAAGGTTTGATTTACAAGGCTACCCTAGACACTCCCAGACACCTCCAAAACCCTTCCAATAATTTACGTTGACACTCCTGTAAGTGTTAAAGGTATTCATGTCAGTCCAGTGCCTCTCTCTAAGGCACCCCCTCTAAAGCCATTCATCCCCTTGCCATTCATCCCCAATAAGCAGGCTGAGGCCGGGAAGGCCAACTCCAGAAACACTATGTTTCATCCACTGTCCAAATCCACATGTCCCCAGTAACTCCACCACATTGATACACAGTGACTAGGATTCCCCCAGCGCAGTCAGACAGTGGATGGTTTGTCATACTGCAGCCGTGGCTGTGGTAATTTTTAGAGCATCCAGCAGGTTGCGCTGTCGGACCCTGAGGCTGGCTATGGTTTCCAAATGGGACTCAGGAGTCCATCCTCTGTGTCTGTCTGACAGCCTGGTCCCCTCCACCCAACCTGAAGAATGACAGATAGAGGGAGAGAGAAGCAGGGAGGGGGAGAGGAAAGAGGAGGGACAGAAGGGAAAGAGTTTTAACAAAAAGCAACTAAAAAAGCAACACATTTTAAGCACTCAATAATGCTGAGGTATGGAGATGTGTATTCCCACAACCAATCAGGAAGTGGGTGGTTCTGTCTTCCTTACCGTCGCTGCTCTGCTGGTGGACGAGAATGACCTCAGCCTTCTCCAGGGACAGCTCATCTGGTTGGTGGGCAACGAAGGCTCGGACGCACTGCATCTGTGTGAAGTCTGTGAGTGGGAGAGAGGGTCAGAGGTCAAATACAACAGGGTCAAGATGTCCCCATTGTCTGGCCATGCTAGGCTGGATGGCAATATAGCAATTTTCAACCCACCTTGTTCTGCAGAGTAGTCAATAACAGGATGGGGCCTGGAGACCGCTGAGATCCAACGCAGTTTATCACCTCTGAAAGATCACAAGAAAACACACTTTTTTACACACAATAAGACACACCTGTGGATTAAACTACTCTCATTCTTTGTAACACACTCACACACAGGCACACACTCACACACACACACAACCCTCTCTGTCTTACTGTGTGTCGGTGCTAAGTAGCAGGGCTTTCTTGTTAAGGTGGAGGCGGAAAAGGTTCTTCTCTAGAGAGTGCAGTTTGACCCGACAGTTCTCAGCTCGCAGTTCTGACACTGGAGCATGGTCTATCACCGTGAACCTGCCCCCTCTAGAGCGAGGGAGGAGAAGAGTGGAGAGTAAATAATGCCCAATGATGAGAACATAAAAAAACTTCAACGTCAATAGAAAGTCCTATCGGTCTAGATTTCCTAATGCTTGGTTTGCTTTGGTTCGTTGTGTGAGTGTGTTTGTCTGAGGGGACTCACTCTTTGTTCAGCGACAGCAGCAGGTAGTCATTGAAGAGGTGAAGGTAGACGCTCCTCTCTGTCTCCTTCAGAGAGAAATCCATCATCTCAGTCACCGGTCCCTCTCTCACCAGCCTACGAGACTGACTGACCAGGGGGAGAGTCTACAACACACACACATAGGTTAAACTTGTACTTGTATTGTAACTTTTTATTGTGATCAGTTCAACACATGTTCAAGGGACAGCATGTAAAGCAGGGGATCGTGGGAGATGTAGTTTATTACACACCCTGCATTCAAAGTCCACTCTGGCACTGAGAGAGACCAGCGACTCAATGCTCTTCATCTGAGTAATACTGTCATTGCTCTCCTGGATCAACTGAAGGACAGAGGGAGAGAAGAGAGATGGTTAACAGTTATCTCTTGGCTACATCATGTAACAGTGCACCACCAGAAGAAGGGGGGGGGGGGGGGGTGTAACATACCCTCTCCAGTAGCTTCATAGCTTTGATGGCCTGGACCTCCTCCTCTGTGCCTTGGGCTGTTCTCTTCACAATGTTCTGAGGCAAAAATACAGAGAGAAATGGGGAGAATGAGACCGAGTCGAAGAGAGGATTATAAGGAGTTGCGTACTTCGATTGTGCACTTAAAACATACACACAGTCACACAAACACACCTGCACAAGGAGTTTGATTCGTGTGATCCTCTGGAAGGGGAGGATGAGGAAGGAGCGAAGAGGAAGGCGCTGACACACTGGACTGCGTTCCAACTTCTCCACTACCCGCCTGAACCCTTGGTTCTCATCCCTGCAAGGCAGACAGAGAGAAAGAAGGTGCTGTTTGTAAGTCAACGTAAACACATATAAATGTGCAGTAATACAAAGAGTGTCAGAAAGAGTCTGTCCAGTAAGTGAACCCTGGGGGAGGACTCACATGAGTCTCTGGTAAGTGGCATCCTGATATGATTGGTTGGTGAGGTAGGGCACGTAGACCTTCTTGAAGCGTTGACAGTGGCGAGCGATGATGTCACACACGGTGAAGTGCATCATATCAGATTCCACCCTCTCTTCCAGCTTCGACAGAAAACTACGAGAACAACAAATACAGAGAAAGACTACGAGGTAAACGTTGACAGAAACAATATATAAAGAGGGGCATAGAGAGGCCCGTGACATTCAGCCTGTGGGTTTGCTAGTTTGAGGAACAAACAAATAAGTCCCAGTCCTCTCACCTGTGGCTGATGGCTCGGACATCAGCCAGCCTGGAGAACAGCCAGCTCCTGTCCTGAGTAGTCAACAGCTCCCCGAGCTGCTTAGACTTGACAAAGTGATCCACCACAATATCCAGACTACGACAGTATGACGCTTCTGAAGTTACAACCTCAAACTGCACCTGACAGGAAGAAGAAAGGAAGAGGAGAGGGGGAGATTACAGGCACTGTTCCAACTACCCCAAGGACCCATAGATCCAGGCTCTAGGAAATCAACATTAGCTACTAGGCCCCTGGCAAATGTCATCATCGACATCGCTGGTTGAAGGGTCAACTGTTTGTTTTTGTTTACCTCCTGCAGGCGTCTCTGGTCGTTAGTCAGCTCCCCAAACGCAGCACTGTTCCTGACCTCAGGGATCTCTTGCCACAGGCTGGGGGACTGGGTGAGGGAGATGGAGAGGCGGGGAGAGGAAGGCCTGGCCGGGGGGGGCTGGGGCGGCTGTGGTACGGGTAGGAACTTGGCACTGGTGCCACTGGAGGTAGAGCCAGAGTGGGACAGAGAGTGGGGGTGGATGACTGGGGGGAGACAGGGTAAGGGCCTGCGTGCCGGAGGAAGCGAGGGGGCCAGAGAGGGGGGTACGGGGGACAGGGGGACAGGGAGCTCCTCGTAGATGGAGAGGGCGTCAGAGCAAGACTGACTGAGGATCTCCCTGTTCTGAGCCGTCTCACTGTACTCCTGGTAGAGCTGTGAATCTGAGAGGGGGTGAGGGAGAGGAGGGGAGAGGGAAAAGCGAAAGGAGGGGAGGCAAAGAGAGGTGACGAGAGAGATGAGTAGAGTAAGAGAGAGAGAAAAGTTAGACAGGGACAGAATGGGTGTTAATGAAGAGGACAAGTGAGAGAGAGGCAGAGAAAGAAAGCAAAGGAGAAAGTGGAAGACAGTAAGAAGACAGTGAGAAGAAAAACAGAGTTAGGGGGAGAAATATCAAGAGAGGGAAAGGTAGAGAGAGACAGAGAAGTGGGTTAGCCAGAGTGTATGGTTTGCATTTTACACTTCATGAAATGCTATGCTGTAGCAGCAACAGTTGATATTAATTGGCGTTAAGAGATATGAATACCTGCACAAACCTGCCTGTGGCCCTGGAGCGCACGCACACACACACGCACGCACACACACACACCTGCCCCATTTCATACAATTTCACCATGACTCATAGACCTGCAAACCTGCTGCCATGTTGGTATGTTTAAACGATTGGGTTGGAAAGTAGAACTGAAAATGAAATCCTACAGTTTATAGGTTCCGTGGAAGAAACCTACAACATGTTTGAGCTGGAAAACAATCTGGGAAAATACAGAAAGGGATCAAGCACACACTGTATACATGATTAAGCCATTCACAGGAATAAGTCTGTCTTGGGACTCACAGTACACTGCTATACAGTCATATCTAGTCTCAGATTCAATCTGTCTGTGGACACGTTTGTTTAACAGTACCTTCACTGGCAGATGATTTCTGTCTGTGGAAGTATCTTGTTTGATTTTACTGACTTTTTCATTTCAAATTACAAGGAGCGTAGTCAACCTAGAAATACATGTGCCTTCACAGATTCCATACCTACATAGCCATAAACACAAGACTAGCTCTCTCTGCTCATTGTAGCATAAAAGGTGCTATTGAACTAACATTACTATCATATTATTACATATAAAATACATGTCAGAGAAGTGGATGTGTGAAAGTGGATGTGAGTGCCTCAGGGATGAAGGAGAGAAAAGAGAGGCAGAGCAGTAGAGGAAGAGGAAGAGGTAGAGCAGTAGAGGAAGAGGTAGAGCAGTAGAAGTAGAGCAGTAGAGGTAGTGCAGTAGAAGTAGAGCAGTAGAAGTAGAGCAGTACAAGTAGTGCAGTAAAGGTAGTGTAGTAGAGGTAGTGCAGTAGAGGTAGAGCAGTAGAAGTAGAGCAGTACAAGTAGTGCAGTAAAGGTAGGTAGTAGAGGTAGTGCAGTAGAAGTAGAGCAGTAGAAGTAATGCAGTAAAGGTAGTGCAGTAGAAGTAGTGCAGTAGAAGTAGAGCAGTACAAGTAGTGCAGTATAGGTAGTGTAGTAGAGGTAGTGCAGTAGAGGTAGTGCAGTAGAAGTAGAGCAGTACAAGTAGTGCAGTAAAGGTAGTGTAGTAAAGGTAGTGCAGTAGAGGTAGAGCAGTAGAAGTAGTGCAGTAAAGGTAGGTAGTAGAGGTAGTGCAGTAAAGGTAGTGTAGTAGAGGTAGAGCAGTAAAGGTAGGTAGTAGAGGTAGTGCAGTAGAAGTAGAGCAGTAGAAGTAATGCAGTAAAGGTAGTGCAGTAAAGGTAGAGCAGTAGAGGTAGTGCAGTAAAGGTAGGTAGTAGAGGTAGTGCAGTAAAGGTAGGTAGTAGAGGTAGTGCAGTAAAGGTAGTGTAGTAGAGGTAGAGCAGTAGAGGTAGTGCAGTAAAGGTAGGTAGTAGAGGTAGTGCAGTAAAGGTAGGTAGTAGAGGTAGTGCAGTAGAAGTAGAGCAGTAGAAGTAATGCAGTAAAGGTAGTGCAGTAGAAGTAGAGCAGTACAAGTAGAGCAGTAGAGGTAGTGTAGTAGAGGTAGTGCAGTAGAGGTAGTGCAGTAGAGGTAGTGCAGTAGAAGTAGTGCAGTAGAAGTAGAGCAGTACAAGTAGTGCAGTAAAGGTAGTGTAGTAGAGGTAGTGCAGTAGAGGTAGAGCAGTAGAAGTAGTGCAGTAAAGGTAGGTAGTAGAGGTAGTGCAGTAAAGGTAGTGTAGTAGAGGTAGAGCAGTAAAGGTAGGTAGTAGAGGTAGTGCAGTAGAAGTAGAGCAGTAGAAGTAGAGCAGTAGAAGTAGAGCAGTACAAGTAGTGCAGTAAAGGTAGTGTAGTAGAGGTAGTGCAGTAAAGGTAGTGCAGTAAAGGTAGTGTAGTAGAGGTAGTGCAGTAGAGGTAGTGTAGTAGAGGTAGTGCAGTAGAGGTAGTGCAGTAGAAGTAGTGCAGTAGAAGTAGAGCAGTACAAGTAGTGCAGTAAAGGTAGTGTAGTAGAGGTAGTGCAGTAGAAGTAGTGCAGTAGAGGTAGTGCAGTAGAAGAAGAGGTAGTGCAGTAGAAGTAGAGGTAGTGCAGTAGAGGTAAAGGTAGTGCAGTAGAAGTAGAGGTAGTGCAGTAGAAGTAGAGGTAGTGCAGTAGAAGTAGAGGTAGTGCAGTAGAAGTAGAGGTAGTGCAGTAGAAGTAGAGGTAGTGCAGTAGAAGTAGAGGTAGTGCAGTAGAGGTAGTGCAGTAGAGGTAGAGGCAGTGCAGTAGAAGTAGAGGTAGTGCAGTAGAGGTAGAGGTAGTGCAGTAGAGGAAGAGGTAGTGCAGTAGAAGAAGAGGTAGTGCAGTAGAAGTAGAGGTAGTGCAGTAGAGGTAGAGGTAGTGCAGTAGAGGTAGTGCAGTAGAAGTAGAGCAGTAGAGGTAGTGCAGTAGAGGTAGTGCAGTAGAAGTAGAGCAGTAGAGGTAGTGCAGTAGAAGTAGTGCAGTAGAAGTAGAGCAGTAGAGGTAGTGCAGTAGAGGTAGTGCAGTAGAGGTAGTGCAGTAGAAGTAGTGCAGTAGAAGTAGAGCAGTAGAGGTAGTGCAGTAGAGGTAGTGCAGTAGAAGTAGTGCAGTAGAAGTAGAGCAGTAGAGGTAGTGCAGTAGAAGTAGTGCAGTAGAAGTAGAGCAGTAGAGGTAGTGCAGTAGAGGTAGTGCAGTAGAAGTAGAGCAGTAGAAGTAGTGCAGTAGAGGTAGTGCAGTAGAAGTAGTGCAGTAGAAGTAGTGCAGTAGAGGTAGTGCAGTAGAAGTAGAGCAGTAGAAGTAGTGCAGTAGAGGTAGTGCAGTAGAAGTAGTGCAGTAGAAGTAGTGCAGTAGAAGTAGTGCAGTAGAAGTAGAGCAGTAGAAGTAGAGCAGTAGAGGTAGTGCAGTAGAGGTAGTGCAGTAGAAGTAGTGCAGTAGAAGTAGAGCAGTAGAGGTAGTGCAGTAGAAGTAGAGCAGTAGAGGTAGTGCAGTAGAGGTAGTGCAGTAGAAGTAGAGCAGTAGAGGTAGTGCAGTAGAGGTAGTGCAGTAGAAGTAGAGCAGTAGAAGTAATGCAGTAGAAGTAGAGCAGTAGAGGTAGTGCAGTAGAGGTAGTGCAGTAGAAGTAGTGCAGTAGAAGTAGTGCAGTAGAGGTAAAGCAGAGATACTCACTGTAAAATTTGGAGTTCCTCCTAGCCATTCTGATGGTATCCGTGACATTCCTGGACAGAGTGAGAGACAGGAGTCAAGTCAGGGAATCGTCCACACTTCATCTACAGAAGTAGTGTGGTACATTTTATCTCTACTATTTTAACTCAGGCACTAGCTAACACAGCCTAGTGTTAGGGTTAAATTGCAGACAACAGATCTAACGGTACTTATTGCATGCATGACATCAAAAGACTATACATGGCAAGTGGCCATGTAAAACACACAGTCACTGTGGTAGCCCAGTGCACCTACATTACATGTGCCCCCTCCCTCCCCCTGCTATCTTCTACTCACCTCAGATCCACATCTCCCCAGTTGAAGTTCACCTCCTCCTCCTCATCATCATCTGGAAGCAGAACATATTGGTTCCAGTGTAGTCCAGAGAGGTAGAGCAACATAACCCAATAATGTAATATACTGTGGCTGAGAACAGCTCAGCCCAACATGGCCTACAGAACAGGCAGAGCTGTTTTGGTTACAGAAACAAGGATGGGTTTGTTTGCAGAACTCCCCTAGCTGTGTTCCACTCTAGGTGGTGTGCTGTAAACAGAACTACTGAACTGACAACAGAGCTGGGATAGAATGGCTAGAAGAGTCATGGAGGAGGAATGAGTTCTGGTTCCAGACAGTCTAACCCTGCCTATTTATTGCGAGATTCTGTGATTGCCACTCTGTCCCCACCTCCACTGTCATCCTCCATTTCCCCCACCTCCTTCCCCCATTTCAGTGACTCAGCTGATGGCAGTTTCTTATAAGTATCTGCATAAAATCACTTCAATGAACTGATGATGAAATTCACACCTCAAGATAAGGAAATTTAAACAGCAAAACAGAATTCCACAGTTGTGGTAAGGTTGGGTTAGTTAGCATCAGAGGTTGGATCTCATTAAGATTTTTGTGAGATCCCACATGAAAAAAATACTACAGTTTACTATAGAATATTACAATGTTGTAACATACTGTAGCATACTATAGTAAATACTACAGTAATGTCCACAAAAACACTACAGTCAGCAAAAACACTCCAGTAAATACTACAGTATATTACAATTCGCAAAAACACTACATTAATTACTTTTGTATATACTACAGTTATTTTACTACAGTATTTATACTATAGTTAACTGTAAATACTACAGTAAATATTCCAGTATTCTGCAAAAATACTACAGCGAATACATAAGCAAATTAGGCCCGATGGGTAGTGGTATATGGCTAATATACCAAGGTTATGGGCTGTTCTTATGCAGGACGCATCGAGGAGTACCTGGATACAGCCCTTAGCTGTGGTACATTGGCCATATACCACAAATCCCTGAGATGCCTTATTGCTATTATAAACTGGTTACCAATGTAATTAGAACAGTAAAAAGTACTTTTTTGTCATACCAGTGTTAGACAGTCTGTTATACCACGTCTTTCAGACAATCAGCGTTCAGGGCTTGAAACACCTGGTTTACAATATAGTATTTATACCATAGTATACTATAGTATTTTTTCATGTGGGTATCAATAACTAATAATTAACATTTGTTTATATAACTGTCTTCAAATGAAAACATTTGAACTCTTCTGTCTGGCGTTCTAAAAGGTTTGGTTAGGTTGACAAAATGAGATGATTTGAGATGATCATGAAATGAGTTGAGTAATACGATCATAATTAGGATATTGTAATGTTAATCTGTGTTAGGTGTTGAGTATTAAGATCATAATTAGGATATTCTAATGTTAATCTGTGTTAGGTGTTGAGTATTAAGATCATAATTAGGATGTTCTAATGTTAATCTGTGTGAGGTGTTGAGTATTAAGATCATAATTAGGATGTTCTAATGTTAATCTGTGTTAGGTGTTGAGTATTAAGATCATAATTAGGATATTCTAATGTTAATCTGTGTTAGGTGTTGAGTATTAAGATCATAATTAGGATGTTCTAATGTTAATCTGTGTGAGGTGTTGAGTATTAAGATCATAATTAGGATGTTCTAATGTTAATCTGTGTTAGGTGTTGAGTATTAAGATCATAATTACGATGTTCTAATGTTAATCTGTGTTAGGTGTTGAGTATTAAGATCATAATTAGGATGTTCTAATGTTAATCTGTGTGAGGTGTTGAGTATTAAGATCATAATTAGGATGTTCTAATGTTAATCTGTGTGAGGTGTTGAGCTGCTTTTCTCTTGATTTATTCCTCCATCTCTTTCTGTCTGTCTCACCTGACGCCTGGAATATTCTTGTTCTGCGATCCCTCGCATCTCCTCTTCCTTCTTCTTCTTCCTCGTTTCTTCTTTCTGTTGTCTTGCGGAACCCCCGCCTCCTATACCGAACATCGGTGCCCAAATCTTGGAAGCTACAAGTGCTCTTCACCCCCCCTCCTCCCGTTTTTTTACTCTCTTCCTTGCCCTCCCTCATCCTCTCCTCTTCCCCTCCTACCCTCTTCTCCTCCTCCCTTTCCACTTTCCTTTCCTCAGTCGCCTCTCCCACTTTCCCAATGTCCTCGGTCCCATCCTCGATCCTTCTTTCCTGCTTCCTCTCTACCACACTATTCTCTTCCCCATCTCCCACAGTCCTCTCTTTCTCCCCTTCTTCCTCCGTCTTTTCCTCTGTGGTGGTGATAGGTTGTTCTGAATCAGGGTTGTATATAAGGCTGGGGCAGCTGGTTGGTTTGTACAGGGTGTTGCTCACAGAGAGAAACAGATCTTCCTCTTTCTGGGAATTCGCTTCTTTCTCTGCATCCAGTATATGAACCTCGTCCCCAACTTCGACCCCTTTCTCCATCTCACCCTCATCCTCTGTCACCATCTCTACCTGGATATGTATATGACTGTCTGTTTGTCTGTCCGCACACACATTGTTACCCTCCACCTCCTCTCCCTGTGTGTCTGTAGGTGTGTCACCATGAGTATTGTGTAGGGTCAGAGCAGCATGCATGTCTATGGGTTTGCCATCACCAAGCATAGCTGTGAAAGCCTCAGCATGCACGTCTGTTAGTTTCTCCCCTGTACCTCTCTCATCCTCCAGCTTCCCTGGCTCTGCCTCCCGTTCAACCAGCCTCTCCTCCACCGACTTCCTCCCACGCTTCTTCCTCTTCTGAACCGTGGCGTAGACGGTTGAGGCTCCTCCCCCCTCTAGCGTCTCATCCTTTTCTTCCTCTAGCTCCTCTTCTACCCTCTCGGTCCCTCTCGCAGTCTGGCTGACCTCTTGACTTCCCTGTGACTCTGGCTGGGGGTTGCTGAGGGCTGGTTCCTCCGAGCTGCCAAGGATTTCGCTCAATACGTTCTTGGCCCACTTCATGTGTGAGGGCTGGGAGTGGCGCTTGGCCTCCTCTTCTGTGCTCCAGGCTTCACTTATACAGATTTGGATGGCCACAGCTTCCTCTGGGCTCATCACTCCAGGGTCATTTTGGTCAGAGGTGGCTTGGTCAACTACAGGGATCCCATGGTGGTGGTACTCTCCACTGGGATGTGAAGATGGACCTATCTCTGGTTCTGTCCTCCTCCTGTCTGTTGGGTCCCTCTCTCTTGTTTCTGTGTACTCTTCATGTCTTTCTCTCCACTCTTTGAGGAGTTTTTCGGTCTCAGAGTTCCTCCTTCGCTCTATCTCAGCGTATGGGTTCTCCTCCATGACCTTCAGTCGTTCTCCGCTCTCTTGTTCTAGGGTGGTGTGACTGACGTCCACTATGGAGCTCTCTTCTGTGTCTGTTCTCTCCTCCTTTGGCACATGGATCTCATCCCTCACTATTTTTCTCTCATCCTCTGCCCCTTGGTCTCCATCTCTGGAAGGGTTCTCATGAGGGAGGTGTGTGATGTCATCACTGTCCCTATGACCATATCCAGGATTTTGATTGGTCCGCTCTGATTCCATGTCACCCAAGACTGCTGTCTGATTGGGTTTTGACCTGGGCAGTGTTTGCCCAATCACACAGAATACATAGGTTGGTTGCTTCTTCCCCTTTCCATCATTCACCTCTCCCACCACTGCATCATCCTTTTGCTCTGTCCTCTCTTCTGTTCTTTCTCTCTCTCTTTCATGTCTTCTCCCTCCACCTCTCTTCATCTCTCCCTCGCTCCCCTGAAAGCTAACAGGTTGCCTGGTAACATGAATAGCAACCCCAACTTCCAAGAATTCCTTGCAGTCCTCAAACTCCTCTTCTCCACCACTGGACACAGTGATAAAGCCGTCCTCAGAGGAAGCGATTCTATCCCTCCCTCCTTCCCACTCTCTATCACTTCCTCCATCGCTCTCGAAGAGTGTATATCTATCACTTCCTCCTTCTTCCTCACTGTCACCTTCTGTGTTATCTGTCACATTCTCTCTCTCCGTCTCCCTGTCCCTCTGCCAGCGTTCCTCTCTCTCTCCATCGCTGTAAGTCTGGTGTTCCTCTCCTCTGCTATAACTCCTCCAGGCTTCTGTCTCATCGTCTTCATCTACATTTAACCCTCTCTCCAAATACCTCTCCCTCCCTCCCTCCCTCTCAGCTTCTCTCTCTTCGTCTATGGACTTTCTTTGTTCCACCGGCCTATCCTCTTGTCCTTCTCCCTCTGTCTTCCTCTCTTTTTCTCTGCCTGTCCTTTGTTCCACGGATCTGTCCTCTTGTCCTTCTCCCTCTGTCTTCCTCTCTTTTTCTCTGCCTGTCCTTTGTTCCACGGATCTGTCCTCTTGTCCTTCTCCCTCTGTCTTCCTCTCTTTTTCTCTGCCTGTCCTTTGTTCCACGGATCTGTCCTCTTGTCCTTCTCCCTCTGTCTTCCTCTCTTTTTCTCTGCCTGTCCTTTGTTCCACGGATCTGTCCTCTTCTTCACTTCTCTCTCTCCATCTGTTAGTGTGCCTATCTCTTTCTCGCTCTATAACCTCATCCTCTAAAGAGGAGTCTTTGTTATATCTGACCCTCTGTGGTAATAACCACATCCTCCTCTGCTCAGGGCGCTTTGGTATCGTCTCTTCCTTTCCTTCTTCTCTCCCCCTCACTCTATCTGGTCTCTCTCTTTCACTACAGTCTCTCTGCCCCCTGTCCACATCCTTCTCTCCCTCTGACTCCTTCTCTTCATGACTTTCTCTTCCTCTTCTCCATTTTCTTTCCTTCTCTATGTCACTGCTCCATTCTCCGCTGCTCTGGACTCGTGGTGGCACCCTTGGGGCTGTCTCGCTCAGCGATCGACTAGCTCCGTCTGCTCCTCCCTCCCTTTTGAGATCTGTCTCTCTGTCCCTCTTCTCCCTGCGCCTCCTCTCTTCATCCTCCCCCTTGGAATATCTCTCCCTCTCTCTGAATCTCTCTCCATCCATCCGCTTCCTTCTCTCTCCAGTTACATTGGGCTGTGTTCCCACCCTCACTTTCTCTAGGTCCCTCCTTTCCCTTGGTCTGTCCTCTCGCCTGCCCCCTTCTCTCACCTCATCCCTCTCTCTCTCCACTTCCCTCACTTTTCTCCTGTCCCTCTCTCTGTATCTCTCCATGTCACTCTTTCCATCCCTGTCCCCTTCCCTAACTCTCTCTCTATAAGCATCTCTCCTTCCATCCCTCTCTCTGTATATCTCCCCCCCTCTCCATTTCTGTCTCTCCTTCTCTTTCTCCCTCACTCTATCCCATGCTGCGTTCCCCTCAGTGTCCCCCTCACTTTTACTGTGCAGATGTTTCAGTTCTCTTCTGTTGTCATCTCTCACTCTCTCTTTCCTCTTCTCTCCATCACTGTCTCCCTCACTCCTGGTGTCCCTCTGTCCCTCTGTATTTCCTTCCCTCCTTCCATCCCTGCCCTCTCTATCGGAATAGTTCTGTGAATCTCCCTCTCTTCTTCCATCCTCTCTTTCTCCCTGCCAGAGTTTTGACCTCTCTCTCTCTCCATCCATATACCTCTCTCTTTTGCTCCGTAGGTCATTACCCTTTGAGTCCCTCTCTCTTCTCCTCTCTCTGAAATCTGGCTCCGCTTCCCTCGCTCTCTCCCTCCGTCTCACTGTCTTATCCTCCATGGGCTTTCCTCCATTTCTCTCTCTGTCCTCCTGTGCCCCGATTCTCTCCTTCTCCCTCTCCCTCTCTCTGTGCCTTTGGAAGTCCCTCTCTGCATCTCGATACCGCTGTATCTTTGCTGCTGTCTCTCGTTCTCTCTCCCAGTCGTCCATCTCTGTTCCCTTCGGTCTCTCCAATTGTCTCATTCCTTCTTTCCCCACATCTTCCTCCACAAATGCACGTATTCTTCTGTCTCTCTCTTTGCTATGTTTTACCATTCTAGGAAACGTGTCTCCTTTCTTTCTCTCCTTTTCTCTGTCTCTGTGGTTCCTGATCTCCAGATTTGAAGTAGGTCTTCCATTGGCACGTCTCTCTCCCGCTCCCCCCCTTTCTCTCTCTCTCCATTCCCTTTCCTCCTCCCTCCCTCTGGATATGAGGGCACACTCCTTCTCTCTGTTCCTCTCTCTTGGTCCGGGTTCCATCTCTTTTCTTCTATTTCTTGTTTTGTCCTTCAATCTCTCCATTTCTCTTTCTCTCCTCCATTCCTCCTCTTGGATCCTCTCCCTGTCTCGGTCTGTCCGGGCCACAGTTCCAGGTCTGGGACTTGTTTCGCGGTAGATCTGGCTGATTGGCTGAGGGTTCCGGTAGGAAGCGCTTTGATTGGATGGATCAAATGTATCAAAGGGAGTCAGACTGGGACGTTTGGTCCCCATGGTAACATACTTTTTTTAGAACCTGAAAGACGGTAATATTCATTAATGTATAATTCATCACAATCTGGACATTCTGCAAGGATACTGCTACAACCAATAGAATCACTTGAAGTAGAAACACTTTCAATCACTAAATGGAGATAAAGGAATGTTGAGATCAATGAAAATGGAAGGTTAACAACAGCATTAGGCCTATTGTGGTCCTCAAACACTGAAGCTGAATAGTGTCTTTACCAGCCCTGACCAATGCTTCACTATGCATTTATTCAAATAGGTAGTCAAAAACATGTCAATTACAAAAAGGTGAAAATACTAACTATAATACAACACAAGTCCAATGTGTTATAACTGTAGGTGTTATGATGATAAGAATCACAAGCAACAATGTGTTTATGCGATCAGTTTGAGACCACAGCATCACAACATAGTCAGACAACAATTAACCCTGTAATTCAATACACTTTAACTCAATAGATTCTACTGCTAACTGCTTGAGTTAATTTAAAGGGAAAATCCACTAATTTTCCCTTTAATAAGCACCAAGTATATATACAACAATAGAGCCAACAGCAAAGTGTTGTAGATAATGACAGAAACAGCCTAGCAGATTATGTGACACCTGGGAACAGTGATTTACTGAACACAGCACAGCACACGTCTGCATAGCACAGTCCACATAACATCGCTCAACACACCAACTAACCCTAAAACAGGACTCTCTTACACACAATGAAAACACATGTAACACATAAACCACCAGACAAATTAGCCATGAATTAATGTTAGAACTGTAGAATGACTGGTAGATCAGTAGAGAAACACAGTAAAGAGATCTGAGGGACTCACCTGAGTTTAGTACGCTAGAGATGTCCAGTCTCCCTTCTCTCTGCAGCTCTCAGTTAGTTCAGTAGTGTAAACTAACAACGATTGCACAACACAAGCAAGGGGGGGGGGGGGGGGGTGTCAGAATGGCGAACAAAATTATATTTCAACTTTAATCCAATCCTGACCCTCTGTCTCGCTCCGCATCGGTTTCCTTCTCGGTCTGTCTGTCAACCTCTCCCCTCTGCTCTTCTCCCGGTTGCTGTTTCACCCCTCCTCCCTCCTTCCCTGCTCAAATTCCCAAACAAGTCTGAACAGATTGACACTTATCTTCCCCCTCCTCTTTTTGTCTCTGTCTTGTCTTCACAGCCGCTGTTAATGAACAGAGGAATCTGGACAAAGCAAATGAAAGGCTGCGGACTGTATCTCACAAATCAATCTGTTCTCCTTCCTCCAACACTGACGTGATCAGTTACTGTTGACCCCGAGATAAAGCTCGCTGACTCACTATCTCTCTCTCACTCTCTCACTCTCCTGCTCCATTCCTCTCTCACCAAATACAGGAAGTACACCTCCTGGGTGTCTCTCCCTTGTCTGTGATTGGTTGAAGCAGGATTTCCGGGTGTGTCTGCATAGCACACTTAAGGCAGGTAAGGGTTGTAGATTCTAGAATCAAGGAAGGGGGAGGGGAGGCAAAGAGGAGTGAGAACACACTCACACAGTGATTCAGCAAACAAACCACCAACACAGCCTACAGCAGGCTTATAAAAACTTCCCTAACAATTCATGGAGAAGTAGTAAATTGGGAAAGGAAAGCTAGTTCTTCAGATCACAGTAACAGGATTGGGCAATGACAGAAAAGGAAGGACTTATATATATATGTCAGCTGTACTGTCAGCGTTGCTAGCGGCCAGGAGTTTACCCTGACCACGTGACCTAATTAGGAAATATTGGGGCCCGAGTCATTACAAATACCAATGATTTAAGTATGTAAACAGAGTATTTTTATTAACCATGAGGAATGACTGGAATCTATAAGATCACTAAATCATGTAAATCCATAAGATAAGGTGTCAGATAGATGTATTGTAATGCTCCTTTCCTCTGGTATTTTCAGGCCTGGGGTTCAATGAGGGTGGGGTGTCAGAGTGGAGGGAAGCTACACCCCCTCAGGATGGGAGACAGCAATCAATGGCAATTGAATGATGAAAATAATTTTTGGGGGAAAGAAACTAATCGAGTCTGTTGAGAAATATTTGTGGAGAAGAAACTGTAGTTTCACATCTGTCCGTTCCACCTGTAGATAATCCTATTGTACCCTCATCCCAAGATCAAACATACCTGGAGTGCAGGCACTCTGTTTAAACCAATAAATGAAGTGGTGGGCTACCTCTAATCCTTTCATGTAAATGCACGAAGGAGGATGACAATTAGGTTAGTGACAATCAGACAGAGAAAACAGGTTTGGACTATATCACCATCACCACTCCACACAGTGATCAGTGAAGAAACATTGTTGATCCTGGAACATACTTTTGTCTATTCCATTGTGCGCTTGATGTAGTTATTTCACTGTCAGCTGAGTTGAGGTTCCTCGGAAGAGTGGGAAGAATGGTCATCATGTTGAATTTAGTGACACATTCAGCCATGGTAGACATCCATGTGACTTCCACCCACATCAAATCAAACATCTCTCCTGTTTTAAACTGTGTGTATGGTATCAGACCTCTGATCTGTGTGATGATGCACATGACTGGTCCATTCAGGCCTTAAACATATGATTTATAAATAAAGACAGACGGCCTTATTGTATTTTAGATCCTATATCAACTATATCATCCTAAACCTATATCATCTTTTAAGCTTCTGCTACTGTTTATTATCTATGCTTGGTCACTTTAACTCTACCTACATGTAAGTATGACCTCAATTACCTCGACTAACCGGTGCCCCCTGTATATTGCCTCGCTATTGTTATTTTACTGCTGCTCTTTAATTATTTGCTACTTTTATTTTTTACTTATCTATTTTTTACTTAACACCTATTCTTCTTAAAACTGCATTGTTGGTGAAGGGCTTGTAAGTAAGCATTTCACTGTAAGGTCTACTACACCTGTTGTATTCGGCGCATTTGACAAATACAATGTGATTTGATTTGAAGCTGTGCATTGCTGAAGCCATCAATGTCGTTTCACTGATTTACACTGGCTAAAGTCATGGGAAAACACGAGAGAATGGCGAGGGTTTAAATTCAGAACATCACTTACTGTGTGATGTTCGTTCGTTCTTGCCACCCTTACCAAGCACTTCCCAACTACAAATTCCCAAATCAGCTGACAGGGTTGTGAAGCCGTTGAAGGAGGAATATGACCACTATTGTGCTGCTTCACAGCAAGCGAAACAAGGAATCGGGAGAAAGAGAGCGCGCTTGTTTGAAATGGAAAAGCGTTGCGGTAGCTTTGATAAAGAAGAACATCAAGATAAAACAGCTGCTTTACAAGCGGGAGGCACTGTTGAGTGCTACATCCAGAGGGGTTTGTGCTGAATGTTCAGAGATTGTTACAGACAGTTAAATGGCGTACCTTGACAAGGCAAGAACAAGATGTATGTCAGAAGTGTAGTATTATCAAATCAAATGTTATTTGTCACATGGGCCGAATACAACAGCTGTTACCTTACCGTGAAATGCTTACTTAAAAGCCCTTAACCAACAATGCAGTTCAAGAAATAGAGCTTAGAAAATATTTACTAAATTAACTTCAGTAAATGTAGGACAATAAAAGTACACAACAATAACGAGGCTATATACAAGGGGTACCAGTACCGAGTCAATGTGCAGGGGTACAGGTTAGTCAAGATAGTTTCCACATGTAGGCTGGGGTAAAGTGACAATGCACAGATAATAGACAGCTAGTAGCAGCAGTGTAAAATCAAATGGGGTCAATGTAAATAGTCCAGGTGGCCTTTGATGAATTGTTCAGCAGTCTTATGGCTTGGGGGTAGAAGCCTTTTGAACCTAGACTTGGCGCTCTGCTACTGCTTGCTGTGCGGTAGCAGAGAGAACAGTCTGACTTGGGTGACTGGAGTCTTTGACCATTTTTTTCTGCCTTCCTCCGCCTAGTATATAGGTCCTGGATGGATCTGGGTCCCATGCCAAATCTTTTCAGTCTCCTGGGGGGGAAAGGGTGTTGTCGTGCCCTCTTCATGACTGCCTTGGTGTGTTTGGACCATGATAGTGTGTTGGTGATGTGGACACCAAGGAACTTGAAAATCTCAACACACTCCACTACAGCCCCGTCGATATTTCCTGTAATCCATGATCATCTCCTTTGTTTTACTCACATTGAGGAAGAGGTTGTTGTCCTGGCATCACACTGCCAGGCCTCTGACCTCCTCCTTATAGGCTGTCTCATCATTGTTGGTGATCAGGTCTACTGTTGTGTCGTCAGCAAACTTAATGATGGTGTTGGAGTTGTGCTTGGCCACGCAGTCGTGGGTGCACAGGGAGTACAGGAGGGGCCTAAGCACGCACCCCTAAGGGGCCCCGGTGTTGAGGATCAGTGTGGCAGATGTGTTGTTGCCTACCCTTACCACCTGGGGGTGGCCTGTCAGGAACTCCAGGATCCAGTTGCAGAGAGAGGTGTTTAGTCCCAGGGTACTTAGCTTAGTGATGAGCTTTGAGGGCCCTATGGTGTTGAACGCTGAGATGTAGTCATGAACAGTATTCTCACATAGGTGTTCCTTTTGTCCAGGTGGGAAAGGGCAGTGTGGAGTGCGATTGAGATTGCGTCACCGTAAGGAGACTTATACTTGGAATACAGAGGAGGAATGGAGGCAAAAAGAGAGGTAGAGGAGGTCTAAGAGAGGGAGGGAGGGAGGAAGATGGTGAGCTTGAGTCAGTTAAAAATGGTGTAAACTTATTTTGTTTTGATGTTGAGTCTTTGCCCGACAAAGTGACGTTAGGATATATAAGTTATCCTGTACGAGCTTTTATTTGGTATACATTACGTTGTTACAGGTGTCAAGCTTATGGGCATGTGGCAACATTGTGTAGGAGGAAGGTTCCTAGGTGTGAGAAGTGTGCAGAAGGGCATGAGACAAAGGAATGTGTAACATTGGGGAAAGTAGTGGTATGTGTTAATTGTAGGGGAATCAGAAATGCCCCGTGCGATAGAGGCAGGTTGAGGTTTCCAGGGTTAGAGTAGTGCAGAAGTTGTTATATGCTGAGGCAGTGAAGAAAGTAGAGGAAGATGGGTCAAGTGGGAGGGATCCTAAGAGGAGAGGTTCTGAGTAGAAGATCTGTACCTGTACAGAGGGATAAACCAACAAGTGATATGTTTCAGTAAGATTGGATGTTGGTGATTTTATAGCAATGGTTATCAACTGTACTGCAGGGATGGAATTTAAATCGCAGAAAATTGAGGTTGTGGTGGCAGCTGCAGAGAGCTATTTGGGTGTGCAAGGTTTGATGTCAGAATAGTTACAGGGTGTGTTAAGTGTTGGTGTCCCATCCTTTCAGGCTGTTGGCTTGAAGTAGGACTAAATATATTTAAATAGTGGAGAATGGAATTTTTAGGAAAAAAATGTAGTACTTTTTTTTTGTGAGTTTAGTGTTAGATGGTAGGGTATTTGTTTGTTTTTTTCCCAGGCAAAGTATAAAGGAGTTATACTCCAGTCTAGTAGATAGTTATACTCCAGTCTAGTAGATGGCGGTAATGCAACATTTATTGGATGCCAACCGCTGTTAAACTTAATCGATGAAGAACAGGGTAGTGAAGAATCAACTAGTTCCGCTCGTTACAACTACAGTCACTTGCTTTGGCTATGTTAACTTATGTTTCCCATGCCGAAGGAGGCCAAGATGGCGGCTTTTACCGAGCTCCGCACCAGACTTCAGAAAGATTGTAAAAAAAACAACAAGTTTACAGTCACTACTATTACTGTTTTTTTTTGTTCAAGATATACCAACTTTCCTGTGACTGGAATAAGAATTGGATCATTTATTTTGGCATGTCCATGTGAAATTGTGACAAAAAAAGAAAGGAAGAAGTTATCCGTTCTATTGCTAATCAACAAGAGAAACGTGCTTATAGACAACTGCCATAACTACGCTTGGCCTATGGATAATATCATGCTGTTGAAGATGACGAATTCCCCTGTTTACCGGTTACTCCATGCAAACCTCCACCCTCCAAAAAACCCAACATGAACTCTGACATCGTGGCTACCCTCTCCTTACTCATCAACTCCAGGTCTGACGCCATTGAGAAAATGGTAGGCGCGAACACCATGGTTATCGAAGGCTTGAAAAAGACTGGAGTTTGCATGTGGTGAAATCAAGGATGTGAAAACGAGAGTGGCAAAAGTTGAAAAAAGTGTAGAAAATAATAATAATGTCTACCATAGACGTCTCACTGATCTGGAACAATACACAAGAAGATGGAACCTGAGACTCTACGGCTTGCCAGAGGTGGAGAATGAAGATGTGCGAGGAGAGGCTATCCGCATCTGCCAAGAAGTTATGCCTGCAGAGAAGAACAAAGTTGGTGATGCCATCGACGTTGTGCATCGCCTCGCCAAGAAGCAACAGCAAAACGATTCAAGACCAAGGGGTATCATCATCCTCTTCACTGCCAGATTCTATAGGGATGCTGTTTGGAAAGCTGCTAGGAAGAACGCCTTCCTTCAGAGGCATGGTATGTGTTTCGCCGAGCATCTCAGCCCGGAGGACATAGAAAGAAGGAACAGGTTGTGGCCAACGATCAAGATAGCACGAAATGAGGGGAAGGCTGCTTACTTCGTCGGAGGACGAGGCTTCATCAACGGTTCAGAAATCCATATTCCTCCCTAAAATCTCACCAGAAGGAACAGGTTGATGGTTTCAGCCATGGTATTCTCATTTTCCTTATATTGTTTACCTAACAAGCATCAGGTGACTATTTTTATTAGTTTGTTCTTGTATGACCAGAAGACCTATTTTGTTTAGTAACTTACGAAGAAGACTGAAAGTTGTATTTATATTTGATGTATACAGTAACTAAGATACTGTTTTAAAGGGCATACAGGTCTGCTCTGACTTTACACGGTTATTGTTCTATTTAGTTATTAATACTTATTTCCAAGTGAAAAATGTCTTAGGAACATGTAACATTTTTTATTCATCTTTTTTAATGATCAGTTTTCACATGCGCTAAAATAGTAGGTACCCTTTTATTGAAATTATTATTTTGTATTTTATTTCTCATCCTACTACAGTTTATACTTTTATATAATCTTTGCTGTTTTGTCTTTATTATCTCTTAATGCTAGGGGGTTACGAAACAGTGTGAAGCGCAAGGCCTTATTTTTGATTTGCTAAACAGTTTCAAACAGATTTTTGCTTTTTTCAAGAGTCTCACTCGATTTTGGCTGATGCCAACTTCTGGAGGTCACAGTGGGGCAATGATATTTGGCTTTCCCATGGATCTGAACGCTCTGCTGGTGTCACTACAATGAAAAATACCTTTGGTGGTAATATTCTACACTCGGAATGTGACCCCTTTGGTCACTTTATTTGTCTTGTGATCAGTTACAATGACATTACACTCATTACTGTAAACTTCTACGGGTACAACACCAAACATGAGAATGATAAGTTACAATGACATTACGCTCATTACTGTAAACTTCTACTGGTACAACACCAAACATGAGAATGATCAGTTACAATGACATTACACTCATTACTGTAAACTTCTACGGGTACAACACCAAACATGAGAATGATAAGTTACAATGACATTACGCTCATTACTATAAACTTCTACTGGTACAACACCAAACATGAGAATGATAAGTTACAATGACATTACGCTCATTACTGTCAACTTCTACTGGTACAACACCAAACATGAGAATGATGAGTTGCTTGAATCTATAGAGAAACATATACTTCATTGGTTATCTAAATTTCCAATTCGTTATTATTGATAGGAGGGGACTTTAACATTACTATAGATAATTCAACTGATAGATGGCCCCCAGGTAGGCCAACCAATCAGAATGTGGGTTTAATACTTTTTATGGAAAAGTTTGATCTTACTGATATATGGAGAGAGAGGTTTCCGGCCGAAAGATCATTCACTTGGAGTAACAAAACAGGTTCCAGACAATCCAGAATATATTTTTGGCTTATATCCAAATGTATTGATAGTGAGTGTGTTACTACAAATATTTGTACTACTCCCCTCACAGACCATAAGGCTATTTACATTGATATCAAAATATTTACCCCTGATACGAACCTTGGTAGAGCATCCTACTGGAAGCTAAATAGCTCATTATTAAATAATGATATAGTTAAGTTTGAGGTTAAAGATCTGCTTTCACACTTTTGGGAAAGGGCTTGTGAAGAAAAATCTTATTTCAAGAACTGGGAGCTGCCTCCCGGGTGGCGCAGTGGTAAAGGGTGCTGTACTGCAACGCCAGCTGCGCCACCAGAGACTCTAGGTTCTCGCCCAGGCTCTGTCGTAACCGGCCACGACCGGGCCACGACCGGGAGGTCCGTGGGGGCGACGCACAATTGGCCTAGCGTCGTCCTGGTTAGGGAGGGTTTGGCTGGTAGGGAAATCCTTGTCCTTGTCTCATCGCGCACCAGGCGCAGTGCGCGCTAACCAAGGTTGCCAGATGCATGATGTTTCCTCCGACACATTGGTGCGGCTGGCTTCCGGGTTGGAGGGCGCTGTGTTAAGAAGCAGTGCGGCTTGGTTGGGTTGTGTATCGGAGGACGCATGACTTTCAACCTTCGTCTCTCCCGAGCCTGTACGGGAGTTGTAGCGATGAGACAAGATAGTAGCCACTAAAACAATTGGATACCACGAAAATTGGGGAGAAAAAGGGGTAAAAACTCTTTAAATTTGAGGTGTCCAAATACCTTAGAAAATATGGTAGTAATCTTGCTGAGACCAGAAGAGCTGAGGAGGAAAAGGTGATTCATTAAGATAACTTCCCTTTCTCAGAGGTCCCCAGCCAGCCTTTCGGGGAGGAGAAGATGGAACTGATTGAGTAACAAAATAAACTGGATAATATATATACAGTGCCTTGCGAAAGTATTCGGCCCCCTTGAACTTTGCGACCTTTTGCCACATTTCAGGCTTCAAACATAAATATATAAAACTGTATT
Source organism: Oncorhynchus mykiss (assembly GCF_057628025.1). NCBI lineage: Eukaryota > Metazoa > Chordata > Actinopteri > Salmoniformes > Salmonidae > Oncorhynchus > Oncorhynchus mykiss. The sequence goes on from NC_143024.1 coordinate 22,752,991, forward strand.
TTTTTGTGAAGAATCAACAACAAGTGGGACACAATCATGAAGTGGAACGACATTAATTGGATATTTCAAACTTTTTTAACAAATCAAAAATTGAAAAATTGGGGTGTGCAAAATTATTCAGCCCCCTTTACTTTCAGTGCAGCAAACTCTCTCCAGAAGTTCAGTGAGGATCTCTGAATGATCCAATGTTGACCTAAATGACTAATGATGATAAATACAATCCACCTGTGTGTAAACAAGTCTCCGTATAAATGCACCTGCACTGTGATAGTCTCAGAGGTCCGTCAAAAGCGCAGAGAGCATCATGAAGAACAAGGAACACACCAGGCAGGTCCGAGATACTGTTGTGAAGAAGTTTAAAGCCGGATTTGGATACAAAAAGATTTCCCAAGCTTTAAACATCCCATGGAGCACTGTGCAAGCGATAATATTGAAATGGAAGGAGTATCAGACCACTGCAAATCTACCAAGACCTGGCCGTCCCTCTAAACTTTCAGCTCATACAAGGAGAAGACTGATCAGAGATGCAGCCAAGAGGCCCATGATCACTCTGGATGAACTGCAGAGATCTACAGCTGAAGTGGGAGACTCTGTCCATAGGACAACAACAACAAGTATATTGCACAAATCTGGCCTTTATGGAAGAGTGGCAAGAAGAAAGCAATTTCTTAAAGATATCCATAAATAGTGTCGTTTAAAGTTTGCCACAAGCCACCTGGGAGACACACCAAACATGTGGAAGAAGGTGCTCTGGTCAGATGAAACCAAAATTGAACTTTTTGGCAACTATGCAAAACGTTATGTTTGGCGTAAAAGCAACACAGCTGAACACACCATCCCCGCTGTCAAACATGGTGGTGGCAGCATCATGGTTTGGGCCTGCTTTTCTTCAGCAGGGACAGGGAAGATGGTTAAAATTGATGGGAAGATGGATGGAGCCAAATATAGGACCATTCTGGAAGAAAACCTGATGGAGTCTACAAAAGACCTGAGACTGGGATGGAGATTTGTCTTCCAACAAGACAATGATCCAAAACATAAAGCAAAATCTACAATGGAATGGTTCAAAAATAAACATATCCAGGTGTTAGAATGGCCAAGTCAAAGTCCAGACCTGAATCCAATCGAGAATCTGTGGAAAGAACTGAAAACTGCTGTTCACAAATGCTCTCCATCCAACCTCACTGAGCTTGAGCTGTTTTGCAAGGAGGAATGGGAAAAAATGTCAGTCTCTCGATGTGCAAAACTGATAGAGACATACCCCAAGCGACTTACAGCTGTAATCGCAGCAAAAGGTGGCGCTACAAATTATTAACTTAAGGGGGCTGAATAATTTCGCACGCCCAATTTTTCAGTTTTTGATTTGTTAAAAAAGTTTGAAATATCCAATAAATGTCGTTCCACTTCATGATTGTGTCCCACTTGTTGTTGCTTCTTCACAAAAAAATACAGTTTTATATCTTTATGTTTGAAGCCTGAAATGTGGCAAAAGGTCGCAAAGTTCAAGGGGGCCGAATACTTTCGCAAGGCACTGTAGATTAAAAGCAGAAGGAGCCTTTATTAGGTCTTGGAAAAATGGATTGAGGAGGGAGAACAGAATTCATCCCATTTCTTTAGACTTGTGAAATTTCACTCTACAAATAACACTATCCATAAGTTAAACATTGATGGTGTTAATACAGATTACCAAAAATGTATCGCTAAATACTGTAGCAATTTTTACTGAAAATTGTATAGCTCTACGTACTGTCAGGAATCCACAGATATGTTTTTTAACTCACTGAATAATGTTCACTCTATCAGTGATATAGAATCTAAACAGTGTGATGAACCCATCAAAGTTGAAGAGATTATAGAGTCTATCAAACATCTAAAGAACAATAAATCACCAGGTGTTGATGGAATTACATCAGAATTTTACAAATTATTTTCTGAACAAGAACCCTTCCTATTTGAAGTCTTTTTAGAGAGTATTAAAAACAATGTTCTCCCTCCTACAACGAGTCAGGGGTTAATAACACTGAGCCTAAATAAGAAGTGCTGCTCATCGATAACTGGCGTCCAATTTGTCTTCTTAATAATGACTATAAGATATTAGCCTCACTACTTGCAAAAAGAATTAAAGAAGTCCTGGAGGCAATCATTGATGAAACACAGTCTGGCTTTATGAGGAACAGACATATTTCTAACAATGTCAGACTAGTATTAGACATACTTGACTACTCAGACCTAATAACTGAGGATAGTTTCATATTATTTTTAGATTTTTATAAAACATTTGACACAGTAGAGCATCAGTTTCTCTTCCACTCCCTTGAACGACTTGGCTTTGGGGATTTTTTCTGTAAGTCTATTAAGACTCTCTATACAAATGGTAACAGCTCTATCAAATTGAAATAAGGGCACCTCACCGAGATTTGAGTTAAAGAGAGGAATTAGGCAAGGTTGTCCTATCTCTCCGTACCTGTTTTTATTAATCACCCAACTTCTTACAAATTCTTTAAATAATAGTCCTGTACAAGGTATCTCCATAGCTGGTAAAGAAATTATTATAAGCCAGCTGGCTGACGATACTACACTTTGTCTGAAAGACGCTAACCAAATTCCCATATCGATCAATGTGATGCAATCCTTTTCCAAAGCATCTGGTCTATATTTTAACATGCATAAATGTGAACTCATATCTTTCAAATATTGTGTGACACCTTTATATTATGGTATTTCAGTAAAAGAAGAACTTACATATTTACGCATAACCATTACAAAGGATCAGAAGTCTAGAGGCTTACTAAATTTTAACCCTCTTATTTAAAAAAAACAGAAGAAGCTAAATCAACGGCTACAGAGGGACTTATCTTTAAAAGGAAGAAAAAGTCCTAATAAGCAAGGCTGAAGGTATCTCTAGACTAACATATGGTGCTCTATCTTTATGTCGTGATGGTAAAATAAGCAAGGAGATAGACCAGATGCTTTTCAACTTTCTGTGGAGAAACCATACCCATTACATTAGGAAAACTGTTGTAATGAACACTTATGAGAATGGTGGGCGGAATTTTCTGGACTTTACTACCTTAAATAATACTTTTAAGATCAATTGGATAAAACAATTCCTAAGAAGACCCACTTCTATGTGGAATTGTATTCCTCATCATGTCTTCTCTACTTTTGGTGGACTTAACTTCATGTTGGTTTGCAATTATAATATTGACAAAGTTCCAGTGAAACTTTCTGCTTTTCATCGGCAGGTTTTCTTGTCATGGTCCTTAATTTATAAACATAATTTTTCTTCACGCAGATATTATATATGGAATAATCATGATATAGCGTATAAAAATACTTTTGTTTTTAGAATATTGGTTTCTGAAATAATATCCTATTGGTGAGCCAACTGGTAAATGCAGAGGGTCTTTTACTCAGTTATAAAGAATTCTTATCACTTTACAAGGTCCCTGTAACACCTAAAGATTTTGCAATTGTTTTAGATGCCATTCCCTCAGGAGTTGCTTTATTATTCAGGAATGTGTCAAGACCTGACCCTTAGCCTACCTTCCACTGACCCTGTTGACTCATCAGTAGGAAAGATTTTTCTCTTTTGGTCCATTCAACAACAGAGCGATACGATCCTTGTTTCAGCAGGATGTTGTATACCTTATGTCATGCCTTATTGGAATGGATTTATTGATCATATCTGTTGGAAAAAAGTTTGGATGTTGCCACACACATACCTACTTGTTAACAAACTTAACAAAATTATTCATAAATATTATCCAGCCAACCACTATATGAAGAAGTTTAAGGAAAACATCAACTCAAATTGTTCCTTTTGTAATGACCACCCAGAAACAGTGTTGCATCTTTTTTGGCATTGTATTCATGTGAGAAAACTGTGGCAAGACATCAGTAGATTTATAATTTAACACATTTATGAAGAGCTTACACTATTGCAGAGAGATGTACTGCTTGGATTCTTTACCTACAATAGAAATAAAATAACCTGAAACATTTTTATGTAATTAATTTCATTATTTCATATTCACAAATGTAAATTTACAAAACAAAACACCACATTTTCTTACCTTACAAAAAGAAACTGAACTGTATTTTAAGACAATGAAATACTCTACTAACAAAAAAGCTGTTAGAATTATAAGCCTATGCTTGTCCCTTAACGTCCTTGTGTAATGTGATATTGTACCCTCTAGCCCCGCCCCCAGCCCAATTGTCCATTGGATATTATTTATATATACTTGTGTTCCCACATGTACTTCATGTATTGATTTGTTGTTGATAAAAACATTTTTTAAAAAAATGTTTCCCATGACAATAATGCCCCATGAATTGAATGGTTAGAACAATGAGAGTTATTTCACTGGCTGTATAAATGTGAAAAATCCTCCCCACTGGGAGAAGATGGAACGATATGGAATTTTGCCGAGATCCTGCAATATTATCATCAATTAAACATTTGATCTCAATACATTTTTATGTTCCCAAAACTAGAATCTGTTATGAACAGAATGGACTACGTTTTGTAGACTTCACCCTGTCATGATTTTTTTATTTTTTTTATCGCGCTGTTTAGGAGTGCAAATGAGAATTTGGTTATTGCACACACTTCACAGAGTAGGCGTGCCCTAACGTAAATATGCAGATGTATACTAGAACGCGCCAATAGGATATCGCTAGCACGTGCTTAGCTCTGCCCTCTACGACTCATTTGATACCATTGGAAACGACAAGCTTGTGGTGTGTCTTGATTTAGTTAAATCTTTGCTACAGTCAAATGCGTTTCCTTGTTTAATTCCACTTCCGCATCTGACATAAAGTAACGCTAGACGCTGTATAATGATTTTATAGCATAAATAGTTTGTATTAAAGTACATTTTATAGCGGACTGTTAACGAACATGGTTTTGTAATTGTGCGTGATCGAAATTGATTACCAGGTGTTAGTCTGTTGCATTTGCATGACAAAACAGGCGACACGGTGTGCCATTTAGCTAGCTTAGCTTGCTTTTGCTAGCTACTTGACCAGACCAGCTAGATTGTAGCCACTTCAACCTACACTATTCATTGGCTACGCTAACGGAATAGCTGGCTACATCTTTTCAGAATGAAGGTATGTCTAAAAGTTGTTTGTGTTACAGTATCAGCCGGGCTAGGGGTGTATTCAGGATGCGTAACGTTCTACAGCGTTTCAAAAGTTGCATGACAGCTGCTTTGTTAATTACGGCCTTACCTATTTCGCAATGATTTACGACATCTACCACGGTGTTCATGTCAAGCTCGTTTCTGTAATTGAACGTTCAATTCAACACAGTTTATGTTCGACAGTTTTGCCTTGAGCGCTCACGGAACGTTGCAGCAACCATCCTGAATGCACCTAGGTCAGGGGTGTGCAAGTCAAGATGGCGGGATAGTTTCATTTCCTCCTGCAAACAGAGATGTTATGCCGCGTACTAAACAACTGACCTCAGAAATTTCGGCAGCGTAGCCTAGTGGTTAGAGCGTTGGACTAGTAACCAAGTTCATATCCCCGAGCTGACATGGTACAAATCTGTCGTTCTGCCCTTGAACAGGCTGTTCCTAGGTCGTCATTGAAAATAAGAATTTGTTCTTAACTGACTTGCCTAGTTAAAAAGGTTTTAAAAGAGCGTTCAAGACAACAGGAAACTCTAAGAAACGAGCTCCGATCATTAAAAAAAAGTCCTAATTCCAACGCGGGCCTCTAGAGCTCCGACTTTCCGAGCTATAAATCAGTGACGTCATGATTTGACCTCGTATTTTTCCGAGTTCTCTTGAACGCACCATTCTTGTAAACCGCTTTGCTGCGTAATTTCTTTCATATGGTCTGACTCGCTGTTGTAGCAGAGTTTTGTCTTGGTAGGCCTACTTGCACATGATATGTATCTCATGTCTTGGGAATCACAGAAATGGTGACAGTGTACAAAACATTAGGAACACCTTCCTAATATTGAGTTGCAACCTGCTTTCCCCTCAGAACAGCCTCAATTCTTTGGGGCATGGACTCAAAAGCTTTCCATAGGGATGCTGGCCCATGTTGACTTCAATACTTCCCGCAGTTGTGTCAAGTTGGCTGGATGTCCTTTTGGGTGATTGACCATTCATGATACACACAGGAAACTGTTGAGCTTGGAAAAAGCCAGCAGCGTTGCAGTTGTTGACACTCAAACCGTTGAGCCTGGGCACCTACTACCATACCTCCTTCAAAGGCACTTAAATATTTTGTCTTGCCCATTTACTCTCTGAATGACACATACAATCCATGTGCTTAAATCCTTCTTTAACCTGTCTTATCCCCTTCATCTATATTAATTGAAGTGGATTTAACAGGTGACATCAATAAGGGATCATAGCTTTCACCTGGTCAGTCTGTAATGGAAAGAGCAGGTGTTCCTAATGTTTTGTACACTCATTGTAAATATCACACGGCAGGTGTTTTTTCTCAGTAGTCCTACTACAGCGTTAAAAGTGCAGCACTCGTTTACTGCTTTTATCGGTGTCACTGTGTCAAATGAATTGGTTAGGCAATGAATCAGTCATGCAGTGAAACAGACCAAATAAGCCTTACTAAGTATATTATTTTAATCGTGTACCATTATATATTTCCCCCAGGTGTCCATGTCCCCCCCACACACAGCGACGTCTGTGCGGCTGTTAGTTCTGGCTGTTCAGCTGGTCCTGTTGGTGTGTGGAAGCCAGGCCCGTGACGACACCAAGAGGTGTAAGCTGTTCTCTGAGTCCCCGACAGAACGGAAGGTCCTCAGTCTTCTAGAACCACTCACTAACAAGAAGTAAGGAATTACCGTTTTAGAAAGTGAAAACATAAAAATATCCGTGGTATATCCTATTGCTTTACCAGGTGAGGGATATCAAAGCAAGGGTTATCAGAAAAAAGTAAGACCACACACACTGACGTCCATTGCTTGGGGAGGTGAAATTATACTTTGTCAGCTGTCACAGAAATTAGCTTTGCATGATGGTATAAAAAGGTTATTGTTCAGCAGTCAGGAGGCTACATTAAGCTTGGAAACTCCCTTAGTTTTAATTTTTCAGAGATTGTTAATTTTAGTCTACATCACTCATGTAACATCACACGTAACACTTATACAAGGTAACGTTACCACAGTTTTTTTTCCACGGTTCCCTTGGTTACAGTTTCTCTGTGGCGACGACAAGCGGCAAGGAGAGCTACACGTACCAGTTCCAGGTGTGTGGGGATGCGGGGAAAATGGTAGGAGCGGGACTCGTTCAGATCGACCATACGGAAAAAGAAAGTGAGACAGTGCTTGGCCTGTACACTGCAACACAGGCTATCGGAGGAAGTAAGAATGTCCAGTTCTTTATCTTTTCCTTTGGAAAAGTCATGTGCCGGTCTTATCAGTGTGTTACGGTATATTATAATATCTCTGTAAGTCAGCTCTAGCATGACCAGATATAGTGATGCCCTTTCTCTCTCCCCTTCCATCTCTCTCTCTCTCTCGCTTTTTCTCTCTCGCTCTCTGCTACCCATCACCCCCTACAGGTGACTGGGTGATGTTGATCTACAGCAACGGCACCAAGTATGACGGCCACTGTTCCAAGGAGATGAGGAAAGCCATTGTCATGATCTCCTGCAACAGAGGAGTGGAAATGGTGAGAGAGGGAAGGGAGGGTTTGGATCACTGTTGTGTGGTGATTTGACATGCCCCTCTCCCTGTCACACATTGACGCACACCTCTCTACATCCCCTCCTTATCGTCCTCCCTCTTGCTCAAACCTCTCTCTTTCTCTCTCTCTCTCCCCATGTATCTCTTAGGGGAAGCTGGAAGTGGTGTTGGAGGAGAGGGAGAGGGACAGGGACTGTTTCTATCTGTTTGAACTGGACTCCAGTGCGGTCTGTCCCGCTCTGCCATCTCAGCTCAGTGCAGGCTCCATAATACTCATCATGTTAGTACTAAGATTATGCATCCTTCCTGATTACACACATTCCGGCAACTACAGAAATACTCAGACTTATCCCCAACCCGCTGACTGGCACGCAGGGTAGCAACCAAAGCTCTCCATTTCTCTCTCCAACAAATACTCAATGCCCTATGAAATGGACTTGTCATTTGCTCACAACGAACAAAGCTACAAGACCAAGCAAAACAGATCATAAATATTACATATTTATTGGTATTCATTATGATAATGGTCTCTTATTTCCTCAACGCTTAACAAAACAGAACACCAGAATAATTATCACTGTGAATCATTGTGATGTTTGTTCATGTGTTAATTAATGGGATGGGTTTCCAACTGGGGATTCGACACCTTTTTAAAATGTTTATTCATTCCTCTGTCCCAGTGGGTTCGTCCTCTTGTCAGTGTACCTCATTTGTGGATTCCTCTACCAGCGTTTGATTGTCGGGGCCAAAGGGTTGCAGCAGTTCCCCAACTATGTCTTCTGGACGCAGGTTGGCAACCTGGCAGCGGTGAGTGTTTGTAGAAGTCACATCACTGTCTCACGTCAGGCGGCGTCACTACTACGTGAAGCTCGTCCCTCAACCGTTCTGTCTTGTAGGACGAGGACCTAATCGGGAAAAAAATCTAGTTTTTGTTCATCCGCCTAACACTAATTCCGATAATCGCTCCTCCCTTGGTAGCTATGACGTACTGGCTACTACGGCAAATTATGCTCGCTCAGTTGCGCAAACTTGCTCCAGCTAGCTGCCCAGTGCAAGGTGTTTGAATGGCCATACAGTAGCTAGTTTGCCAGCTTATTGATGAGGTACGGCAGCAAAGTTCTGGGACTGTTCTCAGAAATCAGCATGTATCTGACTCGGACAGATAGCACTGTGCCTCGCTACTTTGGAACATTTGGCCAACGCGATAATGTCCCAGAGAGCAGTCATCTGTGCCCTAGAACTCTGCGCGCTAATCACGGCAGAACAGATATCATTAACTCATTTATCCATTAGCTGGAACTTCACTACACTAGCTAGCTAGAGGGATTATTCAGCATGGAGTGTGTGAACTGGCATTATTAACATTCCGGCCTTTCATTTCATATGGATTTATTTGAGACTGGTTCAGTAAGCAGACAGCTAACAAATTTCTGTGCACATTTCGAATTTCATAAATACTGATTCTACCACCACAAAATACCTAGCTAGAGAATTAGCTAGTGAAGACTTGCTCATGAAAAAACATCAATATTAGCTACAGGTTTATTGTTTTTGGTAATATTAACTCTTGACTCTTTTGAAGGTGAAAGGGAGTTTAGTGGACGATGTCACTTTGGTAACATTTCTGAGCTTCTTTCTAGCTATGCCATGAGTTTTTGCGAGTTATCAGATAGCACAACGGCCATCTGCACTGAACTATCTAACGTGAGACTATGGATGTCACATATCTCTCTGGTACAATCCCAAACCCTATCCCCTATGAGTGTTTTAGGTTGGAAGAGGTTATATGGGTTGATTTGGGATTCAGGGTCTGTTGAAGGAGGGTATATGGGTTGATTTGGTATTTTAGTGTCTATGTTTGGGGTGGCAGGTAGCCTAGTGGTTAGAGCATTGGGCCAGTAACCGAAAGGTTGCTGGCTCGAATCCCTGAGCTGACACGATAAAAAATCTGTCATTCTGCTCCTGAACAAGGCAGTTCCTAGGCCGTCATTGTAAGTTAGAATTAGTTCTTAACTGACTTGCCTAGTTAAATACATTTTAAATCAAAATAAAATGTTGGAGGGTATATGGGTTGATTTGGGATTGTGTCTATGTTGTGCATTACTTGAGGGCACTTCGTTGTTCTTTTGAGGGCTCAGATTGGCTGGTCAGTCATAACTCTTCTCACTCTCTCTCCCTCACCCTCAGGATGGATGTAATTTTGTGTGTAGGACACAGGGCCCCGAAGAGGAACCTCCCACATACAGGGGTGTGTCCACAGAGCCAGAGGAGCAACCAGAAGAGAGGGATGACCACTTGCTTCCCATGTGATCTGATGTCAGTAGTGGGAGGGATCTATCCCGTGTGAAGCTTTTGATACTTCGGATAGATATTGCCCTTAGGCACAGATCTAGGGTCATCACTTACTCTCTCCAAGTCTGGAGAAACATAAAACTGACCTCAGTTCAGTGTCTAGGTGCAACTTCATCCTAGTTCATTTTGACAGTTTCAGGGATGAGTTTAGAGGTGGGCACACTAGTTTATGGAAGGCTGGAGGATCTAAGTGTTTAGGATCTACTCCTAAACACTTAGTTTGTTATATTAGATGGTAAGTCACCTGCCCTGGTTTGCATGGCCCAGGAGTCATTATTTGGAGGTGGCAACAAAAACCTGGATACACTTTTCTTTTTTTTCCTTTCATGAACTGGAGTGGCCACCTCTGGATGGAGAGTGACGTCTCAGACTCTGTTACATCTGGTTCATCTGGCACAATAGGTGTCGTTACTAGTTAACACTGCCACAAAGTCATGAAACCCGTCTATTTCTACAATTTAAAATCTGATTTTTAAACCTAACTAACCTTAGCCACACTGATAACCTGATGCCTAAGCCTGACTTTTAAATTAAATTTCATTAATTTTCATGATAGAGCCAATTTTGACTTTGTGGCTGTCTAATCTAGTGGAAACCGTAAGGCCTTTCTGACGTGTTAGTGCTGACACAATGCAACCATAGAAGCTGTTCCTAACATGTGACTCCCATCCAGTTTGTTTCAGTAGCTGATGGCTGTGTACTGACTCGTAGGTCACACTTTATTTGAAGGTCTGCTTATACACTGCTTAGAATAATTTTTACATGGTAATATTACAGTAAGTGAATACGCAGGCTTTTGTTCATGATGTATATGCTTACAGGTCATTGTAATTAAATGGTTTATACATTTAAAATGGTTAGCTATATTTACGATTGTTAAGAAATAATAAACACTCTTAGCCTAAAGTTTTCGACTGGGTAAAAATATGTAATAACGACCTTCAAATGAAGTTGTACCACAATATAGTACAGAGCCATTTCATCCAATGCACTGCTAGACACACATTTAGTCCGTATTGCTGTTTTAGAGTAGGATGCTGACTGGGCCTTGACCAAAATGTACTTTTGACCCGTTCTACCTTTTCCTTAGCTATTTGAAGAGTAGGGTTGGAACCAATTCCATTTTAATTCTGTTCCCATCAGTTCACTTCCTATGTTGACAAAATTGAAAATGCATTGACCCAAACCATGGTACTGAGTAGTAGCCTACTGTTATGCTGTGTTCATAACCAAGTGGGAAGGTGGTAATTACCAGTTGTGAAGTTGTTAATACTAGTTGGATGCATTTTACGTTCTTTGAAATCGTTGAGAAACACTGATTGGCTAATGGCCAACAAGCAGCGTCGACTGTAAATTAAAAGTACAGCTTTCACACTTGTAAACAAATTATAGTGTTAAAAAAACATATTAATGGATTTTTATAAATGATGTTTTGTTGCATTTAACAGCCAAAATATGCTGTTATCGAGGTAATTTTCTTATAGGTGATGTCAGAGGTCACCATGAGGGAGAAGTCGGAGCACAGGGATCATAGACAATTTTCCCACTAGTAATTACCAGTTGGAAGGGTGTTCAAGTGGATAAATCCCAGTCGTATGTGGTAAATACCACCTTCCCACTTGGTTATGAATGCAGCATTAATGATCCTGAGGACATTGATGATGATTTTGTAATATAATGCTGTGATTGAACAGGTCCTTTATAAGGCAACAGAAGGCACTTTGTGTTCAACAGTAAAATGGAGGAACTTAAGTAGTTTATATAATCAAGAAAAATACACATGTACTATCTGTGACATGTGGGTGAATGTTGTTTTTTAATTTTGTTTTTGCTTCTTTATGGTGTTTTTAAAACAAAAAAAAACTTGGCCCATGGCACTCGCTTAGTTCAATCAAGACCTGAAAGATGGCATTAGTTAGACCCGGCCCGGGACAACAGGCCCCAATGAGATGTGGCGAAATGGATCAGAACCAAACCAGGTCTGGGTTCAATGGATTTGGCTAGTTCGGTCTTTGGCTTTAGTTTGTGATGCTATTTGTACTTGCAGATGAGGGGAAGAGTAAAAGAGAATTTGTTTAGTTTGTTTTGCGCTTTTGCATCAAAATTAAATATGAATAAAGTGTTTGATTACAGTTCTGAATCTGTCATGTATGACACGTTTTAGTGTGCTGGCGTGTTAGCAGGGGCAATTACCTCCCTAAGCAACACAATGTAAAACATAATAAATATATTTTTTAAAACAACTGCTCTCTGTATGTACTGATAAAATATGATTCATATTTAACCAATATACAACTGGTAAGGGCTGTTCTAATGCACGGCGTGAAGCAGAGTGCCTGAATACAGCCCTTAGCCGTGGCTGAGAGGCTGGACTGAGGGCTTGTAGGCCTGTTGTAAGGCATGTCCTCACCAGACATCACAGACAACAACCCACCGTCTCTGGACCAGGCGACTGGTAAAAAGTGCTCTTCACTGATGAGTCGCAGTTTTGTCTCACCAGGGGTGATGGTTGGATTTGCGTTTATTGTCGAAGGAATGAGTGTTAAACCAATGCCTGTACTCTGGAAGGGGATCGATTTGGGGGTGGAGGGTCCGTCATGGTCTGGGGCGGTGTGTCACTGCATCATTGGACTGAACTTGTCATTGCAGGCAATCTCAACGCTGTGCGTTACAGGGAAGACATCCTCCTCCCTCGTGTGGTACCCTTCCTGCAGGCTCATTCTGACATGACCCTCCAGCATGACAATGCCACCAGCCATACTGCTCGTTCTGTGTGTGATTTCCTGCAAGACAGGAATGTCAGTGTTCTGCCATGGCCAGTGAAGAGCCCGGATCTCAATCCTTTTGAGCACGTCTGGGACCTGTTGGATCGGAGGGTGAGGGCTAGATTCCCCCAAGAAATGTCCGGGAACTTGCAGGTGCCTTGGTGGAAGAGTGGGGTAACATCTCACAGCAATAACTAGCAAAGCTGGTGCAGTCCATGAGGAGGAGATGCACTGGCAGTAGTTAATGCTGCTGGTGGCCACACCAGATACTGACTTTTGATTTTGACCCCCCCCCCCCCTTTTGTTCAGGGACACATTATTCCATTTCTGTTCGTCACATGTCTGTGGAACTTGTTCAGTTTATGTCTCAGTTGTTGAATTGTATGTTCATACAAATATTTACACATGTTAAGTTTGCTGAAAATAAATGCAGTTGACAGTGAGAGGACATTCGTTTTTTTGCTGAGTTTAGATAAAAATAAATTAAGATTTTCCAGTTTAATAAGTCATATTACTGACATATCTGTATCATGCTCATGTGCATCATGAGCTATACTTTTTTTTTGCAATCTAGAGTCCCTAACTGTAAACACTTCATTGATGAATGACTCATTTTGTATGATTGACAAGTTTTTCAGGGCAAGGATGAAGAGTCCATCAAGGCATTTTCCATTGAGGACACTACCGTGGGGATCTACATTATCAAAGACCAGGGGTGGAATCAGAGGACATGATATGGCCCAGACCAAGATAATGAAGCTGGTACCGCAGCAATGTCTTCCCTCTCCTTGTCTTTCCTTCTCTCTCTCTGTCTCTGTCTCTGTCTCTCTCTCTGTCTCGCTTTCTGTCTCTGTCTCTCTCTCTCTCTCTCTCTCTCTCTCTCTCTCCTTTCTCTCGGTCTCCCTCTGTCTTATTTGGCATCTGTTTCTCTCTTGTATTTGGAGGGCTGTGGCATGTGGAGACTCGTTGTAGAGGAGAAGCCATGAAACCTTGAATAAGGGTTTCAAATTTGGGGAAATGACACTCTCTAATTGTTTTATATTTTTTACATTTTGTCAGGAAATGCAGCTCTGTCTCAGGTTCTGCTGTGGTGCAGTGGTTGCACAGCCTTTCCTCTACAGGGAGCCAGGTTTTCCTGTGTCTACCCTTCTCAATGGCAAGGCTGTGCTCACTGAGCCTGTACTTTGTCAAGTAGACTATCATACTACCACAGTTATTGAGGTTGAGTTTCCCTCTGGAATATGAGGTTGTGGAGGGCTAAGTAGCAAGCCAACACCTCCACCTGGAGTAGGGCCCTCATCTTGTCTATCAGCCTGGACAGAGGGCTCTATCTGCAGGTAACTCCAGCGGAAGTCCCTGGGAGGGTCCCCTCCCTGGTGGTAGTGTCTCACAATCATCACTGCTCTCTTCGTCTGAGAACACTTTTCTACCTCCCCCTCCCTATTCAGAATGTACATGTAGGTCTGGACCTGGTAGCTGTACTGGTGACTGTTGGGGATTTTAGTGACCAGTTTCCCAACCATGTTGCCGGTAGTGCATTTGCATTCGATCACGAGCCGCTCACGTTTCTTCTTTTCAGCCGCCTTTCTGTTTTTTAGAGAATTGCCCGTCTGGATTTGGGGCAGGAAGTCCAACCTTCCGCTGAGGAATCCATACTCCACCTTGTTGCCTTTGGTGTATGATGCTGTCCTGGTTCCACCTGACCCGCCCTCTCCCAGCTCATGAAAGAACTTGAGCATTTCCAACTCATCTGCTTCATTCTGGAAGAACATACCGAACCTCCAAGGCCCGGGTGACACTCCGTTCCTCCAAAACACTGACTTGTCACAATACTCTTTGCTTACAATGTCTTTCACATTCACTCTGGTTCCTTTAGTCACTATCGAAGACACCTCCCCCACCTCCAACCTAGCCCAACTCCTGGTGGCACTGGTGTACATAGCCGGTGTTGAGACAGCCGTATCACTATTCCTCAGCCTGAACCCTCGGCCTGTGTTGGTCTTGTTCTCCCTCCAGTGTTTCCTACTCTGCTCTTTATCATCCTCTTGGTCAAAGAAGAGGAGTTTTATGATTTGAAGGACCTGATTGTCCCTTTTCATGGACAGAAAGTTTTTAACCTCCCGGCAGCCCAGTCGAGGAACGGCTTTGAACCGGATGTTAAAGTGTTCCAGGTCTGGGATGATGGCCTGGACATCCTGGATTCTGCTCTCCATGTTAGCCAGCTCAATCATCTGGGGTTAGGACACCTTCAGGGAGCCTGACGCTCAGTGATTTCATCAGCTGGAGGTAGTCCTGCTGGGTTAGATGTGAGTCTTCTCCTGTTCTTCCACCAACCACAGCGCTATCTCCAGCTTCAACATCTCCTCTCTGTCCTACCTCATCCTCACCCCTCCTCCCAATCCAGCTCCCCCTTCACCTCTTACACCTAAACTTCCATCACCTCTCCCACCCACCCCTCTGTTCACTCTTACTCTCTTCTCTATCTTCAGTTCTACTGGTTCTACATCTCCCTGGCCTAGACCGTCTCTATTTGCAGCCCCCCCCCCCCCCCTTCCTCTCCCTCGTCTCCCTGGACCTCCGTCCCTTACTTTGAGTTCTTCGCCATTTTCTATCCCTTCGACCTTTCCATTCTCTCTAATATTCCTCTTTCCATTTGTTCCTTTGACATTTGTGACACTTATAACCGATTTGATTACTAGCTCTGTACTTCCGCCTGCAACTCCCCCCCCCCCCCCTGTATTTACTCCATGCTGCTCCTACTCTGCCTCCCCCCTTTCCAACACCGGTCTTTGCAACCTTTCCTCCAATATTTTCCTGACCGACCTCCCTTCGCTTCTCTTTCCCTTAACTGGAGGTCTTAATTCCTCACCCCCTTCGGCACTACCTCCTTTTCCCCTTGTCTGTCGCTCCTTCACTCCTCTGTTTTCCCTTCTTCCTCCTCTGCCAAAGCTACGATCTCATGTGGAAGCCTGTCATGTTGGCAGAGTTGCGGTCAGAGACTAGCCTCTGTAGTGGATGGAAATGGAAAAATGAAAAGAAAGACCAGTTGGTTTGGTGCTTTGTTGAAGTGACTCACAATCAGACATGCCTCAAAGTAGAAAAGACTGGGATCTGCCAGCCCACTATTTCACAATATCCTCTCTCATTCTTGTCAGTTTGTTTTCTCCATGATAGTGGTGTAATCATTGGCATATGCCTAAAAGAGGCAACTGTTAAAGATATTGAAAAGGCCCCAAAGCAGTTACAAATTAGCAACATATTGTAGAAATTGGTATTTGTAACATTACACAAATTGCAGGAAAACATATTTTTGCAGGATGTAAAATATCATACGAAATGGATGAAGTTATACACAATTGTGCACAATTTTCGGGGACCTGTTTTGGCTCGTGAGCTCTACTTTCAAAACTACTGGCTGAAATTATACAAAATCTTTATTACGCATCTGTTATTCTACAACAAATAATTATATGGGCTCACTGTCTTTTTCAAGTGGCTTCATTCAAGTCTTCCAGGTCTTTTATTTGGACCCTTGCTGAGAACAGTAGCCTTTCTGAAATGTACTACTGTTGATAGGTCGTTGTGATATGTTGTACTGTACAATTTAGCCTTTGTCAATGGCAGATACTGTTGTTGCTTAAGTCTCCACCTTAGTTTCCACTGCTGTGTGTCATCCTGAACTGGATTGTCCTGTTTGGTGTGAGAGCACGTCACACACTCTCTCTCTCTTTCTGTCATGTCAGCCTTGTATTTGGAGTTGTCTTCAGGTGTGCATGAACTTTATAGCATGCGAGTCCTCTTACTCTCCCTCTGTTTCTTCAAATTATGAAGATTACACATTTTTCCCTTCTATTTTGTATAAAATAGCAATAGGAAATAAAATAGGAAACAAATGGTAGACATTCTTCTAAATCCCTGAAATAGGTAGGCAAAGCAAACAAAAGGGTGAGTTTCAAAAAATGCTAACCTCCCCCTTATTGTCATGTGAGAAGCTAGCATGTCTTGGGGGTATGCTATTTGTGCGTCTGTAACTTCTTACTCATCATTATTCACGATTCATTCAAGACTATCCTGGTAGCATCCGCCTTATTAATGTATAAGAGAGAATTAATAACTCTACCTCGACTATCAGAGGGCAATGTGGAGCTATTGCCATATTACTAACACCTGTCAAATCGTCTTAAATCTCCACAAGTGCATGGGGTGTCGGGTCTAGGGGTCGATTTTAGATTGGGCTACTGTTCCCTCTCTGATGCATCTCAATGACGTATTTTTGGCGCCGGAAAAGGAATGGTAAAGAATGAGAGGGGGCGGGATTTCTCTCATCTGGCTCACCGTTGTTTGCTTCACACAATAATCAGAAAAACATCAAAGATTCCTTCCAAAAGCAAATGCGTAAAACGTTTACGGATAGAAGCTGGATTTTATATTTAAAAGGTTAAAAAAAATAAAGGTCCAGGAGATTGAGGTAAGAGAAAAATTTCACAAAGCCTTGCAATTAACTTATGATCTAGCTTGATAGCTAGCTAGCTATGCTAACGTTAGCCAGATGCACTATTGCTGCAATGATCTCGCCTAGGTTTTGTTCTAATTCAACATTGCCAGTCATTGAAAGTAAATTATATAGCTATCTAATATCAAACGCAATTGTCTGTCCTTAATTTTGAATGTCTAATTGAACGTTTTAAACGTTTGGAAGAGCACACTTGTCCGTCCATGTTCCCTCCTGGCTGCTTCCCTTTCGGTCATCGATCATGTTGTTGACAGCCAGCCGGCCTCCTACCGCCAATCACAATTTCACCCATTGCATTCGCTAGCTAAGAACAGCTAAGAACTGCAACAACATACAGCAAGATATAGCTTTAGCAGTTATGGCCAGTTAATTTATAGATTAGATTAGAACGTGATAACTGGGTAGGGGTCTATTGAGGTCAAATGTCTGCTACTGAGAAGAGAGATTTCTAGGTAATAAAATTGCTTTGCAATTGTTGTGGTATATATTTTCATATAAGAAAGAAAAAAGTATTATTTGACAGTACTGTAAGATATTACAGTCCATGATTTGATTGATATCTGTGTTTTGTGCAGAGAGCATGGATGCAGGTGATGACCAGAACACGGGTCCTACCAATGGGAATGCGCCGTCTGCTGGGAACTCCCGCCCTCCCCAGATAGCCCACATGTCTCTGTATGAGAGGCAAGCTGTGCAGGTGATTATTTTATTATTATTTTTAAGCCTGCTGCATGAATCATTATCTTTGACAATAGGGCGAATGTCTGCACTGAATGTTGAACTACTAGCCTTGCCTAGGAATGACCAGTCAAGAAGAGCATGTGCATACTGGAGGGTTGCTGGTATCAAATCCTAGATGCCATTGCCTGCAGTTGTGCCCTGGAGCAAGGCACTTAACCCCCCTTCATTTGAACAATGAAGTGATGTTAATCTTAATGAATATGATGTTGATGGTGGTGATTTGTACTCTCTAGGCCCTTCAGGCGCTGCAGAGACAGCCGAACGCAGCCCAGTACTTCCAGCAGCTCATGCTGCAGCAGCAAATCAACAGTGCCCAGCAGCTTCACAACCTGGCTGCCGTGCAACAGGTAATAATAACACAATAATAACGGGTAGCACAACAGCTAATAACACAATGAAAGGTAACAGAACAGGTAATTACACTAATGAGTAACGCAACATCTAATAACGCAATAATAACAGGCAATAACACAATTGCAGGTGACACAACAAGTAATAACACTATTATACCATGGCATTGTTGAATACTTGTTTCTGATTGGCTTGAATGGCATTCTAGAGCATGCATTATATCCCTATAACACACGGTAGAATTCAATGGCTATAGTTCATTCTTGCATGTTCTGTTTGAGCTTCTTTTGAAAGAAAAAGTTGAATTGAAAGCATTGGTATTGTTGAATGTTCATAGTAGCAAGCTAGGTATTACGTTTTGGTTAGCTAAACTAGCAAGTCTGTTTGTTTAGTAAGACAACTGTAGCTATCTAGTAAACTTGCTAGACACTTCAGTGGATGTTGAACACATTTCTACCGGCAAATTAACACATTTCTAGTGGCAAATGTGTTCAATTATAGCCATGTTATAAAAGGGATAATCAACTCGGCACTGCGTTCTCTGGAAAATAATGCAACCCCGTGGAACGTCACTTCCACTTCGCTAGCGCGTCGTGGAACACACTTTGCACGCCATTCATTATTTTCCATAGAACACATAGCCCCTCGTTAATTATCCCTTACATAACAGGTAATAACACAATAACAGGTAATAATAACACTAAGCAGAGGAATGCACTGCCACAACGTTCAAAGTTTTTACTTTCTCTTGACCTCTTTCATTTTGTGTTTCTCTCTCAGGCCACCCTCGCTGCTAGTCGCCAGTCCAACTCTCCCAACCACAGTGTCTCCCAAGCAACCACCACTGTAAGTTTCACAGTCAATAATTCAAATAAAACGTGGCAAGCATTGTTATCCTTAATTGCAGTTTCTTAGCTTCTTTCTTTGAGATTCCTGACATATGGCAGCGTCAACATTTTCCCTCTTGTCACAGGTCAATCTGAGCACCACCTCTGGGGGAGGGACCATGACCAATCCCCGCCCCCTCGGCCCTGCCACATCAGTGACATCATCAGCTCTCAGCCAATCAGTGCTGCTGGGTGGGAACTCAGCCGGACAGGGCCAGATGTACCTGAGAGTGAGTTGAATGAGGAGAAGACTGATATTTTTGTCAATTGAGAAGGAGCCTCTTTATATTCAATAACCTCTGACCTATGAGCCCACAGGTCAACCGCTCCCTCAGGGCACCCCTCGCAGCCTCCCAGCTCATCTTCATGCCTGGTGGCTCAGCAACGGCTGCGGTAGCGACAGTTGCACAGCAACAGCCTCAGCAACAACAGCAGCAACAGGAAGTCCATCCCACCTCCAATGCCCAATCCGACAATGACCAGGTAGTGACCACTTCCTGTTGTGAGAAGCATTTTTTTTAAATTTTTTCAGTCAACAGTTGTCTCTGCAATTGAGATTTTGCACAGATAATATTGTTTCTAATTGTTTGCCTTATTTTCTCTCTCCCTCTACTTACTCTCTCAGGTGCAAAACCTGGCTCTCCACTGTATCTCCACTCCCAGAGTGGCCGCAGTGAAGACAGAGTTTCCAGACAGGAGAGACGCAGGTGAAAGGACTTATCTTTGCCTCCAATATGCATACACAATTCTATATCAATTTGTGTGCCACTAAGATGCAGAGAACCATCTCTCATTCCAACTTTAAACATGCATTAAACTCTCTCCCTTTATCAGCCAACTATTCTCTAAGTCAACAACAACAGCATCCTCAGCAGCAACAGCAGCAGTTCTCTCAGAACACCCAGCAGCAACAGCAACATATGGCCAACAAACTGACTAGCTACACTCATCCCACTGCTCTCCCCAGTATAAATGTCAAGACTGGAAACCAGCTGAATATGGCCCCAACCGCTGCCACCTCAGTTCCCGCCTCCTCCTCCCCCTCTCCCACACTCCCTCTCTCCCAGCTCCTCATCTCCCCCTCAGGCCTATGTCAGGCCCGGGCGGTAACCACAGTTACCCCTGCTGCCACGGTGACGCACATCCTAGTCCCCACCTCCAACGTTCCTACCTCCTCTCAAGGCTACCCCATAGGTTCAGTCGCCCCCAAAACTAACGTCAACACCCAGACCTTGGTGGTGCAGCCACTGCAGCAGTCCAACACTAACTTGGACAAGGTGAGCCACAGCTCTGGCCCTGTGCACATACAGCCCAAAACCTCACAGGGTCACCGCTTACCTGTCCAGCTTTCCCCACGCCACCCTCCACCTATCCTCCCGGCTCCGCCCAACACGGGGGGCAACCACCCGCCCCATGTCCCAGTCCAGCTGGTGGGAGCTAGGCAGGGCTCAGTAGGAAACTCCCAGGCTTTGGCACAGGCCCGAAGCTGCTGCCCCCAGGACAACGGCATCGCTATAGCCTCTACTGGAGGGAACACCACGGTAATCCTCTTAGAAGCTGAAAGAGTTGGGGTGTGTCTGTGTATGTGTGAATAAAAACTAGTCTCTTCCTGTTGCATTAGGCAAAGCCTGCAATTGGCTCATTGAAGAGGAAGTCGGAAACTGATGCAACCAATGAGATGGTAGTCGAACCTTCCCAACTTTGCTGTCCACCAATGAGAGATTCTGCCCCTCTATCTCCCGCCCCCACGATGGACTCAGGTAAGATGTCTGAAGACATAATGTATGTTCTTGTTTAGTTGATTCCTATCTAAGGTTGGCGATCGCCTGATACAAGGATTTAAGGTTAAGTTGTAAAACACAGAATGATTCATATTTGGTTAAGTCGTGGTTTTTTTGAATGAGTAGTGTAAATTCATGTTTGTTTTTTGAATCAATAGTGTAAATTCATGTTTGTTTTTTGAATCAATAGTGTAATTTCCCAAACTCTGACATTTCACCCACATTCTTTTCTACCTTGGTTCCCTCACTTCCTCTCGCTCTCTTTCTCCAGCTCCTAAAGTGGTGCCAGCCTTCTCCTCTCCCCCCACCCTGTCTCTACCCCTGTCTTGGGGGGTGGGGGGTCAGGGAGACAGAGCCCCTCTGCCCCAGGCGGTGGTCAAACCTCAGGTCCTCACCCACCTCATAGAGGGTTTTGTCATCCAGGAGGGAGCTGAGCCTTTCCCTGTGAGTTCACATATCTGGCTAGCACCTAGCTACCTGCTTACCATGGATCAGGAGAGAAGATGTGGTTTTGTTTGCACAGAACTTTGCTTTAGGGCCAGAACATATCCTTCTCTAACACCCAAACCTGACATTGATTGACAGGTGACTGGGCCAGTGAAGGAGCCACTAGCCATGGGTGTTCAACAGGCTGACAATGGAGGCCCTGCAGGTTAGTAGGGGGGTATATTTTCTACCTTCCTTAAAGAATACACTCCATACCAGCAGACTGATGCACTAGCCTTTCATTTATTTTTTTTCTGATCCAGTTGTCTGTGAGAGGTTGCAGTACTATAGCTTGATTCTGCCTCTGATCCAGTTGTCTGTGAGAGGTTGCAGTACTATAGCTTGATTCTGCCTCTGATCCAGTTGTCTGTGAGAGGTTGCAGTACTATAGCTTGATTCTGCCTCTGATCCAGTTGTCTGTGAGAGGTTGCAGTACTATAGCTTGATTCTGATCCAGTTGCCTGGGAGAGGTTGCAGTACTATAGCTTGATTCTGCCTCTGATCCAGTTGTCTGTGAGAGGTTGCAGTACTATAGCTTGATTCTGCCTCTGATCCAGTTGTCTGTGAGAGGTTGCAGTACTATAGCTTGATTCTGCCTCTGATCCAGTTGTCTGTGAGAGGTTGCAGTACTATAGCTTGATTCTGATCCAGTTGCCTGGGAGAGGTTGCAGTACTATAGCTTGATTCTGCCTCTGATCCAGTTGTCTGTGAGAGGTTGCAGTACTATAGCTTGATTCTGCCTCTGATCCAGTTGTCTGTGAGAGGTTGCAGTACTATAGCTTGATTCTGCCTCTGATCCAGTTGTCTGTGAGAGGTTGCAGTACTATAGCTTGATTCTGCCTCTGATCCAGTTGTCTGTGAGAGGTTGCAGTACTATAGCTTGATTCTGCCTCTGATCCAGTTGTCTGTGAGAGGTTGCAGTACTATAGCTTGATTCTGCCTCTGATCCAGTTGTCTGTGAGAGGTTGCAGTACTATAGCTTGATTCTGCCTCTGATCCAGTTGTCTGTGAGAGGTTGCAGTACTATAGCTTGATTCTGCCTCTGATCCAGTTGTCTGTGAGAGGTTGCAGTACTATAGCTTGATTCTGCCTCTGATCCAGTTGTCTGTGAGAGGTTGCAGTACTATAGCTTGATTCTGCCTCTGATCCAGTTGCCTGGGAGAGGTTGCAGTACTATAGCTTGATTCTGATCCAGTTGCCTGGGAGAGGTTGCAGTACTATAGCTTGATTCTGCCTCTGATCCAGTTGTCTGGGAGAGGTTGCAGTACTATAGCTTGATTCTGCCTCTGATCCAGTTGTCTGGGAGAGGTTGCAGTACTATAGCTTGATTCTGCCTCTGATCCAGTTGTCTGTGAGAGGTTGCAGTACTATAGCTTGATTCTGCCTCTGATCCAGTTGTTTGTGAGAGGTTGCAGTACTATAGCTTGATTCTGTACAGTAGTTGTCATCCCTAGCATAGGAGGCTGGTGGGAGGAGCTATAAGAGGATGGAATCATTGTAATGTGTTTGACAACGTTCCATTTATTCCATTCCAGCCATTACAATGAGCCCATCCTCGTATAGCTCCTCCCACCAGCCTCCTCTGACCCATAGTCATCTCTCTACTAACAGTCTGACTCTCTCCTCACCAGTGTTGAAGTGTGAGTACTGTGAGAGCTTGGCTCCTGCCAGCCAGTTCAGAGGCTCCAAGAGGTTCTGCTCCAAGACCTGCGCTAAGAGGTACCCTAGCCACCTCACCTGTCTTCTCACTATATCACACACCTCTCTGACCAGAACAGGTCTACACTTTAAAGTCAGCACTGTTGACATCACATTTTTGTCCTGGGTGCAGCCAACACTATTGACTCCTTGTTATTACCTGTCCACTCTCCTCCAGATACAATGTGAGCTGCAGTCATCACTTCCAGGTCAGTAGGGGGCGAGCTTCTGCACGGCCGCCTGGTCCTCCCGTTCCCCCAGACAACATCGTCAGACGCAGGGGTCCTCGCAGGAGTAGCTCGGAGATCGCCTGCGCTAAAATAGCCGGCAGACATTTACCTGTCAAGGAGGTAAAGTGGATGTTTCTGATCCATGAAATGGAAATGTTGTTTACTCTCCTCCTGTTTCAAGTTTGAATGTCACATACACAAGTACAGTGAAAATAGTTTCTAACCAGCTCTAACCCCAACACTGCAGTAATCAATAACAATGTAACACTAAAAATAACAAGGTAGAACTGAAACACACCAGATAGAAGAACATGATGAAGTAAGTAAGCATACTATACTGAACAAAAATATAAACCCAACATGTAAAGTGTTGGTTTCATGAGCTGAAAAAAAAGATCCCAGATAATTTCCATACCCTCAAAAAGCTTATTTCTCTCAAATTTTGTCCACTTATTTGTTTATATCCCTGTTAGTGAGCATTTCTCCTTTGCTAAGATAATCCATCCATCTGACAGGTGTGGCATATCAAGAAGCTAATATGATCATACCACAGGTGCACCTTGTGCTTGGGACAATAAAAAGCCAATCTAAATGTGCAGTTTTGTCACACAACATAATAGATGTCACAAGTTTTGAGGGAGCGTGCAATTGGCATGCTGATTGCAGAAATGTCCACCAGAACTGCTGCCAGAGAATTTAATATTCATTTTTCTACCATAAATAGCCTACAACGTTGTTTTAGAAAATTTGGCAGTACGTCCAACCGGCCTCACAACTGCGGTCCATATGGTGTCAAGTGGGCGAGCGGTTAGCTGATGCCAACGTTGTGAACAGAGTGCCCCATGGTGGCGGTGGGGTTATGGTATGGGAAGGTATAAGCTACGGACAATAAACACAATTGCAATTTAACGATGGCAATTTGAATTCACAAAAATACAGTGAAGAGATAGAGACACTTTTTTAAAAAGTTATTTCAGTTGACTGATTTCCTCATATGAACTGTAACTCAGTAAAATCAATGAAATTGTTGCATGATGTGTTTATAGTTTTCTTCAGTGATTATGTATAATACATACATACAGGGTCAGCTCCAGTACCATTAAACTGTGCAGGCCTACATGAATGACGCTCTTCTCTCTATGATTGGCTGTAGTGTCGTTCTGAGTCCAGTCGCTCAGAGGATGTGTCCAGTTGTGATGAGGAGGAGGAAGAAGATTCCCCATCACTCTCCCCTAGCTCCTCCCTCTCCTGCCCTAGGCCCGCCCACTGCGATCCCCATTTGGACGACTCAGCTCAAGGCAGCCTCCCATTGGATGAGGCCAACTTCCTGTCTGGGAGCCCCGCCCATTGGGGTGTGGAGGAGGTCTGCAGGTTCATCTCTTCACTGCAAGGTCAGTACTCATTCATTAACAGTCAATGAAGTAAAAAATGAATTAAGAGTCTTCATAGTATGGGAATCTGTAAAAATGGAACCCATGGCCAACTGGTCAATTAGATCAGGGTTTCCCAAACTGGGTCCTGGGGGCACGTTTTGGGTTTCCCCCTAGCACTACACAGCTGATTCAAATGTTCAAGCCTGAGATGATGAGTTGCTTATTTGAATCAGCTTTGTAGTACTAGGGCAAAAACCAAAATGTGCACCCAGGGGGGGCCCCAAGGACCCAGTTTGGGTAACCCTGAAATAGATCAAAGAAATCCAACAGTTCTGGTTTGTCCATAACCCACGCCAATGTGTATTTTAGGTGTATGTTCATTGCTAGTGAGCAGTCCCTTTTCATAGCGTATTCACTCTCCTCCCAGGTTGCGAGGAGCTGGCAGCCCAGTTCCTGTCCCAGGAGATTGACGGACAGGCCCTGCTGCTACTCAGAGAAGAACACCTCATCTCCACCATGAACATCAAACTAGGACCCGCCCTCAAGATCTGTGCCTTCATCAACAGCCTACGAGACTGACGGGGGAAGGAGGGAGGGATGAGGAAGAGGGGTTCCAATGAACTTCAAACTGGGACCCACACTAAAGACTTGTATTAGTGACGTTCAAGCCTGAGACCAAGACTGAAAGGGAGGGGAAAATGGGGGTTGATTTTAATCATAAACCTCAATCATTTTAGAGACTAGATGAAGAGAAGGGGGTTGAATATAGATAGGTAAGAGGGGAAATAATTAGAATATGCTTAGACTTTCCTGGACATGGAATGTGCAAAAAAATCTGATAGTCTGTCTTTAGAGTTCATGTTTGTGAGGTAAACTGACAAAGTATGGGTGAGTTCGTGTGTGTGTGTGTCTGTCAGGAGAAACATATACTCATTTGACACTGCAAACGTGGTCACCTACAGTAACCGTGGCTAGCTAGCTAGGACAGTTCAAGTTGCCTTTTTCTACATTTCAACGGTGCTATAACCATAGTGTTATTATTGAAAATGGTCCATTTCACTTTTCTTTCTACAAAGTGGATTTGTAATGTTAATGTAGATGCCAGGCTCTAAGTGTATGAAAGGACATTGAAGAGCTTTAATTCACTTTTTTTTCTACCAGATACAACCCTGTTTTAAAGCTTTGATCTTTTGTACTACAATCAAAGTTATTCTTTTGGTGTGGAAGTTTTTCATGGAGGGGGATGTAGTGAGTATTAGTAACTGACTGAACTACCTGAATATGGGTATTTGTCCTGAGAGGGGAGATACTCTGTGTATGCAGTACTACCAATAATATGGTTCCTGTTACTGGAACTATGCTCTTTAGCTCTGAGTGTTGTTTGTATATGGCTGCTACAGATTCAGGGCTATTCAACGCCGGTCCTGGAGGGCTGAAACACTTCTGTTTTTTTGTTTCTACTTGGTAGTTAATTGCACTCACCTGGTGTCCCAGGTCTGAACCAGTCCCTTATTAGGAGAAGATGAAAATTAGAAATGTTTCAGCCCTCCGGGATCAGAATTACACTGATCGAAAATATAAACACAACATGTAAAGTCTTGGTCCCATGTTTCATGAGCTGAAATAAAAGATCCCAGAAATGTTCCGTAGGCACAAAAAGCTTTTTTCTCTCAAATTTTGTGGACAAATTTGTTTATTTCCCTGTTAGTGAGCTTTTCTCCTTTGCCAAGATAACCCATCCACCTGACCGGTGTGGCATATCAAGAAGCTGATTAAACAGCATGATCATTACACAGGTGCACCTTGTGCTGGGGACAATAAAAAGCCACTCGCAGTTTTGTAACACAACACAATTCTACAGACATCTCAAGTTTTGAGGAGCGTGCAATTGGCATGCTGACTGCAGGAATGTCCACCAGAGCTGTTAGCAAATCATTTTATGTTCATTTCTATACAATAAACAGCCTCCAATGTCGTTTTAGAGAATTTGGCAGTACGTCCATCCGGCCTCACAACCGCGGACCATGTGTATGGTATTGTGTGGGCGAGCGGTTTGCTAATGTCAACATTTTGGCGGTGGGGTTATGGTATGAGCAGGTATAAACTATTGTCAACAAACACAATTGCATTTTATCAATTGGCAATTTGAATGCACAAAAATACAGCGATGAGATCCTGAGGCCTATTGTTTTTAAGGTATCTGTAACCAATAAATCCATATCTGTATTCCCCCTCAATTGAATTCCATAAATTAGGGCCTAATGAATTTATTTAAATTGACTGATTTCCTCATATGAACTGTTTTTGTTCAGTATAATTAGCCCTGACTCTATAGTGGCATTTCAATGACTTGTAGGGTTCTCACTGTGCAATGTTACAATCATTCAAGGCCAAACTCCTATAACACCTGGCTTGTAGAAAAGCATTAAGTAGAAGTAGAAAAAATGAGTAAAGAATTCAAAAGACAAAAAGGTTTGGGAGCCACTGGCACAGAGTACTGCTGACCAATTCAGATGAGAAAAAGCATCAGTGTGAATGGTTTTAATTGACATTGGTAAATTTCTACATTGATTCACATTGTGGAGAGTGTGCAAATAATGTCAGTTCAGTTTGTACTCATTTACAGTAGAACATCAACCACTGAAATCTGACCTTCCATATAGCTTGTACCAAATATCCCACTTAGGTAATTTACCATAAAACAAACATTTCTACAGTTCCGGTCTCCATGGATTTAGCAGTTGGGTCTGGTCTGCTTAATTTCATTAACTGTTTATGAATCAGAAAAAAGGAGTGACAGATTTCGCTTCCTCTTCCGGGAGGTTTCATAATCACATGACCTGACCAGAACAAACTTGAGGCGCAACCAGGGTCCTGAGTTTTTCCGCAGGAGAATTAAACTCTGGTCCTACCTACGAGACAGACATATTTAAAGCTAGAATCATTAGTTGCTACATACATTTTTGGACTTAAAATGATAAATGAAGTGTCACAAAACAACTTATAAACACCTTATAAATCTCTTATGAAGCCTGGTGTCTCCACCCATGTGTTCTTTCAGTCCCTCAAATCACAACAAAAATAATGATTTCTAGTCATATATTATTACTGCTATTACACAATCGTTTTGAAGACGAGATTTGTGAACCTTCATAAACAGCAGTGATGGGCAACTCAAGTCCTCGGGAGCCGGAGTGGTGTCACTTTTCTCCATCCCTAGCAAACGCAGGTGATTAAACTAAATGTATTCTAAACTGAAAATCATGATTAGTTGATTATTGGAGTCAGGTATGTTAGCTGGGGCTAGAACACAAGTGTGGCACCAATCAAGCCCCTGAGGACTGGAGTTGCCCATCCCTGATATACAGTATATACACTACCGTTCAAACGTTTGGGGTCACTTAGAAATGTCCTTGTTTTTTGTCCATTAAAATAACATCAAATTGATCATAAATACAGTTTAGACATTGTTAATGTTGTAAATTACTATTGTAGCTGGAAACAACAGATTTTTAATGGAATATCTACATAGGCGTACAGAGGCCTATTATCAGCAACCATCACTCCTGTGTTCCAATGGCACGTTGTGTTAGCTAATCCAAGTTTATCATTTTAAAAGGCTAATTGATTATTAGAAAACTCTTTTGCAATTATGTTAGCACAGCAGAAAACTGTTGTACTTATTTAAGAAGCAATAAAACTGGCCTTCTTTAGACTAGTTGGGTATCTGGAGCATTAGCATTTGTTGGTTCGATTACAGGCTCAAAATGGCCAGAAACAAATAACTTTCTTCTGAAACTCATCAGTCTATTCTTGTTCTGAGAAATTAAGGCTATTCCATGTGAGAAATTGGCAAGAAACTGAAGATCTCGTACAACGCTGTATACTACTCCCTTCACAGAACAGCGCAAACTCGGCGCAAACCAGAATAGAAAAAGGAGTGGGAGGCCCCGGTGCACAACTGAGCAAGGGGACAAGTACATTAGAGTGTCTAGTCCTCAACTGGCAGCTTCATTAAATAGTACCTGCAAAACACCAGTCTCAACATCAACAGTGAAGAGGCGATTCTGGGATGCTGGCCTTCTAGGCAGAGTTGCAAAGAAAAAGCCATATCTCAGACTGGCCAATAAAAATAAAAGATTAAGATGGGCAAAAGAATACTGGACAGAGGAAGATTGGAATAAGTGACAGACGAATCTAAGTTTGAGGAGTTTGGATCATAAAGAAGAACATTCGTGAGACGCAGAAAAAATGTAAATATGCTGGAGGAGTGCTTGACGCCATCTGTCAAGCACATGGTGGAGGCAATGTGATGGTCTGGGGGTGCTTTGGTGGTGGTAAAGTGGGAGATTTGTACAGGGTAAAAGGGATCTTGAAGAAGGAAAGCTGTAAGTCCATTTTGCAATGGCATGCCATACTGTCACGCCCTGACCTTAGAGCTTTTTATGTCTCTATTTTGGTTTGGTCAGGGTGTGATTTGGGTGGGCATTCTATGTTCCTTTTTCTATGTTTTGTATTTCTTTGTTTTGGCCGGGTATGGTTCTCCATCAGGGACAGCTGACTATTGTTGTCTCTGATTGGGAACCATACTTAGGTAGCTTTTTCCCACCTATGTTTTGTGGGTAGTTATTTTCTGTTTAGTGTTTTCTGCACCTGACAGGACTGTTTCAGTTTCGTTTATTCTCTTTGTTATTTTGTTATAGTGTTCAGTTTAAATAAAAAACATGAACACTTACCACGCTGAGCTTTGGTCCGATTATTCCTCATCCGATGACGACACCCGTTACACATACCCTGTGGATGGCTCTTAAAAATGGAGCCAATTTCCACCTACAACAGGACAATGACCCAAAGCTCAGCTCCAAACTATGCAATAACTATTTAGGGAAGAAGCGGTCATCTGGTATTCTGTCTATAATGGAGTGGCCAGCACAGTCACCGGATCTCAACCCTATTGAGCTGTTGTGGGAGCAGCTTGACCGCATGGTACGTAAGAAGTGCCCATCAAGCCAAACCAATTTGTGGGAGGTGCTTCAGGAAGCATGGGGTGAAATCTCTTCAGATTACCTCACCAAATTGACAACTAGAATGCCAAAGGTCTGCAAGGCTGTAATTGCTGCAAATGGAGGATTCTTTGACGAAAGCAAAGTTTGAAGGACACAATTATTATTTCAATGAAAAATCATTATTTATAACCATGTCAACGTCTTGACTATATGTCCTATTCATTTTGCAACTCATCTCATGTATGTTTTCATGGAAGACAAGGAAATGTTTAAGTGACCCCAAACTTTTGAACGGTAGTGTACATCAGTGGAGGCTGCTGAGGGGAGGACGTCTCATAATAATGACTGGAATGGAGTGGAACAGCTGGAATTGAGTGAATGGAATGGTATCAAACACATGAAATTGATACCATTCCATTCACTCCATTCTGGCCATTATTATGAGCCTTCCTCCCCTCAGCAGCCACTGATATACACAATCATCTACAAACTGAAGTTGACTCAACGATTGTATCTGTTCAAGTATACCTATCATAAGTCTATGGTACAAAAAAATTCTGTCCTCCATGAAGGGGACTGAAAAAGAGCAGAAGGAAGTGAATATCTTTCTGTAATGAATGGAGGCATACATATATAAACATCCACCGTCGTCCCTCGGCATAGTACATTTCGTTGGACGGCACAGCCGCCACTCAGAAAACAGTGTAGCTGTTGGACTCCCCATATCCAGCCTCTTGCAGGTACTGCTCGATGTTGATTGGCTCAGGCACCTTGAGGACTTTGTCATTGGCACTCTTCTCTCCTGATTGGAGCTTGCGGTCGACCTCGGCCAACGTGGCGCGATCCTGCTCCTTCCATTGGCAGCAGGCCTTGATGATGGAGTACCTGTGACAAGGGTGGGCGTGGTTACGGGGGAATAGAGGCATATCTCCATCATAAAGACAGAGGACAGAGAACAGTGTATCTGTCTGTCCCATTATGGCATCTGTGAGAGCATGGGCAGCGTCATTGAGGCCATCTCCATTTTGAACTAGTCAATTTTCTTCTTCTACTACTTCTATGAGTTGGTAAACAAACTGAAAGGCTGCATACTGCCACCTAGAGCGTGTTGTTTGAACAGGTATAAAGCCAAGGTTTGTGATTTACTGCCACCTGCAGTTATGGAATGTTTGCTCACAAGCACGGGTGAAAGTATAATTAATTTCTTCCTGGTACAGGACCTCCTATAAGCATGTGCATAAATAATTGCATGTATGGGATTAATCATTAATTACATATAGAATCCCCTATTCATTCATTAGGATCTCTGTGGGCCTAGTACTAAAGATTTGTCAATTAACTTTTACAATGTATTACCTTCTACTGTAGCATAAACACAACCTGTCATGATGTTTTCATCTGATTGTCAAACAATCACTTCACAGGGCTCCTTTACTAGGCTATCCAGGCACGTGAATCTGTTACACCAAACCCCACTAAGTGTAATGACATTAGGCAATAAATTATGCGTCCACTGCTGCCTTGCCAAATTTCAGTGTTCTCGTCGAACAACATTGAATTTTGGAGCGTAGGCTATAACACCCGTTTTCAAGTCAGTTCACTCATTTTTCATGCCTCTGACTTTCGGTAATGATATAAAGTGGTGGAATAGCCTACAGTTTTGTAATTTTGCTTGAATTATTGCTATAGGCTCATTCGTGTTTTGCCGGTATGGTGTACCTCAACTATTTATTTTGCCGGGACGCTGTACCGCCTTACTTTCACTCCTGCTCACAGGTATATTTCATTTGCCGATCTCTCCTGAAGACCTGGATGGAATTATGTGACCCTTCCTTAACCCATAGGAAGTCCCATCCATTTGACTACTACAAAATGATGAAATTCCTCAATGGTGCTGCCCATACTAAACAGGCTTTTAGGCACTAGATTCCTCTATCTTCTCTTTGATCTCGGTCTAAAGAAGCTCCTTCTCCTGGCAATAACAAAATAATAATAGTGCAGTATAATGGATAGTTACAGTGAGTTGGAGCAGTTGGCTGGCTTTCTCAGTGTTTTCCCTCTCTGGTGAAACTGTAGAAGCTCGTTGACGGAGATATCTGAAAACGGAGCATCACCTGAGAGAGGGATAAAGAGAGAAAGAGGGGAGAGAAGGAAAGGTTAATGACACAAATTATAGATTGTAGCTCAGAGAAAGAGATTATATCAGAATAAATGAGAGTGGTTGTTATGTGTATCATTGGCCAAAAGGGGCACTCAAAGTCAGAAGAATAGATTTCATGTAACTCACCCAAGGTTGCCATTTCAAACAACAAGATGCCAAACGACCAGCTAGTGAAAGAAAGACAAACATGTATCAGTGTATTTTGCGTACCTTGAGAATTGATTGAAATGTCAGCACAGACTAAGTAGGGTAACTCACACGTCACTGCTGTGATTGGCAGGCCTCCTAGCCAATAGCTCAGGGGCCTGCCATTTCTTCAAGCTGGGAACTTCAGTCTTAGTAGCTCCCTGGGTATTCCTGGTGTAGACCCCGCCCAGTCCCCACAGCTTGGCCGTCAGCTCCCGGCTGACCAATACACTGTGAGCACAGACGTTGCCATGAAGAAGGTCTCGGCTGTGGAGGAACTCCTGATTGGATGACAGGGGATAACGTGAGGTCAAAGGTCAGAGGTTAAAGCTGTGGGACAGTGTCATATCTCAACATTCGTAAATTATTCCCTTTCATTCAATTAGTCTCTAAAGTCCACAGTGACTTTGTCCTCTTGTTTCCTTTCCCTCTTCTGTACAGAATACACAGGACAGGTGCAGTACACTGACATACAGGAAACCTACCATGGAATTCAGCTGACCAAATCAATGCAGAGAAGGAAAAGGCATAAGCACAGGAAGCCACTGTGGAAAATACATAAGCACAGGAAGCCACTGTGGAAAAGGCATAAGCACAGGAAGCCACTGTGGAAAATACATAAGCACAGGAAGCCACTGTGGATAATACATAAGCACAGGAAGCCACTGTGAAAAATACATAAACACAGGAAGCCACTGTGGATAATACATAAGCACAGGAAGCCACTGTGGAAAATACATAAACACAGGAAGCCACTGTGGAAAATACATAAACACAGGAAGCCACTGTGGAAAATACATAAGCACAGGAAGCCACTGTGGAAAATACATAAACACAGGAAGCCACTGTGGAAAATACATAAACACAGGAAGCCACTGTGGAAAATACATAAACACAGGAAGCCACTGTGGAAAATACATAAGCACAGGAAACCACTGTGGAAAATACATACGCACAGGAAGCCACTGTGATAAATACATAAGCACAGGAAGCCACTGTGATAAATACATAAGCACAGGAAGCCACTGTGGAAAATGCATAAGCACAGGAAGCCACTGTGGATAATACATAAGCACAGGAAACCACTGTGGAAAATACATAAGCACAGGAAACCACTGTGGAAAATACATAAGCACAGGAAACCACTGTGGAAAATACATAAGCACAGGAAGCCACTGTGGACTTTTGAGACAGCACACACATCTTTCAAGATCATTTCAGATCCTAATTATGGAAAAGCAAACCAGGTAAAGAGATAATGTTAGTAGTAGACAATGAGGATGTCAGGATGGTTTGACCATGGGGCAGGTTCATGGTTTGATGGTTTGAACATGGGGCAAGTTCATGTTTTGATGGTTTGAACATGGGGCAGGTTCATGTTTTGATGGTTTGAACATGGGGCAGGTTCATGTTTTGATGGTTTGAACATGGGGCAGGTTCATGTTTTGATGGTTTGAACATGGGGCAGGTTCATGGTTTGATGGTTTGAACATGGGGCATTATCATGGTTTAAACATGTTGATTTCTGTGGCAGAAACACATTAAGCCAACATATTAGCATAGTTTACTCACCAGAGCAGAGGCTACTTGTTTGGCCATGGTAAATATACGTCTCTCTGTGATCTCACATGGAGGTTCCCCGCCCACACCATCCTGACATAACACACAAAGAGAATCAATTCATACGCAAAATCACAAACAGCTCCTAATTTTAGTATAAATAATGGGCTTGTAGAGACAATGCCTCATGGGCAATGTGGTTCCTACCTGTCTGCACCGCCACAGGAAGCTGAGCAGATCTCTGTTCTCTAGCTCCTCAACAACGGTAACTAGGGGCACACGCAGAGAGACCACGCCCAGAAGCTCCGGTAGGAAGGGGTGTGGCCCCAACTGAGACAAGAAGGAAGCAAAGCCCAGGAAGTTGTGCCTCTCTGTGGCGCTCGCAGAGTCTGAGGGATAGGAGGAGGAGAGGAAGATGAAATTGCCTGCAACATGCTGTGCGAAAATGGCCTTCCCAAGCCTTTGATAAACAACTGCTATGGCTGAATATATTTTGTCTGTATCTCAAAACCTTGAAGCAGACTTGCTGTACCAGTTGGTAATTACATTTCTGAAAGGGAGGTCAGAGAAACAGGTTGTAGAGAGACCAGTTTTACAAAGTAAACAGTTGCTGTAATTATGGTGGTGATTGTCTAACAATCCCCAAGCACCAGCCACACCTATTGAAACCAGGGAAGAAACTGCCTAATGACGCTGTGCCCCCATTCAATGGCTCTTTACAGTGGCTGTTTCCTCACTTTTTGACCATGCTGGAAAGATTGAAGTACCATGCTTTGACCACAAATTCTACTTTACACTAATGTCAACCCTAACTTTAACCCTTACCCTAACCCTAAGTAGTTCTGACTATATCATCACTTTGGTATGCTAATACACTGCTTATAAGCCATTATTAAATAGATTGTTTGAGTAGTAGCTGCTTTTCATCCTCTCACCGTTGAGCACTCGGAGCACAGCGTTCCTGTTGTCCATGCGGGCCCTGTAGAGAGAGACAGCCTTGTCAGAGCGCAGGGAGAAGGCTGTGGGCAGCGAGGCCACTAGGTTGAAGGACTCTGGCAGCCTCTGGCGAGGCAGCTCCCTAGGCTGGACCATAGGGGTGAAAGAAGGTGTCAACACCTGGGGCAGGGGGCTGGACAGGGAGGATGGGATGAAGGTCTTGGGTGGGGGGATAGGGGGGAGAGAGGGAGTCCTCATGGAGAAGGAGAGACGGTTGGAGGAGGGGTGGGAGTGAGTTGATGAGAAGGTAGAGTAGGATGGGGTATCGAGAGCAATAGTCTCATGTTCCAGCGGGTTGATACCCAGGGGAGCTGCGGAGCGGGAGGGGAGGATGAATAGAGAGAGGAGAGGGAGAGGACAGAGAGGGAAGAGAGAGGAAGAGGTTATTGCCTGAAGTTTAGAAGTAGATAGCTACAGTATAATAACAGGTTTGATTCTGTTCATTACTAGCCTGTGCAAATAGAATAAGCGCCTATGTTGTTGACTTAGACAGAAACATACACACGCATTACCTCAAATTACCTACAGTATTTCCCTATGAAAACAGTCTTTCAAAGTCACATCCTTGAGCACAAATATACACACATACACACACACTCACCATCAATGCCGTGCAGTTGTCTTCTGGAGCGCTGTGATCTGGACGTGGCCACGGTGTTCTGTGGTCGGATGCGGTCCACCTTCTCAGGACAGTACCGTAGCAGGATGATGAAGACCAGCACGACCAGGAAGCTAGCCAATAGGAGGATGGGCACGATGATCACTTCTTGCTCGTACACACGGATATCTGAGGAACAGACGTGAGCATTAAGACAACGAAAGATAACTGTGTGTGTAGTGTGTGTGTGTGTAGTGTGTGTGTGTGTGTGTGTGTGTGTGTGTGTGTGTGTGTGTGTGTGTGTGTGTGTGTGTGTGTGTGTGTGTGTGTGTGTGTGTGTGTGTGTGTGTGTGTGTGTGTGTGTGTGCGTGGCGTGTGTAACACTTACTACAGATGGTGTCTCCTGGTTGACAGCGGGAGTCTGCTTCTGACATTGAAGACATTCTAACAACAAAGCAAGGCAGAGTGGGTAAAACATGAGGCCTTGTAGGTTACAACATTGTACAGTACCAGTCTAAAGTTTGGACACCTCCTCATTCAAGGGTTTTCCTTTATTTGACTATTTTCTACATTGTAGAATAATAGCAAAGACTTCAAAACTATGAAATAACATATGGAATCATGTAGAAACCAAAAAAGTGTTAAACAAATCAAAATATATTTTATATTTGAGATTCTTCAAAGTAGCCACCCTTTGCCTTGGGGACAGCTTTGCACACCCTTGGCATTCTTTCAACCAGCTTCAAGAACAACAGTCTATCATTACTTTAAGACATGAAGGTCAGTCAATCCTGCAAATTTAAAGTTTCTTCAAGTGCAGTTGCAAAAACCATCTAGCGCTATGATGAAACTGGCTCTCATGAGGACCACCGCAGGAAAGGAAGACCCAGAGTTACCTCTGCTGCAGAGGATAAGTTCATTAGAGTTCAGAAATTGCAGCCCAAGTAAATGCTTCACAGAGTTTAAGTAACAGACACATCTCAACATCAACTATTCAGAGGAGACAGCGTGAATCAGGCCTTCATAGTTGAATTGCTACTAAACCACTACTAAAGGACACCAATAAGAAGAAGAGACTTGCTTGGCCCAAGAATCACGAGCAATGGACATGAGACTGGTGGAAATCTGTCCTGTGGTCTGATGAGTCCAAATTTGATATTTTTGGTTCTAACCGCCGTATCTTTGTGAGATGCAGAGTAGGTGAACGGATGATCTCCGCATGTGTGGTTCCCACCATGAAGCATGGAGGAGGAGGTGTGATAGTGCTTTGCTGGTGACACTGTCAGTGATTTATTTAGAATTCAAGGCACACTTAACCACTATGTGTACCACAGCATTCTGCAGCGATACACCATCGCATCTGGTTTGCGCTTAGTGGGACTATCATTTGTTTTTGAACAGGACAATGACCCAACACACCTCCAGGCTGTGTAAGGGCTATTTGACCAAGAAAGAGAGTGATGGAGTGCTACATCCGAAAACCTGTCCTCCACAATCACCGTCCACAACCCAATTGAGATGGTTTGGAATGAGTTGGACCGCAGAGTGAAGACAAAGCAGCCAACAAGTGCTCACCATATCTGGGAACTCCTTCAAGACTGTTGGAAAAGCATTCCTCATGAAGTTGGTTGAGAGAATGCCAAGAGTGTGCAAAGCAGTCATCAAGGCAAAGGGTGACAACTTTGAAGAATCTCAAACATAAAATATATTTTGATTTGTTTAACAGTTTTTTGGTTACTACATGATTCCATATGTGATTCCAACCTTTTTTTGTCTTCACTATTATTTTACAATGTAGAAAATAGTCAAAATAAAGAAAACCCCCTTGAATGAGTAGGCGTGTCCAAACTGGTACCGTATGTCAAGAGGTGACATTACATTTCTTGATCACAGTGCATAACCAATGTAATTGGTTAAATGGTTGACATTGAGTCCTTTTTTAGACCTTCCCAGGGGAACTGTGCTGAGATTTCCCACGTTTACTTTGTCTTGAACTTTCACATTTCAACCGAGTCATGTTGCTTCTGAAATCCTGTACGAATCACTGGTTCAATCAGGTTTAAAACAAGGTTTCAATGGCAGGCGGCTCAGTGCCTGGGAGAGGAATATTCACGTAACACATCCTCTGTTTATTTTTTTCCCATGATGAAAGGTCACACTTACACACATAACCTGCTTAAACATTAAAACACAAGAACGGATGAATCACATGAATGATGAACAACATCGTCCTCACATGATGGCCAGTAATAGTGAGTTTCAGATCCTCTGTTTATAGTGGACTAACTAGATCAGATCCTGTGATGTGAATTAAGACTGAAATTGGACTTCTGTTTTATCCCAACACCTCCTCCAAAAGAGAAACAAACAAGGAAAATAAATCTCCCTAATCACATGTTTGTGTCAGTGCAGTGATTATTTAACTTGTCCAGCTGCATTTTTTTCAACCAGGTAAAGCACAATGACACACACCCATAGACAAACCGGTAAAACACACTCAGCAGAGGAACACAAACAATCTCTATCTCGTATATACAGTAATACAGTAATGGAACCAATATCTAGTTCAGAGAAATCAATATAAAACAATCACATAGACAAAGTAAACACACAGTGTAGTCAGTCATCTTACCTCTCTCCCTCTGTGTGCCTCAGACCTTGAGAAATAAACCTTAACAATCCAGTGATATAATCCTTGGCCCTTTCCGTCACAGAAACCAACAAATTTCATACATTTTCCCTGTTGTGTCAGTGTGTGTAGTCCAGGGTTAGTGTCGTGGTTTCTCTCCCATTCTCTCTCCTCTCAAGGGGATTGTGAGGCTCCAGGGATTACTGTTGTGTGTCAGTGTGTGTAGTCCAGGGTTAATGTTGTGGTTTCTCTCCCATTCTCTCTCCTCTCAGGGGGATTGTGAGGCTCCAGGGATAACTGTGTTGTGTAGCTCTGTGTTTGTCTAAGTCACACATTCAGTGTTGTCTCAACTCCGCCCTCTTCACCTGCACTACATCCATCTTTCTCTCCCATCGTTTCTCACTCCATTTCCTCCCCCTCTCCCCCTTTTCCTCATCCAGGGAGTCTATCGTAATGTTGTTACACCAGTTTAGTGGATGTATTTCTCTCCCTCTGTAGAAGTTATTTCCCTCATTCTGTCTTGACCTGTCAAACTCTTGTTGTGTTTGCTAACCCTTCGCCATCTCTCTTTTGACCTGGGGAAACAGGTTCTTCCACTTCTTTCCAGTCTATTTTCTGTCCTCTTCCTTTTGTTTCACATATCTGGCATTTTCTCTCACCCTAGCTGGCAACAAATGTTCCTAAAGCCTTGCTTGTCCTTAAATATGAATGTCAGGTTTCTTTCTGTGGCAGTAAAAATGATTAGTGAACAGACAGTCATCTATCTATTTCAAATAATAATTTTCAGTCCGATTTAGAAAATAGACAACTTCAAATCATATCGATTATATTTATTCATCTTAATGAATTCCATATGTGACAGGTTTCAAGTCCCAGTCACGTCCCAGTTTCATGTTTCAAGTCACAGTTTGGCAGCAGTAGGCTGGGGTCCCATCCACTTCTCTCCTAGAAGACACAAGGATATGATTGGATAAGGTCTACACTGAGGTGAATCTTGATGGGCTCAAAGAGATGACAGTAATGATATAGGAACCAATATTCTAAACAATAGAATCTACCATATCTAGCAACCAGGAAGCAATAATGCAACAATGATAACTGTCTCGAGTTGAGTGATTACATACCTAGATAAATCTGTCAAAAGGTTGTGAGGTGCATGACATAAAACGTGTACAATGACATGTGACGTATTACAATAAGATGTACAGTATTGATTGCAGTCCCGTGTAGATCAGTTGGTAGAAAATGGTGCCAGGACTGTGGGTTCGATTCCCAAGGAGACCAGCACAAAAAAAATATTAAAATGTATGCACTCACTACTTACTGTAAGTTGCTCTGGATAAGAGCGTCTGCTAAATGATGTGAAATGCCAAATTGCTGTAAGTATATAGCCTATGGTAATTGTTATCATCTTAAAGGTTGATTTTGGACACAAAACGGTCGAACTCCGCCCCTTTCTCAATTTGGGGTGTGACTTTGGTGGTTCGCCGATGTGTCATTCTGGTCATGCGCGCCCGCGACCAACTTGGCTAGTTCATTACCTAAGCTAGCCACTGTAGCTAGCCAGTAACTCCTCCAGTATGTGTTGATGTAATATCACAGGATTCATTTTTGGACAGAAGATATAGAGATCGGTAAAAAATGGCCCTTCTGTAGCTAAATATTGTATTCATCCAATTTGTTTTTAAGCATTACATCCCCTGGTATGATGGTGGATTGATAAGTCATATTGGTTAAAGTAAATTCTATAATATGCTATTTGTGAATATTCTGATGCATCCGAAGTGGGAGTTTATGCAGGAACATGACACCTTATGATGCCAGAGTAAGTGTGGGCTCACCTATGCAGTCGGCAATAAGCTCAAACCGGTCAGAGCCAAAGAACACCTCCGCCTTTCCATTCACATGACACACAGCCAGAGGAAAACCAAAGGCCTGAGGTAGAGAGTAGAGACAAGGTGAGATAGAGAAAGAAGTGAATGTACTGATACTGATGTCCACTCCCACACTGATGGCTGCTATTGTCATTAACAGCCATCTAAACCATCTACATGTATGGGGTGGGGTTGGTTGGGAGGGAACAGGGAGAGGAGGGGGAGACACTGACCCTATGGTCCAGTGCTTCCTGGGTGGATCTCTTCAGCTTGTCTTTGATTTCCTTAGAGGTGGACAGTTTCAGCAGCTCTTCCACCTCACTGGCTGAGAGCCCTGCCTTCATGGCTGCCTGGAAAAAAACACGAATCACATTAAAAACAAACAACCTGCAATGTTCAAATCCACGACGCCACTATCTACCCAGACCCAATCTCAAAATGCTCTAGGAGGATTATGCCCCCCAGCACTCAGGGATTGTGATCTTGAGAACAATGGCATTAGTGTTGGAAGATAACACATGTTTAACACTTTAGTAAAATGCACATTTTTCAGATATTATGTGAAAGGCACATGGGAAAAACACGAGACAGATGATGAATGGAGAGAAGCCTTGAATTCAAGCTCAGTGACTTGAGTACATTCTGGTACCTCAGAGAGTGATGCAGGCTGGGTAATGTCTTTGTCTTGGCTCCAGATCCTCATCCACAGCTCCCGTGACACCTGCTCTACCTGCTTATCTCCTCCCACCTCCCTCTCCTGTACCGCCGCCACAAAGCGCATGGCAGACAGCGAGCCTGGGACAGACAAATACATGGTTGCAAGAGAATAATGTGGTGACCGTGAGGCCAGCAAGGAGTTTATTTTGCTTGATGGCGAGGCACAAAAAGGTTCATAGAGACCATACAGAGCAGTGTATTAGGTTCATAGGGATAAAGCTCATTGATAATATAGAACAGACATGTTGAAAGCACAGATGTTTTTCTCCTTGAGTGTCCCCAACAGACAGCAGTACTCAATGGAATGTTGAGCTACCAAATCTTGCTCTACTACACTGAGGCCAAGACCTGTTAAAGATGCTGTTTGATCTACATTAGGAAACCTTCATTGATCTTTAAGATATGTTAAGATACATTCTATATAAGAAACAGTACTGGCATATTAGTGCTGTTCCCACCCTATGTGAACATATATCCAATAGCGCTGTTATAAGCTTGGCAAAATAGGCTACTGGCATATTTACATAAAGGACATGCAGGGGGGTGCACCTTTTTCGAACATGGCCTCAAAGGGGTCAGCAGGGGGACTGATGGGGACCTGGAAGTACTGGGCTAGACGGTGCAGGTCTGTGGTCATATACAGGAACTTGTTTGGGACCAGACCTGGGGGCTTATTACCTGGAATACAGGATAAAAGTACAGACTTTACGTCACAATGCAGATGACTCATCATAATGACTTAATGGCTGACTGACAACATGTGCAATGTAAACATAACAATCCATCCATAGCCTATTGTGAAGCCTGGTTTGTGTGATGTTGATCTTAGCTACTTACCTGATCCTTGCATGATGCCACCCAAGAACGCAGGACGTAGTTTAAGGTCAATGTTCCACACATTTCTGTAACGGCACATGACCTCAAGATCGGATACATGCATGCACAATGATTAATCAATGCATATAACTCTACCTCTGAAATAAAAAAATGTACAATCTAAAGACACTAACCTCAAAGCCAAGCCATGAGTAGGGAGAGACCACGTCATAAAACAGTTCAATCACTTTCCTGGAACTTGCCATCTGAATGATTTTATTTCGTTATTACTTAAATATTATTATTATAATTATTTATTATTGAAATATTACACATCAATACAGGGACATTCCTGTGAACACAATGATTTTCTATTTTTTATAATAGAACACCAGGCAACTGGTGTGTGGATACAGTTAGCTAGTTGTAACATACCTGTAACATTGTCATTGCATTGCAAGTAAAAACGTTCCTGTAGCCACAAACACTTAGTTATAACGTTATTTTGAGGAGTAAATTAATTATTTGCACGTTACCTTTGACCACCAGCTGGCTGTCTGTCTGTTGAAGAAAAAACTGTGTCAAAGTTCAACCATTGAAAACAATCAAATGCACTTTACACTCGGATTGTTTTCAAGTTTAGAAATGTGCACATATGCACCAAGAGTCCATTGAAATTACCCGTGCAAAAGTCAAACCAGTTGTTATCTTTGTTCTTTCGTTTATTATTTCAAGGGTACATGTAACCTACCGATAAAGACACTCAACTGGAGCTGCTTTAAATAACCCGGATATAATAACTTGCAGTCTAGGGCCCAGTGCTTCTGGGTCATGGCCAGAAAGGGATACATTGTGTTAAATTACATCTAAAGTAGTTTTTTCCATAGCTAATCTTAATCCTTTTCCTAACTTTAACCTAATTCTCCCAACCTGTTGCGTAAGATCTCCTTCCCTGCTACGAAAAGTAAATTCTAGTCAATTGTGACATAAACTGTTTTATATCTAGTCAAAATCGTGTAGGCTTACTTTCTA
The DNA here is from genome assembly GCF_057628025.1 of Oncorhynchus mykiss. NCBI lineage: Eukaryota > Metazoa > Chordata > Actinopteri > Salmoniformes > Salmonidae > Oncorhynchus > Oncorhynchus mykiss. Next base: position 22,795,412 of record NC_143024.1, read on the forward strand.
TATTCTTCTTCTTAAATCTTGAACGATAGGTGCATACAACGCCACCTACTGTATTGGATGGAGCGTGAGGCTAGTCACGAGACCGTACCTATACCACAAGACATTATTCTACCGCTCTGCTTGTTTTGATTAAAAAACACTGACCTAATAATAGTTTGCCGCCATCCACGAAAAAATATAAACGCGGCATGTTAAGTTCTGGTCCCATGTTTCATGAGCTGTGTTAGTGAGTATTTTATCCTTTGTCAAGATAATCAATTCACTTATCGCAGTTGCTAGCTGTGCTACTAGAGATCCTGGTTCGATTCCAGTCTCTTTCGCAGACAGTCGCTACTGGGAGACTATGGGGAGGCGCATAATTGGACAAGCGTCGAGGGTTTGCACGCTGACGGGCGTATGCACGCTGACACGGTCGCCAGGAGTACGGTGTTTACTCCAACATATTTGATCTTCAACTAGTTGTCATAAATCACCTGAATATTGACGTTCAACTAGTTGTCATAAACCACCTGAATATTGATCTTCAACTAGTAGTATTAAACCACCTGAATATTGATCTTCAACTAGTTGTCATAAACCACCTGAATATTGATCTTCAACTAGTTGTCATAAACCACCTGAATATTGATCTTCAACTAGTTGTCATAAACCACCTGAATACTGATCTTCAACTAGTTGTCATAAACCACCTGAATATTGATCTTCAACTAGTTGTCATAAACCACCTGAATATTGATCTTCAACTAGTTGTCATAAACCACCTGAATATTGATCTTCAACTAGTTGTCATAAACCACCTGAATACTGATCTTCAACTAGTTGTCATAAACCACCTGAATATTGATCTTCAACTAGTTGTCATAAACCACCTGAATATTGATCTTCAACTAGTAGTCATAAACCACCTGAATATTGATCTTCAACTAGTTGTCATAAACCACCTGAATACTGATCTTCAACTAGTAGTATTAAACCACCTGAATATTGATCTTCAACTAGTAGTATTAAACCACCTGAATACTGATCTTCAACTAGTTGTCATAAACCACCTGAATATTGATCTTCAACTAGTTGTCATAAACCACCTAAATACTGATCTTCAACTAGTTGTCATAAACCACATGAATACTGATCTTCAACTAGTTGTCATAAACCACCTGAATACTGATCTTCAACTAGTTGTCATAAACCACCTAAATACTGATCTTCAACTAGTTGTCATAAACCACCTGAATATTGATCTTCAACTAGTTGTCATAAACCACCTGAATATTGATCTTCAACTAGTAGTCATAAACCACCTGAATATTGATCTTCAACTAGTAGTCATAAACCACCTGAATATTGATCTTCAACTAGTTGTCATAAACCACCTGAATATTGATCTTCAACTAGTTGTCATAAACCACCTGAATACTGATCTTCAACTAGTTGTCATAAACCACCTGAATACTGATCTTCAACTAGTTGTCATAAACCACCTGAATACTGATCTTCAACTAGTAGTATTAAACCACCTGAATACTGATCTTCAACTAGTTGTCATAAACCACCTGAATATTGATGTTCAACTAGTTGTCATAAACCACCTGAATATTGATCTTCAACTAGTTGTCATAAACCACCTGAATATTGATCTTCAACTAGTTGTCATAAACCACCTGAATATTGATCTTCAACTAGTTGTCATAAACCACCTGAATATTGATCTTCAACTAGTTGTCATAAACCACCTGAATATTGATCTTCAACTAGTTGTCATAAACCACCTGAATACTGATCTTCAACTAGTTGTCATAAACAACCTGAATATTGATCTTCAACTAGTTGTCATAAACCACCTAAATACTGATCTTCAACTAGTTGTCATAAACCACATGAATACTGATCTTCAACTAGTTGTCATAAACCACCTGAATACTGATCTTCAACTAGTTGTCATAAACCACCTAAATACTGATCTTCAACTAGTTGTCATAAACCACCTGAATATTGATCTTCAACTAGTTGTCATAAACCACCTGAATATTGATCTTCAACTAGTAGTCATAAACCACCTGAATATTGATCTTCAACTAGTAGTCATAAACCACCTGAATATTGATCTTCAACTAGTTGTCATAAACCACCTGAATATTGATCTTCAACTAGTTGTCATAAACCACCTGAATACTGATCTTCAACTAGTTGTCATAAACCACCTGAATACTGATCTTCAACTAGTTGTCATAAACCACCTGAATACTGATCTTCAACTAGTAGTATTAAACCACCTGAATACTGATCTTCAACTAGTTGTCATAAACCACCTGAATATTGATGTTCAACTAGTTGTCATAAACCACCTGAATATTGATCTTCAACTAGTTGTCATAAACCACCTGAATATTGATCTTCAACTAGTTGTCATAAACCACCTGAATATTGATCTTCAACTAGTTGTCATAAACCACCTGAATACTGATCTTCAACTAGTAGTCATAAACCACCTGAATATTGATCTTCAACTAGTTGTCATAAACCACCTGAATATTGATCTTCAACTAGTTGTCATAAACCACCTGAATATTGATCTTCAACTAGTTGTCATAAACCACCTGAATATTGATCTTCAACTAGTTGTCATAAACCACCTGAATATTGATGTTCAACTAGTTGTCATAAACCACCTGAATATTGATCTTCAACTAGTAGTATTAAACCACCTGAATACTGATCTTCAACTAGTAGTATTAAACCACCTGAATACTGATCTTCAACTAGTAGTATTAAACCACCTGAATACTGATCTTCAACTAGTTGTCATAAACCACCTGAATATTGATCTTCAACTAGTTGTCATAAACCACCTGAATATTGATCTTCAACTAGTAGTCATAAACCACCTGAATATTGATCTTCAACTAGTAGTATTAAACCACCTGAATACTGATCTTCAACTAGTTGTCATAAACCACCTGAATATTGATCTTCAACTAGTTGTCATAAACCACCTGAATATTGATCTTCAACTAGTTGTCATAAACCACCTGAATATTGATCTTCAACTAGTTGTCATAAACCACCTGAATACTGATCTTCAACTAGTTGTCATAAACCACCTGAATACTGATCTTCAACTAGTTGTCATAAACCACCTGAATACTGATCTTCAACTAGTTGTCATAAACCACCTGAATACTGATCTTCAACTAGTTGTCATAAACCACCTGAATACTGATCTTCAACTAGTTGTCATAAACCACCTGAATACTGATCTTCAACTAGTTGTCATAAACCACCTGAATACTGATCTTCAACTAGTTGTCATAAACCACCTGAATACTGATCTTCAACTAGTAGTATTAAACCACCTGAATACTGATCTTCAACTAGTTGTCATAAACCACCTGAATATTGATGTTCAACTAGTTGTCATAAACCACCTGAATATTGATCTTCAACTAGTTGTCATAAACCACCTGAATATTGATCTTCAACTAGTTGTCATAAACCACCTGAATATTGATCTTCAACTAGTTGTCATAAACCACCTGAATATTGATCTTCAACTAGTTGTCATAAACCACCTGAATACTGATCTTCAACTAGTAGTCATAAACCACCTGAATCTTCAACTAGTTGTCATAAACCACCTGAATATTGATCTTCAACTAGTTGTCATAAACCACCTGAATATTGATCTTCAACTAGTTGTCATAAACCACCTGAATATTGATCTTCAACTAGTTGTCATAAACCTCCTGAATATTGATCTTCAACTAGTTGTCATAAACCACCTGAATATTGATCTTCAACTAGTAGTATTAAACCACCTGAATACTGATCTTCAACTAGTAGTATTAAACCACCTGAATACTGATCTTCAACTAGTAGTATTAAACCACCTGAATACTGATCTTCAACTAGTTGTCATAAACCACCTGAATATTGATATTCAACTAGTTGTCATAAACCACCTGAATATTGATCTTCAACTAGTAGTCATAAACCACCTGAATGTTGATCTTCAACTAGTAGTATTAAACCACCTGAATACTGATCTTCAACTAGTTGTCATAAACCACCTGAATATTGATCTTCAACTAGTTGTCATAAACCACCTGAATATTGATCTTCAACTAGTTGTCATAAACCACCTGAATATTGATCTTCAACTAGTTGTCATAAACCACCTGAATACTGATCTTCAACTAGTTGTCATAAACCACCTGAATACTGATCTTCAACTAGTTGTCATAAACCACCTGAATACTGATCTTCAACTAGTTGTCATAAACCACCTGAATACTGATCTTCAACTAGTTGTCATAAACCACCTGAATACTGATCTTCAACTAGTTGTCATAAACCACCTGAATACTGATCTTCAACTAGTTGTCATAAACCACCTGAATACTGATCTTCAACTAGTTCTCATAAACCACCTGAATACTGATCTTCAACTAGTAGTATTAAACCACCTGAATACTGATCTTCAACTAGTTGTCATAAACCACCTGAATATTGATGTTCAACTAGTTGTCATAAACCACCTGAATATTGATCTTCAACTAGTTGTCATAAACCACCTGAATATTGATCTTCAACTAGTTGTCATAAACCACCTGAATATTGATCTTCAACTAGTTGTCATAAACCACCTGAATATTGATCTTCAACTAGTTGTCATAAACCACCTGAATACTGATCTTCAACTAGTAGTCATAAACCACCTGAATCTTCAACTAGTTGTCATAAACCACCTGAATATTGATCTTCAACTAGTTGTCATAAACCACCTGAATATTGATCTTCAACTAGTTGTCATAAACCACCTGAATATTGATCTTCAACTAGTTGTCATAAACCACCTGAATATTGATCTTCAACTAGTTGTCATAAACCACCTGAATATTGATCTTCAACTAGTAGTATTAAACCACCTGAATACTGATCTTCAACTAGTAGTATTAAACCACCTGAATACTGATCTTCAACTAGTAGTATTAAACCACCTGAATACTGATCTTGAACTAGTTGTCATAAACCACCTGAATATTGATCTTCAACTAGTTGTCATAAACCACCTGAATATTGATCTTCAACTAGTAGTCATAAACCACCTGAATATTGATCTTCAACTAGTAGTATTAAACCACCTGAATACTGATCTTCAACTAGTTGTCATAAACCACCTGAATATTGATCTTCAACTAGTTGTCATAAACCACCTGAATATTGATCTTCAACTAGTTGTCATAAACCACCTGAATATTGATCTTCAACTAGTTGTCATAAACCACCTGAATACTGATCTTCAACTAGTTGTCATAAACCACCTGAATACTGATCTTCAACTAGTTGTCATAAACCACCTGAATACTGATCTTCAACTAGTTGTCATAAACCACCTGAATACTGATCTTCAACTAGTTGTCATAAACCACCTGAATACTGATCTTCAACTAGTTGTCATAAACCACCTGAATACTGATCTTCAACTAGTTGTCATAAACCACCTGAATATTGATCTTCAACTAGTTGTCATAAACCACCTGAATATTGATCTTCAACTAGTAGTCATAAACCACCTGAATATTGATCTTCAACTAGTAGTATTAAACCACCTGAATACTGATCTTCAACTAGTTGTCATAAACCACCTGAATATTGATCTTCAACTAGTTGTCATAAACCACCTGAATACTGATCTTCAACTAGTTGTCATAAACCACCTGAATATTGATCTTCAACTAGTAGTATTAAACCACCTGAATACTGATCTTCAACTAGTTGTCATAAACCACCTGAATACTGATCTTCAACTAGTTGTCATAAACCACCTGAATACTGATCTTCAACTAGTTGTCATAAACCACCTGAATATTGATCTTCAACTAGTAGTATTAAACCACCTGAATACTGATCTTCAACTAGTTGTCATAAACCACCTGAATACTGATCTTCAACTAGTTGTCATAAACCACCTGAATACTGATGTTCAACTAGTTGTCATAAACCACCTGAATACTGATCTTCAACTAGTTGTCATAAACCACCTGAATACTGATCTTCAACTAGTTGTCATAAACCACCTGAATACTGATCTTCAACTAGTTGTCATAAACCACCTGAATATTGATCTTCAACTAGTAGTATTAAACCACCTGAATACTGATCTTCAACTAGTTGTCATAAACCACCTGAATACTGATCTTCAACTAGTTGTCATAAACCACCTGAATACTGATCTTCAACTAGTTGTCATAAACCACCTGAATATTGATCTTCAACTAGTTGTCATAAACCACCTGAATATTGATCTTCAACTAGTTGTCATAAACCACCTGAATACTGATCTTCAACTAGTAGTATTAAACCACCTGAATATTGATATTCAACTAGTTGTCATAAACCACCTGAATACTGATCTTCAACTAGTAGTATTAAACCACATGAATATTGATCTTCAACTAGTTGTCATAAACCACCTGAATATTGATGTTCAACTAGTTGTCATAAACCACCTGAATATTGATCTTCAACTAGTTGTCATAAACCACCTGAATATTGATGTTCAACTAGTTGTCATAAACCACCTGAATATTGATCTTCAACTAGTTGTCATAAACCACCTGAATACTGATCTTCAACTAGTAGTATTAAACCACCTGAATACTGATCTTCAACTAGTTGTCATAAACCACCTGAATACTGATCTTCAACTAGTTGTCATAAACCACCTGAATACTGATCTTCAACTAGTAGTATTAAACCACCTGAATACTGATCTTCAACTAGTAGTCATAAACCACCTGAATATTGATGTTCAACTAGTTGTCATAAACCACCTGAATACTGATCTTCAACTAGTTGTCATAAACCACCTGAATACTGATCTTCAACTAGTAGTATTAAACCACATGAATATTGATCTTCAACTAGTTGTCATAAACCACCTGAATACTGATCTTCAACTAGTTGTCATAAACCACCTGAATATTGATGTTCAACTAGTTGTCATAAACCACCTGAATATTGATCTTCAACTAGTTGTCATAAACCACCTGAATACTGATCTTCAACTAGTAGTATTAAACCACCTGAATATTGATCTTCAACTAGTTGTCATAAACCACCTGAATATTGATCTTCAACTAGTTGTCATAAACCACATGAATATTGATCTTCAACTAGTTGTCATAAACCACCTGAATATTGATGTTCAACTAGTTGTCATAAACCACCTGAATATTGATCTTCAACTAGTTGTCATAAACCACCTGAACACTGATCTTCAACTAGTTGTCATAAACCACCTGAATACTGATCTTCAACTAGTTGTCATAAACCACCTGAATACTGATCTTCAACTAGTAGTATTAAACCACCTGAATATTGATCTTCAACTAGTTGTCATAAACCACCTGAATATTGATCTTCAACTAGTAGTATTAAACCATCTGAATACTGATCTTCAACTAGTAGTATTTAACCACCTGAATATTGATCTTCAACTAGTAGTATTAAACCACCTGAATACTGATCTTCAACTAGTAGTATTAAACCACCTGAATATTGATCTTCAACTAGTAGTATTAAACCACCTGAATACTGATCTTCAACTAGTTGTCATAAACCACCTGAATATTGATCTTCAACTAGTTGTCATGAACCACCTGAATATTGATCTTCAACTAGTTGTCATAAACCACCTGAATACTGATCTTCAACTAGTTGTCATAAACCACCTGAATATTGATCTTCAACTAGTTGTCATAAACCACCTGAATATTGATCTTCAACTAGTTGTCATAAACCACCTGAATACTGATCTTCAACTAGTAGTCATAAACCACCTGAATCTTCAACTAGTTGTCATAAACCACCTGAATATTGATCTTCAACTAGTTGTCATAAACCACCTGAATATTGATCTTCAACTAGTTGTCATAAACCACCTGAATATTGATCTTCAACTAGTTGTCATAAACCACCTGAATATTGATCTTCAACTAGTTGTCATAAACCACCTGAATATTGATCTTCAACTAGTAGTATTAAACCACCTGAATACTGATCTTCAACTAGTAGTATTAAACCACCTGAATACTGATCTTCAACTAGTAGTATTAAACCACCTGAATACTGATCTTCAACTAGTTGTCATAAACCACCTGAATATTGATCTTCAACTAGTTGTCATAAACCACCTGAATATTGATCTTCAACTAGTAGTCATAAACCACCTGAATATTGATCTTCAACTAGTAGTATTAAACCACCTGAATACTGATCTTCAACTAGTTGTCATAAACCACCTGAATATTGATCTTCAACTAGTTGTCATAAACCACCTGAATATTGATCTTCAACTAGTTGTCATAAACCACCTGAATACTGATCTTCAACTAGTTGTCATAAACCACCTGAATACTGATCTTCAACTAGTTGTCATAAACCACCTGAATACCGATCTTCAACTAGTTGTCATAAACCACCTGAATACTGATCTTCAACTAGTTGTCATAAACCACCTGAATACTGATCTTCAACTAGTTGTCATAAACCACCTGAATACTGATCTTCAACTAGTTGTCATAAACCACCTGAATACTGATCTTCAACTAGTTGTCATAAACCACCTGAATATTGATCTTCAACTAGTTGTCATAAACCACCTGAATATTGATCTTCAACTAGTAGTCATAAACCACCTGAATATTGATCTTCAACTAGTAGTATTAAACCACCTGAATACTGATCTTCAACTAGTTGTCATAAACCACCTGAATATTGATCTTCAACTAGTTGTCATAAACCACCTGAATACTGATCTTCAACTAGTTGTCATAAACCACCTGAATATTGATCTTCAACTAGTAGTATTAAACCACCTGAATACTGATCTTCAACTAGTTGTCATAAACCACCTGAATACTGATCTTCAACTAGTTGTCATAAACCACCTGAATACTGATCTTCAACTAGTTGTCATAAACCACCTGAATATTGATCTTCAACTAGTAGTATTAAACCACCTGAATACTGATCTTCAACTAGTTGTCATAAACCACCTGAATACTGATCTTCAACTAGTTGTCATAAACCACCTGAATACTGATGTTCAACTAGTTGTCATAAACCACCTGAATACTGATCTTCAACTAGTTGTCATAAACCACCTGAATACTGATCTTCAACTAGTTGTCATAAACCACCTGAATACTGATCTTCAACTAGTTGTCATAAACCACCTGAATATTGATCTTCAACTAGTAGTATTAAACCACCTGAATACTGATCTTCAACTAGTTGTCATAAACCACCTGAATACTGATCTTCAACTAGTTGTCATAAACCACCTGAATACTGATCTTCAACTAGTTGTCATAAACCACCTGAATATTGATCTTCAACTAGTTGTCATAAACCACCTGAATATTGATCTTCAACTAGTAGTATTAAACCACCTGAATATTGATCTTCAACTAGTTGTCATAAACCACCTGAATACTGATCTTCAACTAGTAGTATTAAACCACATGAATATTGATCTTCAACTAGTTGTCATAAACCACCTGAATATTGATGTTCAACTAGTTGTCATAAACCACCTGAATATTGATCTTCAACTAGTTGTCATAAACCACCTGAATATTGATGTTCAACTAGTTGTCATAAACCACCTGAATATTGATCTTCAACTAGTTGTCATAAACCACCTGAATACTGATCTTCAACTAGTAGTATTAAACCACCTGAATACTGATCTTCAACTAGTTGTCATAAACCACCTGAATACTGATCTTCAACTAGTTGTCATAAACCACCTGAATACTGATCTTCAACTAGTAGTATTAAACCACCTGAATACTGATCTTCAACTAGTAGTCATAAACCACCTGAATATTGATGTTCAACTAGTTGTCATAAACCACCTGAATACTGATCTTCAACTAGTTGTCATAAACCACCTGAATACTGATCTTCAACTAGTAGTATTAAACCACATGAATATTGATCTTCAACTAGTTGTCATAAACCACCTGAATATTGATGTTCAACTAGTTGTCATAAACCACCTGAATATTGATCTTCAACTAGTTGTCATAAACCACCTGAATACTGATCTTCAACTAGTAGTATTAAACCACCTGAATATTGATCTTCAACTAGTTGTCATAAACCACCTGAATATTGATCTTCAACTAGTTGTCATAAACCACATGAATATTGATCTTCAACTAGTTGTCATAAACCACCTGAATATTGATGTTCAACTAGTTGTCATAAACCACCTGAATACTGATCTTCAACTAGTTGTCATAAACCACCTGAATATTGATCTTCATTTGTTTTTTCTTGAAGGTTGTGTCATCTTTAAAAATGTATTTTTATATCAAGAACATTTTCAACCATCCAGCACAGATCTGTTTGGCCAAATCTCCTGGAGAGAAAGCAGGATTTTCTTTCCATCCCTATTTTAAAGAGATTGATCCCAAATGACAAAATATTGTCTCCTTACCTTCAAAGCAGTCTATGGACAAGCAGATTCCAATCTATGATTTGGTTACCCACTACCATCAACCATTAATAGTAACATTTCCTGTGCAGAGCCTTGATGTAGTGTTAACACTCCTCTCCATGTGTCTCATACAACTTTCCACCTGATAACATGGATCAATCCCAGCTTCCAACCGTCCCACTGTTTTTAGCATTTGCCTGTCTCTCTACCTCATTTAATTACTGTGTCAAAGTGTCAAACTACCTAAAACTGTGTACAGAAAACATGTTAGCATTCTTCACATTACCTACCCCAAAAAAGTAACAACGTAGTCAAATTTGGAGTGTTCATTTAATGTTCAAAGCATCCTGAATAAACCTAATTTTCCACCCTGGTAATAGGCCTAAGCCATGTCAAAATACATAGAATTTCAGGATATTCACTTTAAAACAGTAAACCCCCAGTCCCTCGTCTATGGATTGGCCAGGGGGCAGTGACATTCACATAGCAAATCTCACTCCAAACTGTCTTCAAATGTGGCAGCCCTGAATTGTTACAATGCTCTAAAATAGTAAAATAGTAATACATATTGCATGACTTCGTTATCATACATTTACTACAATGATGTACACATATTAACATTGAAAATATTCTAAAATAATATATCTGTATTACTTGCTATGAAAGCATACATTTCAACATTTTACAGCTTGTACAGTGCATTTGGAAAGTATTCAGACCCCTTTACTTTTTTCACATTTTGTTACGTTACAGCCTTATTCTAAAATGGATTAAATATTTGTTTTTCTCATCAATCTAAGCACAATATCCCATGATGATAAAGTGAAAATACCTTATTTATATTTGTATTCAGACCCTTTGCTATGAGATGCAAAATTGAGCTCAAGTGCATCCTGTTTCCATTGATCATCTTTAAGATGTTTTTTACAACTTGATTGGAGTCCACCTGTGGTAAATTCAATTGATTGGACATGATTTGGAAAGACACCTGTCTGTCTATATAAGGTCCCACAGTTGACAGTGCATGTCAGAGCAAAAACCAAGCCATGAGGTCGAAAGGGATAGTCCGTAGAGCTCCGAGACAGGATTGGGTCGAGGGACAGATCTGGGGAAGGATACTAAAACATTTCTGCAGCATTGAAGGTCCACCAAGAACACAGTGACCTCCATCTTTCTGAAATGGAAGAAGTTTGGAAGCAACAAGACTCTTCCAAGAGCTGGCTGCCTGGCCAAACTGAGCAATCAGGGGAGAAGGGCCTTGGTCATGGAGGTGAACCTCAACCCGATGGTCCCTCTGTGACAGAGCTCCAGAGTTCCTCTGTGGAGATGGGAGAACCTTCCAGAAGGACAACTGTCTCTGCAATACTCCACCTAGAAGGCCTTTGTGGTAGAGTGGCCAAACCGAAGCAACTCCTCAGTAATAAGCACATGACAGCCCGCTTGGAGTTTGCCAAAAGGCACCTAAAGGACTATTAGACTATGAAAAAACAAGATTCTCTGGTTTGCTGAAACCAAGATTGAACTATTTGGCCTGAATGCCAAGCGTCACATCTGGAGGAAACCTGGCACCCTCCCTACGGTGAAGCATGGTGGTGCCAGTATCATGCTGTGGGGATGTTTTTCAGCGACAGGGACTGGGAGACTAGTAAGGATCGAGGGAAAGATGAACAGAGTAAAGTACAGAGAGATCCTTGATGAAAACCTGCTCCAGAGTGCTCAGGACCTCAGACTGGGGTGAAGGTTCACCTTCTAACAGGACAATGACCCTTAGCACACAGCCAAGACAAAGCAGGAGTGGCTTCAGGACAAGTCTCTGAATGTCCTTGAGTTGCCCAGCCAGAGCCCGGACTTGAACCCGATCGAACATCTCTGCAGAGACCTGAAAATAACAGCTGTAATGGCTGTCAAAGGTGCTTCAACAAAGTACTGAATTTGCAAAAATATCTAAAAACCTGTTTTTACTTTGTCATTATGGGGTACTGTGTGTAGATTGATGAGGGGGAAAAACTATTTCATCAATTTTAGAATAAGGCTGTAACGTAACAAAACGTGGAAAAAGTCAAGGGGTCTGAATACTTTCCGAATGCACTGTACATACAAAGTATCCACTTGGTTATTACTCAAATATACACATAATTCTGTCTGCCTACGTATTCTCCTGGGGACTGGAGTAGTCTTTGACCTCTGTGGAGCCCAGGTTGTCTGTGGGCGGAAAGCTGGGTTCAGGGGGCTTGTAGGCCAACTCACTGAAAGAAAAAAAAAACATCTGTCTGTCTGTCTGTCCATCCATCTGTCTGATTTGTCCGTTCTCTGTAGTGTCTTACCTCTCTCCATCTCTCTCTGTAGCAGCCTGGAGAGGGAGACAAAAACCAACAGGGGTGGTCAGTATTTCCCAAAAACATATCAATTAGATATTCAGTGATAAAAGAGAAAGTGCTTCCATCTTCAGTATGGGTTACCTTGGGCTTCTGTGGGAGTGGCACCCCGCCCATCTTTCTAGGCCCCCCAAGAGTGTCAAAAGAATTACTGCGTACCCTAATGGCTCTCTGCAACAAAGACAGGAAATATGGATGCCAAGTCGAAAACCCACCCTTTCCCCACACTGTAGTGAAAAGCCAAGGATTTCTGACCTCACCTTAAAGTTTTCGATGAACCCTCCACTCCCCTCAGTTACACCCCTCATCCCCTCAGAAGTCGAGAGGGTGGACACAGGCGAATCTCCCATCATGCACTGGGAGCGGGTGGACAGTTCCGCCTGCAGACCCTCCAGGAGGGACGAACGAGTGCGCAGCTTGAAAAGATAGGATGAGAGGAGAGAGGGAGGCAGAGACGGAGGAGAGAAGGAGGCAGCATAGAGGAGTTAAGTAAGAAATGGGGAGCAGAAGAGAGGAATTAGAGAAGAGGAAATACTTGTTTCTTAGATTTCTGTTCCACTTAAAAATATACCAGATTTGCATCTAGAAAGTCTTTGCCTGTGTGCATGTAATGCCTCAAGCATTACTGTATACATTTATAATGGTGTTAGTGTTGTTCTTCTGTGGTTACCTCCAGTCTACTGAACCTCTCAGCCTTATAACAGGAGATCTCTGCATTGATAAGCTTGGTCAGAAGGAACTCTCTCAACAGGGAGCTCTGGAAGATAGGCCAATAGAGACACACTGAGAATGCATCATGGCCTTTACCATGTCACCAAGTTCAGATGTGAATTCTGCTCACCTCTGTGAATATGGGAGGATCAGGGAGGGAGGGACCAAAGGGAGGTACATCCTCTCTGGCTGTGACTGACACCTGCAAACAGACCACTTCCAGGTTTGAAAAAGGCTTTCCATTCAGTGATAAAAGATCAATGTGTCTCTCATTTTGTTTTATCTTCTTACCTGGAACACCCCTCCTCCTCCTGCTTCCTCCCCCTCCCCCTCGTCCCCCACTCTCTTCCTCACCCTCCTGACCACTAGAAAACAGTGCAGGAAGTGTGAGCCGATGACATCAGACAGAAAAGGGGTGTGGCCCTCCTGGTAAACAACAGCAACGATGTCGTTGCCAATGTGTCTCTTCCTCTGTAGCTGTAAGGAGTAATGAGCAGAGGGTAAGCGGGAGCCACTGGAGCTGGGTTGAAGTGATTGACTGTGGGTGAGGATGATTTGGTGTCGTTATTCAGGCTAACCTGTTGTGTATCGCCCTCTGTGAAGGGCAATTTGGTGGACACATGGAACATGATCTCTCTGCCGTGGAAGGAAGTGAAGACCGCATCATTTCCTGTCTGGCCGTGATACACGTCCAAACCTCCTCGGAACCTGGAAGAGAGGGAGGGAGAGAAAGAGGGAAGAGGCAGTCGGGGAGAGGGAGTGACAGTAAGCTGCTGGTATCTTCTTATTCATCTCTTCCTGTTACAATGTCATATTTCTGTCATTTCTCCATAAGGCCATGTCACCATGTAGGTTACTGTACATTACCCAGTGAACCCTTGAAGTGCGACTGTAGCTCCCAAAATAGAGAGGAATTCTTGAAACTCTTCACTTTCCTCATTGTTACAGAGTATGTCCTCCTCTGTCAACTGTAAAAGATAGAGAGAAAATATGAGAGGTAATGTACAGTAGACAAGTGCTACTATTTAATGCTTCCAAGCTTCTGCCTGCATTCCAGTTATTTACCTGTCCCTCTCTCTGATACAAGACACCAAACTTGAAATTCAGAGACACTCTGTGTTCATCAAATGCTGTTATAAGATCTGGTGCCTGAAAGACAGAGAGGGGAAGAGAGAAAGAAAGAAAGAAGCAAAGAGAGGGAGAGAGAGATAGAGAGATAAAGGGGAAGGAGAGAGCACACATTTTTTGTCAAAATGGTCTCAGGGTTTAGAGGTCATTTGAAGAGTACATTCTGTGTAACATGAAGGCCTAAAGCATTTGGGAATGTGTACAGTGAAAAATAAGTACCTTGAGGTAACTGACCACATCAAATCTGGACACAGTCACACTGTCGCATAGCATCTGAAAAGGACATGGTCAGTTTGGGTTTTTTCAATGATGGTAAATGTTTTCAGTAAAAGCACAGTAAAGGTTCATCTAAAATACACACGTCTGTTGGAGAGACTAGTAATGGTACCTTGGCCAGCTCCACAGCAGACGGGATGTTTGGGAACAGAGACACAGAGAAAACCCCATGCATAGAGCATTCCCTCATCCTGGAAAGGAAAGACAGACGTAATAACTGTTGCTCATGGAATTCACCAGGGTGTTTCATTACATTAATTGAATAAATTATATTCTTTCAGATATAACCTCAGGATTACTCTCAGCCTCTTCTCTTCTTCCTCCAAACAGACAGAGAGAAGGAGGGGTCCCAGGGAGGGGTCCACTGCTGTGAACGAGTGATGATACTGACGTAGGAGAGAAAGTTACACAGCTACTATGTATGTATTTCATCATCTTGGATCATAGTCCATCGCTACCATCAAATGGAACAGAATAAGAGTAGTCCTATGGGCGGTACTCTACTAACTCGTGAGCGGAAGAACTCCTGGTAGTATGTGGCCTCGCTGTCTCTCTCCATGATGTCATAGGTCTCTGGGTCTAGTCCATAATGAGAGGATGTCGGACTGGTCTCAGCAAACTTCTGTAGCGGGGGGTCTATCCAGTAACCACCCAGCTTTGGAGGCAGGATCAGAGGAAGGTCACGACCTATCTTCAAAAGCTGAGACTTTCAAAAGGGTGAGATGATAATTAAACGTCTGGTGTATCCAATTAAATGTAGATCTAGCAGTATCCGCAGGATGATGTTTGAACTGACATGCTCATGGTTGCATCAGCAAACCTAATAATGAGTTTTATGAATGCTGGTATGAGTGTTATAACTATAACTATTGTGATGTCGGTGTTTTAGGGAACAAAAATGTCTGTATCGTTGAGAATATTGAAAGGTCAATGTCAACACACACACACGTGTGCACACAAATCTTGACATTATATTTTAGGAGAAAGACTCACCCTCAAAGGCAGAGGGAATTCACAGCGCTGTTCATCTAGCCTGCTGCTCTGATGAAGGAGAGTGAAGGTAACAGTGACTGACTGATTGACTAACTGGGGAGAGAACTGTTGTACACACAGAGACTACACAAAACAGAGAGAGAATGATGCTGTACACTCACCTGCAACTTCTCAATGATCTCAAACAGCTCTGTCACCTTACATGGAAAACACAGACAGTCAGACAGACAGACCAACATACAGAGTCAGACAGACAGACCAACATACAGTCAGACAGACCAACATACAGAGTCAGACAGACAGACCAACATACAGTCAGACAAACCAACATACAGAGTCAGACAGACAGACAGACAGACAGACAGACAGACAGACAGACAGACAGACAGACAGACAGACAGACAGACAGACAGACAGACAGACAGAGACAGAAAGGAGGTTCAGGGAGAAACAGGAAGAGAAAGAGAAACAACGTTAGACAAACACAGATGCAGAGAAATGCAGGGAGACTAAATTAGTGACGTTGTGATCAACAAATGCAAAAAGGATATGATGAAAGACACATTATCACAATTAAGTCCTTTTACCTTCTGGTTGCTGCCAGCAGAAAGGAACGGTTTGGTCTCGCTGGTAGGGGAGTCCGAAATATCCAGAATGCTGTGTTCTAAAGGTTCTGGTCTGCTGCAACAGGTGGAATGACAGAGCAAAGCAATGCAACCCATCACTTTTCCTATTCATCAACTGCAAGTGTATCAAGCTTTAAATCCAGTGTAAAATGACCAGTGAGAAATAAACTACATCTAATGTGGATAAAGGTAAATAAAGGTGTTTTTAAGTTTTTCTCACCTAGTCTCATTTTCACTGATGAACTTGTCCACACTGTGAATAGGGAAAGTGGTAACTCCTTAGACAATGTGCCGCATGACATTAAGAACTACTCCTATTATCAACTATTTGAAGATTTTATTCAGATTCTGACACTAGATCCAAAGCATTTTCATTTGTTCTCAATACTGTGACTGTTACTCACCCTCCATATGCCCCAAAAGTGAAACTTCTCTTTCTGGAGAAGAACTTCTCATTTCTGCTGTCTCTCTCCATCGTTCTGTGTGGGTGTTAGTGCTTGTGAGTGCCAGTGTGCTAGCTATAGTCAATCAGTACTGCCTAGGGATGAATTAAATCACTCCCCTCCCTCTCTCTCTCTCTCTCTTTCTCTCCTCTCTGCCCCCTGCCTCTCACTCATTTAATCTCTATACTTCCTTCCCTATATCCTGCTGTCAGCCAGACGAGCAATATTAACCCCATCTTGGCCGCAGGGACACGCACTGATGGATAACAAACCCCCATGACCCTGCCCTGACATACAGTACATGTATGGACGCAGAGACAGAGGGGTCGCTGGGTATCGATCGCCGTGCTCTAAGACACACAGATAGTGGTCTTACTGACTGGGTGTGTGTAAAGATAGGAATGGTAAATAAATAAATAAACGCATGAGCGATTGCCTCTTTAGACCTGTTACCCTTTGAGTCTGTAGAACCATCAATTATTGACAGCACATACTGAGAGAGGTGCAAGGCAGCGGGAGAGGAGAGGAGAGAGGAGGGGAATGGGGAGGGGTGGTAGTGGAGGGGGAGGGGTGTTGAGGCACCCTGCTAAAGGGGGAATACAAAAGAGGAAGGGAGGTTAGAAATACTGTATCTATGAACACAACATTAAGCTTCATTTGTGCAACAAGGTCAATTATGTTGTGGCATTGGTAGTATTTAAACAAATCTTTGTTATCAAGGTAGATTTTTCATATCAATCAAAAGACCCTTTTCTGTGTTTGCAAATATTTCCGCAGGGGGGAGATGCGCGCCATATTGGAAGTTCTCATAGACGGCCAGCTAAGAAAGCCTCCATTTACATGTTGCTTATGAGTAGATTTATAATAATAATAATAATAATAATAATTAGTTGGGTGCTTACATTTGTCCTATTTCACACATGTACAAGTGTGTGTTATACACATTTGAGAATTGTACATTTGTTCGGTTACTGGCCCAGTACTCTTAACCGCTCAACTACCTGCCGCCTAATTTCACATTACTTAGGGATTATAATTGGATTTTCGCATTCTAGCTAACAACTGCTACATCCAAAATATGTTTTTTAAAGATCACAAACAAATATAATCTTTGCGACTATTCAAGCAATAATCAAAACATTTTAAGTGTATGAGAAACCAAAAAAGTGTTCGCCCAGCAAAACGTCAATCAAAATTCCCTGAACTGTCATTGGCTATAATCCTAAATTTATTCTGCAGAGGTGCGGAAGTTGTTTGTTAGTAGGGTACGTTGTAAACCTCTGATGTAAAGTCCCTTATCTAGGGGACTAGAAGCGGTTCTGGACTGGTTCAGAGTGACCAAAATGTTTGTGTACAGAACGTCTATGAACAGTGCAACGTCAATTGCTTTAAATTCAGCAAAACAGCTCTCCACATTCAGATGGCACCGTTCGCAAGGAGCTGAGATGTAGGCTTTGTAATCTTGCACCTCATTTGCATACGAGTGACTTGTCCATTTTTTTGTCCTATCCAGACAAAGGATCTATTCCGCTGGCTGTGAGCATAGGAGCCCCACTTGCTTTTGAGCCGGGCTATAGAGCCGGGCTGAAACTCAATGAAACTCAAGATTCTCAAATGGAGATAACGTTCGCGGTATTTAGTTTTAGCTATGTTGGATGAACAGATTGCTATACTTCTATATGAAAACCCTTCAGTTGGCATGCTGAATGGCAGTCAATAAACATTATATTTTTGTCACGACTTCCGCCGAAGTCGGCTCCCCTCCTTGTTCGGGCGGCGTTCGACGTCACCGGCCTTCTAGCCATCTCCGCTCCATTTTTCATTGTTCCGTTTGTTTTGTCTTGTTCCCCGCACACCTGGTTTACATCAAATCAAATCAAATCAAATGTATTTATATAGCCCTTCGTACATCAGCTGATATCTCAAAGTGCTGTACAGAAACCCAGCCTAAAACCCCAAACAGCAAGCAATGCAGGTGTAGAAGCCCGGTGGATAGGAAAAACTCCCTAGAAAGGCCAAAACCTAGGAAGAAACCTAGAGAGGAACCAGGCTATGTGGGGTGGCCAGTCCTCTTCTGGCTGTGCCGGGTGGAGATTATAACAGAACATGGCCAAGATGTTCAAATGTTCATAAATGACCAGCATGGTCAAATAATAATAATCACAGGCAGAACAGTTGAAACTGGAGCAGCAGCACGGCCAGGTGGACTGGGGACAGCAAGGAGTCATCATGTCAGGTAGTCCTGGGGCATGGTCCTAGGGCTCAGGTCCTCAGAGAGAGAGAAAGAAAGAGAGAAAGAGAGAATTAGAGAGAGCATACTTAAATTCACACAGGACACCGGATAGAACAGGAGAAGTACTCCAGATATAACAAACTGACCCTAGCCCCCCAACACATAAACTACTGCAGCATAAATACTGGAGGCTGAGACAGGAGGGGTCAGGAGACACTGTGGCCCCATCCGAGGACACCCCCGGACAGGGCAAAACAGGAAGGATATAATCCCACTCACTTTGCCAAAGCACAGCCCCCACACCACTAGAGGGATATCTTCAACCACCAATTGACCATCCTGAGACAAAGCTGAGTATAGCCCACAAAGGTCTCCGCCACGGCACAACCCAAGGTGGGACGCCAACATTCCCAAATCAATTGCATATACAGTATATATTCCTCTGTTCCCCCCATGTCTTTGTGTGGGATTGTTTTGTTACGTGTTTTGTATTGACGCGCCTATCTAGTTTTTCCCCGGATACTATGTTTCAGCCCGGAGTACGTTTAATTGTTAAATATTTTTGCTTATTTGTGACGCTTTGCACTTTTGCCTTTGGCTGGAAGTTTGTTGGACACTGTTGCATCCGTTTGTTGTTGCTTCTGCTGAATAAAGTGTGCGCCTGATCACAACTCTCTGCTCTCCTGCACCTGACTTCTACACCAGTAGATCACAACTCTCTGCTCTCCTGCACCTGACTTCAACACCAGTAGAGCACAACTCTCTGCTCTCCTGCACCTGACTTCTACACCAGTAGATCACAACTCTCTGCTCTCCTGCACCTGACTTCAACACCAGTAGAGCACAACTCTCTGCACCTGACTTCAACACCAGTAGATCACAACTCTCTGCTCTCCTGCACCTGACTTCAACACCAGTAGAGCACAACTCTCTGCTCTCCTGCACCTGACTTCAACACCAGTAGATCACAACTCTCTGCTCTCCTGCACCTGACTTCAACACCAGTAGAGCACAACTCTCTGCTCTCCTGCACCTGACTTCAACACCAGTAGCGCATACTCTGATAATTCCCCCAGTTTGACTGATAAATAAAATATATCAGGAACACATTATACATGTAATTGTATTCATGAACATTGAAGGGAAGAAGTCTGAATTTGCTCAATCTTGTTCTGTTAATCCACCACAAATATTGATTTTGATGGAGACCAAAGTTCACAACTGGTTCCATAGTGGCAACATTCTTATTGATTTCAAGCAGCTCCTTCCTAGAGATCAAGCACAACTCATGGTAACATTGCAGAATCATCCGTATCAGTGAGCTGTTGTGAAACTCCTTCTAAGAATCGACCTTACAAAAAAAGTGACATTTTAAAATCACATGTAACAGATAGATTCTGAAGGGGTTGGGGAAGTTTTCCACTTGAACTTCAAGCCAGCAAAGTCTAGATACCTGGTGCTGAAAAGGAGGAAGACGGTGGACAAGTTCCGGTTCACCATTCAAACCGGTAAAGAGTCTGGGCAAGATGTTTGACAGCAGCCTGAGGGATACAGCATCCATCAAGACATCCAACCAGGAGCTGGGAGTGTGGTTGGCTGCAGTGGACAAGTCAGGTTTACTCGGCAAGTTCAAGGCTTGGATATACCAACATGGTGTCCTCCCACGGAACCTCTGACCCCTCCTGGTTTACAAGGTCCCAATTTCTATAGTCGAGCTAATGGATGGGATTACCACGAAGCCTGAGCAGCACTGCCCTATACAGTCAGAAGAACCAACTGAAGCTACCCATCAGCATGAATGAGGAATTAATGGTGACTCGTACAAAGGAGGTGCTGCAATACAGGGAGTCAAGCAACCCGAAAGTATCCTAGACAGGTATAGAGGTGAGGACAGGAAGGAAGTGGAGGGCTTAGGATGCAGTAGAGCAGGCTGAGTCACGGCTACGGCACAGTGTGCTGGTGGGTAATGTGACTCCGGGAAGAGCTGACCTTGGTAGCATTACTGGTGGTGCAGGAGGAAGTGTGAGCAACAGTTGAGGAGGAGGGAGCCAGCAGGATGGTAGGAATGCAGCAACAAGATGGGAGAAAATGGTGGAAAGCACATGGTCCGAGCTAAGCCTGGGCGATATGGCCAAAATCTCATATCCCAATAAAGGTCATTTCATATGACGATACATATAACGACATAGCACATTTTCTGTAAATTCAATGAATAAATAGTTTATATAAAATGACCATAAGTAAAGGTCTATTTCTTATTACATTTTGAATTATACTCAACAAATAAAGGTACTTACTCATATTTGATTATTTCTCATTTTATTTAGAATCTTTGTGCAAATGTTCAATTAAGCGTTTAACAAAATGTAAAATATTAATGCATAAAATCTAAAGAGGTAAACAGAAAACACTTCAACTATAGTTGCAAACAAAATAAATATAGGCCTAATATATATTTATTTTTTTTTGGGGGGGGGGGTCTTGCCTGTTTGTATGTTATTTTGGTATTAATACGTGTCACATACCAATTTGCATTTGATACCTTGGGTCGAGTGTTAGCGCCAACTCACGAAACCCCCGTTTCTCGACCGTGCAAATTGGGGCCTTGTCTTTGCAGATGTAAGTTGTAATGGCAACTTATCTCCTTCCATCTTCGTGATTTTTGTTATATGGTGTGCCGCGGGCAACAGCCTCTTGCAACGCCTGAGTCGGGGGTTTGTTTTGAGCACTCAACTGTACTTTTTTGGTTGTCATCCGTAGACTCTCTTCGTACTGTTTCACATGATTCTTGCGTAGGTGGTAAAGGAGGTTAGTGGTGTTTAAGCCTGTTGTCAGGACCGGACTGCGGCATATTTTGCAGAGGACGGTTTTCTGGTCCATGTCAGACTTTTCATACCCAAACCACATCCATGCAACTGAAGTAGCCCCTCTTTTAGGTACGGTCTCCGTGCTCTGTGTCACGTTCACTCTCCTCCATGTTTGTTTGTGTTGCAAATTTTCTTCCACACAACTCAAAGCGACGTCCAATTAACAAAAAATATTGGCGTAAAGAGTGTGATTTGCGACATAACAAAATAAATGATAGAGCATAATTTGAAACGATAGATGTTTTTCTATCGTCACACGATATATATCGTCATATCGCCCAGCCCTTTTCCGAGCTGCGGAAGGCCGAGCACCATCGCATCAAGTTCTTGATCCAGGCAGTCTACGATGTCCTGAAAAAGAAAAGAAGAGCCACACACTCTAGGAGCTCAGATGCAATAATTCAATAAACAGCCAAGCTGTCTTCATCAGGGTATAGTCTACAACGTCTTACCAAGCTCATCTAACCTGTTCTGCTGGGGCAAGGATCGATTCACAATCATGCTCTCTGCCTAAAGAGAGGAGTACATCCATTCTCAACTGCTGCTCAAAAGCCCTAGGCGAGGGTCACTACCGCTGGTGCCACAACCTGGTGCCTAAAGCCATTGTGGAAACCATCTGTCAGAATGCAGGTATTATGGTTTAAGACAAAAACACATCTTCAGTGGGATCAGCCACTGCAAGCGCCTCGGACAAGCTAAGTAGGCCATTGCAATCCTCAGAGCCGGGGAAAAGCCAACACCAGCTACCAGAACCTCCACAGGTCTTTTCGCAACAGCTCAAGACTGGGGGCTGAAAGTTGACCTACTAAAGCAGTTCAAGTTCCCAGACATCATCACAGCGACAACACTGAGGCCAGACATTGTGCTGTTTTCCAAAACCTCCAAGCAGGTCATCTTAACGGAGCTCACTATCCCTTGGGAGGACCGCATTGAGGAGGAGAATGAAAGAAAATAGGCCAAAGTACGAGGACCTGGTGGAGCAGTACTGAAGAGCAAGGTCTGAGTCTGTCGAAGTGGGATGCAGAAGGTTCGTAGGTCAATTCTTCTACAGGGCATTGTGACTACTAGGCACCACAGGGAGGAAGGCCATCAAGACAGTGGAAGCCATGCTTTGGCTGTTAATTGTTAATTAACCATGTTACATTTCAGAAATGTCAACTTCAATGGGGTAGGGACGTCCCAAGGATTTTGGATAGCACAGATCCAAGTGCACATTGAGCTGTGCTAGTGTGCAGGTGTTATCTGCTCTGTTAAACCAAATCTAAAAAGAGGGCAATAAACACAGGTTTTGCAAACAGGCTTTGCCTAGATGGTTAGTTTGTCAGAAATGACGTTTCGTAGCAGGTTAGGAGAACTTACACTGCAGGCTCGGATAACAAACGTAGCATGTTTGAAGAATTAGGTTAGATTTGGGAAAAAGGTTAGGGATAGCTAAAATGAAAAATTTCTCAACTTTTGACATCAATTTGATAAACTGTATCCCATCTAGTAACGACCATGCGAAAGTGAGTAGTTTATTTTGAAAACAACGGGCATCCATCTTGGATGTTGTCTCTAGTTCATTTATAAGCTAAGTGCATTCTTCTCCTAAAATGAATACCAACTTTATCCTCTTCATGTAAAAATGAAAAACTGCTGTTGGGTAAACTATACGTCTATACCTGAAAATATATCTACTATGTTCAAAATGTTTTAGCAAAAAAGATTATAACTATTATTGTTTGTAGTTCATGATTAGCCAAAATGCTATAATTTTTTGTCTATAATTGTCGGTTATACGGCCAGCTATATGTTTATTGTGCCAGCCCGACTTCTGCAGCTGTTTATTAACAAATAGGCAATACCAGTTGCTTCTATGATTTCCTAAAAGTTACGTCACTGTTTTAGCAGTATATTACCAAGGTTATCTAATGTACAGTACACCGGGACTAAACCTTGCATTGGGTAGCTTATCCTTTGGAACCAGGATTGATCATCACGTGTTGTTAAAGGGAAAGTTCACCCTAATAAAAAAATGACATTGATTTACTTATCCTGTAAGCAGTCTATGGGAAAGGTATGAAAGCAATCCATGATTTGGTTTAGTTTTCCTAGCAGTTTGCACATGAAAACATTAGCATTTGTGGCGCAAATCCAATACAAGCCATGTGCAATGTTCACTCACATTTTTTGGGGCACAGCAAATTTCAGGTCTGCAGTGCGCAAACTTGAAAAGTCAGTGAAAGGTTAGTGCAACTTCCAGCACACGTTTTCTGTGAACACAGAGGCTGTACACACTTTAAGTTACAGTTTTAACAGTGGCCAAGTAGGCTTCTGTGGCTATTTGTAGACCTACTAGAGTGGGCTACCATCAAAAACAATGGAGAAAATGCAACCCATAACATTGTTATATAGAAATAGCTATTCTGTCATTAAGCCTACAGCAGCAGCCAATGAGTGGTGTTCAATGTAGGCCTAATTCCATGAGACTTATGTTGTTGTGTTGTTTGATGCAAGAAAGCACTTTACAAAATAAAATGCATTATTATTCCCACACCATTATTACAGAGAATCAGACACATTATGCTACCCTCTGCCTTACTGGCCACTTAGCTTATTCAACTCTGTCTCAAAACACAACACTGGCCCTTTAAGACAAAAAAAAAGCTCTTTACCTGACTCGCTTTGCAAAGATGCCTAGGAATGTGCACGTTTGTCCTCTTGTAGGAAGCAATCACTTCCCTATTGCTGACTACAAATGATCTAACAGGGATAAAAACTCACTAACTAGAGAAGGATATGAACTAAATGTGCACACTACATGTGCACACATGTAGCTCTTGTTTTGATCTCAAAACAAGGACATCTACTGAAGAGGGTTAAACCAAGGCCTTATACCTTTTAAAGGGTTAATAAATGATGTTATGATAAACTGTAAGGTTTCCTCTTCAGGAGACCTCTGTTTGTGTTAAAACCTGTTTTGCGTGTTGTGACCTTCAGACACTATCAGAAGGATCCAGACTCCTCCTGTCTGGATCCCACCGTGGTTATCTGGTTTTCTGAGAACACAAGGTTACACAAGAAGATGCTTACACTTGTTCACATTGTTATGACTCTATACTTGTGATGAAAGGTCAAGTTTTGGTCAAACCCACTTCTGAGCTTTTAATTGCTGATAAGATGGTTTCTGCTGACAGGAGGATGTTAGATTTATTAAAATGTTGTTGCCAGGGAAACTCACGCAAGGAGGACTGGGAGAGGCTATATGAGTCTTAGACATTTTGCAGAACTTGGGGAGAACTGTCATATACTGTTATATTGTACTCTGTACCAACTTCTGCCTAAAATTGTATTACTACAGGAGAATTTTAAAACTTCGTCTTTTTTTCCAAATAAAGAGAGAATGTACGCTCACCACGCTGCACCTTGATCCTCTTCTTTTAATGGCCGTGACACTATCAACACAGTCCAGTTCAAAGTAAATGGCACAGATCCATATACAGTTGAAGTCAGAAGTTTACATACACCTTAGCCAAATACATTTAAACTCAGTTTTTCGCAATTCCTGACATTTAACCCTATTTTTGTTTCATCAGACCAGAGGACATTTCTCCAAAAAGTACTATCTTTGTCCCCATGTGCAGTTGCAAACCATAGTCTGACATTTTTATGGCACTCAAGTTCGGTCAGAAACTTGTCCCGAAGCCACTCCTGGCTGTGTGCTTAGGGTCGTTGTCCTGTTGGAAGTACAGTACGGACTCTGTTCTTTGTTCTGTTCATCTTTCCCTCGATCCTGACTAGTCTTCCAGTCCCTGTCATTGAAAAACCTCCCCACAGCATGATGCTGCCACCACCATGCTTCATAGTAGGGATGGTGCCAGGTTTCCTCCAGATATGACGCTTGGCATTCAGGCCAAAGAGTTCAGTCTTGATTTCATCAGACCAGAGAACCTTGTTTCTCATGGTCAGAGCCTGGCGATCCTGCAAAGGCATAAAAGCCTGACGAGCCGGTTGAGGCAGGGAGCCTAGCGATCCGGCTAAAGCATAAAAGCCTGACGAGCCGGCGGAAGCAGGGGAGCCTGGCGTTCTGTCTGAGGCATGAGAGCCTGTAGCGGCACCCGGACCCAACGTCATTCCCGCCGGGAAAAAAACACTCCCTGGGTGAGGCGTTATTCTATGGATCTACAGGTTCCCGCACCTTAGCAGAGGTGACCGGTCCCCACCTGATCCCCGGGATCGTCATCTTGGTCAGCGTCCTGCAGATGGAGCCACGCGTCGGGGAGGGGGTACTGTCACTGTCACGTGTAATCCCCCTCCGACCTCTAGGTCACCAGGCTGCTCGTTAGGGTGCACACCTCTCACCAGCGTTACACGCATAATGACCCTCACCTGGACTCCATCACCTCTTTGATTACCTGCCCTTTATATGTCACTCCCTTTGGTTTCTTTCCCAGTCGTCATTGCTGCTGTTTCATGTCGGTGCGCTGTTTGTGTTTCTGTTTTGTTCATTTATTAATTAAATGTATTCACTCCCTGAACTTGCTTCCCGACTCTCAGCGTACATCGTTACAGGGACCTTCAATGCTGCAGAATTTTTGTTGTACCCTTCCCCATATCTGTGCCTCGACAATCCTGTCTCGGAGCTCTACGGACAAATCTTTCGACCTCATGGCTTGGTTTTTGCTCTGACATGCACTGTCAACTGTGGGACTTTATATAGACAGGTGTGTGCCTTTCCAAATCATGTCCAATCAATTGAATTTACCACAGGTGGACTCCAATCAAATTGTCGAAACTCCTGAGCTCAATTTCGAGTCTCATAGCAAAGGGTCTGAATACTTATGTAAATAAAATGTGCAAACATTTTGAAAAACCTGTTACCGCTTTGTCATTGTGAGGTATTGTGTGTAGATCGACAAGGAAAAAATATATTTAATTCATTTTAGAATAAGGCTGTAATGTGGGAAAAATCAAGGGGTCTGAATACTTTCCGAATACACTATGAACATACTGTGCATCTATAAATACAACATATTTGGCTCCATTTGCACAATAGGGTCAATTATGTAGTACCATTTTAAGTATCATTTCTCACATCAATCAACATTATTTGGGAAAACATGGATTTTTCACAATCAAAAATTCCTTGTGGACAGATGTGAGCTGTTTCCAGGGGCCTGTTGCACAAAAGTAGAATTAAGACATCCGGGATAAATGACTCAGCTGAGCTCAATGAAGCCAAAACATGTGCGTCCAGGCTTAATTGGTTGCACAAAGACCAAGCCAGGATGAGCAGACACGGATTCATTAAGCCAGGTGAAACCAATCCTGGATAGGTGCGCGCTCACGGCTCACTCAAATAGACCCCGCCACAGATCACAGATTAACTGATTTACCATGGCAACTAGAGCCGCGTACTTTTCCCCGTCGGAAGCACAAATCCTCATGGAGGCATACGAGGAGGTAAAAGATATAATTAAGAAGAAAGGCAACACCGCCACAGTGATAAAGCAAAGAGAAAAAGCGTGGCAAAGTATTGCAGACCGCCTGAATGCGTAAGTAGTGCACAATTACACACTCACCGCTCCGCTGAAACATCACAATTACAATTCAAATATTTAATTCACATCTCCAAAAATGCAGTTGTACTGTAATTATGAAACGGTTAAATTTTTTTATTGAAATGCACTGCAGATATGAGTGAAATTGTGTAAAGTAACTCCATCACACTGTATAAAGCTATGATAAAATTTTTGATATTTTTACTGAAAACAAGACAAAAATACCAAGTGATTTTTTGCAGTGTGACTCCATTAAGTGTGTGTGTGTGTGTGTGTGTGTGTGTGTGTGTGTGTGTGTAGATTAAACATGAACGGGCCAAAACGGACATGGCAGCAGGTCAAAATCAAATACAAGAACATTCTGCAGAATGGTATGGTCCCTGACTAATATTTAACAAAGCACAAGCATATATTGTACCCAGAAGGTGCCTGCTCACACATTGTCTGTACTGTTTTAGCAGTGAAAAAGAATACCCACAGACAAGGCACGGGTGGTGGGTCACCAAAGGCTGACCTTACCCCAGCAGAGGACATGATGGCCTTGGAGCTAAATAAAGGCAGGCCCGTCTTAGAGGGGATCCCTGGGGGGAAAGAGACGAGCATAGGTTCCTCCCAAGATGCCACCCGCTTCATTCAAGGTATGTCCTTCCATCTCTACATGGGATACAACCACATTCATATTGAATCAATTTGGACTGTCTGACTTTGGTTTACCTATTGCCTTGCAGTGTCTGGCAGCACTGTGTTCCTGTTAGAGCCACCAGCACAAGCACCAGACGATGCTGATCCAGTGAGTACTCCATCAAAGGCATACTGTAGGCCTGGCATGTCTTGTCTACTAGCTTCAATATGAATCCGATTAAATGTGATAGGGTGAAGGCCCCAGTGCAGCAGCAACAGCACATGATGGAGACGATGATGAGGAGGAGACCATCTCTCTGGATTCCAGAAGGCATGAGGTATCATGTTAAGACTGTGAAAGTACTATTTACTCTACAATGGTGAGGAGTCCTCATCAAAATCAAAAAATCTAATTTCTTTTACAGGACCCAGATGCTATACAGTGGGAAAACCAGCCTGGCAACATAGTGCGTATTAATAAAAGGACACCACATCCTGCCAAATTCCAGCTGCGCTAATTGTATTGTGTTCACAGAGCTCACAAGCTATCAGAAAGTTGTATGGCAACCACCTCCGGTGCCAAATAGAACTGGCAGACATAGACATTCAGTACAAGAAGAAAAAGATGGAAAATCTTGCACTGGAGTTCGAAATAAAAAAGAGGACAATTAGGAAACTGGACCTTGAAATAAAAAAACTTGAGAGGGAGGTGAGATATGCCTTCAATGTACACTGTATGCTAACTGTAACACAAATGTATTAATCATTATTTTTCTTTCCTCCCCCAGCTCCAAGAAGATGACACAGCTCAAAATAAAAATGAGGTATATTCTCGTAAAGTCAAGTGAGCCATGACATATGAGCTCTTATTGTGAGCACACAGGACGGTGGCATCTTTCTAAGGTTTTTTTTATTTTCCCAGCAATCAGTACAACCAAGTCATCGTTATAAGGCATCGCCCTCTTTTGCCCACCCCCCCCAGCACCAGGTGTGGCCACTAGCCTATATGAAGGCCCAAAATTGTGTGTTCCTTTCTGCTCTGACAATGGCATGCCCATTCGTGCGAGATGTGGTGGATGAAGAAGCACTTGTGCTGAGGAGAGCCTTCAGGTGAGAAAGGGTCTTCAGGGACCGGTTGGACCCACTGGCCTTCCCTGATGACCATCTATATGAAAGATACAGGTTTTCTGCAGATGGCATCAGGTATCTATGCAGACTACTGGGTCCCAGGATTAAGCACCGCACTGCACGGAGCCATGCACTGAGTGTGGAGCAAATGGTTTGTGTGGCCTTGCGCTTTTTTGCTAGTGGAGCCTTCCTGTACTCAGTGGGGGATGCAGAACAGCTGAACAAGGCCACAATTTGCCGCACAATAAGGAGTGTGTGTCTGGCTATCAAAGCATTAGCAGATGTCTTCATCTCCTTCCCTGGCCACAGAAGACTCTGTGACATCAAAGAGGAGTTCTATAGGATTGCAGGTAAGAGGATCTACAAATTACAGGACAACTGTTAACACATAGTAGGATACTCATTACTTTGTGTGACAGGTTTCCCCAATGTCATTGGTGCAGTGGACTGCACACACATAAGGATAAAAGCCCCCTCAGGTGCCCATGAGGCCGATTTTGTGAATAGGAAATCCTTTCACAGCATTAATGTTCAGGTGAACATAACTTTTTGATATTGTTCATTGACGAACACTCTGCATTGCCAGTGATGTGCATTGATTGGTGTAATATTCCTCATCTTATGATTTCAGATGGTCTGCAATGCTGACTGTGTGATCAGCAATGTTGTGGCAAAATGGCCTGGCTCAGTCCATGACTCCAGAATCTTTCGGGCCTCTGAAATCTATCAGTGCCTATCACAAGGTAAGCCACACAACCCCTATTTATAACCATCATGGCTGTGTCAAGAATATCACTGTGTTTATGAGGTAGTAATGATGAGATTTTGTGTTGACAGGTGAATTCTCTGGTGTGTTGCTGGGAGACAGGGGGTATGGCTGCCAGCCTTTTCTCCTGACACCTTTCACAGACCCCCAGGAAGCACAGCAGGCCTACAACCATGCCCATGCCAGGACCAGGGCCAGAGTTGAAATGACCTTTGGCCTCCTGAAGGCACGCTTTCACTGCCTTCACAAATTAAGGGTCAGCCCTGTTAGGGCATGTGATATTACTGTGGCTTGTGCTGTCCTCCACAATGTGGCCTGCCTGAGGAAGGAGAGGGCCCCCAGAGTGCCACCAGCCATGGACTGGGACAATCCGGCAATCTTCCCTGATGACGACAGTGGTCGGCTGCTGAGGGACCAATATGTGTTGAATTATTTTAGTTAGTATGTGTGCTTTCAATTTTGGTTAAATATGTCCTGCGGTGGCAGAGGAATTTGGTTTTTTTTGGGTTCGTTTTTTGACGAATTTGGCCTCTTATGATGTTTGTGCGGTATACTGTGTGTAATACAAGGCTGCAGGGAGGCTACTGCATCCATTCATTTGTCTGTTCAGTTGATGTGTATGGATTTGTCCTGCATTTATTTTAGTGTGCAGACATGCAGGGTGTGTTATACACATTCAAAGGTCTGTATATGTATCATTTTGTATAATATGCTTAGATTCTGTGCTTTCCATCTTGTAGAGTCACTGTGACTTCAGTTTTGAAAGGAGCTGATGGTTTACCTGCTTTGTTTTGTCCTTATTCAATAAAGGAACATAATGTTACACATTGTGTTTTTATATTCATATGGAATGTGTATTTGTTTATATGACAGAGTACTAGGGCCACACTGAAGAAAAAGGATAAAGTCATAAATTTATGAGGCTGGTTCTTTCTGCAGAAAAGCTACATATTGTTTTTACAGTTTTGATACTTATGACAATGTGATACTTAATATTCTGGCACATCAGCATGTCTTTGTTTATGAAACCATACTGAAGTACAATTTCACGAAATGCCCCACATCTGTCATTTTAACAACTGTCCTCCTTTAAAACAACTGGTTACAATATTATGACTTGTGTTTTTTTCCCCTCTGTGGCCCTAATATTCTAGCATTTTATATATAGCCTTATAGTCTATGGGAAACTGTAAATTATCTAATGATAGCAACATCATCTAAAAATCATTTTTTATCCAAAATCATTGAAATTAATGATCACAAACGTTTAAATAACAGTGGGTCTAGTTATATGTGATAACAATGTATAGTGAGCAGTGAAATAACTATTGGTTTCCATTTGTGGTGACTGCTGACTGACATTAGGGATGAGATTAAATAGATCCTGGAATTTAGCCTGGTCTGGAGCAGGCTAGCTCCACAGAATAAATCTCCATGGTAATTTATACCATAACATATCCTCCTGCCCCCTATCCATCTTTAGTGCAACCGGATTACGGATCAATTGAGCCAGGATCACCAAGATATCCTGGCTTAATCCCTTATCCTAGTTTTGTGCAACAGGCCCCAGTTCATTCCTGTATCTCTGAATCTCTCACTCTCTTATTTCCTACAAATGACATGCCATCCTCTACCTCGTCTAAATATTAGATAGCAGTTTATGTTAGTCTTCCATGATCTTCTTATCAATTTGTTGATTATTTACTGTAACAACAGATACAAATTCTAAATTCATTTGATTACTATGTTTCCAACCACGCCCTCCTCATGGGAAAGCTGACTTGTATTCGCCCAGGAAAACGTCAATCCAAATTCTTCGAACTGCATTGGCTGTAATTCAACACAATGAATTTAGACCACTACCATTTCCACACATTGCAGAGGCGCGGAAGTTGGTTTCGTAGGGTACGTTATGTTGTTATATTGTGCGAAATAATTTCAAATACAGTTAGTTAAATCTGTTTTTAAGGACATGTGGTTTGGGAGCAGATGAACGCATTGAAAGTGTTCTGAATGTTTGAAATTCTCGAAAAAAATAACATCCCAACGTTAGCATGCCGATGTAACAATGTGTTAAGCGAACCTGACTGGCTAACGTTAGTTATTTGCATATCTAAAGTTCAGTGTACATTGTTTTCTGAAATGCAACGATACTGACTGACATTTGTTTACAATTTAGTATTGTTCGGACGTCAAAATGATGTCAACTTTTCCTTGACACATTCATTATTAGCTAGCTAACGCGTTAGCTGGAGACAGCTGGCTAACGTTACCTGACAGCCTTTGTAAGTATCTGCTGCTGAGTGTTACCAGACTTTGGAAAGAATAGGAGATATAACTACCAATTACTTTCTCGAATTCATCCAGACAGCTACTATAGCTAGCTAGTATAATGTTAGTTGTCTTACAGAAAGACACATTCAGCATCCTTACCACTCCGATTTAGAAAACAAGGTATGTTGAGCTATTATAATAGCTCGATACAATGCCAATGAGTAACGTTAATACGTTGTTGTTGAGAAGCTAGGCCTATATACCGCGCCACGGTTTTGCAAGAATGTAAGTTGACAGTAAATGAAGCGTTTTCCTGTGTCTTGTCTCGTAGCAGAATGTTGGGGGAATGCGGTATGCTGGAACGAGACAGAAGGGGGCTTCGGAAATGCTCTGTGACTCTCTGCAAAGAGATGGTGGTGGACGAGCTGTTCATTCAGTCCCTGCAGACAGACGACATTCTCACCGACAGCATGGCAGAAAGCATCCTGGTATGTTGTGTTCACCATGTTAAATTGTGTAGTTCGATACTATTACCAGGTCAGGTGACTTATGACACTATCAACGTCCAAAATATGCATGCATTCATGGCCCAAATGTCTTATTGTTGATGTATGTCATTAACTTCAATAATGTAATCAAATATGAATGTTAGTGTAGATCAGGGTTTCCCAAACTCGGTCCTTGAAACTTGTCCTTGCCCCTTGTGTGCATGTTTAAAAATGTTTTGCCATAGCACTACACAGCTGATTGAAATAATCAAAACTTGATGATGAGTTGATCATTTGAATCATGTGTAGTGCAAGGGCAAAAACCAAAATATGCACCCGGTTTCAGAAACCATGGTGTAGATTACCATGTCTTTCACATTCTATTTTTTGTAATCTGTGTTGATATCCATTGTTCCCCAGGTGGAGCCGACCTCCCACAAGCGGAGCTGGCGTCTGCTGTCCCTGCTCCCCAAGCGTGGTCCCAGAGCCTTCAGCAGCTTCTGCTCAGCACTGAGAGACACAGAGCAGCAGCACCTATGTGCCCTGCTCACAGAGTCACCAGAGAGGGATGGAGAGAGACAGGTGAGTGGGCACTGGGTGCCACACAAGATGTTGATCCAGACAGATGAGCAGAAGGACAAAGATAGAAAGGGAGAGGGGTGAGCGCCACAACCAACCTAAGCCTCAAACTGTGCCCTTACACAGTGTCCCCAGACAGCTAAGGCGAAAGACAGGGCTGAGGAGGTGATATCCACAGCATACCCAATCCAAGCTTCAGACCGCAACGCCCCATTCACAAAGACCCCAGTCAAAGACAGTGAGGAAGAGGGGGATGAAGAGAAAGAGGTGAGCTCTACCCAACACCTAACCCAAGCTACAGACTAAGTTGGAATATTTTCCTGGCATTTTACAAATGTTCCATCCCAAGAATAAAACAACTTCTCTCCCTAGTAACCCTGTATTTCCCTCCAAAACTGGAAGTGTCATTCAAAAACATTATAAAGCATATGTAATGAAAAACATTCAAACCTAATGCTACCTGAGTCTGCTACATTTTACGAGGCCTACATTAAAGACATTTAATGAGCCCAAAGCCCAAATAATTGTTCCATTATCTATAGGATATAGGCTACTGCACATTATGCACGACAGGGAAGCATTACAACCCATAGATGTAGCTAGCTATATGCTCTTGGGTAAATCAATGAAACAAGCTCCAGTAGACTAATCTTTTTCAGTGTGAACTGTATTACTGTATTGTATTATACTGTATTATATGAACTGGAATTACGCACATCGTTCAAACCATGATAAAGCAGTGGTTATGGGTCTGAATAAATAACTGCATTAGCCTGCTGCCTTGGCACGCAGTCACTGTTCTTTCAAACTACCTGTGGGTTCTGTTGGCTGCTGTATTTAACATTCAGCAACAACAACAAACAATTGCATCCCTCTTCGAATAGTCTATTGGTGTAAGAAATGCAAAACAGATTGTCTAGCTTTTCCTGCATGGGATTCAGCGCTAAGGAGCGTTTTTTTAGAGAGGCCAGCGGAGCACAGGGGAGTGGTTTTGGACGGTAAATCTCGGAAACTGGGTTCCTGCCATTCAACCCGACTACAGACTGTCCCCCCCAGAGTCCCCAGATAGTCACTAGAGAAAGAAGTGACCACAACACTCCCAACCCAAGCTACAGACTGCTGTAACAGGGAGAAAGAGGGGAATAAGAAAAGAGGAGGAGAGCTGTAGATTGGGAGAGAGGTGAGAGTCAGCCATCACTCCCAACCCAAGCCTCCTCTGGATGTTTTGGTATTCACACTGCAGGCGAGAGAGAAAAAATCAGGAATGAACTGGTTTCACCTATAAATGTTTAGATTGTATTGACGTCGAAGGTAAGTTCAAAGATGGTTAAATGATCGATTTCCTTTGTCCTTCAGAGATATGTGGACTCTCCCCTCCCACTTCCCACCCAGGAGGGGATTGTTCCAGCCAAGAGAGCCAGAACACAAGGTGAGTAGAGCAGTCATCTGAGGTGGGTGCATTCAAGATCACAGTTTTACAACTGTTTCATTCACAATATTTGCACGTTTCCTAGGAGATCGTGGGAGGGGTCGTTTGTGTGGTTGTTTGGAGAGAAAAAAAAACTAAAATGTAATCATTCTGTTTGTTGTCTTGCAACTCGGTAAAAAGCTTATTTTTAATAAACCCAATTAAACTGTAAATGAAAATGTCCCAATTGAGTCCAGTTGTATAATTTGATCAGTGTGGAAGCAGTGTGCTGTAGCCTTGGTATGGAGTGCCACTGCCCAGCCAGTCTCGCCACCTGCAGGCACCACGCCCGTGTGACTTGCTCACATAGCTGTAGTACAAAGGTTGTTACAACACCATTATATGTTGCTAACAGCTTCCCTTTCAAGGCAGAAACGTGACCTTGACTGGAACCCTGCTCTGATGGACATTATTGTAATTGTTTGTCTCCACTGGTGTAATTTCTGGAATGAAATACATTCAGGGTGTAATGTCATCCTAATATGTGTTTCAGAGTCAATGGAGATGTGTCTGGATGCAGACAGTCCCATCACCAGCTCTGTTCTTCCCTGTACACCAGACTTCTACTTAAAACACTGCCAACAGGTACAACGCTCACTGTTAATACAAACCAGTAAATCACCTGTCTGTACCATGTCACTGCCAACAGGTACAATGCTCACTGTTAATACAAACCAGTAAATCACCTGTCTGTACCATGTCACTGCCAACAGGTACAATGCTCACTGTTAATACAAACCAGTAAATCACCTGTCTGTACCATGTCACTGCCAACAGGTACAATGCTCACTGTTAATACAAACCAGTAAATCACTGTCTGTACCATGTCAGTGCCAACAGGTACAACGCTCACTGTTAATACAAACCAGTAAATCACCTGTCTGTACCATGTCACTGCCAACAGGTACAACGCTCACTGTTAATACAAACCAGTAAATCACCTGTCTGTACCATGTCACTTCCAACAGGTACAACGCTCACTGTTAATACAAACCAGTAAATCACCTGTCTGTACCATGTCACTGCCAACAGGTACAATGCTCACTGTTAATACAAACCAGTAAATCACTGTCTGTACCATGTCACTGCCAACAGGTACAACGCTCACTGTTAATACAAACCAGTAAATCACCTGTATGTACCATGTCACTGCCAACAGGTACAATGCTCACTGTTAATACAAACCAGTAAATCACTGTCTGTACCATGTCACTGCCAACAGGTACAACACAGTCTCTGTCTGGTATCTCTTACCTGAGACAATTAACGTTGTTAACTGATGTGTATTTTTGGTTCTCATATTTGTCACTGCAAATACAACTGTTATAATACAATAGGGAAGTTAGTTTCAAGGCAGCAGCCACTGCAACGTGCACCTTTGCAACGAACACATGCATGCACTTCCTGTGTCCAGAATGTGTTTCCAGATGCTGTTTAGCTGCATTGTTCCCCAAGGTATTTCTAGGGAGCAGGAGAGTAGATCTTCCTATTCAACCACCTCAACCTGTAACAGCTGTTGAAGTGTCTCCGCTCTAAACAGACAGCTATTAGACTTCTGCGGTATAGACAGAGTTTAGACCGTACCAGGACCAAGTCCCACTGGTCCGTAGAAGACAGTGTTTGTCTAGACCACAGTCAGTTTGACAGGAAAGAGACACGGGGAGAATTCCCCCAGCCCATGTGTTGAAGTCTCTGTAAACCTGCTCAGGTTGAGGATGATTCATCACTGAGCTCCACTGGGTTGTAAAACTGTCATTGAAGTACAGGGACAGAAACCACAACAAACACTACTGAGAACAGCAGCAACATAAGCACATTATTTTCCTTCTGGTAAACCATGTCATTTTCTCACGCTGCTTTTTTGTCTCGTCCCTCTCTCTTTTCTCCTCCTTTCCCTTCCCTTCCCTTTTTCTTTCCTCCCTTTGCATCTCTCTCTCCTCCCCTCACACTTTCTCTCTCTTCCCCCTCTCCTCTCTTTCTCCCTTTCTCTCCCCTTCAGTCCTATAGTATGGTGTCCAGTCCTCGTGGCCTGGCCTTGGTGATCAGTAACGTCTCCTTTGACCCCTGTGCTGCTCCTGACCTGGACTCCAGGAAGGGAGGGGAGGTGGACGAGGAGGTCCTCAGGAAGGTGTTCACTGAGCTGGACTACATAGTCACCGTCCGGAGAGACCTCACAGCTCCGGTAACAGAGACATACAGTTGAAGTCAGAAGTTTACATACACCTTAGCCAAATACATTTACACTCAGTTTTTCATAATTCCTGACATTTAATCTAGTAAAAAATCCCTGGCTTAGGTCAGTTAGGATCACCACTTTATTTTAAGAATGTGAAATGTCAGAATAATAGTAGAGTGATTTATTTCAGCTTTTATTTCTTTCATCACATTTCCAGTGGATCAGAAGTTTGCATACACTCAATTAGTATTTGGTAGCATTGCCTTTAAAGTGTTTAACTTGGGTCAAACGTCTCAGGTAGCCTTCCACAAGCTTCCCACAATAAGTTGGGTGAATTTTGCCACATTCCTCCTGACAAAGCTGGTGTAACTGAGTCAGGTTTGTAGGCCTCCTTGCTCGCACACACTTTTTCAGTTCTGCCCACAAATTTTCTGTAGGATTGAGGTCAGGGCTTTGTGATGGCCACTCCAATGCCTTGACTTTGTTGTCCTTATGCCACTTTGCCACAACTTTGGAAGTGTGCTTAGGGTCATTGTCCATTTGGAAGACCCATTTGTGACCAAGCTTTGACTTCCTGACTGATGTCTGGAGATGTTGCTTCAATATATCCACATAATTTTCCATCCTCATGAAGCCATCTATTTTGTGAAGTGCACCAGTCCCCCCTGCAGCAAAGCACCCCCACAACATGATGCTGCCACCCCCGTGCTTCGCGTGACATACTTTCTTGGATTTTCCAAGCTGTTTAAAGGCACAGTCAACTTAGTGTATGTAAACTTCTGACCCACTGGAATTGTGTTGCAGTGAATTTTAAGTGAAATAATCTGTCTGTAAACAGTTGTTGGAAAATCCACAAGTAGATGTCCTAACCGACTTGCCAAAACTATAGTTTGTTAACAAGAAATTTGTGGAGTGGTTGAAAAACAAGTTTTAATGACTCCAACCTAAGTGTATGTAAATTTCCGACTTCAACTGTACACACACACACAGAGAGTAAGACAGTGGTGCCAAAGGTACAGCAGTGCTTCAACAACATGGACTGTATCGGTGGATCCCCCACTGGCTTCAATCAGTGGCACTCAGGCATTTGTTTGCCTTGATCTTCACATAGACCTGTTGCTATTAGAGTCATGTTGTTAGCTAGTGGAGACAGCTGTCTGTAGCGTTGGTCTTTCCATGACCATGTTTAATGCAAAGAACAAAGGGTGAATTTACAGCTCTACACTTCCTCTCTGTATAACTAGTGGCGCTTGCACTTTGTGACAAAATGTACCAAAATAATTCTAAAAGTTCTATGTAATTAGAATATAGTTTAATACTTGATTGATCTCTCTCTATGACAGGGCATGCGGGAGTGCATTGAGCAGTTTGGCAGACGGCAGCAGCACCAGACCGTATCCAGCTGTGTGGTGTGTCTGCTGTCCCATGGAGTAGAGGGGGCTATCTACGGCACAGACGGACAGCTACTGGAGGTGTGTGTGACCTCATTCAGTTGAGAGTGAAACCCTTTCTGATGATAATTAATTGAATCTCTGTCTCTCTCTCAGTTGGACTGGGTGTTTGAGGCATTTGACAATGCCCACTGTCCTCTACTGCAGAATAAACCCAAGATGTTCTTCATCCAGGCCTGCAGAGGAGGTGAGCTCACACACAATCTCTCTGCCCTCACTCTCCCTCCTTCCCTTTCCCCAACACTCCCTCCCCTGTTCTCTTCTTCTAACCCGTCTTCTCTCTGTCTCTCTCCAGAGGAGATGGACTGTGGGGTGGAGCAGTCAGACGGGCCAGAGAGGACCCAGTCTCCTGGCTGTGAACAGAGGGATGCAGGGAGGGAGGGAGAGGGAGATGGAGACACCAGGCAGACGGAGGAGAGAGGCAGGCTCAGAGTCAAACTGCCCCAGCGCTCTGACATGATCTGCGGCTTCGCCTCCCTCAAAGGTGTGTGTGCTTATGTGTGTTGTCTGAGTCGGTTTATGATGTGAATGTTGGAGTATTTGGTGTTATTTCTTTGTGTGTGTTGGGCCCTGCTAGGTAATGTAGTGTCTGTCGGGCCCTGCTAGGTAATGTAGTGTCTGTCGGGCCCTGCTAGGTAATGTAGTGTCTGTTGGGCCCTACTAGGCACTGCAGCCATGAGGAACACCAAGAGAGGATCCTGGTTCATCCAAGAGGTCAACTCAGCACTCCGCTTCAGAGCCAGAGACACACACCTATCAGACATACTGGTGCAGGTAAACACAAACACACACCACATATCACAGTCATAGTAAGTACATTTTCCCTCAATAAAGTAGTTATCAGCAAGTTCAGTGCTAGTAACCTTTTGTAACCTCTGTCCTCAGGTGAATGGTCGTATTAAAGACAGAGAAGGCTATGCTCCTGGCACCCCCCACCATCGCTGTAAGGAGATGTCTGAATTCACCAGCTCCCTCTGCAAAGACCTCTACCTGTTCCCCAAGTACCACCCTCAGTACTGACACGCACACATGCTGTTACACACACTCACAGAGGATTAATGAATTCACATTTGCTGTGCAAATTCTCTCACAGACAAACTCTTGGAAAGAAAAAAGGACCGAGTTGTTGTAAATCTATGTGCTTGGTAATGGGCATGAAGTATACATGACTGGTATGCAGCTGATGTGTGTACCTACCTATCAGCTAGGCTTGCTATATGTGTATCTGTGCCAGTTAGAAATGGGATTGAAATGTTCTAGGAAACATTTTTAGCTCGTTAACACACCAGAATATATTTAAATGTATCGCTTTTAATTTCTTACTAAACAGCAACTTTTGGGTTTGAAGTTTATTCTTTTTATAAACATGTATTTTGTATGCAGATCTATTTTTATCCATTTATTTTGTATCAAATCATTTTGAAGCTCTTTTTTTGTAAGAATTTTAAAGCCCTTGTCTCCTTTTTGTATTCAAAAATGTTTATTATAAAATGCATAACATTATATGCATTATAATAGGAAATCCCCCCTGACCAAATGAAGGTATGTATCTGTGTCCATCTGATGGGCAGACAGGTGGTGGTGTAGGGGTATTGGCTGAGGATGCAGCATGGAGGGAGCTGCATTTCAATACCCTCCTAGTAATCGGAGTCTTCCACTGAAGGATACTGGGACAAGTAGATGTGATATTGGGAGTTTCATGTTTGTTAGCAATGATTTGATGTGTTATTGAGGCAACAAGTGTACTGCATTCCATTTGAATAGAATGGAGTCATGACCATTTCTCTCACAAACAACTGTCCTCCTCCCCCTCCCATCTCTCTACCTCCATGGGTGCGTTACGGTCTAAGGCACTGCATCTCAGAGAGAGGCGTCACTACAGTCCCTGTTTCGAATCCAGGCTGTGTCACATCTGGTTGTGATTGGGAGTCCCATAGGGCGGCGCACAATTGGCCCAGCGTCGCGTCATCCAGGTTTGGCCAGGTCAGGCCGTCATTGTAAATAAGAATTTGTTCTTAACTGACTTGCCTAGTTAAATAAACCATTTAGGTTAATTAATGTTGTAACTACACTGGTAACCAGACTGTTATTACTTAGATGTGTTGAAAGACGTCAACATTTTATTTAAATGAATTACATTTATATGTTACACCAAGGAATTATATTAGAATTCTATGTAACTGCTTGTTATCTCTGGTCAACTTGAGACCTAAGTTATCCACTGTCAATGTTTCCTTGACCATTAAGATTTCAGTTCACAAGATGGATGTACATGGATGTTTTAAAGATGTATGGATTGGTTTTAAAGCAGCTACAGTATTTTTAAATTTGATATGCAATATTCCATAGCAATGTGTGCCATGTGAAAGCTGTGGTAAGTATTGTCTTTAAAATACTTAGTTAATCATTTACATAGGACGATGCATCACATTCAACTGTATGAGCAGCAATATTGATGTTTCTCAGAATGAGCAGCAATGTGTTTGGTTCTAACAGTGTTGTAGGGAAGAGTGATATGACAGGAACAGTATGAATTGAGCTGTTGACCAACCAATCACAGAGACAATGCGTAGTGATCATCTTTATAAGGGATAGTTCTATAGAGATCCTGTTAAATTAGTATTCTAATTCTATGGACAATTCACCCCAAAATCAAAGTGCCAGATGTTAGACGTTTTCCATTCGGTTTGAAGCCTCTAGTTCGGTTTGAACTAACTTAATGTGTACAATATAGCATCTACACAACTGGTGTGGTGGAAAGTCATATTTTTTTGTAATTGTAAATGTTCCAAAGGTGGATTTTGTGGTGAAGTAGGTTATCCCTTGAAAGTGAAGTACTGAGGGCTGGGGTTCACTGCCATAAGCTAAGGAGCTGCTGGGGATGGGGGGAGAAGATGACTATTTATGTCTAAAACAAAGACTGCCAAATGTTCAGGAAAATAAACAGCCTTTTGGTTTTTCTATGAATTGACTTTCTTTGAGTTGTGTTGACATGCGCTGTGTGTGTGTGAGAGAGATCACTGTACATATGTACACTATGCATGATATTATATTTTGATCTCTCCTTGTTGCTGTTTGTTTATATTGCAGTGTACATCCAGTCCCCCTCACTGTACTGGTATGGTATAACTCGCATAACCCTGTAGTAAGGACTGTATGATATGCGTCATGAGTCACACACTGACCACCACCACTGTGATAGTGTTCTCTGTGTATCAGGTAGTGCCTCAGCCAGCTGTCCATAATCATTCTCCCTGACACACATCACACACTGACCACCACCACTGTGATAATGTTCTCTGTGTATCAGGTAGTGCCTCAGCCAGCTGTCCATAATCATTCTCCCTGACACACATCACACACTGACCACCACCACTGTGATAGTGTTCTCTGTGTATCAGGTAGTGCCTCAGCCAGCTGTCCATAATCATTCTCCCTGACACACATCACACACTGACCACCACCACTGTGATAATGTTCTCTGTGTATCAGGTAGTGCCTCAGCCAGCTGTCCATAATCATTCTCCCTGACACACATCACACACTGACCACCACCACTGTGATAATGTTCTCTGTGTATCAGGTAGTGCCTCAGCCAGCTGTCCATAATCATTCTCCCTGACACACATCACACAGCCTGCGGTCGGAGTGACACATTTCTCTCTGGCCACCACCATGCAGTGAGATTAGGTTGTAATGTGGTGGCGTGGGGTCTCCAAAGCAGAGAAGGGTTAAGGGATTGGTGGGGCCGGGGCCATTCTCTCTCTCGCTCTCTTTAGGTGGGCCATGTGCCACGCTGTCTCATCCTGCTGAAATGGAAACAGGTGATTTCAGAGCAGTAAACATGATTGAGTGAGAACCACTTCAGACTTTTGAGCTGCACGCCTACAACCCAGACTGAAAACCATTATATCAGATGGGATAGATGGCAATGTGCGTTATGGTGACTGTTACATCTGGCCTAGGGAAGAAGTATGTTGATACAGCAGGGGGGGATGAGGGCTTGGAGCATGTGAGGGGTTCGAAGGGATAGCCTTGCATCATTGGCTGATGAGTTGATACCTGTCACGGGGGTGTTATGTGCACCCACCCTCACGTTGCAGGGGCAGCCCCGTGGGGGGTGGCATCACACTCACCCCTGACTGTCCAAACAAGAACACTCCATCCAAAAACAAATATAATGGCCCACGGGTCTGGCTGGCCTGCTCACAGGGACAAGAGGTGTGTATGTCAGTATCGGTGTCGTTCACGTGAGCCCTGCTGTGCGTGTGATTAGGTGTCTGCTGTTCTAATAAAGGAAAGTGCTGCGTCTGTCTCTGCCTCATCACTACCAGGAGTCTCTGTACAGACGTCTTTCTGTTGACTGTCTTACAGGACAGGTGGAGGGAACACCGCCTCTGGATCAACTGAACAAGATTGGATCTGAACAAGTATCAATCTCAAATGTGTGTGTGCGCACTGAACTGCTGTGTGTGTTAGAATGCATATGTAAGAAAGTGTGTACACTCTTGACGTGTGTGTTTAGCTGAGAGTGTGCGGGTGGAAATGCTGAAGCCACCATCAGGGCTATTTTTGGGTCAGTGACAGCGTGTCAATGGCTGCAGATGTGTCGCAAAGGAAGGCTCTGAGATACCAACAGACCCTGGTAAGTCTCTGTCTGTCTGTCCATCTCTCACTCTACCCCGTCCGTCGCAATCCATCTCTGTCTCTACCCGTCTGTCCACCTCTCACTCTGCCTGTCTGTACACCTCACACTCTCTGCCTGTCTGTCCACTTCTCACTCTCTGCCTGTCTGTCCACCTCTCACTCTCTACCCGTCTGTCCACCTCTCACTCTACCCGTCTGTCCACTTCTCACTCTCTACCTGTCCGAGTGTCCGTCCATCGCAGTCCATCTCTGTCTCTGCCCGTCTGTACATCTCTCACTCTCTGCCCGTCTGTCCACCTCTCACTCTCTGCCCGTCTGTCCATCTCTCACTCTCTGCCCGTCTGTCCATCTCTCACTCTCTACCTGTCTGTCCACC
This sequence comes from Oncorhynchus mykiss, assembly GCF_057628025.1. Taxonomy (NCBI): domain Eukaryota; kingdom Metazoa; phylum Chordata; class Actinopteri; order Salmoniformes; family Salmonidae; genus Oncorhynchus; species Oncorhynchus mykiss. The sequence continues at coordinate 22,839,088 of NC_143024.1, forward strand.
TCTCACTCTCTGCCCGTCTGTCCACCTCTCACTCTCTGCCCGTGTGTCCATCTCTCACTCTCTACCCGTCTGTCCACCTCTCACTCTGCCCGTCTGTACACCTCTCACTCTCTGCCCGTCTGTCCATCTCTCACTCTCTGCCCGTCTGTCCATCTCTCACTCTCTGCCCGTCTGTCCATCTCTCACTCTACCTGTCTGTACACCTCTCTCTCTACCCGTCTGTCCATCTCTCACTCTCTACCCGTCTGTCCATCTCTCACTCTCTACCCGTCTGTCCATCCCTCACTCTACCCGTCTGTCCATCTCTCACTCTCTACCCGTCTGTGCATCCGTCACTCTCTACCCGTCTGTCCATCCGTCCACTTCTATCATTTTCAAATCAGATGTTATTTGTTACATGCGCTGAATACAACTGGTGTAGACTTTACCATGAAATGTTTGCTTATGAGCCCTTCCCAACGATGCAGAGTAAAAAAACTGAATAATAGTAACACAAGGAATCAAATAAAATGCAAGAATGGATCTATATCCAGGGAGTACCAGTACCAGATCAATGTGCAGAGGAACGAGGTATTTGAGGTAGATACAGTTGAAGTCAGAAGTTTACATACACCTTAGCCAAATACATTTAAACTCAGTTTACACAATTCCTGACATTTAATCCTTGTAAAAATGCCCTGTCTTAGGTCAGTTAGGATCACCACTGTTTCAAGAATGTGAAATGTCAGAATAACAGTAGAGAGAAGGATTTCTTTTGATTTTTCCATGATGTCAAACAAAGAGGCACTGAGTTTGAAGGTAGGCCTTGAAATACATCTACAGATATACCTCCAATTGACTCAAATTATGTCAATTAGCCTATCAGAAGCTTCTAAAACCATGACATCATTTTCTGGAATTTTCCAAGCTGTTTAAAGTCAGTCAACTTAGTGTATGTAAACTTCTGACCCACTGGAATTGTGATACAGTGAATTATAAGTGAAATAATCTGTAAACAATTGTTGGGAAAATTACTTGTGTCATGCACAAAGTAGATGTCCTAACCGACTTGCCGAATCTATAGTTTGTTAACGAGATTTGTGCAGTGGTTGACAAACAAGTTTTAATGACTCCAACCTCAGTGTATGTAAACGTCCAACTGTATGTACATGAAGGCGGGGTAAAGTGAATGCATCAGAATAGATAAGTGTAAACTAAAGAAGAGTAGTAGCAGCAAATGCCGTGTAACGGTGTGTGTAATGTGTATGTATGTGTTTTTGTGTTGAGTTGGTCTGCGTGTATGTGTGGGAGTGTCAATGTAATGTGTGTGAGTTAGTGTGTGCATATGTTTTGTATACAGTATATCACCTGGTGAGTGTGCGTAGGGTCAGTGCAAGATAGTCATTGCAGATAGTTTGGGTACTATTCACTGACTATTTAGTAGTCTGGCTATTTAGCAGTCTTATGGCTCACGGGTAGAAGCTGTCTCAAAGCCTATTGGTCCAAGAGCCAATGCTCCAGTACCATTTGCCGGACGGTAGCAGAGTGAACAGTCTATGGAATTGTTTCAGTTCTTCCTCTGACACCGCCTGATATAGAGGTCCTGGATGGCAGGGAGCTTGGCCACAGTGATGTACTGGACTGAGCGCACCACGGACCGACGGACCGACCGACCAGGACCATAGCCTACTGGTCCTACTGACCAGGACCATAGCCTACTGACTGACTATAGGCTAAAGTCTGTCTATAGTTGTCAGTAGTCTGGATCCTGAGGCTACAGTCAGTCAGTAGGCTATGGTCCTGGTCAGTAGGACGGACGGACGGACGGACGTAGTCAGTCTATAGTAGTCAGTAGGCTGTAGTCTGGATCCTGAGGCTACAGTCAGTCAGTAGGCTATAGTCTGGGTCAGTAGGCTATAGTCTGGGTCAGTAGGCTATGGTCCTGGTCAGTAGGCTGTGGTCTGGGTCAGTAGGCTATAGTCTGGGTCAGTAGGCTATTGTCAGTCAGTAGGTTATAGTCAGTCAGAAGGCTATATTCTGGGTCAGTAGGCCACAGTCAGTCAGTATGCTATAGTCAGTCAATTTGCTAAAGTCTGGGTCAGTAGGCTGTGGTCTGGGTCAGTATCCTATATTCTCAGTCAGTAGGCCTTTAGTCAGTCAGTAGACGTTAGTCAGTCAGTAGGCTATGGTCTGTCAGTAGTCTACAGTCAGTCAGTAGACTATAGTCTGGGTCCTTATGCTATAGCCAGTCAAAAGGCTATAGTATGGGCCAGTAGGCAATAGTCAGTCAGTAGGCCATAGTTTGGGTCAGAAGACTATAGTCTGGGTCAGTAATCTATAGTCAGTCAATTGGCTAAAGTCTGGGTCAGTAGGCTATAGTCTGGGTCAGTATCCTACATTCTCAGTCAGTAGGCCTTTAGTCAGTCAGTAGACGTTAGTCAGTCAGTAGTCTATAGTCAGTCAGTAGACTATATTCTGGGTCAGTAGGCTACAGTCAGTTAGTAGGCTATAGTGTGTGACAGTAACCTATAGTCTGGATCCTGAGGCTATAGTCTCGGTCAGTAGGCTATAGTCAGTAATTAGGCTATAGTCTGGGTCGATAGACTGTAGTCTGGGTCTATAGTCAGTCAGTAGGCTATAGTCAGTCAGTAGACTATATTCTGGGTCAGTAGGCTACAGTCAGTTAGTAGGCTATAGTGTGTGACAGTAACCTATCATCAGTAAGTAGACGTTAGTTTGGGTCAGTGGGCTATAGTCTGGGTCATTTGGCTATAGTCTGGGTCCGTAGGCTAAAGTCAGTCAGCAGGCTGTGGTCTGGGGCAGTAGACTATAGTCAGTCAATGTCCTATAGACTGGGTCAGTAGGCTATAGTCTGGGTCAGTAGCCTATTGTCATTCAGTGGTCTATAGGATGGGTCCTTAGGCTATAGTCTGGGTCTTGAGGCTATCGTCATTCAGTAGGCTATAGTATGGGTCAGCAGGCTTTAGTCTGGGTCAGTAGTCTATAGTCAGTCAGTAGGCTATTGTCAGTCAGTAGGCTATATTCTGGTTCAATTTGCTACAGTCAGTCAGTAAGCTATATTCTGGGTTAGTAGGCTATAATCAGCCAGTTGGCTATAGTCTGGGTAAGTAGACTATTGTCTGGGAAAGTAGGCTGTAGTCTGGGAAGGTAGGCGATAGTCAGTCAGTAGGCTATATTCAGTCAGTAGGCTATTGTCAGTCAGTAGGCTGTAGTCTGGGTCAGTAGCCTATATTCAGTCAGTAGGCTATAGGCTGGGTCAGTAACCTATAGTCTGGGTCCGTAACCTATAGTCTGGGTCCGTAACCTATTGTCAGTCAGTAGGCCATAGTCAGTCAGTAGCTGTTGTCTTAGTCAGTAGGCTATAGTCTGGGTCAGTAGGCTATAGTCTGGGTCAGTGGGCTATAGTCTGGGTCAGTATGCTGTAGTCTTGATCAGTATATTATAGTCTGGGTTCTTATGATGTAGTATGGGTCAGTAGGCTATTATCTGGGTAGGTAGGCAGTAGTCAGTCAGTAGACTATAGACATTCAGTAGGCTGTAGTCAGTCAGTAGGCTGTAGTCTGGGTCAGTAGGCTATTGTCAGTCAGTAGGCTATTGTCTGGGTTCTTAGGCTGTAGTATGGGTCAGTAAGCTATTGTCAGTCAGTGGGCTATAGTCTGGGTCCTTAGGCTATAGTCAGTCAGTAGGCTGTAGTCTGGGTCAGTGGGCTGTAGTCAGTCAGTAGACTATAGTCAGTAAGTAGACTGTAGTCTAGGTCAGTAGGCTGTAGTCAGTCAGTAGGATGTAGTTTGGGTCAGTAGGCAGTAGTCTGGGTCAGTAGACTATAGTATGGGTAAGTAGGCTATAGTCAGTCAGTAGGCTGTAGTCTGGGTCAGTAGACTGTAGTCTGGGTAGGTACGCTGTAGTCAGTCAGTAGGCTATAGTCAGTCAGTTAGCTATAGTCTGTGTCAGTAGCCTATAGTCAGTCAATAGGCTATAGTCTGGGTCAGTATGCTGTCATCTGGGTCGGTAGGCTATGGTCTGGGTCAGTATGCTATAGTCAGTAGGCTGTAGTCTGGGTCAGTGGGCTATAGTCAGTCAGTAGGCTATAGTCTCGGTCAGTGGGCTATGGTCTTGGTCAGTAGGTTTTGTTCTGGGTCAGTAGTCTATAGTCAGTCAGTAGGCTATTGTCAGTCATTAGACTATGGTCTTGGTCAGTGGGCCAGTCTGTATACTATAGTCTGGGTCTTTGGGCTATAGTCTGGCTCAGTAAACTGTAGTCAGTCAGTAGGCTTTTGTCTGGGTCCCTAGGCTGTAGTCTGGGTCAGTAGGCTATAGTCTGGGTCAGTAGACTATAGTCAGTAGATTGTAGTCTGGGTCAGTAGGCTATTATAGTCTGGGTCAGTAGGCTATTATAGTCTGGGTCAGTAGACTATAGTCAGTCAGTAGACTATAGACATTCAGTTGGCTATAGTCAGCAAGTAGGCCATAGTCTGTCAGTAGGGTGTATTCTGGGTCAAAAGCCTATAGTCAGTCAGTAGACTATAGTTAGTCAGTAGGCTATAGTCTGGGTCCTTAGGATGTAGTCAGTCAGTAGGCTATAGTCTCAGTCAGTAGCCTATAATCTGGGTCAGTAGCCTATAGTCAGTCAGTAGACTATTGCCAGTCAGTGGGCTATAGTCTCGGTCAGTAGGCTAAGGTCTTGGTCAGTAGACTATAGTCAGTCAATATGCTATAGTCTGAGTCAGTAGGCTGTCATCTGGGTCATTAGGTTATAGTCTGGGTCAGTAGGCTATAGTCAGTCAGTAGACTGTAGTCTGGGTCAGTAGACTATGGTCTTGATCTGTGGGCTATATTCTTGGTCAGTAGGCTGTACTCAGTCAGTAGGCTATAGTCAGTCCAGTCAGTAGGTTGTAGTCTGGGTCAGTAGACTATAGTCAGTCCGTATACTATAGTCTGGGTCAGTATGATATAGTCTGAGTCAGTAGGCTATTGTCTGGGTCAGTAGGCTACATTCAAGTGAGTCAGTAGGCTATATTCAGTCGGTAGCCTATTGTCTTGGTCAGTAGACTATGATCAGTCAGTAGGCTATAGTCAGTCAGTAGGCTTTGGTCAGTCGGTAGGCTATATTTGGTCAGTAGACTATTGTCAGTCAGTAGGCTGTAGTCTGGGTCAGTAGACTGTAGTCTGGGTAGGTAGGCTGTAGTCAGTCAGTAGGCTATAGACAATCAGTAGACTATAATATTCTGTAGGCTGGGTCAGTAGGCTGTCATCTGAGTCAGTAGGTTTTGGTCTGGGTCAGTAGGCTATAGTCAGTCAGTGGGCTATAGTCAGTCAGTAGACTGTAGTCTAGGTCATTAGGCTGTAGTGAGTCAGTAGGATGTAGTCTGGGTCAGTAGACTATAGTATGGGTATGTAGGCTATAGTCAGTCAGTAGACTATAGTCATTCAGTAGCCTATACTCTGGGTCAGTAGCCTATAGTCAGTCAGTAGGCTGTAGTCAGTCAGTAGGCTATTGCCAGTCAGTAGGCTATAGTCTGGGTCAGTAGACTGTAGTCTGGGTAGGTAGGCTGTAGTCAGTCAGTAGGCTATAGACAATCAGTAGACTATAATATTCTGTAGGCTGGGTCAGTAGGCTGTCATCTGAGTCAGTAGGTTTTGGTCTGGGTCAGTAGGCTATAGTCAGTCAGTGGGCTATAGTCAGTCAGTAGACTGTAGTCTAGGTCATTAGGCTGTAGTGAGTCAGTAGGATGTAGTCTGGGTCAGTAGACTATAGTATGGGTATGTAGGCTATAGTCAGTCAGTAGACTATACTCTGGGTCAGTAGGCTATTGCCAGTCAGTAGGCTATAGTCTCGGTCAGTAGGCTAAGGTCTTGGTCAGTAGACTATAGTCAGTCAATATGCTATAGTCTGAGTCAATGGGCTGTAGTCTGGGAAGGTAGGCTGTAGTCAGTCAGTAGGCTATAGTCAGTCAGTTGGCTATAGTCTGTGTCAGTAGGCTACAGTTAAGTGAGTCAGTAGGCTATATTCAGTCGGTAGCCTATTGTCTGGGTCAGTAGACTATGATCAGTCGGTAGGCTATAGTCAGTCAGTAGGCTATTGTAAGTCAGTAAGCTATAGTCAGTCAGTTTGCTATAGTATGAGAACATCACATCATGGGAGAGACAATCCATCCGACGTTTGGAATGTTTTGGTCACCTGATTTGTCTTTTTCACCATGTTAAACATGTTCACCATGTTCATCTTGTTAAATACTATATTACTATCTGTACCAAATGGTCTAATTAGGTTGTTACACAGATCTTAGAGAGAGATAAGAGGAGGGGTGTGTGTCTATTTGTCAATAACTGCTGGTCCGCGATGTTTAATATGAAAGAAATCTCAAGGTATTTCTTGCCTGAGGTAGAATTCATCATGATAAGCTGTAGACCAGACTATCTACCTAGAGAGTGTCATGGAAATTTCCTCTATTTACCAAATCATGGGAGCAAACCACACACACAAGTCAGAGTTAGTTAGCAAAGTCCATCTTTAATTATATGAGCTCTATCACAACCCTGTGACTCTCAGATCGATTCAGTGTCTAACCATGAATTATCTGAGAGCCCCTTCCACATTGTAAATGAGGTCCTTTATAGTAAAGACACACACAGGATAAGACAGCTTAGACATAATAAATCGTTCAGCTTTGTCTCCTTACTCAAACCCCAGAACCATAAACCAACCCTCCATATAAACAGGCATATATCAAATTGTAATTTAGATGCAACCAACTCTAAATACAACCAATCCTGGACAAGCTCACGGAGAGGAGAATGATTCCAGACACTGCCTTCTCCGATGGGAAAACTAGGGAGTGAACTGGCACACACACAGTGGAGCAAAATACATGTTTACACACGATGATACTTTGACCTCTCCCCTCTCTCCGGCCCATGCAACTTAGTTTTGACATAGAACAGATAACTGCAACCTGGCCACAGTATTATACAAAAATACCATTCTGATGAGAATTAACTTACACACATTTGATAAATATAAAACATCTTTACATATGTTACCAACAAATTCTGATAATCCCACGACAAGAGTTCTCATCTGTTTTTTTTGTAGCCGTCTATTTACCACCACAAATCGATGCTGGCTCTAAGACCGCACTCAACCAGCTGTATAAGGCCATAAGCCTTATACAACAAGAACATGCTCAGAAGAGGTGCTGCTAGTGGCCAGGGACTTTAAGAGAAGCAAACTTAAATCCGTTTTACCTCATTTCTACTAGCATGTCACATGTGCAACCAGAGGAACCACTTGGAGTTCCAAGTGGTACCGGAGCGTTAAGTCTAGGACCAAAATGCTCATTAACAGCTTCTATCTCCAAGCCATAAGACTGCTGAACAACTAATCAAATAGCCACCTGGACTATTTAAATTGACCTCCCCCTCCGTTTGTTTTTACACTGCTGCTACTCGCTGTTTATTATCAATGCATAGTCACTTTACAAATTACCTCGGCACACCTGTACCCCTGCACATTGACTCGGACCGGTACCCACTATATATAGCCTCACTATTGTTATGTACATTTATTTTGTTACTTTTTGATTGATTAGAATTTGTTTTGCTTTCGTTTATTTAGTATCTCTATTTCTTGAGCTGCATTGTTGGTTAAGGGCTTGTTAGTAAGCACTTCAAGGTAAGGTCTTGTTGTATTCGGCATATGTAACAAATAACATTTGATTTGATATATTATATTTGTACTGTCAGTCACAAACTAGTTTCCATATCTGACATCGTCAAAGTACAATATGAAATATGACTTATTATTATTTAATAATATTGTTATTAAATATTATTAAATCACTACTACTTCCATTCCCTGCGAGGGGTCCCTAGTTAGTTGTGTGCATGTGTGGTCAGCCCTGACAATATAGCCCTGTCTTGGGACACAAGGTTAATAATATAATCTGACCCAGTCACTGACGGACAGACACAGATATTAGGACATGAGGCACCACACAGACACACACTCACCAGGGACCCAGGAATCTGTGGTTATTAGTATTTTTTAATTAACTCTGAATGTTACCCTGCCCTTCACTCTCTGAATCTGTTAGCAGCTCTCACTCACTCTGTGAGTCTCTCTCACTCACTCTGTGAGTCTCTCTCTACCCGTCTGTCTGTCTGTCTGTCTGTCTGTCTTTTCTTTCTTTCGTTCTTTCGTTCTTTCGTTCTTTCGTTCTTTCGTTCGTTCGTTCGTTCTTTCTTTCTTTCTTTCTTTCTTTCTTTCTTTCTTTCTTTCTTTCTTTCTTTCTTTCTTTCTTTCTTTCTTTCTTTCTTTCTTTCTTTCTTTCTTTCTTTCTTTCTTTCTTTCTTTCTTTCTTTCTTTCTTTCTTTCTTTCTTTGAAGAGGAAGGTGTGGCATGTTCTGTCTTCCTGGGATCTCTTCCTCTGGCAACCTGGCTCCTGTCCAGCTTCCACTCAGGGAGGGATTTTTCCCGATCTCTTGGCCCGTTTTGTCTATTTCAGTTTTTTCCGATCTCTTGGCCCGTTTTGTCTATTTCTGGTTTTTCCGATCTCTTGGCCCATTTTGTCTATTTCTGGCCTGCGGCAGGGTATTCAGGTTGGTGTGTATCCCTTACAGATACGCCGCACATTCCCTCTCTACCTCGTTATCTCCAGCTATCCCACTGTGCCGGATTCAGTTTTCTCTACTGCTCCGATTTATGATCCCCCTTTTAATTTCCTCTGATTCTAGCGAGCCTCTTGGTAATGAAGACAACTAGAAGGCTTTCTGGGTAATGAAGTCTGCTCTGTCCAGGAAACTGCAAGGGTTTCTGGGTAATACTATATAGTCGTTGCTCTATCTCTGGTAAGATCTATTGATCTTGGTAATTATATGTAGTATCCTGCTCTGTCCAGGTCCATGGGACAGCTGGGTAATATAATGTAGATTCAACATTGCTTCCTGGGTAATGTAGTCTTTCCTCTGCCCAGCTCTACGGGGAGTACAGGGAACAACTCGGTTGTTCCCAGCCACACGGCTGCTGACAGAGAGACAATGGAGAAAGCAGAAAACAACATGGTCAATGCCAGACGGGGGCGTGGCCAACAACACCTTCACCATGGAGTCATATGTCAGCCACACCTCCTCCACAAAGAAGCCCCGCCCCTACTCCAAATGCCAAGGTGAGAGACAAGGACTAGTTCTAGCTACATCACTGTAAATAACCCCCGGTAAAAGTTATTTTGAGGCCTAAACACATACAGTAATATAACTTATTGTGTTGGTCCAGACTGTGTGGCTCGTATACAGCGGTACATCGTGACCAAGCTGGGGGAGGACTGGATCTTCCTGGTGCTGCTGGGCCTCACTATGGCCCTGGTCAGCTGGAGCATGGACTACACCAGTGCCAAGAGCTTACAAGGTACATGACTAGTCCCCATAATCCAATGTGGCTGTAGCAGACCAGGTTCCCTCACTAGATGGCCATACAAGACAGGATAAAAACAGATGAGCAATATCATGAGGTATTTGACATCAATTTAGGCCTACTACCCAATTCCAAGTCAGCCCCTGTCCCTAACCCCTAGGTAGGTCAAATACATCCCCCTCTCTCTCTCCCTCTAACCCCCTATATCTCTCTCTACATCCCTCTCTCTCCCTCTAACCCCCTATATCTTTCTCTACATCCCCCTCTCTCTCTCCCTCTAACCCCCTATATCTCTCTCTACATCCCCCTCTCTCTCTCCCTCTAACCCCCTATATCTCTCTCTACATCCCTCTCTCTCCCTCTAACCCCTATATCTCTCTCTACATCCCCTTCTCTCTCTCCCTCTAACCCCCTATATTTCTCTCTACATCCCTCTCTCTCCCTCTAACTCCCTCTCTCTCTACATACATTCCTCTCTCTCCACATACATTCCTCTCTCTCCCTCTAACCCCCTATATATACATCCCCCTCTCTCTCTCCCTCTAACCCCCTCTATCTCTCTCTACATCCCTCTCTCTCCCTCTAACCCCCTCTCTCTCTACATCCCTCTCTCTCCCTCTAACCCCCCATATCTCTCTCTACATCCCCCTCTTTCTCTCTCTCTGCCTCTAACCCCCTATATATCTCTCTCTCTCCCTCTAACCCCCTATATCTCTCTCTACATCTCTCTCTAACCCCCTATATCTCTCCCTACATCCCCCTCTCTCTCTCCCTCTAACCCCCTATATCTCTCTCTACATCCCCCTCTCTCTCTCCCTCTAACCCCCTATATCTTTCTCTACATCCCCCTCTCTCTCTCCCTCTAACCCCCTATATCTCTCTACATCCCTCTCTCTCCCTCTAACCCCCTATATCTCTCTCTACATCCCTCTCTCTCCCTCTAACCCCATATATCTTTCTCTACATCCCCCTCTCTCTCTCCCTCGAACCCCCTCTCTCTCTACATCCCTCTCTCTCCCTCTAACCCACTATATCTCTCTCTACATCCCCCTCTCTCTCTCCCTCTAACCCCCTATATCTCTCTCTACATCCCTCTCTCTCCCGCTAACCCCCTATATCTTTCTCTACATCCCCCTCTCTCTCTCCCTCTAACCCCCTATATCTCTCTCTACATCCCTCTCTCTCCCTCTAACCCCCTCTCTCTCTACATCCCTCTCTCTCCCTCTAACCCCCCCATATCTCTCTCTCTCTCCCTCTAACCCCCTATATCTCTCTCTACATCTCTCTCTCCCTCTAACCCATTCTCTCTCTCTACATCCCTTTCTCTCCCTCTAACTCCCTATATCTCTCTCTACACCCCCCTCTCTCTCTCTCTCCCTCTAACCCCCTCTATCTCTCTCTACATCCCTTTCTCTCCCTCTAACCCCCTATATCTCTCTCTACATCCCTCTCTCTCCCTCTAACCCCCTCTATCTCTCTCTACATCCCTCTCTGCCTCTAACCCCCTATATCTCTCTCTCTCCCTCTAACCCCCTATATCTCTCTCTACATCCCTTTCTCTCCCTCTAACCCATTCTATCTCTCTCTACATCCCTTTCTCTCCCTCTAACTCCCTATATCTCTCTCTACATCCCCCCCTCTCTCTCTCTCCCTCTAACCCCCTCTATCTCTCTCTACATCCCTTTCTCTCCCTCTAACCCCCTATATCTCTCTCTACATCCCTCTCTCTCCATCTAACCCCCTATATCTCTCTCTACATCCCTCTCTCTCCCTCTAACCCCCTCTATCTCTCTCTACATCCCTCTCTGTCCCTCTAACCCTCTCTATCTCTCTCTACATCCCTTTATCTCCATCTAACCCCCTCTATCTCTCTCTACATCCCTCTCTGTCCCTCTAACCCCCTATATCTCTCTCTACATCCCTCTCTGTCCCTCTAACCCTCTCTATCTCTCTCTACATCCCTTTATCTCTGTCCCTCTAACCCCCCCTCTCCCCTTCCTGTAACAGTAATCTACAGTGCTTTGATAGCCTTAGCATAGCATGGAAACACATTTCAAATATTGTATTTTATATTCTCCATTCATCTTGCCGACAGTCATGTCTCTGATTCACTCATTTTGCTGGTAAGCAAAACAACTGAATCCCACTGTACACCTTCCCTCTCATGATGATGTCATATGTTTATTCATGCCAGGTGTTTTAGAATAGGATCAGTTTCACTCTCTCGCTGTCCCTGTCACAGTCACCATCACAGCTCTTTTCCGGACCAACTTCCGGATGGATTTTCCCTTTGACCTGCAGGAGCTCCCAGCCTTCGCTATCATTGGGTGAGAGCGCTTAGTAAACATTCTACACACCCCCTTTAGACCCTACAGTCTTCAACTGAACTGCACTCACTTAGTGATGGTGTGGGGATCAATGGGATTGTGTGTGTCTTCCTGACTCCCTGTTGTAGAATCTCCTGTGGGTTCCTGACTCTCTGTCCCCTGTCTGTCTGTTGTAGAATTTCCTGTAGGTTCCTGACTCTCTGTCCCCTGTCTGTCTGTTGTAGAATCCCCTGTGGGTTCCTGACTCTCTGTCCCCTGTCTGTCTGTTGTAGAATCTCCTGTAGGTCCCTGACTCTCTGTCCCCTGTCTGTCTGTTGTAGAATCTCCTGTGGGTTCCTGGGGGCCTTCTTTGTCTACCTGAACAGACAGGTGGTTCTAGTGATGAGGAGACAGACGTCTCTCACGCGCTTTCTGACCAAGCAATGAGACATCACGCACGCACGCACTCGCATACATACACATAGTACACACACACAGTACATACACACAGTACATACACACAGTTCACACACACAGTACACACACACAGTACATACACATAGTACATACACACAGTACACACACACACAGTACACACACACACACAGTACACACACACACAGTACACACACACAGTACACACACACAGTACACACACACACAGTACATACACACAGTACATACACACAGTACATACACACAGTACACACACACACAGTACACACACACACACAGTACACACACACACAGTACACACACACAGTACACACACACAGTACATACACACAGTTCACACAAACAGTACACACACACAGTACATACACACAGTACATACACCCAGTACATACACACAGTACACACACACAGTACATACACACAGTACACACAAACAGTACACACACACAGTACATACACACAGTACATACACACAGTACATACACACAGTACACACAAACAGTACACACAAACAGTACACACACACAGTACATACACACAGTACATACACACAGTACATACACACAGTTCACACACACAGTACACACACACAGTACATACACATAGTACATACACACAGTACACACACACACAGTACACACACACACACAGTACACACACACACAGTACACACACACACAGTACACACACACAGTACACACACACAGTACACACACACAGTACACACACACAGTACATACACACAGTACATACACACAGTACACACACACACAGTACACACACACAGTACACACACACAGTACATACACACAGTACATACACACAGTACACACACAGTACACACACACAGTACATACACACAGTACATACACACAGTACATACACACAGTACACACACACAGTACACACACACAGTACATACACACAGTACATACACACAGTACATACACACAGTACACACACACACAGTACACACACACAGTACACACACACAGTACATACACACAGTACACACACACAGTACACACACACAGTACATACACACAGTACATACACACAAACAGTACATACACACAGTACATACACACAGTACATACACACAGTACACACAAACAGTACACACAAACAGTACACACACACAGTACATACACACAGTACATACACACAGTACATACACCCATTACGTACACACAATACGTACACACAGTACATACACACAGTACATACACACAATACGTACACACAGTACATACACACAGTACATACACACAATATGTACACACAGTACATACACACAGTACACACACACTGTTACACTCACTCAAATGTCTTCACAATTGTAATGCTTAGCAGACACTATTACCCAGATCCCTGACACTTTCCACATTCCATTCCAGATGAGTTTCATTTGGGTAGCCTCTTCTTCCAAAGTAATCTGTTACACGACATTGACCCAGACAAGCAGGGCTTAACAGCCAGCCATTCACCCAGTTAGACACATTCACTTAGCCATTGACTCACCAGTCAAGGTACATTGAGCTCACACATTAGGAGGGGCAGAGCAGTAGAGGTGTCCTGCCATGAACTCAACAGCCTGACAGCCAGACAATGAACTGGGATGAGATTCCTGACAATTTACGTTATTACCCTAAAATGCTTCACATTTAAGTAATGACATTGTGGTTTGTTATAAAGGCTGAGTATCCCAGTTGTTTAATAATATTGTGTGTTGTGTGTGTGTGTTTGTGCGCATGCGTGTGTGTTTGTGCGATTGTGTGTGTTCAGTCGGTTGATCTACTCAGGTGCAGTGACGTTTGTCATCGCCACCCTGACCTTTCCTCCTGGATTCGGCCAGTTCATGGCTGGAGAGGTCAGAGAGCATTATTGAGCTTATTAGAGTTTATGTTCATGACTTATAGAATAACCTTTTATAAATCCATGTATTGCCTATAAATCCCTCTCCCCCAGGGGCAGCATTTGGGCGTCTGGTAGGGAGATCATGGCCACTCTCTTCCCAAACGGTATCCTGTTTGATGGGATAGTTTATCGCATCCTCCCCGGGGGCTATGCTGTCATTGGTGAGTCTCCTCTGAAGTCTCATCTTGCCTTGCTGCTGTTGCAGGGAAGCCCCAGAAGTGGCTCTTCTTATCAGCTGTATGCAATAATTTGCTATGTGTTATCTTCGGAATTCAGCATTCTCTGTGTTGGTCTTGCCAACCCCCATTGTCACACCTCTGAGAGGTTACATCATGTAGGTCTGACATCTGATTGGAGGTTAACTTTACAGTAATACTATTGGTCAACAACTCAGGTTTTGAGTCCAAACAACTCAGATGTTTATTATTCATTGTCTATTAGTGTAACTCAACCATAGTCTCTTGCATATTGCTAATTATCTTTATGGAGACAGATAAACATTTTAATAGGCCAATTGCTTTGTCTTATTACGAGTATACACACTACCGTTCAAAAGTTTGGGATCACTTAGAAATGTCCTTGTTTTTTAAAGAAATGCACATTTTTTGTCCATTAAAATCACATCAAATTGATCAGAAATACAGTGTAGATATTGTTAATGTTGTAAATGACTATTGCAGCTGGAAACGGCAGATTTTATGGAATATCTACATAGGCGTACAGAGGCCCATTATCAGCAACCATCACTCCTGTGTTCCAATTTTTAATTTTTAATTTATTTTTTTTACCTTTATTTAACTAGGCAAGTCAGTTAAGAACAAATTCTTATTTTCAATGAGGAAAATAAGAAACAGTGTTCAGGGGCAGAACGACAGATTTGTACTTTGTCAGCTCGGGGGTTTGAACTTGCAACCTTCCAGTTACTAGTCCAACGCTCTAACCACTAGGCTACCCTGCCGCCCCAAAGGTACGTTGTGTTAGCTAATACAAGTTAATAATTTAATTTTTTAAACATTTTATTTCACCTTTATTTAACCAGGTAGGCTAGTTGAGAACAAGTTCTCATTTGCAACTGCGACCTGGCCAAGATAAAGTGTAGCAATTCGACACATACAACAACACAGAGTTACACATGGAATAAACAAAACATACAGTCAATAATACAGTAGAACAAAAGAAAACAAAAAGTCTATATACAGTGAGTGCAAACGAAGTAAGTTAAGGCAATAAATAGGCCATGGTGGCGATGTAATTACAATATAGCAATTAAACACTGGAATGGTGCTGTTGATGATACTGGGGTGCAAAGGAGCAAGATAAATAAATAAATACAGTATGGGGATGAGGTAGGTAGATAGATGGGCTGTTTACAGATAGGATATGTACATGTGCAGTGATCTGTGAGCTGCTCTTACAGCTGGTGCTTAAAGTTAGTGAGGGAGATGTGAGTCTCCAGCTTCAGAGATTTTTGCAGTTCATTCCAGTCATTGGCAGCAGAGAACTGGGAGGAAAGACGACCAAAGGAGGAATTGGCTTTGGGGGTGACCAGTGAGATATACAGTGGGGCAAAAAAGTATTTAGTCAGCCACCAATTGTGCAAGTTCTCCCACTTAAAAAGATGAGAGAGGCCTGTCATTTTCATCATAGGTACACTTCAACTATGACAGACAAAATGAGAAAAAAAATCCAGAAAATCACATTGTAGGATTTTTAATGAATTTATTTTCAAATTATGGTGGAAAATAAGTATTGTGTTGGAGTGAGAATGTTTACCCAATGTACTCACTTCTAAATGTCTGTCCTGTCTTTCAGAGAAGCGTTCCCTCCAGTCTGTGAGGGGAATATTTCAGCGCCTCTTCTCCTCTTCCTCAACCAGCCAGGCTGAAGCTCAGGTATCATTCCATATCAAGATATAGGTTGGATGATACCACTGATACAGGGTCAGATATATTAGAAGAGGTTTTTCATTCCCATAATGGTTGAGGTTTGGATTGGTGTTTAGGGCAACCTGATCCTGGATCTGTGGTTAAGGCCAACATCAACCTCAAGCGTTCCTCTGGTAGCTCAAAGAAGAGCAATATCACATTCTGTCCAGTAGGGGACACACGCTCACGTCAATGGCATGACCTTGCTATAATGTATGATATGATATGTAATTAGCAACTTTGTCATTCTGTGTGATGGAGAAATAGCACCACAAGGGGGCATCTGATCTGACACTTTATAAACCTGGAGGGAGAAAATAACTAAAATCTCTAAACCAACACCCCCCTCTGTCTCACACTCCTTCTTTTCTTTCTCTCTCTCTTTCTCTCTCCCTCTCTCTTCCTCTATCTCTTCCTCTCTCTCTTTTCCTCTCTCCAGGAATCCACCCCACCTCCACTCACTGACACCATGTCCTCAGAGGAGGTAATGTGTCTCACTCACCCTGATCAACCTTTAACCCCTGATCCCTGACCTCTACACCCTAACCTGGGCACTTCATCTAGCACTAAAAGGATTCCACGAGTAGAATCAAATATCATAAATTATTACTCCCTCTTTATGTTGTCAATCACCCTCTCTGCTCTCTGATTGGCTAATGCAGATCAAAGCCTGGGAAGAAGAAGAGTTGGATAAGCCAATCAGTATGGAGGAGATATGGATTGATCCTTCCACCTTTCAACTGGTGGAGAGAACCCCCCTTCACAAGGTATCAACTGTAGCTAGCACCTTGTGCTCTTATGTAGCTACTTTAAGACATTATAAACACTACATGCTGTAGGATATTGACAAATATGCCTCCCTCTCTCTCTGACAGACCCACACTTTGTTCTCCTTGCTGGGTCTCAGTCATGCCTAGGTTACCAGCATTGGGAAACTGGTGGGAGTCGTAGGTGAGATCACACAAGCTCTCTCTCTCTCTCTCTATCTCTATCTCTCTTTCTCTCTGTCTCTCTCACACAGCTTGTCCATTTGTTCTGCCTCTCTGTCATCGTTCTCTGATGATGATCTCACAGTGTCACAGTAATTACATTGCCAAGATTAGCAAACTGAGGAATGCCATGCCAACAGCAAACTCTGAACCTACACATCCATGCATAACTGACCAAATTATGAAAGACAAGCGTTGTCCTTTTTAATTCCGTAAAGTGAGTGTGGATGAGGTAAAAACATTATTGTTGTCTATCAACAATGACAAACCACCTGGGTCTGACAACTTGGATGGAAAATGACTGAGGATGATAGCGGATGATATGGCCACTCTTATTTGCCATCTCTTTAAACTAATCCTACAGGAAAGCATGCGCCATCAGGCCTGGAGAGAAGCAAAAGTCATTCCGGTACCCAAGAATAGCAAAGCACCCTTTACTGGTTCAAACAGCCAACCAATCAGCCTGCTACCAACCCTTAGTAGACGTTTGAAAAACATTTTTGACCAGAGACAATGCTATATCACAGTAAACAAATTACTTTCAGCATGCTTATAGAGAAGGGCACTCAGCATGTACAGCACTTACACAAATTACTGATGATTGGCTGAGAGAAATTGATACTAAGAACACCAAGACGGCACACAAGGAACTTCACTGTACTCTATGTATACTGGAAACTATATACCCGAAGGCTGCGTTTATTGTAGCTGGAGATTTCAACACAGCAAATTTGAGATCAATGTTACCTAAATCTTATCAGCATATTGATTGCACAACATGTAGTAATACTCTCGACCACTGCTCCTCTAACCTCCGCGATGCAAACAAAGCCCTCCCCCGCCCTCCAAATCCGACCACGACGCCATCTTGCTCGTCCCGGCTTATAGACAGAAACTCAAACAGGATATACCAATGACGAGAACCATTCAATGCTGGTCTGACCAATCAGAAGCAACGCTCCAAGATTGTTTTTATCATGCGGACTGGAATGTGTTCCAGTCAGCCTCAGAGAATGACATTGGCGCTGACTGGGTGAGTGCGTGTATAAATAAGTGCATTGGAGATGTCGTACCCACGGTGACTATTAAAACCTACCCAAACCAGAAACTGTGGACGGATGGCGGCATTTGCACAAAACTGAAAGAGCGAACCACCGCATTTAACCATGGAAAGAGGTCTGGTGATATGGCTGAATATAAAAAGTGTAGTTATTCCCTCCACAGGGCAATCAAACAAGCGAAATGCAGGTACAGGGACAAGGTGGAGTCGCAATTAAACGGCTCAGACACGAGACATATGTGGCAGGGTCTACAGGAAATCACGGACTACAAAACAAAAACAGCAACGTCATGGATGCTGATGTCACGCTTCCAGACAAACAAAACACCTTCTTTGCCAGCTTTGAGGATAATACAGTGAAACCGTCGCGACTCGCTAACAAAGACCCCCCCCCCCCCCCCTCCTTCTCAGTGGCAGATGTGAGTAAAACATTTAAACGTGTTAACCCTCTCAAGGCAGCAGGCCCAGATGGCATCCCTAGCCGCGTCCTCAGAGCATGCACGGACCAGCTGGCTGGTGTGTTTACGAACATTTTCAATCTCTCCCTATCCCAGTCTGCTATCCCCATATGCTTCAAGATGGCTACCATCGTTCCTGTACCCAAGAAGGCAAAGATAACTGAACTAAATTACTCCTGCCCCGTAGCACAAGTCCTACAGGCCCTAGCTGTGTCACACCTGGACTACTGCCCAGTCATATGGTCAAGTGCCACATAGAAGAACATATGTACATGGAGAGCTAACATCATTAACATGCATGTCAATCTCTACTGGCTCAAAGTAGAGGAGAGATTGACTGCATCACTACATGTCTTAGTGAGAGGTATTGACGTGTTGAAAGCACTGAGCTGTCTGTTAAAACAATTAGCACACAGCTCAGACACTCATTCATACCCCACACGCCTGTCCACCAGGGGTCTCTTCACAGTCCCCAAGTCCAGAACAGACGTGTGCAATACTACATAAGGAACAACGTGGACTGTGAAGAGACACATACGCAAACACACACACACGCTAACACACACAGTTTACACACATGTACATTGTAAAATTATACATTTTGTATTGTAGATATGTAGTGGTAGAGTAGTGGTCTAGTAATGTGTTGTATGATGTACTGTTACATTTTTAGGTGATTTAATCGCCTTAATCTTGTTTGGACCTCAGGAAGAGTAGCTGCTGCCTTGGCAGGAAGAAATGAGCATCCATAATAAATACACATACAAATACATGGAGCCTGTTCAGTTGGCTGTTGCTTTGCTGTTCTGTTGTACTCGAATAGTGAGTCACACTATTACACCATCAACTGTGTTCGTCTCTGACTTATCACAACGTCACAGTAAAACCTGTATTAACATGCTTTGCTTGTGTTATGACATGCTATGTTAACCACTTCTATTCACTCTCTTTCCCTTCCTCTCTCACCCTCCATCTCTATCTCTATTTCCCTCCCCTCTTTCTTTATCTCTCTCTCCCCTTTTCTCTTCGCCATCCCTTTTCTCTTCTCCCCCTCTATTTATCTCTCCCCTTTAATGTCTCCTTCTCTATCTCTCCCTCGCTCTTACCTCTCACAGTTGCAGAAGGCCATCGAGGGCTCCACCCTTAGTGGGGTGAGATTGCGCCCCCCTCTGGCCAGTTTCAGAAATGCCAACCGTAAAGCCAAGAAGCATGAGGCTCCTCCCACCACCCCCTCCTCCCCCACCAGGAAGAGGGAGCTGTGGGGTGAGGGGGGGAAGAGGAAGGAAGGGGGCGAGGGGTTTAGGTGGGAGGTTAAGGAAGAAAAGGGTAGAGATGGAGAAAAGAGGGAGGAAGAGATGGAAAGGTGGAAGGATGAGGTGGTTAGGACAGAGGGAAAGGGTGACATGGATGAGGCTCAGGAAGAACCCAGGGGGAACACAGGAGGAGCAGGTGGCTCCAGTGCAGGTGCAGAGTGTGATACCTCCACCCCCAACAGCGAAGGGACAGACTGTCTCCCTCAGGAGCCTTCCTCCCCCGTCTCCCCCACCTCACCACCCTCCTCCTCCACTCGTGTCTTCATTGTGTCATCCCTTCCTACCGTGCCGGATACGGATGGAGATAGGGAGAACAAAGATTCTGAAGAGCCGATTTAGATGGCGACTGAGGGAATTCTGTGGATTCTGTTTCTTAAATCAAGACCTCTCTGGCCTCATTCAGTGAGAGGGTGTCAAGGTGCATCCTGGGTAATGGAGTTCTGTGCAGGCTCATTCGAGGCTCTGAAGATGTTCAGCTTTCAGGGAGCAGGAAGAACAGGTGTACACAGTGCTTCTGGGACTTGTAGTTTTGGAATTTCTAGTAGCTAATAATACTTTTTGTACCATGGTAGCCTCTTTCCTTATTTTTCTGTGGATCTCACTCATCTTTAATTATTTTTTTCTACTCAAGACAGACAGCCTATTCCTTTTCACTATTTCAGTTTCTCAGGTCTCTCTCCGTGTCTTTCAAACTACAAAAATGGACAGATGTTCTAAGTTCTTCATCTGTACCTATCATTGTTGGTCTCCTTGTCCCGGTATTGTTGAATGTATGAATGTGTTTGTAGCTACATGGTAGTGTATGTCTGTATCACTGAACTCCATGTATCTTTATGGCACTGTATATGACAGCAATGAAATGTTTGATAATGAAATCACATCATTAATCATGACCATGTCTGTCAATGGACTGATTTATATTTCATCAAATCGATTGAACGTTTACTGATTAATGAATATACAGGCTTTAAATGATTACTGTAACCACTAAAGTAAATATTGAAATTGTTCGTACCGTTGCCTATCTACTATTCTTATGGAATACAATAAATATTGTTTTCAGTAACATTTCTTTGGACTTGCTCTAAAATAAGCAGCAATGGAGCAGGGCAATAATCAGCTCCAGCATAATACCAGATGCACTGTTCACTCCAGTCTCTTAAAAGTGTGTCTATAGAAAGGCTGTGGACGAATAAACACTTCCAGCTGAGAAGGTCAACAGTGTATTTTAGTCACACACACACACACACACACACACACACACACACACACACACACACACACACACACACACACACACACACACACACACACACACACACACACACACACACACACACACACACACACACACACACACACACGAGAAGAGAAGAGCCAGGAGAAACAAGTCTCTGGGAATTTGTTTGACATTAACATTCTCCTGACACCATAATGACAGACAGGGAGGTTTAACTGTAGGCTTCAACCATGGTTGCCAGTCCCCAGCAGGACGATTGCAGCTGTTTCTGTGATTGTCATCTTTGGCATTTGACCAAGAAGTTGGCTGAACAAGAAACAGATCTGGCTACCAGGCTGGGGCCCTATATGAGTACTTAAAAAATCTATCCATCCTTTAAGTAATCCCTGATGTATACCAGCAAGTTTTCTACACTACCATACAGTGCCTTGCTTTAACAAATCAAAAACTGAAAAATTGGGCGTGCAAAATTATTCAGCCCCCTTAAGTTAATACTTTGTGGCGCCACCTTTTGCTGCGATTACAGCTGTAAGTCGCTTGGGGTATGTCTCTATCAGTTTTGCACATCGAGAGACTGACATTTTTTCCCATTCCTCCTTGCAAAACAGCTCGAGCTCAGTGAGGTTGGATGGAGAGCATTTGTGAACAGCAGTTTTCAGTTCTTTCCACAGATTCTCGATTGGATTCAGGTCTGGACTTTGACTTGGCCATTCTAACACCTGGATATGTTTATTTTTGAACCACTCCATTGTAGATTTTGCTTTATGTTTTGGATCATTGTCTTGTTGGAAGACAAATCTCCGTCCCAGTCTCAGGTCTTTTGCAGACTCCATCAGGTTTTCTTCCAGAATGGTCCTGTATTTGGCTCCATCCATCTTCCCATCAATTTTAACCATCTTCCCTGTCCCTGCTGAAGAAAAGCAGGCCCAAACCATGATGCTGCCACCACCATGTTTGACAGTGGGGATGGTGTGTTCAGGGTGATGAGCTGTGTTGCTTTTACGCCAAACATAACGTTTTGCATTGTTGCCAAAAAGTTCCATTTTGGTTTCATCTGACCAGAGCACCTTCTTCCACATGTTTGGTGTGTCTCCCAGGTGGCTTGTGGCAAACTTTAAACAACACTTTTTATGGATATCTTTAAGAAATGGCTTTCTTCTTGCCACTCTTCCATAAAGGCCAGATTTGTGCAATATACGACTGATTGTTGTCCTATGGACAGAGTCTCCCACCTCAGCTGTAGATCTCTGCAGTTCATCCAGAGTGATCATGGGCCTCTTGGCTGCATCTCTGATCAGTCTTCTCCTTGTATGAGCTGAAAGTTTAGAGGGACGGCCAGGTCTTGGTAGATTTGCAGTGGTCTGATACTCCTTCCATTTTAATATTATCGCTTGCACAGTGCTCCTTGGGATGTTTAAAGGTTGGGAAATCTTTTTGTATCCAAATCCGGCTTTAAACTTCTTCACAACATTATCCCGGACCTGCCTGGTGTGTTCCTTGTTCTTCATGATGCTCTCTGCGCTTTTAACGGACCTCTGAGACTATCACAGTGCAGGTGCATTTATACGGAGACTTGATTACACACAGGTGGATTATCATCATTAGTCATTTAGGTCAACATTGGATCATTCAGAGATTCTCACTGAACTTCTGGAGAGAGTTTGCTGCACTGAAAGTAAAGGGGCTGAATAATTTTGCACGCCCAATTTTTCAGTTTTTGATTTGTTAAAAAAGTTTGAAATATCCAATAAATGTCGTTCCACTTCATGATTGTGTCCCACTTGTTGTTGATTCTTCACAAAAAAATACAGTTTTATATCTTCATGTTTGAAGCCTGAAATGTGGCAAAAGGTCGCAAAGTTCAAGGGGGCCGAATACTTTCGCAAGGCACTGTACATGAAGGCAGGAAGGATGGATGCACTGTCATGTATTCAGGATGAAAACACCTAGTGTTTGGGGTTGCCAGGGAGGGAATGGAAACATGATAGAAGAACTGCGTCACAAAGCCCCAACAGGCTTTGCATCTCCGTGTTCACTGACCATAAAGAAAAGCACGCTTTCGGTGACGTTCCTCATCCTCACAATATAAAAAACAATGTCCCTTCTCACTGTTCAAAGACGTCCACACACATACACATCAGGATTCTCTTTGAGTTTATTTGCTCTTTCTCCGCTGTTTTTATTTTATTTGGGGCGGAGGGGAGGAGGGGAGAAGAAAGAGAATGGAGTAGAGGAGAAAGGGATGGAAGAGGGTGTTCGCTCGTGCAGGGGAAAGAGAGAGGGGGAGGAAGAGAGAAAGATATAGGTTTACGGCCGAGGAGGAAGGGAGGGGAGACCACGTGGAAGAACCATCCCGTCACAACCTTCCCATAAGCATGCATAGGTATGGGCTTTAATATACTGGTCTTGCCAGTTTACATTGATCATCTCAAATTAAAACATTCAATCAACCCAATTGTATACAAGTGTATTTACCTCAGGGTTCTGTGCCACACAGTTCCAACTGACTACATAATTTTTTTAAAATGTCTGTTTGCCTCAAATCCACCTTTGGTCAATCTGTCAGATTTTTTTAAGCAATGTTTTCTGGCAGTGATTCTTCCAACTATAAAACAGACAACTACATGGACAGACAGACTCGGACAGACAGAGACACAAATATACAGAACCGGTACAAAGAGAGAAAGCAAGGGGTAGAAAGGCAAGAAGACTGCCTGCAGACAAGTTACGTATTGAAAGATGGCAGTAGAATCATACATAATAAGAAATCAACTGGAAATCAATCAGTCAATCAATCAACAAAGACAATCAATAAACAGGAACATCAAGGAAATACATTTGGCTTCTTGTTATTAGTTTATTCAATTATTAAGTTCTTAATTATCCAAAAATCAATAAAATATCTTTGTTGAAGTAGTATCATTCTCTGGGTCCATGTTGGTGCTTTCAAAGAAGCAGAACAATCTCTCTGGGGTC
Source organism: Oncorhynchus mykiss (assembly GCF_057628025.1). Classification (NCBI taxonomy): domain Eukaryota; kingdom Metazoa; phylum Chordata; class Actinopteri; order Salmoniformes; family Salmonidae; genus Oncorhynchus; species Oncorhynchus mykiss. The sequence continues at coordinate 22,863,137 of NC_143024.1, forward strand.
AAAGGTCTATCACTACAGAAAGTCCCAAGGACAACACACAGAACAATACTGCTTCAAAAAGACTTACCTACAATAAATAATAAACTATGTACAGGCTGTCATGTTATTCCTCCCCCCAAATAATCATGAAATAAATAAATGAATAAGAGTGGTTGGGTAAAGACATCCTGTAGGTTGTAGCTCTCAGAGCCAGTCTGAGACAGACAGGTGAAGACTAATGCATAACACAAACTGAAGAACACCACAAGGTTGCAGCTCACCAGAACCATCTGTTAGAAGTAGGGGCGCTGAGTCTATCCTGGTCAGGTCACGTGGTCAGGATAGACTCCTAGCCTTGGTTAGTTCTAACACCAATGTGCATCCTGTCTTGCAGACACGTCACACGTGTCATGGCAGCTGATGGACACTTATGACTAGTAGCCTAAAGGAAGTTGTGTGGTTGAGGTTGCGTTGTCATTGCCTGGGTGATCATGGCAGCTGTGACATGAATCTTCATGACTGGTTATGACTATATAAATGACATCATTGTGTGTTTCATGATGGACAGCTCCAGGGAAGAGGTGGGTAACCTTAACCTTAACCCTTGTCCTGGAGGGATGCAGTCAGTGTGTGCAGGGTTTTGTTCCGGCCCAGCTTTAACACAACTGATTACAATGAATTGTGGCCACAATGAAGCCCTCCAGAAGTTTCCACCACTGGCCTAGGGTATTATAATCACTGTCTGTTTGTCGGATCAGAGAGAGCCCCAACCAACAGGAAACTGCTCTACATCAACCACACATATTCTGTCTTATACTGGAGGGGTATGTCAATCATTCAGTAGAAAAATAAACATTGTCCCAACATTGCATAAATAATCAATCAATAAGTTCATGAATTCAAGTCAATAAACCTTTTTTCTATCTTAAAAGTTTTTTTCACACAATCATCAGAGTGAAAGGAGAAAGTTGTTCTCCGTCACATAATAATAATATTAATAATAATAATAATATTCATAATGATATGAATAAGAATACTACTAATAATAATAACTGCTATTGTTGTGGTTTTTATTAGTGACACGTGCACAGATACTCCAGACCAGTATCTCCAAAATTCCACTATTCTATCATGTCTCTGAACTTCACTACCATTCCTCCGTTGGGATACACACTTTCCTCTTCAGGAAATACACACGCTAACTCAAACGTCACACTCGACTCAGGCAGAGTTCTGCTCCATCGCTGTAGTCACCATGAACAGGAAGATACCGGTTCTGTTCGGTTCTAGTGTTTGGTTCTAGTATTCAGCTCTATTCCCTGAATGACTTCAATGTTCTCCTTAAACCCAGTCAAAGTAGGTCCTTTGCATTATTTTATAACAGTATTCCGATATCCAATATTTTAACGTTCACACTATTTACAATGTTGACATTCCACTATCCTTTTCCTTTTACTTGTGTGGTGATAGAAACCAATCTAAACGCAATACGCTTCATTTGGGAGCTCAGGAAGATTCCCAAAGGAAAGAGCTGGGACTGAGACGTGTAGAAAATAAAGAAACTGTTGCAGTGGGGACTGTGAGAGATGGTTTATATCCTCTCTCATTAGTATTTACATCTATCTGACAGTAGTGGCCACAAGCCGTTTAGGAGACCTGGGTTTGGCTCCTCACTAATTAGTTACAATTTTGAAGATGTGTTTTTTCCCTTCTAAGAATCAGCACCCAATTCAAACAGCTCTAACCTACACCATTCAGAGAAACATTTTCTCCTCATCTTTTCTCCACAAAGAAAAGCTTGGTATTGTCCCCAAGAGCTGACATCAAAACAACAATCTGGGTTAAAACAGAAGCACATCTCAATCTAAATCCTCTTTCTGTTGGTACCAAAACATTCCAGAGCATTCCCTCTTCCTCCAGCCATCTCTAGTTTGGAACCTGGAACAACAGCTCAGAATCCATCTTGTCTAGTGGTTCTGTTTTGGTTCTTGGTGATGCTAAGGGCTCTTTCTGAACAGTAATCAAGGACATTGACGTGTGACAGAGTCCAAAGGCTGCCTCTGATCTGTTGGATGGCATCAGTACAAAGGGATTCACTACTACAGCGCTGTCTCTTCACCATTCACTCCATGACACGGACCTGTCAGTCATGATGCACAGTCAAGCAGACTACAAGGAGCTCCATGCCCTGAGTCTTCTCTGGTTCAGTGCAAAGTCTATACAGTTCAATATAGGACAGGTACTCCATAGTATTCTGAAGAAACATACGGAAAGACAGAGTAGGAAGCACACTATCTTACTGTACAGTACATTCCTTTAACTGTGCAGTGCTGTGTGTGTGGCCGACAGGCCTGCAGCCTTTATGTGCCTTGGACATCTGGAGAACACAGCAACATGGTAACGTTGTTGTCTTTCTAACTGTGTTAGGAGGGTTCAAGTAGATTTCACTGCAGTGGTTAGGTTGCAGAGAGCCAATTTGGATTTAAATCATTTTTGGGGATAATTGAATAGGTGTAATTTTTAGGGGGTTATGATGAACTCAACCTACTAAAGTTGCTCTGTATTCGTGCAGTTAGTTCTATAAGTGTTGTGGATGCTAGATGTGAATGACATAAGAGGAGAGGGTATAACTTGTGAGTGTTTCTGTTCTTCAAGTTAGGGGGTTGACATTATTCTATTTGATGTGTTGAGTGTAAGCTGTAAACAGAGTAGTTCTCCCATTGAGAGATAGTGTTGTAAAAACAGTGATTTTGATATATATTCTTTTATCATTCACTTATACATAGATTTTTGTGTTGTCATGATTGTTTTCTTTGTTAGAAAATCATTGTTGTCATGATAATGTTTTATTACTATAGATTTAATGATCATTATCATATTTGACGCTGGACTGGATAAAGTCGTTTGTTTAAAAAGCATGCGCGTTTCAATTCCCTCCTCCTCCGTTTCCTCTTCCTGATGCAAATGTCTCAAGCTCAGCTGCTCCTCTTCTTTTTATCGTCCCCTCATACCTCCTTTTTCTCGCTCAGTCTTTTTCCCCCTCCCTCTATTCATCCCTCCCTCCTCCTTCTGTCTGGGAATGTGAGGCTTCCAAAAAAAAGTTGTCCGTTGGACCAGCTGTTGTCACTGCGTGAGTCTGTTTCCAATCTTCCTCCTCTGCTCTTCAGTGGTCACAAGAGTTTATATCCCATCAAAAATGTGTTTGATACCTGAAAAAGGAACATATTTATTGATAAATATTTAATTATAAGGCTCAGTCATTCCTGACGCCAAGGGTCAGTCTGTCACGTTTCTCAGGACAATCTGTCAATCAGTTGGTTGCCATGGCAGCAACAGTGGACCCCTGCTTCTCTTCCTTCTCCTCCAGCATCTGGATGGCTCCACAGCTGACATCAGAGGCCTTCCGCTCTGTGATTTGCTGTGCTGGTGGTTGCCCCGGACTACTGCGCCCCGGACTACGTTGCCCAGGACTACTGCCCCCGGAGGTGATGGCTTCATCTCTCTGTGTTAGAGTGGCAGACTCCGGCTCCATGCAGAGTGTCACCTCCTCGTCCTGTTCAGGGGACAGAGCAGGGGCTTGGTCAGATATAAATGTTTAGAATATAACAGATACCACATGATTCTCTGACCACGGAGAGGAGAAAGCAAGGGTTTATTCATGAGTTCAGATGGAAATGTCTCCCTGTCATACAGTACCAGTCAAAAGTTGACACACCTACTCATTCAAGGGTTTTTCTTAATTTTCACTATTTTCTACATTGTAGAATAATAGTGAAGACATTAAAACTATGAAATAACATATGGAATCATGTACTATGACAGCTTTGCACACTCTTGGCATTCTCTCAACCAGCTTCACCTGGAACCTTGAAGGAGCCGCCACGTATGCTGAGTACTTGTTGGTTGCTTTTCCTTCACTCTGCTGTCCAACTCATCCCAAACCATCTCAACTGGGTTGAGGTCTGGTGATTGTGGAGGTCAGGTCATCTGATGAAGTACTCCATCACTCTCCTTGGTTAAATAGCATTTACACAGCCTGTAGGTGTGTTGGGTCATTGTCCTGTTGAAAAACAAATGATAATCCCACTATCGCTGCAGAATGCTGTGGTAGCCATGCTGGTTAAGTGTGCCTTGAATTACAAGTAAATCACTGACAGTGTCACCAGCAAAGCACACCATCACACCTCCTCCTCCATGCTTCATGGTGGGAACCACACATGCAGAGATCATCCGTTCAACTACTCTGCGTCTCAAAGACACAGCGGTTGGAACCAAATATCTCAAATTTGGACTCATCAGACCAAAGGACAGATTTCCACCGGTCTAATTTCCATTGCTCATGTTTCTTGGCCCAAGTAAGTATCTTCTTATTATTGCTGTCCTTTACTAGTGTTTCTACTGAAGGCCTGATTCACGCAGTCTACTCTGAATAGTTGACGTTGAGATGTGTCTGTGTCTACTTGAACTCTGTGAAGCATTTATTTGGGCTGCAGTTTCTGATGCTGGTAACTCTAATGACCTTATCCTCTGCAGCAGAGGTAACTCTGGTTCTTCCTTTCCTGTGGTGGTCCTCATGAGAGCCAGTTTCATCATAGCACTTGTTGGTTTTTGCGACTGCAATTGAAGAAACTTTCAAAGATCTTGAAATTTTACGGATTGACTGACCTTCATATCTTAAAGGAAAGATGGACGGTTGTTTCTTTTTGCTTATTTGAGCTGTTCTTGCCATAATATTTTTTTATCTTTATTTAACTAGGCAAGTCAGTTAAGAACAAATTCTTATTTTCAATGACGGCCTAGGGGCAGAACGACAGATTTGTACCTTGTCAGCTCGGGGGTTTGAACTTACAACCTTCCAGTTACTAGTCCAACACTCTGACCACTAGGCTACCCTGCCACCTCGGCAGGACTTGGTCATTTACCAAATAGGGCTATCTTCTGTATACCCACCCTACCTTATCACAACTGATTGGCTCAAACGCATTAAGAAGGAAAGAATTCCCACAAATTAACTTTCAACAAGGCACACCTGTTAATTGAAATGCATTCCAGGTGACTGGAAGAGAGATTGAGAGAATGACAAGAGTGTGCAAAGCTGTCATCAAGGCAAAGGGTGGCTACGTTGAAGAATCTGAAATATAACATATATTTTGATTTGTTCAACACTTTTTGGTAACTACATGATTCCATATGTGTTATTTCATAATTTTGATGCTCTCACTATTATTCTACAATGTAGAATTGTATTTTTATAAAGCATCAAGGATGTACCTATCTGCACTGATATGACCTCAGTGCCCAGTTTAAAAAAAAATAAATCTCTGGATTAAATGCATAGAAATATAATGAATAGAATGTATCAATCATTGTCTTGAATGAGGACTCCCGTTCTATTCATTTTATTTCTATGCATTTAATCCTATCCGATAGACGAAATCCAGATAGATAACTTTTGAAAAACTGGGCCATGATGACCCTGTGATCTGATATGACCTCACCTTCAGTTCATCTTCCTCCTCCTGCTGCTCCAGCAGATGGGAATGGTCTGTCCCCGCCCCCTCATCCCCAGACGGAACATTCAAAGCCGCCTCCACCACCGCTGCCACGCCTATGTTGTACCCTCCAATATCCGCTTGATAGGACTCTGTCTGACCCGCCCCCCACAGGTCCACCAATGGGGCGTGGGTAGCAGGGGCCAGGCTGTGGATGGTGCTGTTGGGCGTGGCTTGCAACGAGTGGTTGGCGCTGTGCAGCCTTTGCTCCAGAGACTGTTGAGAGAAGGACGAGACAATGAGGAGACTTAGGTAGGTAGAGGCTCCCCTTCACCACTGATACAGGATCAGATATTTGTTTATCCCCCTAATGGTAAAAAATCTGGAAATATGATCCTAAATCTGTGGATAAGGGATGTTTCTTCCTTTAAGCGTAATGTTGGATTGAAAGGGACAGGGTCATTTTGTTGTCTAAGAAGTGAGATACAATAATGTATTGATGAATAATGTATTGATCAGTATTCTTGTCTCGTTCAAAATACCCCAGAGAAAAAAGAGAAAAACCCACGTCAGCCGCCGGACTACGCCATGAATGAATATTGTCTATCCATGGAAATAGATTGTTATTACTTCCCTCTCATATTAGACTGTTGATTTTCCCTCACCTGTTGTTGCTGATACAGGAGCTGCTGTTGCTGGTAGTGCTGTATCTGTTGTAGCTGCTGCAGCTGCTGGAGCTGACTCTGCTGCTGTAGGTTGAACTGCTGCTGCTGCTGCTGCTGCAACGCGTTCCCATCATACCCATCACAGGAAGTCCCGCCCTGCTGCATCACGTAGGAGCCAGCAGCGGGAGAGGCCACTCCGGAGGGCTCGTTGCTGATTGGCTCCCAGGCGTCAGAGGAGGAGAGGCAGTAGAGGCCCTGGGCGACATAGGTGTTGGGCCACATGTCCGCAGAGGAGTGGTGCAATATCTGGTCTGAGAGGATGAAAAGAACGAGAAAATAGAAGAGTGAAGAGGCGGGATAAACGGTTGGTTGTCCTTGACGGATGCACTACATTGGACCTCATGGACATCAAACTGCAAATAAATCTACAATGCTGACATCAGAGGAAGAGGAAACCTGAAGAGGAATCGTGTGATATCCCTGGGGGACACCCCAACCCTCCCACACCCAAATATATAATTGAGAAAATGACTTTACTTGAACAATCCCCAGACAGACACCAAGTGTAGCTACACCGAGTAGTCCAATACATCAGCATTATGACTCTGTATAGCCATTGGGGAGTCTGTCTGCGCTGCATTAAAATGACATATAATTCAGCCAATAGCACGGCTGATATGAATAAGGGAAAGTCATGGTAGTTTTTGCCATCTCATATTCCAATCTGGTTTTGTTACGGATGAACAAGGCAACTAATATCCCCCACTGACTGATAACCACATTAAAACTTTTGAAGTATGGTAGACATTTTGTGCGAAGGAGGAAAATAAATGGAAGAATATATCAGTTTATGTGTTGCCAATGCTGTTATGTACAAAAAGGCTGTCAAACACAAAAGGATGAGGTAAATCACACTTATTCACAGAAATGTCTTTGGGACATTGGCCAAACAAGTTTCTGATAGAGGAATGGTGTATATAAACTCAGCAAAAAAAGAAACATCCATTTTTCAGGACCCTGTCTTTCAAAGATAATTAGTAAAAATCCAAATAACTTCACAGATCTTCATTGTAAAGGGTTTAAACACTGTTTCCCATGCTTGTTCAATGAACCATGAACAATTAATGAACATGCACCTGTGGAACAGCTTACAGACGGTATGCAGGGTCACAGTTATCGTCACAGTTAATGACCAACTTAGGACACTAAAGAGGCCTTTCTACGGACTCTGAAAAACACCAAAAGAAAGATGCCCAGGGTCCCTGCTCATCTGCGTGAACGTGCCTTAGACATGCTGCAAAGAGGCATAAGGACTGCAGATGTGGCCAGGGAAATAAATTGCAATGTCCGTACTGTGAGATGCTTAAGACAGCACTACAGGGAGACAGGATGGACAGCTAATCATCCTCGCAGTGGCAGACCACGTGTAACAACACCTGGACAGGATCGGTACATCCAAACATCACACCTGAGAGACAGTTACAGGATGGAAACAACAACTGCCAGAGTTACAACAGGAATGCACAATCCCTCCATCAGTGCTCAGACTGTCTGCAATAGGCTGAGAGAGGCTGGACTGAGGGCTTGTAGGCATCACTGGCAACAACCTCGCCTATGGGTCAAACCCACCGTCGCTGGACCAGACAAAAAGTGCTCTTCACTGACGAGTCAAGGTTTTGTCTCACCAGGGGTGATGTCGGATTCACGCTTATTGTTGAAGGAATGAGCATTACACCGAGGCCTGTACTCTGGAGCGGGACCGATTTGGAGGTGGAGGGTCCGTCATGGTCTGGGGCGGTGTGTCACAGCATCATCAGACTGAGCTTGTTGTCATTGCAGGCAATCTAAACACTGTGCATTACAGACATCCTCCTCCCTCACATGGTACCCTTCCTGCAGGCTCATCCTGACATGACCCTCCAGCATGACAATGCCACCAGCCATACTGCTCGTTCTGTGAGTGATTTCCTGCAAGACAAGAATGTCAGTGTTCTGCCATGGCCAGCGAAGAGCCCGGATCTGGCCTGGTTTAGATCTTATCTGTCAGAAATATATCAGTTTGTCTCTGTGAATGGTTTGTCCTCTGACAAATCAACTGTAAATTTCGGTGTTCCTCAAGGTTCCGTTTTAGGACTTTTGTTTTCACTATATATTTTACCTCTTGGGGATGTCATTCGAAAACATAATGTTAACTTTCACTGCTATGCGAATGACACACAGCTGTACATTTCAATGAAACATAGTGAAGCCCCAAAATTGCCCTTGCTAGAAGCCTGTGTTTCAGACATAAGGAAGTGGATGGCTGCAAACTTTCTACTTTTAAACTTGGACAAAACAGAGATGCTTGTTCTAGGTCCCAAGAAACAAGGAGATCTTCTGTTGAATCTGACAATTAATCTTAATGGTTGTACAGTCGTCTCAAATAAAACTGAAGGACCTCGGCGTTACTCTGGACCCTGATCTCTCTTTTGACGAACATATCAAGACTGTTTCAAGGACAGCTTTTTTTCCATCTACGTAACATTGCAAAAATCAGAAACTTTCTGTCCAAAAATTATGCAGAAAAATTCATCCATGCTTTTTTTACTTCTACATTAGACTACTGCAATGCTCTACTTTCCGGCTACCTGGATAAAGCACTAAATAAACTTCAGTTAGTGCTAAATACGGCTGCTAGAATCCTGACTGGAACCACATTTTTTTATCATATTACTCCAGTGCTAGCCTCCCTACACTGGCTTCCTGTCAAGGCAAGGGCTGATTAAGGTTTTACTGCTAACCTACAAAACGTTACATGGGCTTGCTCCTACCTATCTCTCTGATTTGGTCCTGTCGTACATACCTACACGTACGCTACGGTCACAAGACGCAGGCCTCCTAATTGTCCCTAGAATTTCTAAGCAAACAGCTGGAGACAGGGCTTTCTCGTATAGAGCTCCATTTTTATGGAATGGTCTGCCTACCCATGTGAGAGACGCAAACTCGGTCTCAACCTTTAAGTCTTTACTGAAGACTCATCTCTTCAGTGGGTCATATGATTGAGTGTAGTCTGGCCCAGGAGTGGGAAGGTGAACGGAAAGGCTCTGGAGCAACGAACAGCCCTTGCTGTCTCTGCCTGACCGGTTCCCCTCTTTCCACTGGGATTCTCTGCCTCTAACCCTATTACAGGGGCCAGAGTCACTGGCTTACTGGTGCTCTTTCATGCTGTCCCTAGGAGGGGTGCGTCACTTGAGTGGGTTGAGTCACTGATGTGATCTTCCTTTCTGGGTTGGCGCCCCCCCTTGGGTTGTGCCGTGGCAGAGATCTTTGTGGGCTATACTCGGCCTTGTCTCAGGATGGTAAGTTGGTGGTTGAAGATATCCCTCTAGTGGTGTGGGGGCTGTGCTTTGGCAAAGTGGGTGGGGTTATATCCTTCCTGTTTGGCCCTGTCCGGGGGTATCATCGGATGGGGCCACAGTGTCTCCTGACCCCTCCTGTCTCAGCATCCAGTATTTATGCTGCAGCAGTTTATGTGTCGGGGGGCAAGGGTCAGTTTGTTATATCTGGAGTACTTCTCCTGTCTTATCCGGTGTCCTGTGTGAATTTAAGTATGCTCTCTCTAATTCTCTTTCTTTCTCTCTCTCGGAGGACCTGAGCCCTAGGACCATGCCTCAGAACTACCTGGCATGATGACTCCTTGCTGTCCCCAGTCCACCTGGCCGTGCTGCTGCTCCAGTTTCAACTGTTCTGCCTGCGGCTATGGAATCCTGACCTGTTCACCGGACGTGCTACCTGTCCCAGACCTATTATTTTGACCATGCTGGTCATTTATGAACATTTGAACATCTTGGCCATGTTCTGTTATAATCTCCACTCCATCTCCATTGCTTGCTTTTTGGGGTTTTAGGCTGGGTTTCTGTACAGCACTTTGAGATATCAGCTGATGTACGAAGGGCTATATAAATACATTTGATTTGATTTGATTGATCTCAATCCCATTGAGCACGTCTGGGACCTGTTGGATTGGAGGGTGAGGGCTAGGGCCATTCCCCCCCAGAAATGTCTGGGAACTTGCAGGTGCCTTGGTGGAAGAGTGGGGTAACATCTCACAACAAGAACTGACAAATCTGATGCAGTCCATGAGGAGGAGATGCACTGCAATACTTAATGCAGCTGGTGGCCACCCCAGATACTCACTGTTACTTTTGATTTTGACCCCCTTTTGTTCAGGGACACATTATTCCATTTCTGTTAGTCACATGCCTGTGAAACTTGTTCAGTTTATGTTTCGGTTGTTGAATTTGTTCATACAAATATACACGTTAAGTTTGCTGAAAATAAACGCAGTTGACAGTGAGAGGACGTTTCTTTTTTTGCTGAGTTCACATAATCTGACAAAAGAGCCTCATGGTGTGCTGAGTTGATATGGCAGCGCTAAGAGTTAGCAAGCATCATGCCGGCAACCTCACATGATATCACTTTAATGATGACTCAAAACTGTCAAAATACATCCAGAGACATCCAAATCATGTTTAATACTAACATTCTACAGTTATTTGACTTCAATATAATTACATGAAATAACTGGCCTGAAGTTGTGATTCAACTAATGATCATCACACAGCCTCAAGGCCATTTGTTATCTCTCAATAACAAACCACAGGGAGAAAACCACATTATGATTTCAACATGTCTCCATGTCTGAACGCCTCTTTGCATGAGAAGGAGAAATACAGGAGCACCGTAACGGACAGCACAGCGATGTGGAATAATAATGACCAAGTGGACTATTTATACAGTGGAAATCCCTGGTCTTGCATTCCCCCAGGCTGTGTTTGTGAATCTGAAATTAGCACAGCGTTAACCCTCCAGGCTGAGACGGAATAAGATGCCTTCGTTACTGAGCAAAACGACGCATAGTGTAGCCCACACACTACACTCCAGCGTTGCCTGATCTCAAGCCTATGCATGAACGTGTTTGTCTGCACATTTTAGACAAGGTTCCGCAGTGCAGGATCCTGTTTAGCTCCTTAAACTATCCCTTAAACTTGGTTGCCCTAGTTGATTGGTGCTACTGAAGTTTGTCAAGCATATTTGTAGTCCCTTACCTCGACTGATACATGCTGGTTTAGATGCCATATTTATAGTCCTTTACCTCAACTGACATATGGTTGTTTAGAGGTCATATTTGTAGTCCCTTATCTCGGCTGATACATGCTGGTTTAGAGGCCATATTTGTAGTCCCTTACCTCGGCTGGTGATGCTTTCCTGGTTAACCTCGCTGAGGTGGGCCACACTGCCCTGGTTAGACCCTGACCTCATGCTCTCTCCATCCATGGAGGTCCAGGCCATGAGCGTTGCCTGGGAGATGGCAAACTGCTGCAGGATACCTGGAGTGCAGAGGGTAAGTCAGGGTCATTGTAACGGCTCAGTTGGCTGCTGCCTTCCCTCAGCGCCTTAATGATTTAATATCTATGGCTAATTTAAATAAAGATTTAATATGTAGTCTAATATCTATGGTTATGCTTTGCCTAGGCCAATATTGATATATTTGGCTGGTGTTATGCCATGCTGATTAGTTAACCTATAACCAGTCTGGTTATGATGTGGGGTTCAACACATGAGAACCCTTTTTCCTAAAGGCTTCATTTTGTGAGCATTTCCTCTGAACACCACCCTGGGGGTATAAATCAGCATCAACCACTCTTATTGCTTCTGTCTCCTCTCACAGTGACAAATTCCCCTCCCCCTCTGACCTGCGGCGAAGCGAGCCTCTTTCTCCCCGTCGCTGAGGTCGCTGTAGGCGTCGCTCTCTAACCGTCTCTCCATCTCCTGCTCTGCCGTGGACTTGCGTGGGACGGAGACACCCCCCGGGCCCACCACAGACATGTCCCAGTTCTGCCACTCGATCATGTGTGCCATCCGGCCTTGGGCCATGGATGTAGGCTTGGTCACCTTGTCCTTCATGGAGCGATTCACACCTGGGGAGGGGGGAGAAGTGAAGAGGGATGTAGGGATTGATGCGGGTATTGGGGAGGGTTAGAAGGGTGACAGTGGATTAAGGGAGGGTTGGAGGGATATTAAGGGGTTTAGAGAAGGGGTGAATGTGGAGTTTGGGGGAGTTAGGAGACAGGCATCAGGTTGGAGAGAGAGGGGGAAGGAAACAGATGAGATGTTATTATTCCACATTTAGGTCTGTCTGATACTGTCAGTATTTAGCTGGTGCTGATAAGGGCCTCTGGATGAGTGGTTAAATGAGCGGCTTAATGAACATGCTTTAGATTCATGGCTAAATGAATAGGGAGAAGATGCTTATAATGTAGATGAGATGACGCGTGGAACCGAGGAGTATGATGGGGCACAGGGAGGAGCAAATGGATACGTCTACTCTAGGAGAGGTGCATCATGGGACAGAGGAGGTTAATTGGGGTGAGATGGCCAGAGGCGTGTCAGTAATGAGAGGTTGGCTTGTTGACATGATAGCTTTCACACCTCTGCTAAGCTGCCTGCGCTGGCTAAGCAGAAACCCCACTCCCCCTGCAGTGTCTGTTAAGACATCCTCAGCTGATGCATACAGTGCACTGCGGAAGACACTCTACTTTAGAAATCATGTTCCGCCATGACGGTCTGTATTCTGTCTGCTGGTTACATTATGGCTTTGCTCAGTAATTAATGTGTCCAAGTCAATATATGATGAGTTAGCAGTTCACTACATTCCAATACACTTCACTGCACATTTCAACTGCACCACACTGCGCAGTGCACAATGCACATTACACAGTTATACACACTGTAACACACAGACACAAACTCAGACTACACTCAGAGACAGTAGACACATCACACAGACACTAGAGTAGTTCAACGCTGCTTCACAACCACTTAACAGACAAACAACTACACCTCCCACTCACCTCTTGTTAACTCAACAAGCCACATAACAATGTACTGTGGGTAGTGTATTTTTTTATAGGGTTATCGTTAGGTTTAAGTGATATTCCACCAATGACTGGGGGGTCAGCCATTGATGAGTATTATCATTATGAAGAAAGGAAGTGAATCAGGGGAACCCACTCTGGGGCCATGTTGGCTCCAGCGCCTGTCCAGGCGGGAGCTGACATGGGGTCAGTTTACCAGTTACAGGACAGACACACACCTGACACACCTGTCAGTGAGGACTTAGCCAGAGCACCGATCCCGTAGTTATTGGAGTTGTTCCTCTTCAGACGAGGCAGGATGGACGTGGTGTCTTCCATAGACAGCTAGAGGAGCGAGGGAAGAGGATGATAGAGAGATGGAGGAAGAGATGTGTGCCACAGAAGCACACATAGTTCAGAGGGTAGGTGAGAGGAGAAGTTAGGTCGATATTGGGTTAATACAGCGTCAAAAAGAAACAATGTCATCATTTGACAAAAAAAATCAACATTTCCCAAGGTCGTTGTTCGAACAACTTCCTGCTTGACAGTGCTGAAGTGCATTATGGGAAGTGTTGCGAGAGTTAACGATACGGTATAGAGAGAGTTAGATGGGAGGGGGAGTGAGGGGACAAAGTAGTAGGTTACCTAAGGTGAGTTAAATCAAGTAAATCAAAACAAATAGAGAAAGATAAGATAGAGAAATAAAGGTAGATGAAGGAATGATGTCACAACACTTACATTGATTCCTTCCCATGAAAAGTCTGAACATCCATGCTGAAGGAGAAAAATAGGAGGAGAGAGGGATGGGGAAAGAAGGAGCAGGAGAGAGGAAGAGAGTAGGAACAAGAGAGAAGGAGAGAAAGACGTACACATGCATGGAAGAAATGGGAGGAGACAAAGAGGAGGACGAGAGTAGTGATAGTGACAGGGGTAGAGTAGTAAAACCAACATGCAGAAATAGAAAGAAGGATAGGAGAGGGAAAGAGGGAGAAGAACACCGAGAGACAAATATAGGGTTTTAGAGGAGAGGAGTCAAAGACCAGAAAGACAGAGGTGGAGAAGGGTCAAAGACCAGAAAGACAGAGGAGAGGAGTCAAAGACCAGAAAGAAAGAGGTGGAGAAGGGTCAAAGACCAGAAAGACAGAGGAGTCAAAGACCAGAAAGACAGAGGAGGAGAGGAGACGAAGGCCAGAAAGACAGAGGAGGAGAGGAGACAAAGGCCAGAAATAGAGGAGGAGAGGAGACAAAGGCCAGGAAGACAGGAGGAGAGGAGACAAAGGCCAGAAAGACAGGAGAAGAGACAAAGGCCAGAAAGACAGAGGAGAGGAGTCAAAGACCAGAAAGAAAGAGGTGGAGAAGGGTCAAAGACCAGAAAGACAGAGGAGTCAAAGACCAGAAAGACAGAGGAGGAGAGGAGACGAAGGCCAGAAAGACAGAGGAGGAGAGGAGACAAAGGCCAGAAATAGAGGAGGAGAGGAGACAAAGGCCAGGAAGACAGGAGGAGAGGAGACAAAGGCCAGAAAGACAGGAGAAGAGACAAAGGCCAGAAAGACAGAGGAGAGGAGACAAAGACCAGAAAGACAGAGGATGAGGAGAGTCAATTACCAGAAAGAGAGAGGAGGAGAGGAGTCAAAGACCAGAAAGAGAGAGGAGGAGGAGAGTCAAAGACCAGAAAGACAGAGGAGAGGAGACAAAGACCAGAAAGATAGAGGAGACAAAGACCAGAAAGATAGAGGATGAGCGACAAAGACCAGAAGGATAGAGGAGAGGAGACAAAGACCAGAAAGACAGAGGAGAGGAGACAAAGACCAGAAAGACAGAGGAGAGGAGACAAAGACCAGAAAGACAGAGGAGAGGAGTCAAAGACCAGAAAGACAGAGGAGAGGAGACAAAGACCAGAAAGATAGAGGAGAGGAGACAAAGACCAGAAAGACAGAGTAGAGGAGACAAAGACCAGAAAGATAGAGGAGGAGGAGAGTCAATTACCAGAAAGATAGAGGAGGAGGAGAGTCAATTACCAGAAAGAGAGAGGAGGAGAGGAGACAAAGACCAGAAAGACAGAGGAGGAGAAGAGTCAAAGACCAGAAAGACAGAGGAGGAGAAGAGTCAAAGACCAGAAAGATGGAGGAGGAGTAGATTCAAGGTCCAGAGCGACAGAGAGAAGGGAGGGGTTGAAAGGCTGATCAGTTCCATAGTACAGCAGAGTGAATATGTTATGACTGAATGATTCTCTCTCTCCTCTCATTTCCTCCTCTGGTTACGTCTGCCACACCAAGCACTGAGCCAAACACACATCCAAGCCAGTGGGGGGGCTGATACAGAAGTGTCTGTGTGCAAGCGTGTAGGCGTGTGTGTGAATGTGCGTGTGTGTGAATGTGCGTGTTTGTGAATGTGTGTGTGAATGCGTGCACATGTGTTTATGTGTGCGCGTGTGTGTGTGCAATCTATGTGTGTGTGGGGGCGTGTGTGTGTGTGCGTGCTTGTGTTATAACTGATGTAAGCTGGCTGATGGTAGAGGTGTCAGTGTCCTCTCTGGTGAGATCTGTGTCTGCAGAGAGAGAGACACACAGACAGACACACAGACACACAGACACACAGACAGGTGGCTGAGGAGCAGGCTAACAGAAGGGGGATGGTGACAGTCTAGATAAGCACCAGCGTCTGTCACACCACCTCTTGAGTCCTGTATCAGCTGAATTGTTCCTGACAATACCAGAGCCGGGACCAGCAGGACGGCATGGTGCCATGTCCCCATACAGATGTGTTCAGTCTCCAGAAAACCTAGCTCTCATGTTCTTTCTCTGATTGTTACACTCTGTCTGTCTGTCTGTGTCTCTTTCTCTCTCTCTCTCCCCCACTCTTTTTTTATTACATGTTTGAAGGGCAAGTGTGTCAGGAGAAACACATGATCGATCCACAGTACAGTACATTCAGTTTCAATTTAAATGGTCCTCTTTCTTCTGCCACAAAATCATCCAAGAAGTGCTGAAGATCATTTTAGTAACAGTATCTCAAAAGGAAGGAGAGGAGAGAGGACTTGAAAGGAGAAGTGGAGAGGAAAGGATCTGAGAGGAGAGTAGTGAGGGATGGAGTGAGAGGAGGAGAGGTGGGTGATGCCCCTACTGTTCTACAGTGAGCCAGCACTGAGGCGTGACAGAGAAGCAGCAGACGTCATAGCACCAGCAACTAGCCAACCACAGAGGTTGGTTCTCCTTCCAGCTACAGCAGCCATTTTGAGTGTAGAGGAAGTTAGCAAACCAACAGCAACATGTGCGCTAGCTAGCTACTCTACAAGCAGATGCAGTAGCACTCATGGCTTCAGTAGTAGAGAGCTAAAGTTGATGTTGGTCACCATCTTGGATCAAGATCCCCATTCGTGGAATAGTGAGCACCCCACTGCTGGAGCCATTGGGTGTAACAGGGTGGCTGAGCTGTGTGAATTAAGAGTGATAGTTAAAGACCTGAATGTCAGGCTTACCTGTTCCCCATCCTTTACTGGCACTCCATCTGCCGCTAAAACACACACACACAGAGAGACAGAGAGAGACAGAGACAGAGAGACAGAGAGAGAGACAGAGAGAGAGACAGAGAGAGAGACAGAGAGAGAGACAGAGAGAGAGACAGAGAGAGAGACAGAG
Organism: Oncorhynchus mykiss; assembly: GCF_057628025.1. NCBI lineage: Eukaryota > Metazoa > Chordata > Actinopteri > Salmoniformes > Salmonidae > Oncorhynchus > Oncorhynchus mykiss. The sequence continues at coordinate 22,879,807 of NC_143024.1, forward strand.
AGAGAGACAGAGAGAGAGACAGAGAGACAGAGAGACAGAGAGACAGAGAGACAGAGAGACAGAGAGACAGAGAGAGAGACAGAGAGAGAGACAGAGAGAGAGACAGAGAGAGAGACAGAGAGAGAGACAGAGAGAGAGACAGAGAGAGAGAAGAACAAGAAGAACAAGAAGAGAAGAGAGATACGTCGTTTGAATTTGATTTGGCAATGTAAATACAAGTTCCATCACACTGCCAATAGAGAGAGGGAGAAGCATGGTCAGGGGGATAAGGTGTGACTTTGGCTGTAACACTAAACAGTCATAAAACAGTAGGCTAATCATTACTGTCTAACTGTGTTAGAGAGAAGAGCATCACTTCACTGACTGACCACAAGACACTGCTACTCAACATACACCCACAAATAGAATCACACATAAGTTTACATACACTTAGGTTGGAGTCATTAAAACTTGTTTTTCGACCACTCCACAGATTTCTTGTTAACAAACTATAGTTTTGGCAAGTTGGTTAGGACATCTACTTTGTGCATGACACAAGTCAATTTTCCAACAATTGTTTACAGACAGATTATTTCACTTATAATTCACTGTATCATAATTCCAGTGGGTCAGAAGGTTACAAACACTAAGTTGACAATGCCTTTAAACAGCTTGGAAAATTCCAGGAAATGATGTCATGGATTTAGAAGCTTCTGATAGGCTAATTGACATAATTTGAGTCAATTGGAGGTGTACCTGTGGATGTATTTCAAGGCATACCTTCAAACTCAGTGCCTCTTTGCTTGACATCATGGGAAATTAGCCAAGAAAAATAATTGTAGACCTCCACAAGTCTGGTTCTGTCACGTGGGACTAGGTGGGTGCAGGAATCAGACGCAGAGAGTAACTGAGTTGAAGTGCTTTACTCTTGCACACCAAAATAATAAGCCCAACAAAATACAGGGCGCAGGACACTATACAAGACAACCCCAAAACCACAGGGTGTCAAGTAAAGAAAAGACAATCCACCACTACCTAACATGCACACACGTAACATTAAGACAATCCACCACTACCTAACATGCACACACGTAACATTAAGACAATACACCACTACCTAACACGCACACACGTAACATAAAGACAATCCACCACTACCTAACATGCACACACGTAACATTAAGACAATCCACCACTACCTAACACGCACACACGTAACATAAAGACAATCCACCACTACCTAACACGCACACACGTAACATAAAGACAATCCACCACTACCTAACACGCACCCACGTAACATAAAGACAATCCACCACTACCTAACACGCACACACGTAACATAAAGACAATCCACCACTACCTAACACGCACACACGTAACATAAAGACAATCCACCACTACCTAACACGCACACACGTAACATAAAGACAATCCACCACTACCTAACACGCACACACGTAACATAAAGACAATCCACCACTACCTAACATGCACACACGTAACAAAGACAATCCACCACTACCTAACACGCACACACGTAACATAAAGACAATCCACCACTACCTAACACGCACACACGTAACATAAAGACAATCCACCACTACCTAACACGCACACACGTAACATAAAGACAATCCACCACTACCTAACACGCACACACGTAACATAAAGACAATCCACCACTACCTAACATGCACACACGTAACAAAGACAATCCACCACTACCTAACATGCACACACGTAACATAAAGACAATCCCGCACAAAACAAGGGCGGGTCAAACTACTACATATAGGGAAGCTAATTAAACCAAAATAAACACAGGTGAAACTAATAAGACAAAACCAACAGACAAACGATAAAGGGATCGGTAGCGGCTAGTAAGACGGCGACGACCGCCGAGCACCGCCCGAACAGGCAGGAGAGCCAACTTCGGCCGAAGTCGTGACAGGTTCATCCTTGGGAGCAATTTCCATACACCTGAAGGTGCCACGTTCATCTGTACAAATAATAGGACCATGCAGCCGTCATACCACTCAGGAAGGAGACGCCTTCTGTCTCCTAGAGATGAACGTACTTTGGTGCGATAAGTGCAGGAGGAAATATCCACAGTAAAATGAGTCCAAAATTGAAAGGCCGCTCAGCAAGGAAGAAGCCACTGCTCCAAAACCGCCATAAAAAATCCAGACTACGGTTTGCAACTGCACATGGGGAAAAAGATTGTACTTGGAGAAATGTCCTCTGGTCTGATGAAACAAAAATAGAACTGTTTGGCCCTAATGACCATCGTTATGTTTGGAGGAAAAAGGGGGAGGCTTGCAAGCCGAAGAACCACATCCCAACCGTGAAGCACGGGGGTGGCAGCATCATGTTGTGGGGGTTCTTTGCTGTAGAGGGGACTGGTGCACTTCACAAACTAGATGGCATCATGAGGGAGGGAAATTATGTGGATATATTGAAGCAACATCTCAAGACATCAGTCAGGAAGTTAAAGCTTGGTCACAATTGGGTCTTCCAAATGGACAATGACCCCAAGCATACTTCCAAAGTTGTGGCAAAGTGGCATAAGGACAACAAAGTCAAGGTATTCGAGTGGCCATCGCAAAGCCCTGACCTCAATCCTACAGACAATTTGTGGGCAAAACTGACAAAGCGTGTGCGCAAGGAGGTCTACAAACCTGACTCAGTTACACCAGCTCTGTCAGGAGGAATGGGCTAAAATTCACCCAACTTATTGTGGGAAGCTTGTGGAAGGCTACTTGAGACGTTTGACCCAAGTTAACAATTTAAAGGCAATGCTACCAAATTCTAATTGAGTGTATGTAAACTTCTGACCCACTGGGAATGTGATGAAAGAAATTAAAGCTGAAATAAATCAGTCTCTCTACTATTATTCTGACATTTCACATTCTTAAAATAAAGTGGTGATCCTAACTGACCTAAAATAGGGAATTTTTACTAGGATTAAATGTCAGGAATTGTGAAAAACTGAGTTTAAATGGATTTGCTAAAACCATGTAAACTTCTGACTTCAACACACACACACACACACACACACACACACACACACACACACACACACACTGTGAATCCTTCCTGGGGGTGACAAAGGGACAAAGGGAACCTGAAGTACATTCCCAACATTGTGTTGGATTAATGCATTGTATTATCCCTCCTCTTTTCCTGGCTGTCCAAATCCTAATTAAAACACGGGTTTAATTAGTGAGACATTGGTGGTAATGGAGTTTAAATACAGCAGCCGTCTCTGGGCGCTCGCTCTCTTTATCAGAGTCTGTGGCCTTGTCTCCCCCCTTTCTCTCTCTGGGGGGTTTGCTTCTCTGTGTGTGTACACTGAGTGTGTGTGTACAGTGTGTGTGTGTGTCATGCTACATCTGTAGACTGTAGAAGTATTGAATTAAACCAGTCAGTTATATGTCTCACTGAGGCGCTAATACACTGAGCTACTTGATGTCCGGTGACCCACCAGTAGAGTAGTGTTAGCTTTACAGAGGACATTCCAACACGCTGCCTCCTCCTGTCTGTCTGCCCTACCTGACTCCTCTACAGGGCTCTCAGCTGACTGAGTAGCTGTTAGCACCTGCTTCCACCTGATTGCCGCCACACCATTTACACCTATTCCATCTGGATAAATAAAGAGTTTCAGAGATTAAAACTGACAGATGAAGTCAGGTCTGTCTGACCCCATAATGACCCTGTTAGTGTTTCCTGTAGTGTGAACTTTAATCCCCTGGCCACCAGCCAGTCCGAGTGTCTTCCAGGCTGACCTTGTGGGGCTGACACAGCTGAGGTGAGACACACAGTTAGTCAGCCTGCCAGACTGGATCTCTCCGTCTCTTTCTCTCTAGGGGGCACAAAGTGTCCCAGGTTTCCTCTGTGTGGCTAAAAGACACAAACACACATAAACATGCACTAATACACACACACATAAACACACACCTCATATGAATACGGCATCACACATACACACACAAACATCAGATCACATAAGAGTCTTATTCTGAGGTCATATATTTCAAATCAGCGCAATATTCCTGGAACAACTGGCTTTGAAAGCTATTTTTAGTCAGCTACAAGATGCAAGGAAAGCAAACCAACACAGCAGCTACTCGACATACATAATATTTTCTGATAAAGAGTAACTGCTGCAGCTATAGGAGCCTCAACAGCAATAACAAGGGAGCACATGACAACCCAGCCCAGCTCTCTCCCCCATACCCAACTCTCTCCCCTATACCCAGCCCAGCTCTCTCCCCCATACCCAGCTCTCTCCCCTATACCCAGCCCAGCTCTCTCCCCTATACCCAGCCCAGCTCTCTCCCCCATACCCAACTCTCTCCCCTATACCCAGCCCAGCTCTCTCCCCCATACCCAGCTCTCTCCCCTATACCCAGCCCAGCTCTCTCCCCCATACCCAACTCTCTCCCCTATACCCAGCCCAGCTCTCTCCCCCATACCCAGCCCAGCTCTCTCCCCCATACCCAGCTCTCTCCCCTATACCCAGCCCAGCTCTCTCCCCCATACCCAACTCTCTCCCCTATACCCAGCCCAGCTCTCTCCCCCATACCCAGCCCAGCTCTCTCCCCTATACCCAGCCCAGCTCTCTCCCCCATACCCAACTCTCTCCCCTATACCCAGCCCAGCTCTCTCCCCCATACCCAACTCTCTCCCCTATACCCAGCCCAGCTCTCTCCCCCATACCCAACTCTCTCCCCTATACCCAGCCCAGCTCTCTCCCCCATACCCAACTCTCTCCCCTATACCCAGCCCAGCTCTCTCCCCCATACCCAGCTCTCTCCCCTATACCCAGCCCAGCTCTCTCCCCTATACCCAGCCCAGCTCTCTCCCCCATACCCAGCTCTCTCCCCTATACCCAGCCCAGCTCTCTCCCCCATCCCCAGCCCAGCTCTCTCCCCCATCCCCAGCCAGCTCTCTCCCCCATCCCCAGCCCAGCTCTCTCCCCCATACCCAGCTCTCTCCCCTATACCCAGCCCAGCTCTCTCCCCCATCCCCAGCCCAGCTCTCTCCCCCATCCCCAGCCCAGCTCTCTCCCCCATACCCAGCTCTCTCCCCTATACCCAGTCCAGCTCTCTCCCTTATACCCAGTCCAGCTCTCTCCCCAAACCCCAGCCCAGCTCTCTCCCCCATCCCCAGCCCAGCTCTCTCCCCCATCCCCAGCCCAGCTCTCTCCCTTATACCCAGTCCAGCTCTCGCCCCCATCCCCAGCCCAGCTCTCTCCCTTATACTCAGTCCAGCTCTCTCCCTTATACCCAGTCCAGTTCTCTCCCCCATCCCCAGCCCAGCTCTCTCCCCCATCCCCAGCCCAGCTCTCTCCCGTATACCCAGCTCTCTCCCCTATACCCAGCCCAGCTCTCTCCCCCATCCCCAGCCCAGCTCTCTCCCCCATCCCCAGTCCAGCTCTCTCCCCCATCCCCAGCCCAGCTCTCTCCCTTATACCCAGTCCAGCTCTCTCCCCTATACCCAGTCCAGCTCTCTCCCTTATACCCAGTCCAGCTCTCTCCCCCATCCCCAGCCCAGCCCTCTCCCCCATCCCCAGCCCAGCTCTCTCCCCCATACCCATCTCTCCCCTATACCCAGCCCAGCTCTCTCCCCCATCCCCAGTCCAGCTCTCTCCCCCATCCCCAGTCCAGTTCTCTCCCCCATCCCCAGTCCAGCTCTCTCCCTTATACCCAGCCCAGCTCTCTCCCTTATACCCAGTCCAGCTCTCTCCCTTATACCCAGCCCAGCTCTCTCCCCCATCCCCAGCCCAGCCCTCTCCCCCATCCCCAGTCCAGCTCTCTCCCTTATACCCAGTCCAGCTCTCTCCCCCATCCCCAGTCCAGCTCTCTCCCCCATCCCCCGCCCAGCTCTCTCCCCCATCCCCAGTCCAGCTCTCTCCCCCATCCCCAGTCCAGCTCTCTCCCTTATACCCAGTCCAGCTCTCTCCCTTATACCCAGCCCAGCTCTCTCCCCCATCCCTAGTCCAGCTCTCTACCCCATCCCCAGTCCAGCTCTCTCCCTTATACCCAGTCCAGCTCTCTCCCTTATACCCAGCCCAGCTCTCTCCCCCATCCCCAGCCCAGCCCTCTCCCCCATCCCCAGTCCAGCTCTCTCCCTTATACCCAGTCCAGCTCTCTCCCCCATCCCCAGTCCAGCTCTCTCCCCCATCCCCCGCCCAGCTCTCTCCCCCATCCCCAGTCCAGCTCTCTCCCCCATCCCCAGTCCAGCTCTCTCCCTTATACCCAGTCCAGCTCTCTCCCCTATACCCAGTCCAGCTCTCTCCCCCATCCCCAGTCCAGCTCTCTCCCTTATACCCAGTCCAGCTCTATCCCCTATACCCAGCCCAGCTCTCTCCCCCATCCCCAGCCCAGCCCTCTCCCCCATCCCCAGCCCAGCTCTCTCCCCCATCCCCAGTCCAGCTCTCTTTTTAGATAGATATCCCCTGCGGCAATGGAGGAGACGGGTCCAATTGAGACCCAGCCACTCTGGAGCGAGAGAAGGAGAGGCAGTGAAGGGGATGAGAAAGAGAGGAGGAAGAGATGAAGAAGAGAGGAGAAAGAGAGGAGCAAGAGAGAAGAAAGAGGAGGGGTGACAGAGCATGGCGGCCGTGCCAAACGAACAACCATAGATCTGCAGCGGCTGTCCTGTCAGCTAAGACTCCGGCGGCGACCTGACAACTCCCACTGACATGGAAAGAAGCGCTTGAGCATCATCTGTCTTTTTATTTCAGAAGCCCTGCTGCAAACGAGCGATGCAGAGCTGGATATGAACAGGGGGTCTCTGTTCTGGTTGGCTGGTGCTGGGGTGAGGCTAGTTGACACGGTGGGAGGCAGGCTGAACTTGTAGAGGGCTGTTGTGTGAGAGAGTTGGGCCGGGAAACAGCTGAGCACCAGAGCTCTAGATGGTACAGAGAGAGCGTATGGAGAGCCTGGGAAACAGCTGAGCATCAGAGCTCCAGATGGTACAGAGAGAGCGTATGGAGAGGCTGGGAAACAGCTGAGCACCAGAGCTCCAGATGGTACAGAGAGAGCGTATGGAGAGGCTGGGAAACAGCTGAGCATCAGAGCTCCAGATGGTACAGAGAGAGCGTATGGAGAGGCTGGGAAACAGCTGAGCATCAGAGCTCCAGATGGTACAGAGAGAGCGTATGGGGAGGCTGGGAAACAGCTGAGCACCAGAGCTCCAGATGGTACAGAGAGAGCGTATGGAGAGGCTGGGAAACAGCTGAGCATCAGAGCTCCAGATGGTACAGAGAGAGCGTATGGGGAGGCTGGGAAACAGCTGAGCACCAGAGCTCCAGATGGTACAGAGAGAGCGTATGGAGAGGCTGGGAAACAGCTGAGCACCAGAGCTCCAGATGGTACAGAGAGAGCGTATGGGGAGGCTGGGGGTGAAAGGGTGAAAGGCTAAAAGAGTAAGAGTGTTCCTGAAAAAAATTCTTCCCTCTGCTCCACCCTCCAATGGTACATGCACCTGTCATGAGCGGGTAGGCCATGCCTCATTACTCCAGCTTAGTCATTAACCCCACCACCTGTAGGACCCTGCATGGATTAACACGACTGACAGCCTGGGCTAAGACCTAAGTAGTGATCACCAACATTTTTCTCCAGCCCTACACTAACCTGATTCATCTGATTCAACGAATAAAGGCCTGTACGATCGGGGGATAAGTGGGGAAAGGTGTGAAACACAGTGCTCTGTAATAGTTCACCATGCTTTATTTCTTCTATCTGTTGTTAGTGGTAATGATATAGACAATAGCAGTGTTGTGCACATACCAACACACACACACACACACACACACAATCTGTCAGCATTAAAGGCAAGATGGCGTGTCAGTTTCATAACTCACTCTCAGACTGAGTCACTGTGTTCACCAGCAAGGACTGTCACACTGCGCCCACACACGGCCACTCTAATAAACACACAGTCACACACACACAAGTGCGTATGGGCACTCTCATACACATGCACACACGCACACACACACACACACACACACACACACACACACACACACACACACACACACACACACACACACACACACACACACACACACACACACACACCCTTTCAATTAAGTAGTTCTTCACTGAGTCGTTCACCTTGACTGTGTTTATGTGTCAGTCGATTCAGTCCTCAGCCAATCAATGCTCCAATCACTGTGCTTGTGAAAAAAGGGTTCCAAAAGGGTTCTTCAGCTGTCCCCATAGGATAACACTTTTTGGTTCTGGATAGAATCCTTTTTGGTTCTAGATATAATTATTTTGTGTTCCATGTAGAACCCTCTGTGGAAAGAGTTCTACAAGGAACCAAAAGGGTTCTAACTAGAACCAAAGGGGTTCTACCTGAAACCAAAAAGGGCTCTTCAAAGGGTTCTTCTATGGGAACAGTCGAAGAACCCGTTAAAGTTCTAGATAGCACCTTTTCTTCTAAGAGTGTAGAGTGAATCGTATCTGTCTGTCTGTCTGTTAGCACTTTTAATCAACTCAATATCAGGGAATCCCTTTCAGTAACGAAATATCGTAAACAAAGCAGTGTAATGGAAAGCTGGCCGCACACGCACACACACACACACACACTTTATAAATACACACTGTATACGTACACATACAACACACACACTACAACACACACCTCAAAAAGAGGAGAGAGTATGCACACACACACACACTACAGCACACACTCCAAAAAAGAGGAGTGAGTATGCTCACACACACACACAGGTCATTCTCACGGAACTGACATTTGACGCAAAAATTCTCAAGTGTAATTTCTCTTGTCATTTTCTTGAATCGCTGAGATTAGGATCTGTACTTATCTATGTTTTTTCTATTATTAGGTATGATGTATTTTACCACAATTTCCACAACGATCAACACCAAAATTCTCATTACAGCAACAGTCCAAAGAAGTTATAAACAAATATTTTACACTGCTTCCCTAATGAAAAGACCTGAGTTAAACATAACACTGACAATATACATATTTAAAATGTAATTATTACAATAAGACCTTTTGTTGCATCTTTGTTTATTATTTACGCCAGACGGACCAGTCGCAGCGTCGTCGGACGGGTCGTTCCCACTGTCTCCCTTAATGGTCGATTATTCTGTCACGTTGGCATGAATGAGTCGGGAGACAGGCGCAGGAATGTGTAATAGGGGTTTTATTCATCCCAATTTATGGCATGCCGTGTAAAGGCACAGGGACAAAGACCAAACAAACACGTAAACAAAACACAGGGTTGAAACCCCAGCAAAAGAGCAAGGAGTACCTCGAATAAATAACATAAGCGCACAATGATTATCACACGGGGCGAGACCCGTAATCATCGGCGGAATCCACATGGTCATGAAAGCCCAAAACACACAGCACAAAACTCACACGCACCAACGGACATTGTAACAGTAATCGACACCACCATGGTGAATATATATACATATATACAAATACTGTCACGTTCTGACCTTAGTTCCTTTTTTATGTCTTTATTTTAGTTGGTCAGGGTGTGAGTTGGGGTGGGCATTCTATGTTGTTTTTCTATGTTTTGTTCTGTTGTTATATGTCTATGTGTTTGGCCTAGTATGGTTCTCAATCAGAGGCAGGTATCAGTCGTTGTCTCTGATTGGGAGCCATATTTAGGTAGCCTGTTTTCTATTGTGTTTTGTGGGTGGTTGTATCCTGTGTTAGTGTTTTCACCATACGGGACTGTTTCGGGTTGTTTGTTTGTACTTTTGTTCAGTTGATTTATTAAATATATCATTATGGACACTTACCACTCTGCACATTGGTCTGATCCTTGCTACTCCTCCTCTGAAGAAGAGGAATTCCGTTACAGAACCACCCACCACTCAAGGACCAAGCAGCGTGGTAACGGGCAGCAGCAGAAATCTCTGGACTCATGCACATGGGAGGAGATTCTGGACGGCAAGAGACCCTGGGCACAGGCTGGGGAATATGAGCTGCCAGAGTCTCCCGTCTGTCCTGAGCCGCCGGTCAGTCAGGAGCTGCCAGAGTCTCCCGTCTGTCCTGAGCTGCCAGAGTCTCCCGTCTGTCCAGAGCCGCACGTCACTCCGGCGCTGCCGGAATCTCCCCTCCATTCGGAACCCGTTGCTAGGGTCCCCAATCCGGGGTCGATGGCGAGGGTCGCCACTCCTAAGGTGCCACATAAGTGGGCCGAGACTATGGTGGAGTGGGGTCCACGTCCCGCTCCAGAGCCGCCACCACGGTAAATGCCCACCCAGACCTCCCCCTATACGTTCAGGTTTTGCGGCCGGAGTCCGAACCTTTGGGGGGGTACTGTCACGTTCTGACCTTAGTTCCTTTTTAATGTCTTTATTTTAGTTGGTCTGGGTGTGAGTTGGGGTGGGCATTCTATGTTTTGTTCTGTTATATTTCTATGTGTTTGGCCTAGTAGGGTTCTCAATCAGAGGCAGGTGTCAGTCGTTGTCTCTGATTGGGAGCCATATTTAGGTAGCCTGTTTTCTATTGTGTTTTGTGGGTGGTTGTATCCTGTGTTAGTGTTTTCACCATACGGGACTGTGTCGGTTGTTTGTACTTTTGTTATTTTGTTCAGTGTTCAGTTGATTTATTAAATATATCATTATGGACACTTACCACTCTGCACATTGGTCTGATCCTTGCTACTCCTCCTCTGAAGAGGAATTCCGTTACAAGTACAATCAGTGGGAATAGGGGCCAGGTGTGCGCAATGAAAGTTCCAGTATAGTGATATGGTATAGGTATCAACACCACTGGTGGTACAGAATAGTGATGTGGTATAATGTAGGAATCAACACCAATGGTGGTACAGAATAGTGATGTGGAATAGGTATCAACACCACTGGTGGTACAGTATAGTGATGTGGTATAGGTATCAACACCACTGGTGGTACAGAATAGTGATGTGGTATAATGTAGGAATCAACACCAATGGTGGTACAGAATAGTGATGTGGAATAGGTATCAACACCACTGGTGGTACAGTATAGTGATGTGGTATAGGTATCAACACCACTGGTGGTACAGTATAGTGATGTGGTATAATGTAGGTATCAACACCACTGGTGGTACAGAATAGTGATGTGGTATAGGTAACACCACTGGTGGTACAGAATAGTGATGTGGAATAGGTATCAACACCACTGGTGGTACATTAGTGATGTGGAATAGGTATCAACACCACTGGTGGTACATAATAGTGATGTGGTATAGGAATCAACACCACTGGTGGTACATAATAGTGATGTGGTATAGGTATCAACACCACTGGTGGTACATAATAGTGATGTGGTATAGGAATCAACACCACTGGTGGTAAATAGTGATGTGGTATAGGTATCAACACCACTGGTGGTACATAATAGTGATGTGGTATAGGAATCAACACCACTGGTGGTACATTATAGTTGTCATGCGTAGATGTAATAGGTGGCAGGGAAGTCAGGCGCAGGAGAGTCAAATGGAGTGTAAAATGGAGTCTTTTAATAAAGTCCACGGAGTATGCTCCATAACACTAAATGTACATGCACACCTATACAACAATCACACTACACTGACAATAAAACAATCTCTGACAAAGACATGAGGGGAAACAGAGGGTTAAATACACAACAGGTAATGAATGGGATTGAAAACAGGTGTATGGGAAGACAAGACAAAACCAATGGAAAATGAAAAAAGGATCAATGATGGCTAGAAGACCGGTGACGTCGAACGCCGAGCACCGCCCGAACAAGGAGAGGCAACGACTTCGGCAGCAGTCGTGACAATAGTGATGTGGTGTAATGTAGGAATCAACACCACTAGTTGTACAGTATAGTGATGTGGAATAGGTATCAACACCACTGGTGGTACATTATAGTGATGTGGTGTAATGTAGGAATCAACACCACTAGTTGTACAGTATAGTGATGTGGTATAGCTATCAACACCACTGGTGGTACATAATAGTGATGTGGTATAGGAATCAACACCACTGGTGGTAAATAGTGATGTGGTATAGGTATCAACACCACTGGTGGTACATAATAGTGATGTGGTATAGGAATCAACACCACTGGTGGTACATTATAGTTGTCATGCGTAGATGTAATAGGTGGCAGGGAAGTCAGGCGCAGGAGAGTCAAATGGAGTGTAAAATGGAGTCTTTTAATAAAGTCCACGGAGTATGCTCCATAACACTAAATGTACATAAACATGGGTACAAGGACCCGACGCACACCTATACAACAATCACACTACACTGACAATAAAACAATCTCTGACAAAGACATGAGGGGAAACAGAGGGTTAAATACACAACAGGTAATGAATGGGATTGAAAACAGGTGTATGGGAAGACAAGACAAAACCAATGGAAAATGAAAAAAGGATCAATGATGGCTAGAAGACCGGTGACGAACGCCGAGCACCGCCCGAACAAGGAGAGGCAACGACTTCGGCAGCAGTCGTGACAGTACCCCCCCCCCTGACGCGCGGCTCCAGCTGCGCGTCGACACCGGCCTCGGGGACGACCCGGAAGGCGAGGTGCAGGGCGATCCGGATGGAGACGGTGGAATTCTGATAACATGGAAGGATCTAACACGTCCTCCACCGGAACCCAGCATCTCTCCTCCGGCCCGTACCCCTCCCAGTCCACGAGGTACTGAAGGCCCCTCGCCCGACGTCTCGAATCCAAAATGGATCGAACAGAGTACGCCGGAACCCCCTCGATGTCTAGAGGAGGCGGAGGAACATTACGCACTTCAGCCTCCTGGAGCGGGCCAGCCACCATCGGCCTGAGGAGAGACACATGGAACGAGGGGTTAATACGGTAATGAGTGGGTAGTTGTAACCTATAACATACCTCGTTCACTCTCCTCAGGACTTTAAACGGCCCCACAAACCGCGGACCCAGCTTCCGGCAGAGAAGGCGAAGGGGCAGGTTTCGGGTCGAGAGCCAGACCCTGTCCCCTGGTGCGAACACTGGGGCCTCACTGCGGCGACGGTCTGCGCCAATTTTCTGGCGCCTTATGGCACGCTGAAGGTGGACGTGGGCTGCCTCCCAGGTCTCCTCAGCGTGCCGAAACCAATTGTCCACCGCAGGGGCCTCGGTCTGGCTCTGATGCCAAGGAGCCAGAACCGGCTGATACCCTAATACACATTGAAAGGGAGTAAGGTTAGTGGAGGAGTGACGTAGCGAGTTCTGAGCCATCTCTGCCCAGGGCACGAACTTCGCCCACTCCCCCGGCCGATCCTGGCAATAAGACCGCAGAAACCTACCCACATCCTGGTTAACTCTCTCCACCTGCCCATTACTCTCGGGGTGAAAACCTGAGGTAAGACTAACCGAGATCCCCAGACGCTCCATGAACGCCTTCCAGACCCTTGATGTGAACTGGGGACCCCGATCAGACACTATATCCTCAGGCACCCCATAGTGCCGGAAAACGTGTGTAAACAGGGCCTCTGCAGTTTGTAAGGCCGTAGGGAGACCGGGCAAAGGGAGGAGACGACAGGACTTAGAAAACCGATCCACAACGACCAGGATCGTGGTGTAACCCTGTGAAGGTGGAAGATCGGTCAAAAAATCCACCGACAGGTGTGACCACGGCCGTTGAGGAACGGGTAGAGGTTGTAGCTTACCTCTGGGCAGGTGTCTAGGAGCCTTGCACTGGGCGCACACCGAGCAGGAAGAAACATAAATCCTCACGTCCTTAGCTAAAGTGGGCCACCAGTATCTCCCGTCAAGACAGCGCATCGTCCGACCTATCCCAGGATGACCAGAGGAGGGTGACGTGTGAGCCCAATATATCAATCGGTCGCGTACAGCAGACGGAACGTACAGACGACCAGCTGGACACTCAGGGGGAGAAGGCTCTGCACGTGACGCCCGCTCAATGTCCGCGTCCAGCTCCCACACTACTGGCGCCACCAAACACGAAGCTGGGAGTATGGGAGTGGGATCCATGGACCGCTCCTCTGTGTCATACAGCCGAGACAATGCGTCTGCCTTAACGTTCTGGGAGCCTGGTCTGTAAGAAAGAGTAAACACAAAACGAGTGAAAAACATGGCCCACCTTGCCTGGCGAGGATTCAATCTCTTTGCCTGCCGGATATACTCCAGATTGCAGTGGTCAGTCCAGATGAGAAAAGGGTGTTTAGCCCCCTCAAGCCAATGCCTCCACACCTTCAAAGCTTCTACAACAGCTCCCGGTTCCCCACATCATAGTTTCGCTCCGCCGGGCTGAGCTTCTTAGAAAAGAAAGCACAGGGGCGAAGCTTCAGTGGCGTACCCGAACGCTGAGAGAGCACTGCTCCTATCCCAGCTTCGGATGCGTCCACCTCCACTATGAATGGCAAAGAGGGATCCGGATGAGCCAGCACAGGCGCAGAAGTAAACAGAGTCTTCAGGTGCTCAAAAGCCCTGTTCGCCTCAGCCGACCACTGCAAGCGCACCGGGCCCCCCTTTAGCAGTGAGGTAATGGGAGCTGCCACCTGACCAAAACCCGGGATAAACCTCCGGTAGTAATTGGAAAACCCCAAAAAACGCTGCAACTCCTTTACCGTGGTTGGAGTCGGCCAATTACGCACGGCTGTAATGCGGTCGCTCTCCATCTCCACTCCTGAAGTGGAAATCCGATGCCCTAGGAAGGAGATGGATTGTTGGAAAAACAAGCATTTCTCAGACTTGACATATAGATCATGCTCCAACAGGCGACCAAGCACCCTGCGCACCAGGGACACATGCTCTGCGCATGTAGCAGAGTATATCAGAATATCATCGATATACACCACTACACCCTGCCCGTGCAGGTCCCTGAAGATCTCATCTACAAATGATTGGAAAACTGATGGAGCATTCATCAACCCATATGGCATGACCAGGTACTCATAATGACCTGAGGTGGTGCTAAATGCCGTCTTCCACTCATCACCCTTCTTAATACGCACCAGATTGTACGCACTCCTGAGATCCAATTTTGTGAAAAAACGTGCCCCGTGCATTAACTCAATAATCGTATTGATCAGAGGTAGCGGGTAACTATATTTCACTGTGATTTTATTAAGACCTCGATAATCAACGCACGGGCGTAAACCGCCATCCTTTTTTTTTCACAAAAAAGAAACTCGAAGAGACGGGTGAAATGGATGGCTGAATGAACCCCTGATGCAGGGATTCAGAGATATATGTCTCCATAGCCTCCGTCTCCGCTTGCGACAGGGGATACACGTGACTCTTGGGATATGCAGCGTCTACCAGGAAATCTATCGCACAATCCCCCAGTCGATGGGGTGGTAATTGAGTCGCCTTCTTTTTACAGAAGGCGAGAGCCAAATCGGCATATTCGGGGGGAATGCGCACGGTGGAGACCTGGTCTGGACTTTCCACCGTAGTAGCACCAACGGAAACCCCTAAACACCTACCTGAGCATTCTCGCGACCACCCTGTGAGAGCCCTCTGTGGCCAAGAAACAGTGGGGTTATGACAAACTAACCAGGGTAGGCCTAGCACCACAGAATACGCAGGAGAATCAATAAGGAAAAGACTAATCTTCTCCTTGTGACCCTCCTGCGTTATCATACACAAAGGTGCGGTTACCTCCCTGATAAACCCTGACCCTAATGGTCGACTATCTAAGCGGCATGAATAGGGAAAGGCATATCCACAGGAACAATAGGGATCCCTAAACTATGAGCTAGACTTTTATTAATGAAATTTCCAGCCGCACCCGAATCTACTAGCGCCTTATACTGGGAATGCAGTGAAAAGTCAGGAAAAGAGACAGAGACAAACATTAGTGCAGCAGAGGGCTCTGGATGAGAATGGTGCCTACTCACCTGGGGTGACGCCAGAATGCCCTGCCTGCCCTCTCTATTCCCAGAGGAACCAACCCGGCACCGACCAGCAGTGTGCTCTCTGCGACCTTGAATGGTGCTCGAGCGGGAACCCCCTCCGGTCTCCCTGCGCACCATCCCTCCCAATTCCATAGAGGGTGCGGGAGGATGGAACAACCAGACCCCGATCTAGACGTCCACGAGTAGCCAGCATGTTGTCCAGCCTGATGGACATGTCCACCAGCTGGTCGAAGGTGAGGGTGGTGTCTCTACAGGCCAGCTCCCGACGGACGTCCTCGCGTAGACTACAACGGTAATGGTCGATCAGGGCCCTGTCGCTCCATCCAGCGCCGGCAGCCAAGGTCCTAAACTCCAAGGCAAAATCCTGTGCACTCCTCGTCTCCTGCCTCAGATGATAGAGAAGCTCACCCGCTGCTTTGCCTTCAGGTGGGTGATCGAATACTATCCGGAATTGGCGGGTGAACTCCTCAAAATGGTCCAGCGCCGCAACCTCCCTACTACACACAGCGCTGGCCCATTCCAGGGCTTTCCCGGTGAGGCATGAGACGAGGGCGTAACTCTTCTCACGGTCAGATGGTACTGGGGAGGCCGTGGCTAGATACAAGTTCAGTTTAAGGAGGAAACCCTGGCAGCCGGCAGTATCTCCGTTGTATCCCGTAGGTAGGGATAAATGGATCCTCGATTCCGGAGAGGAAAAATCGTTCACGGGAGATTCCGGTTGTGGTGGTGGTGGCGCTGGAGAAACTCCCTGTCTCTCCCAGCGATCCATTTTCATGGCAATGTGATCCATGACGGAGCTGATAACGTCAATCTCCCTAGCTTGTTCCTGAACGCGTTCCTCCAGCTCCATGGGCATAGTGTCCTCTCCTGCTGACTTCATATATTTGGTCAGAGATTCTGTCATGCGTAGATGTAATAGGTGGCAGGGAAGTCAGGCGCAGGAGAGTCAAATGGAGTGTAAAATGGAGTCTTTTAATAAAGTCCACGGAGTATGCTCCATAACACTAAATGTACATAAACATGGGTACAAGGACCCGACGCACACCTATACAACAATCACACTACACTGACAATAAAACAATCTCTGACAAAGACATGAGGGGAAACAGAGGGTTAAATACACAACAGGTAATGAATGGGATTGAAAACAGGTGTATGGGAAGACAAGACAAAACCAATGGAAAATGAAAAAAGGATCAATGATGGCTAGAAGACCGGTGACGTCGAACGCCGAGCACCGCCCGAACAAGGAGAGGCAACGACTTCGGCAGCAGTCGTGACAATAGTGATGTGGTGTAATGTAGGAATCAACACCACTAGTTGTACAGTATAGTGATGTGGAATAGGTATCAACACCACTGGTGGTACATTATAGTGATGTGGTGTAATGTAGGAATCAACACCACTAGTTGTACAGTATAGTGATGTGGTATAGCTATCAACACCACTGGTGGTACAGTATAGTGATGTGGTATAGGTATCAACACCACTGGTGGTACAGTATAGTGATGTGGTATAGGTATCAACACCACTTGTGGTACAGTATAGTGATGTGGTGTAATGTAGGTATCAACACCACTAGTGGTACAGTATAGTGATGTGGAATAGGTATCAACACCACTGGTGGTACATTATAGTGATGTGGTGTAATGTAGGAATCAACACCACTAGTTGTACAGTATAGTGATGTGGTATAGCTATCAACACCACTAGTTGTACAGTATAGTGATGTGATATAGGTATCAACACCAATGGTGGTACAGTATAGTGATGTGGTATAGGTATCAACACCACTGGTGGTACAGTATAGAGATGTGGTATAATGTAGGTATCAACACCAATGGTGGTACATAATAGTGATGTGGTATAGGTATCAACACCAATGGTGGTACAGTATAGTGATGTGGTATAGGAATCAACACCACTGGTGGTACAGTATAGTGATGTGGTATAATGTAGGTATCAACACCAATGGTGGTACATAATAGTGATGTGGTATAGGTATCAACACCACTGGTGGGACAATATAGTGATGTGGTATAGGTATCAACACCAATGGTGGTACAGTATAGTGATGTGATATAGGTATCAACACCACTGGTGGTACATTATAGTGATGTGGTGTAGGTATCAACACCACTTGTGGTACAGTATAGTGATGTGGTATAGGTATCAACACCACTGGTGGTACAGTATAGTGATGTGATATAGGTATCAACACCACTGGTGGTACATAATAGTGATGTGGTATAGGTATCAACACCACTAGTTGTACAGTATAGTGATGTGATATAGGTATCAACACCAATGGTGGTACATAATAGTGATGTGGTATAGGTATCAACACCACTGGTGGTACAGTATAGTGATGTGGTATAGGTATCAACACCAATGGTGGTACAGTATAGTGATGTGGTATAGGTATCAACACCACTGGAGGTACAGTATAGTGATGTGGTATAGGTATCAACACCACTGGTGGTACAGTATAGTGATGTGGTATAGGTATCAACACCACTAGTTGTACAGTATAGTGATGTGATATAGGTATCAACACCAATGGTGGTACATAATAGTGATGTGGTATAGGTATCAACACCACTGGTGGTACAGTATAGTGATGTGGTATAGGTATCAACACCACTGGTGGTACAGTATAGTGATGTGGTATAGGTATCAACACCAATGGTGGTACAGTATAGTGATGTGGTATAGGTATCAACACCACTGGTGGTACAGTATAGAGATGTGGTATAATGTAGGTATCAACACCAATGGTGGTACATAATAGTGATGTGGTATAGGTATCAACACCAATGGTGGTACAGTATAGTGATGTGGTATAGGAATCAACACCACTGGTGGTACAGTATAGTGATGTGGTATAATGTAGGTATCAACACCAATGGTGGTACATAATAGTGATGTGGTATAGGTATCAACACCACTGGTGGGACAATATAGTGATGTGGTATAGGTATCAACACCAATGGTGGTACAGTATAGTGATGTGATATAGGTATCAACACCACTGGTGGTACATTATAGTGATGTGGTGTAGGTATCAACACCACTTGTGGTACAGTATAGTGATGTGGTATAGGTATCAACACCACTGGTGGTACAGTATAGTGATGTGATATAGGTATCAACACCACTGGTGGTACATAATAGTGATGTGGTATAGGTATCAACACCACTAGTTGTACAGTATAGTGATGTGATATAGGTATCAACACCAATGGTGGTACATAATAGTGATGTGGTATAGGTATCAACACCACTGGTGGTACAGTATAGTGATGTGGTATAGGTATCAACACCAATGGTGGTACAGTATAGTGATGTGGTATAGGTATCAACACCACTGGAGGTACAGTATAGTGATGTGGTATAGGTATCAACACCACTGGTGGTACAGTATAGTGATGTGGTATAGGTATCAACACCACTAGTTGTACAGTATAGTGATGTGATATAGGTATCAACACCAATGGTGGTACATAATAGTGATGTGGTATAGGTATCAACACCACTGGTGGTACAGTATAGTGATGTGGTATAGGTATCAACACCACTGGTGGTACAGTATAGTGATGTGGTATAGGTATCAACACCAATGGTGGTACAGTATAGTGATGTGGTATAGGTATCAACACCACTGGAGGTACAGTATAGTGATGTGGTATAGGTATCAACACCACTGGTGGTACAGTATAGTGATGTGGTATAGGTATCAACACCACTAGTTGTACAGTATAGTGATGTGATATAGGTATCAACACCAATGGTGGTACATAATAGTGATGTGGTATAGGTATCAACACCACTGGTGGTACAGTATAGTGATGTGGTATAGGTATCAACACCAATGGTGGTACAGTATAGTGATGTGGTATAGGTATCAACACCACTGGTGGTACAGTATAGTGATGTGGTATAATGTAGGTATCAACACCAATGGTGGTACATAATAGTGATGTGGTATAGGTATCAACACCAATGGTGGTACAGTATAGTGATGTGATATAGGTATCAACACCACTGGTGGTACATAATAGTGATGTGGTATAGGTATCAACACCACTAGTTGTACAGTATAGTGATGTGATATAGGTATCAACACCAATGGTGGTACATAATAGTGATGTGGTATAGGTATCAACACCACTGGTGGTACAGTATAGTGATGTGGTATAGGTATCAACACCAATGGTGGTACAGTATAGTGATGTGGTATAGGTATCAACACCACTGGAGGTACAGTATAGTGATGTGGTATAGGTATCAACACCACTGGTGGTACATAATAGTGATGTGGTATACTGTAGGTATCAACACCCCTGGTGGTACATAATAGTGATGTGATATAGGTATCAACACCACTGGTGGTACATAATAGTGATGTGGTATAGGTATCAACACCACTAGTTGTACAGTATAGTGATGTGATATAGGTATCAACACCAATGGTGGTACAGTATAGTGATGTGGTATAGGTATCAACACCACTGGTGGTACAGTATAGTGATGTGGTATAGGTATCAACACCAATGGTGGTACAGTATAGTGATGTGGTATAGGTATCAACACCACTGGAGGTACAGTATAGTGATGTGGTATAGGTATCAACACCAATTGTGGTACAGTATAGTGATGTGGTATAGGTATCAACACCACTGGTGGTACATAATAGTGATGTGGTATACTGTAGGTATCAACACCCCTGGTGGTACATAATAGTGATGTGGTATAGGTATCAACACCACTAGTTGTACAGTATAGTGATGTGATATAGGTATCAACACCAATGGTGGTACAGTATAGTGATGTGGTATAGGTATCAACACCACTGGTGGTACAGTATAGTGATGTGGTATAGGTATCAACACCAATGGTGGTACAGTATAGTGATGTGGTATAGGTATCAACACCACTGGAGGTACAGTATAGTGATGTGGTATAGGTATCAACACCACTAGTTGTACAGTATAGTGATGTGATATAGGTATCAACACCAATGGTGGTACAGTATAGTAATGTGGTATAGGTATCAACACCACTGGTGGTACAGTATAGAGATGTGGTATAATGTAGGTATCAACACCAATGGTGGTACATAATAGTGATGTGGTATAGGTATCAACACCAATGGTGGTACAGTATAGTGATGTGGTATAGGAATCAACACCACTGGTGGTACAGTATAGTGATGTGGTATAATGTAGGTATCAACACCAATGGTGGTACATAATAGTGATGTGGTATAGGTATCAACACCACTGGTGGGACAATATAGTGATGTGGTATAGGTATCAACACCAATGGTGGTACAGTATAGTGATGTGATATAGGTATCAACACCACTGGTGGTACATTATAGTGATGTGGTGTAGGTATCAACACCACTTGTGGTATAGGTATCAACACCACTGGTGGTACAGTATAGTGATGTGGTATAGGAATCAACACCACTGGTGGTACAGTATAGTGATGTGGTATAATGTAGGTATCAACACCAATGGTGGTACATAATAGTGATGTGGTATAGGTATCAACACCAATGGTGGTACAGTATAGTGATGTGATATAGGTATCAACACCACTGGTGGTACATAATAGTGATGTGGTATAGGTATCAACACCACTAGTTGTACAGTATAGTGATGTGATATAGGTATCAACACCAATGGTGGTACATAATAGTGATGTGGTATAGGTATCAACACCACTGGGAGGTACAACATTTTGATTTGGTTTCGGAATCAACACCACTGGTGGTACAGTATAGTGATGTGATATAGGTATCAACACCAATTGTGGTACAATATAGTGATGTGATATAGGTATCAACACCACTGGTGGTACATAATAGTGATGTCGTATAGGTATCAACACCACTGGTGGTACAGTATAGTGATGTGGTATAGGTATCAACACCACTGGTGGTACATAATAGTGATGTGGTATAGGTATCAACACCACTGGTAGTACATATTGGTGATGTGGTATAGGAATCAACACCACTGGTAGTACATATTGGTGATGTGGTATAGGAATCAACACCACTGGTAGTACATATTGGTGATGTGGTATACTGTAGGAATCAACAACACTGGTGGTACATAATAGTGATGTGGTATAGGAATCAACACCCCTGGTGGTACATAATAGTGATGTGGTATAGGTATCAACACCACTAGTTGTATAGTGATGTAATATAGGTATCAACACCACTGGTAGTACATATTGGTGATGTGGTATACTGTAGGAATCAACAACACTGGTGGTACATAATAGTGATGTGGTATAGGAATCAACACCCCTGGTGGTACATTATAGTGATGTGGTATAGGAATCAACACCACTGGTGGTACAGTATAGTGATGTGGTATAATGTAGGTATCAACACCACTGGTGGTACATAATAGTGATGTGGTATAGGAATCAACACCACTGGTAGTACATATTGGTGATGTGGTATAGGAATCAACACCACTGGTAGTACATATTGGTGATGTGGTATACTGTAGGAATCAACAACACTGGTGGTACATAATAGTGATGTGGTATAGGAATCAACACCCCTGGTGGTACATAATAGTGATGTGGTATAGGTATCAACACCACTGGAAACACTTATCTCCCTCACTAGCTTTAAGCACCAACTGTCAGAGCAGCTCACAGATTACTGCACCTGTACATAGCCCACATATAATTTAGCCCTATCAACTACCTCTTTCCCAACTGTATTTAATTTATTTATTTATTTTGCTCCTTTGCACCCCATTATTTTTATTTCTACTTTGCACATTCTTCCATTGCAAAACTACCATTCCAGTGTTTTACTTGCTATATTGTATTTACCTTGCCACCAAGGCCTTTTTTTGCCTTTACCTCCCTTCTCACCTCATTTGCTCACATTGTATATAGACTTGTTTATACTTTATTATTGACTGTATGTTTGTTTTACTCCATGTGTAACTCTGTGTTGTTGTATCTGTCAAACTGCTTTGCTTTATCTTGGCCAGGTCGCAATTGTAAATGAGAACTTGTTCTCAACTTGCCTACCTGGTTAAATAAAGGTAAAATAAAAATAAATAAATAAAATCAACACCCCTGGTGGTACATAATAGTGATGTGATATAGTTATCAACACCACTGTTGGTACAGAATAGTGATGATGTATACTGTAGGCATCAACACCACTTGCAGTACAGTATAGTATAGGAATCAACACCACTTGTGGTTAATGTGATATAGGTATCAATACCACTGGTGGTACGGTATAGTTATGTGCTATTGGATTAACACCACTGGTGGTAGAGAATAGTGATGTAGTATACTGCAGGTATCAACACCACTTTTGGTATAGTATAGGGATGTGGTAAACTGTAGTTATCAACACCACAGGTGGTGCAGAATAGTGAAGCATTTCTATTTATCAGGTGCTTACTAAAGAACTGACATTGCATACAGACCTGCATGAGCCTTAGTCCAGTGTTTAGATACTCTGATCTTACTCCAGTGTGTAGATACTCCGGTCTTACTCCAGGGTGTAGATACACTGGTCTTAGTCCAGGGTGTAGATACTCTGGTCTTACTCCAGGGTGTAGATACTCTGGTCTTAGTCCAGTGTGTAGATACTCTGGTCTTACTCCAGGGTGTAGATACTCTGGTCTTAGTCCAGTGTGTAGATACTCTAGTCTTACTCCAGGGCGTATATACTCTGGTCTTAGTCCAGTGTGTAGATACTCTGGTCTTACTCCAGGGTGTAGATACTCTAGTCTTACTCCAGGGTGTAGATACTCTAGTCTTACTCCAGGGTGTAGATACTCTAGTCTTAGTCCAGGGTGTAGATACTCTAGTCTTACTCCAGGGTGTAGATACTCTAGTCTTACTCCAGGGTGTAGATACTCTAGTCTTACTCCAGGGCGTAGATACTGTAGTCTTACTCCAGGGTGTAGATACTCTAGTCTTACTCCAGGGTGTAGATACTCTAGTCTTACTCCAGGGTGTAGATACTCTAGTCTTACTCCAGGGTGTAGATACTCTAGTCTTACTCCAGGGCGTAGATACTCTAGTCTTACTCCAGTGTGTAGATACTCTAGTCTTACTCCAGGGTGTAGATACTCTAGTCTTACTCCAGGGTGTAGATACTCTAGTCTTACTCCAGGGTGTAGATACTCTAGTCTTACTCCAGGGTGTAGATACTCTAGTCTTACTCCAGTGTGTAGATACTCTAGTCTTACTCCAGGGTGTAGATACTCTAGTCTTACTCCAGGGTGTAGATACTCTAGTCTTACTCCAGGGCGTAGATACTCTAGTCTTACTCCAGTGTGTAGATACTCTAGTCTTACTCCAGTGTGTAGATACTCTAGTCTTACTCCAGGGTGTAGATACTCTAGTCTTACTCCAGGGCGTAGATACTCTAGTCTTACTCCAGTGTGTAGATACTCTAGTCTTACTCCAGGGTGTAGATACTCTAGTCTTACTCCAGGGTGTAGATACTCTAGTCTTACTCCAGGGTGTAGATACTCTAGTCTTACTCCAGGGTGTAGATACTCTAGTCTTACTCCAGTGTGTAGATACTCTAGTCTTACTCCAGGGTGTAGATACTCTAGTCTTACTCCAGGGTGTAGATACTCTAGTCTTACTCCAGGGCGTAGATACTCTAGTCTTACTCCAGTGTGTAGATACTCTAGTCTTACTCCAGGGCGTAGATACTCTAGTCTTACTCCAGTGTGTAGATACTCTAGTCTTACTCCAGGGTGTAGATACTCTAGTCTTACTCCAGTGTGTAGATACTCTAGTCTTACTCCAGGGTGTAGATACTCTAGTCTTACTCCAGGGTGTAGATACTCTAGTCTTACTCCAGGGTGTAGATACTCTAGTCTTACTCCAGGGCGTAGATACTGTAGTCTTACTCCAGGGTGTAGATACTCTAGTCTTAGTCCAGTGTGTAGATATTGTATTCCTCTGCCTCCTCCTGTTGATCTGTGGTTGGCAGGGAGGACTGCAGCTGAGGAGGCCGATCAATACTG
The DNA here is from genome assembly GCF_057628025.1 of Oncorhynchus mykiss. Taxonomy (NCBI): domain Eukaryota; kingdom Metazoa; phylum Chordata; class Actinopteri; order Salmoniformes; family Salmonidae; genus Oncorhynchus; species Oncorhynchus mykiss. The sequence goes on from NC_143024.1 coordinate 22,904,697, forward strand.
GACACTAAACCCCTTCTCACCCAGGACAAACACTGCTGCCACACCCAGGCAGGCGGACCTACACACCACGCTGCTCTCTCCAGCTCTTTACACTGCAGTATCAGCAGCACACACTCACTTCTTCACTAAATCAAGTGTTAAACAACAGCTTAGAAGAACCCTAGCCTAAATTCAGTCACCATGGTGGTCAAAATCATAGGACAGAAACATTGCCATGGTTACAACATGCTTGACTTTTAAGAATAATTCTGTTTTAAGAATCAAACCACTAGGGACTGACTACTCACAGAAAGTGTACCACTCCAGTATGTATTTCTAACCTTTTAATCTTCACTTCAATTAAAATGCTCTGCAGGCTATGCTGTGGAACACATCAATATTCACCACCATGCCAAATTCACTCTTTGTCCCGTGTCTGCATGACATTTCAAAATAATAAGTAATAATACCATCCATTAGTTCACTGTCAGTGTGTGACTCGTGTCTAAACAAGTGCCCTGGCCTGTATATCCATGGAGATCCTATTCAATTACTAGTTAGTATTCTAACTCCTAATTCTATGTGTATAGCGCTAGTTTAACACAGTTATCATGGCTTCACTATTCACCTCACACCTGCTGCCAACTGGTTTACATCCTGGACATCAACTCATTCTACAATGTCTTTCATCCTTTGGATACTTCATGTGTTGTTATCTCTAGTTCGCAGTTATTTCTAAAGGGGGGGGGGGGCACCTCACTCACTCACTCACCACTATGCCACATTGCTGACCTCAATACCACAGCTGGGGTCAATTCCATTTCAGTTCAGGCAGTTCAAATAATGATAATAATGGGCAGCTTTAAATTTGTTCACTGGATTTCAAGTAATGTCATGCTGAAATGAAATGGAATTGATCCCATCCTTGTTCACCTCTAACCTACCTGTGTCCTTCAGCCATTTAAAACTACTAGGTACTGTACCTCAGTGCTGAGAAAGACTACTACAGTACTAATATATCTTCAAGCAAGTAGCCTCCACTGTGTCTAGAGGTTTTTGCTTAAAAGGGAAAATCCACTCAAAAACGACATTTTGCTATTCTTTTCAGTAGTCCACAGTTGATACAGTCCGAGTTTTCAAGCGATTGGACATTCAAGAAGCAACGTGTCCCCGGCCACATCATCATGCTGTACTGAGTGTTCATGAATCATTATGTATTGAACGTTATTATGCGAATGTACAAAGTGGATGACAAATATTTCACAATGCACTTTACGTAGGTACTTTCCTCCTGTTTTTCTGTAGCATATCACAATCCACTTGTTGTTGATGTTTCCTATTGAAGACTCGACTGTACATGTTAATAATTACATATGCTTATTCTGTACATACATTATATGATTTCTGAGGTGTGTTTACCTTTAATCGTATGCATTATTGTTTACTACCTCGCCCGCCCCCCCCCACCCCATCCTGACTGCTCAGCAGTCCTGACGTTGATTTACCTAAAGTGTCACAGATGGGTATTGTCCAGGACCAAAAAATACTCTATGCAATCCCATACACTCTTTCCCTCACATATACCCCTCCCTCTCCATCTCAACCCCTCCCTCCATCTTCCCTCCTCTTTGCCTGCAATACAATTCAGCATGTCTTCCCTCTCTCTGCCTGCCTCTCTCCCTCCAGCCCACCTAATCTCTCTTTCTCTCCCTCTCTGCCTGCCTGCCTCTCTCCCTCCATCCCACCTCATCTCTCTTTCTCTCTCGCTGCCTGCCTCTCTCCCTCCATCCCACCTCGTCTCTCTTTCTCTCTCGCTGCCTGCCTCTCTCCCTCCATCCCACCTCATCTCTCTTTCTCTCTCGCTGCCTGCCTCTCTCCCTCCAGCCCACCTCCTCTCTTTCTCTCTTTCTGCCTACCTCTCTCCTTCCAGCCCACCTCATCTTTCTTTCTCTCTCTCTCTCTCTCTCTCTCTCTCTCTCTCTCTCTCTCTCTCTCTCTCTCTCTCTCTCTCTCTCTCTCTCTCTCTATTTATACACGTAATACTATACTACACAATATAATATTCCCCTTTTTTCTCCCTCTCCTTCTCTTCCTTTATCTATCTCTCCCTCTCTGTGAACAACAACTATCATAGCATTTTCAATCTGCCTCCCCCGTCTCTTCCTCTCCATCCTTCTCTCACTTTCCCTCCCACACACACATACACTCTGCCAGGCATCATCCTAAATCAAGGCAGGAGAAGAGGGAGGGAAGGAGGGGGAACGTACACACACAGCAGCACATTTTAACACATATTGTCGCTGACATCTTGGCCAAACGTGAATTGTCAAGCCCCATCTAAACGGTGATGTGGTTACCATCCACCCCCTTCTTCATCCCCCGGTCCTCACAGCCCATTCACACACACACACACACACCCACACACACACACACACACACACACACACACACACACACCGTACGGAACAGCAGCAAGCAGGACCCCTGTTCTCCCACCCAAGCCGCAGCCCCCAGCCCCAACCACAGCCCCCAGCCATAAGTGAAGAATAGCAGGTCTTACTGAGTCTCCGTGAGCCGATGCATCCCATGGTGTATTCACAAAGGCCCTGGATACAAGCAAGGAAGCGTTACCCTGACACCATACATTCTCTCTCTCTATCTCACGCTTCTCTCTCTTGCTCGCTTCGCTCTCACTCGCTCTCTTGCACACTGTCTCTCCCTCCCTCTCTGGCTCTCTCTCTCTTCTGCGCTTGCTCGCTCAGTCTCTCTCCCTCTCTCTTTACCAGTGCAGTGAGAGTCTTATACGATCCTGTTAGTAAGTTGGTATGACTGAGGGAGACAGCTTTTAGTTAAATATGGAAGAGTGATATTATTATTATTGCTATAACTATAACTTGTATTATTACTATAATTATCATCAACATGTGTTGACATTGTGAACATTATTATTACCATAATCGTATTATATCTGTATTATATCTGTAGTGAAATGCTAGAGATATGGTGATTGGGAAATCAGGCTAATAGGAAAGGGACGCATCATATTGACAGGCAGTACTCTTGTCCATTAGCCTGTGAAGGGCAGTGTGTTGAATGCTGTGGCTTGTAACCATACCATTAGAGGTTCAATAGCAGGGGACTGAGTGGTGGGCTTTGTCATTGTTGTCATTGTTGTGGATATAACTGCACTGCTGTAATATCGGGGTTCTCTCTCTGTCTCCCTCTCCTGTGCACGAGCTGCCTAACAATGCACTGCAGCGGTTTCCCAGCCCCTCTACCCATCCTTCTCTCCACCGCTCTCTGTCACACTCACGCTCTCAAATCACACACACACACACACACACACACACACACACACACACACACAGGGTATTCCTTAAGCATCAAAGATCTCCAAAGCCTTTGCTCTGTGTCATCCCCCTCTCCATCGATCCTACTCTCCGTCATCGCTCTCTCTCAGCTTCCTCCTTCTCTCTCTCCATTTATTCTCTCTCCCCCTGTTTTCCCTCCCTCTCCTCCTCGTACCATCCCCCTCTCTCCCTCCCCCTCTTTCCTGGTTACAAAAACAATGAGAGGAGTGGCCTCATTATCTGCACCCATCTATCTCTCTCATCTGACCTGCATACACCTCCCACCAAATCTAATTCCCCTATCAATTCAATTTCAATTTTAGGGCTTTATTGGCATGGGAAACATACACTTATGTTGGAGTCAATAAAACTCATTTTTCAACTACTCCACAAATTTCTTGTTAACAAACTATAGTTTTGGCAAGTCGGTTAGGACATCTACTTTCTGCATGACACAAGTCATTTTTCCAACAATTTTTTACAGACAGATTATTTCACTGTATCACAATTTCAGTGGGTCAGAAGTTTACATACACTAAGTTGGCTGTGCCTTTAAACAGCTTGGAAATTCCAGAAAATTATGTCATGGCGTTAGAAGCTTCTGATAGGCGAAATTACATCATTTGAGTCAATTGGAGGTGTACCTGTGGATGTATTTCAAGGCCTACTGTCACGGTTGGCTGAAGGACTGGACCAAGGTGCAACATGGTAAGCGTACATTTTCTCTTTATTAAAAATGACAGCGGCAAAACAAAGAACAAAACCAAACCATGAAGCTTTGGGCTATGTGCCCTGAACAAAGTCAAAGTTAACTTCCCACAAAACAGGTGGGGGAAAAGGGTACCTAAGTATGGTTCTCAATCAGAGACAACGATAGACAGCTGCCTCTGATTGAGAACCACACCCGGTCAAACACATAGAAATAGAAAATCATAGAACATAGAACATAGACTGCCCACCCAAATCACACCCTGACCAAACCAAAATAGAGAGATTAAACGCTCTGGGAGCTCCGGACAGGAGGGAGACTCTGGCAGCTCCGGACAGGAGGGAGACTCTGGCAGCTCCGGACAGGAGGGAGACTCTGGCAGCTCCGGACAGGAGGGAGACTCTGGCAGCTCCGGACAGGAGGGAGACTCTGGCAGCTCCGGACAGGAGGGAGACTCTGGCAGCTCCGGACAGGAGGGAGACACAGGACTCACCGGACTGGGGAGACACACAGGAGGCCTCTTCCTTGGCCGAGGCACCGGATACACTGGGCCGTGGAGGCGCACTGGTGGTCTCGAGCGCAGAGTTGACCCCACCCGTTCTGGCTGGATGCTAGCTTCCACCCGGCAAATGCGAGACGCTGGCACCGAGCACACCGGCCTGTGAATGTTCGACACCGTGAGCATCACCCCATAGCACGGGGCCTGACCAGTCCCCTGCTCTCCATGGTAAGCACGGGGAGCACGGGGAGTTGGCTCAGGTCTGTTTCCTGACTCTGCCACACTCCCTGTGTGCCCCCCAAAAAAAATATGGGGGAGGGGGCTGCCTCTCGGGCTTCCTTGCCAGCCGTGTTCCCACATACCGCTGGTTCCTTTCTGCGGCAACCTCCACCTGTTCCCATGGAAGGCGATCCCTTCCCGCCAGGATCTCCTCCCATGTGTAGACTCCCTTGCCGTCCAGAACGTCCTCCCATGTCCAGGAGTCCACCTTACCATGCTGCTTGGTCTGTTGGTAGTGGGAAGTTCTGTCACGGCTGGCTGAAGGACTGGACCAAGGTGCAGCATGGAACAGACTGCTCCTGCATAGAACAGACTGCCCACCCAAATCACACCCTGACCAAACCAAAATAGAGACATAAAACACTCTCTACGGTCAGGGCGTGACACCTACCTTCAAACTCAGTGCCTCTTTGCTTGACAAATTGGGAAAATCAAAAGAAATCAGCCAAGACCTCAGGAAAAAAAGCCTAGTTCATCCTTGGGAGCAATTTCCAAATGCCTGAAGGTACCACATTCATCTGTACAAACAATAGTACGCAAGTATAAACACCATGGGACCACGCAGCCATCATACTCAGGAAGGAAACGCCTTCTGTCTCCTAGAGATGAATGTACTTTGGTGCGATAAGTGCAAATCAATCCCAGAACAACAGTAAAGGAACCGTGTGAAGTTGCTGAAGGAAACAGGTACAAAAGTATCGATATCCACAGTAAAACAAGACCTATATCGACATAACCTGAAAGTCCGCTCAGCAAGGAAGAAGCCACTGCTCCAAAACTGTCATAAAAAAAACAGATTACGGTTTGCAACTCTACATGGGGACAAAGATCGTACTTTTTGGAGAAATGTCCTCTGGTCTCATGAAACAAAAATAGAACTGTTTGGCCATAATGACCATCGTTATGTTTGGAGGAAAAAGGGGGACGCTTGCAAGCCAAAGAACTCCATCCCAACCGTGAAGCACGGGGGTGGCAGCATCATGTTGTGGGGGGGGGGCTTTGCTGCAGGAGGGACTGGTGCACTTCACAAAATAGATGGCATCATGAGGATGGAAAATGATGTGGATATATTGAAGCAACATCTCAAGACATCAGTCAGGAAGTTAAAGCTTGGTGGCAAATGGATCTTCCAAATGGACAATGACCCCAAGCATACTTCCAAAATTGTGGCAAAATGGCTTAAGGACTACAAAGTCAAGGTATTCGAGTGGCCATCACAAAGCCCTGACCTCAATCTTATAGACAATTTGTGGGCAGAACTGAAAAAGCGTGTGCATGCAAGGAGGCCTACAAACCTGACTCAGTTACACCAGCTCTGTCATAAGGAATGGGCCAAAATTCACCCAACTTATTGTGGGAAGCTTGTGGAAGGCTACCCGAAATGTTTGACCCAAGTTCAACAATTTAAAGGCAATGCTACCAAATACTAATTGAGTGTATGTAAACTTCTGACCAACTGGGAATGTGATTAAAAAAAATACAAGCTGAAATAAATCGGTATTATTCTGACATTTCACATTCTCAAAATAAAGTGGTGATCCTAACTGACTTAAGACAGGGAATTTTTACTAGGATTAAATGTCAGGAATTGTGAAAAGCTGAGTTTAAATGTATTTGGCTAAGTTGTATGTAAACTTCTGACTTCAACTGTATGTTAACATTGCCAAAGCAAGTGAAGTAGATAATAAACTAAAGTGAAATAAACAATACAAATGAACAGTAACAGTAACTCACAGAAGTTCCAAAAGAATGTCATATGTCTACATACAGTGTTGTAACGATGTGTGAATAGTTATTGTACAGAAGGGAAAATAAATAAACATAAATATGGGTTGTATTTACAATGGTGTTTGTTCTTCACTGGTTGCCCTTTTCTTGTGGCAACAGGTCACAAATCTTGCTGCTGTGATGGCACATTGTGGTATTTCACCCAGTAGATATGGGAGTTTATTAAAATTGGGTTTGTTTTCTAGTTCTTTGTGGATCTGTGTAATCTGAGGGAAATACGTGTCTCTAGTATGGTCAGACATTTGGCAGGAGGTTAGGAAGTGCAGTTCAGTTTCCACCTCATTTTGTGGTCAGTGTGCACATAGCCTGTCTTCTCTTGAGAAGCAGATCTGCCTACGGTGGCCTTTCTCAATAGCAAGGCTATGCTCACTGAGTCTATACATAGTCAAAGTCTTCCTTAAGTTTGGGTCAGTCACAGTGGTCAGGTATTCTGCTTAGGGCCAACTAGCATTCTAGTTCGCTCTGTTTTGTTAATTCTTTCCATTGTGTCAAGTAATTATATTTTTGTTTTCTCATGATTTGCTTGGGTCTAATTGTGTTGCTGTCCTAGGGCTCTGTGGGGGGTGTTTGTGTTTGTGTCATGCGGAGCGGAACAGGTGAACCCAAGAGCAGACTCCGACGAGGAGACTGGGATGAGGTAACCAAGTTATTTATTGAAACACGGGGGGAAGACTGAGTGCAGGCCAGGGGAAGCTCGTTCGGGTTGCTGGAAACCAGGTGCGGAGGCTGAGGCTGGAGCGAGAGGTGTGGGGACAGGGTAAGCAGGTCCGGAGGGGAATCCAAGGGAGCGTAGAGTGGGGAATCCAGGACAGAGTAGCAGGACTGATGAGAAGTCGGACTGGAGACAGGGACCAGAGTCAGAACGGGCAGAACTGTAGCGGAGCAGAAAACAGTGTCAGGCAAGGGAAACCAGGCACAACAGGAACAAACGGCTAGAAACATGGAGGCACTGCATCTCAGTGCTAGAGGCATCACTACAGACCTGGTTCAATTCCAGGCTGTATCACAACCGGCTGTGATTGGCAGTAGGGCCCGCACACAATTGGCCCAGGGTCGACCAGGTTAGGGTTTGGCCGGGGTAGGCCGTCATTGTAAATAAGAATTTGTTCTTAACTGACTCGCCTAGTTAAATAAAATAAAATACTGTCGGGGCCTAGGTCTGACAGAATCTGTGCAGAAGATCTAGGTGCTGCTGTAGGCCCTCCTTGGTTGGTGACCGAAGCACCAGATCATCAGCAAACAGTAGACATTTGACTTCAGATTCTAGTAGGGTGAGGCCAGGTGCTGCAGACTGTTCGAGTGCCCTGCCAATTTGTTGATATATATGTTAAAAAGGGTGGGGCTTAAGCTGCATCCCTGTCTCACCCCACAGCCCTGTGGCAAGAAATGTGTGTTTTTTGCTAATTTTAACCGAACACTTGTTGTTTGTGTACATGGATTTGATAAAGTTGTATGTTTTTCCATCAACACCATTTTCCATCAATTTGTAAAGCAGACCTTCATGCCAAAGTAAGTCAAGGGCTTTTTTGAAATCAACCAAGCATGAGAAGACTTTGCCTTTGTTTTTAAAATTTATTTAACCTTTATTTAACTAGGCAAGTCAGTTAAGAACAAATTCTTATTTACAATGACGGCCTAACCCGGCCAAACCCGGACGACGCTGGGCCAATTTTGCGCTGCCCTATGGGACTCCCAACCATGTGATTTAGCCTGGATTCAAACCAGGGACTGTAGTGTCGCCTCTTGCACTGAGATGCAGTGGCTTAGACCGCTGCGCCACTCTGTTTGTTTGTTTGTCAATTAGGGTGTGCAGGGTGAATACGTGGTCTGTCATATGGGAATTTGGTAAAAAGCCAATTTGACACTTGCTCAGTACATTGTTTTCACTGAGGAAATGTACGAGTCTGCTGTTAATGATAATGCAGAGGATTTTCCCAAGGTTGCTGTTAACGCATATCCCATGGCAGTTATTGGGGTCAAATTTGTCTTCACTTTTGTGGATTGGGGTGATCAGGCCTTGGTTCCAAATATTGGTAAAGATGTCAGAGCTAAGGATGATGTTAAAGTATAGATAGTTTAAGTATAGCCAATTTGTTGTCTGAATATTTTATTATTTCGTTGAGGATACCATCAACACCACAGGCCTTTTTGGGTTGGAGGGTTTGTATTTTGTCTAGTTGTTCATTCAATGTTATTGGAGAATCCAGTGGGTTCTGGTAGTTTTTAATAGTTGAGTCTAAGACTTGTAGTTGATCATGTATGTGTTTTGCTGTTTATTCTTTGTTATAGGGCCAAAAAGATTGGAGAAGTGGTTTATCCATACATCTCCATTATGGATAGATAACTCTTTGTTTTGTTGATTGTTTAGTGTGTTCCAATTGTCCCAAAGTCTATGGATTCTTCAATTACATTGAGCTAATTTCTGACGTGATGTTCCTTCTTTTTCCATGGTGTATTTCTGTATTGAGCCCCGCCTTATCTCAGCTCACTGGTCACCATAGCAGCACCCACCCGTAGCACGCGCTCCAGCAGGTATATTTCACTGGTCACCATAGCAGCACCCACCCGTAGCACGCGCTCCAGCAGGTATATTTCACTGGTCACCATAGCAGCACCCACCCGTAGCACGCACTCCAGCAGGTATATTTCCCTGGTCACCATAGCAGCATCCACCCGTAGCACGCGCTCCAGCAGGTATATTTCACTGGTCACCATAGCAGCACCCACCCGTAGCACGCACTCCAGCAGGTATATTTCCCTGGTCACCATAGCAGCATCCACCCGTAGCACGCGCTCCAGCAGGTATATTTCACTGGTCACAATAGCAGCACCCACCCGTAGCACGCGCTCCAGCAGGTATACTTCACTGGTCACCATAGCAGCATCCACCCGTAGCACGCGCTCCAGCAGGTATATTTCCCTGGTCACCATAGCAGCACCCACCTGTAGCACGCGCTCCAGCAGGTATATTTCACTGGTCACAATAGCAGCACCCACCCGTAGCACGCGCTCCAGCAGGTATATCTCACTGGTCACCATAGCAGCACCCACCCGTAGCATGCGCTCCAGCAGGTATATTTCACTGGTCACCCCCAAAGCCAATTCCTACTTTGGACGCCTTTCCTTCCAGTTCTCTGCTGCCAATGACTGGAATGAATTGCAAAAATCACTGAAGGTGGAGACTCATATCTCCCTCACTAACTTTAAGCACCAGCTGTCAGAGCAGCTCACAGATCACTGCACCTGTACATAGCTCATCTGTAAATAGCCCATCCAACTACCTCATCCCCACACTGTTCTTTTTTTTGTTTGTTGCTCTTTTGCACCCCAGTATCTCTAATTGCACATTCATCTTCTGCACATCTATCACTCCAGTGTTTAATTGCTGTATTGTAATTACCACTATATCACTATGGCCTATTTATTGCCTTACCTTCCTTATCTTACCTCATTTACACACATTGTATATAGACTTTTTTCTATTGTGTTATTGACTGTATGTTTGTTTACTCCATGTGTAACTCTGTGTTGTTGTTTGTGTCACACTGCTTTTCTTTATCTTGGCCAGGTTGCAGTTGTAAATGAGAACTGGTTCTCAACTAGCCTACCTGGTGAAATAAAAAATAAATTATTTTAGTGATTCACCATAGTCAAGGTGTAGACTCAGGTTTTCTGGGTCTCTATGTTTTTGGTTGGACAGGTTTCTCAATTTCTTTCTTAGGTTTTTGCATTCTTCATCAAACCATTTGTCATTGTTGTTAATTTTCTTCTGGTTTTATGTTTGACATTTTTAGATGTGATGGGGAAACTGAGAGGTCAAATATACTGTTTAGGTTTTCTACTGCCAAGTTTATACCTTCACTGTTACAGTGGAACGCTTTGTCCAGGAAATTGTCTGTAAGGAATTTAATTTGTTATTGTTTTTTGGTATATTTCGACACTACATTCCTTCCATCTCTAGCATTTCTTAATAGTATTCAGTTCATTTGGCTTTGATGCCTCATGCTTGAGTATTGCTCTGTTCAAATAGACTGTGATTTTGCTGTGATCTGATAGGGGTGTCAGTAGACTGACTGTGAACGCTCTGAGAGACTCTGGGTTGAGGTCAGTAATAAAGTAGTCTACAGTACTACTGACAAGAGATGAGCTATAGGTGTACCTACTCTCTCCCACCCTCCACCTCTCCCTCCCTTTCCATCTCTCTCTCTCCCTCTCACCACTTCTCTCTCCTACCCTCCACCTCTCCTTTTCCTTCCCTCTCTCCATCCCTCCCTCTCTCTCCATCTCTCCGTCCCTCCCTCTCTCTCCATCCCTTCATCTCTCTCTCTTTATTTCTATCTACCCAGGCTAACCTCCTGTCCCTCTCTAGAGGGACTATATATATTTATGATGGGCTGTTTCTGTTTCTAGAAGTGTTTGTCTGCCAAATGACGCAGGGCTGGCACAAGCAGCAGGCATGGTCAATCATGTTTCCTTGAGTTCACACACACTGAGCAAGGCAGACAGAGGGAGGAGAGAGAGGGGGAGGGACAGATGGAGACAGAGAGCATGAGGGAGGCAGATGGGGGGAGGTAGTGAAAAAGAGCGGGGGATGCTTTGAGTCATAGAAGGCTGAGCAGAGGTGAAGACGAGACACTCAAATTAGTATTCCAGGAGGGACGGAGAGAGGGATGGAGGGAGAGAGGGAAGGAGAGAGGGAAGGAAAGAGGGAGGGAGGGAGAGAGAGAGGGAAGGAGAGAGGGAGGGAGGGAGAGAGGGAAGGAAAGAGGGAGGGAAGGAGAGAGGGAAGGTTAAGAGGGAGGGAAGGAGAGAGGGAAGGAGGAGAGAGGGAAGGAAAGAGAGTGGGAGGGAGAGAGAGAGGGAGGAGAGCGGGAGAGAAGGAGAGAGGGAAGGAAAGAGGGAGGGAAGGAGAGAGGGAAGGAGAGAGGGAGGGAAGGAGAGAGAAAGAGAGATGGAGGAAGAGAGGACGGGGAATTGGAAGGGGGAAGGGAGAGATTTAGAGGAGGGGAGAGAGATAGTTAAATCTGTATACAATAACTGGCCAGACATTTCAGTTCAGTTATACTCTGTCCAATCCTGGTATTGTTGCTATATATAGACCATTGGCTCCCCCTCTCAGTTTGTTTGTGTGTGTGTGTGTGTGCATATACACTGAGTGTACAAAACATTAGGAACACCTTCCTAATATTGAGTTACACCCACTTTTGCCCTCAGAACAGGCTCAATTTGTCGGGACATGCTGGCCCATGTTGACTCCAATGTTTCCCACAGTTGTGTCAAGTTGGTTGGATGTCCTTTGGGTGGTGGACCATTCTTGATACATACAGGAAACTGTTGACTGTGATAAACCCACTAGCATTGCTGTTCTTGACAAACTCAAACCAGTCCGCCTGACACCTACTACCATACCCATTGAAAGGCACTTAAATATTTTGTCTTGTCATTCACCCTCTGAATGGCACACTACACAATCCTGAATGGCGCAATGTCTTTATTGTTTCAAGTCTTAAAAACCCTTCTTTATCCCGTCTTCGCCCCTTCATCTACACTGACTGAAGTGGATTTAAAAGGTGACATCAGTAAGGGATCATAGTTAAATATGGAAGATTCACCTGGTCAGTTCATGTCATGGAAAGACATTGTCTAATGTTTTGTACACTCAGTGAATAATGAAAGGGGACATTTATTTTGTGCAGTTAAACGTGTGTTAAGTGTGTGTGTTTGTGTACAGTGAAGACAACCAATTTACAGTAGAGGGTAATGTGAACTGCTAGATGGAGGAAGGTTGGGGTTAGATGTGATGTCACAAGGTGACCACTAGGGGGTGAATAAGGTAGGAGTTAAATGTGATGTCACAAGGTGACCACCAGGGGGTGAATAAGGTAGGAGTTAAACGTGATGTCACAAGGTGACCACCAGGGGGTGAATAAGGTAGGAGTTAGACGTGATGTCTCTCTCTCTCGCTCTCAATTCAATTCAAAGGGCTTCATTGGCATGGGAAACATATGCTTACATTGCCAAAGCAAGTGAAATAGATAATAAACAAAAGTTAAATAAACAATAAAAAAAATAACAGTAAACATTACACATTTCAAATGTTATAATATTGGCTAAGTACAGTGTTACAATGTGCAAGTAGTTGAAGTATGAAAGGGAAAACAAATAAATGGATAAATATAGGTTGTATTTACAAAGGTGTTTGTGCTCCTCTGGTTGCCCTTTCCTTATGGCAACGGGCCACAAATCTTGCTGCTGTGATTGCGCACTGTGGAATTTCACCTAACATATGGGAGTTTATTCATGTTTGATTTGTTTTCAAATTCTTTACGGGTCTGTTTGATCTGTGGGAAATACGTGTCTTTAATGTGGTCATGCAGTTGGCAGGAGGTTAGGAAGTGTAACTCAGTTTCCACCTCATTTTGTTATCCTCTTTGGCCAAGGAGGCGACCCACCTTGACAACATCCGGTGAAAGTGCAGAGCGCCAAATTCAAATGACAGAAATAGTAATACTAAACATTCATGAAAATACAAGTGTTATACATCGGTTAAAATATTAACTTCTTGGGCCTCCAGTGGTTAAGGGTGCTGCACTGCAGCGCCAGCTGTGCCACCAGAGACTCTGGGTTCGTGCCCAGGCTCAGTCGCAACCGGCCTCGACCGGGAGGTCCGTGGGGCGATGCACAATTGGCCTAGCGTCTTCCGGGTTAGGGAGGGTTTGGCCGGTAGGGATATCCTTGTCTCATCGCGCACCAGCGACTCCTGTGGCGTGCAAGGCGCAGTGCACGCTAACCAAGGTTGCCAAGTGCACAGTGTTTCCTCCAACACATTGGTGCTGCTGGCTTCTGGGTTGGATGCGCGCTGTGTTAAGAAGCAGTGCGGCTTGGTTGGGTTGTGTATCGGAGGACGCATGACTTTCGACCTTCGTGTCTGTATGGGAGTTGTAGCGATGAGACAAGATAGTAGCTACTAACAATTGGATATCACGAAAAAGGGGGTAAAAAAATTTATAAAACAAGATTAACTTCTTGTTAATCCAACCAATTTGTCAGATTTCAAAAAGGCTTTACAGAGAAAGCATACCATGCGATTATCTGAGGACAGCGCCCCGCTTACAAAAGCATAAAAACATTTTCTAACCAAGTAGAGGAGTCACGAAAGTCAGAAATAGCGATAAAATAAATCACTTACCTTTGAAGATTTTCATCTGGCTGCAATCACAAGGGTCCCAGCTACACAATAAATGGTTGTTTTGTCCGATAACGTCCCTCTTCATATCCCAAAAACTCAGTTTTGTTGGTGCATTTTGTTCAGTAATCCACTGGCTCAAAGAAGGTCAAAACATGCAGACGAATACGTCCTAATAGTAGCGGTAAAGTTCGTCGAAACATGTCAAACAATGTTTATAATTAATCCTCAGGTTGTCAATTATCTAAATAATCCAAAATATTTAAACCGGACAATAGCGTATTCAATAGAAAGGAAAGAGTGCGCACACAGTCACGCTTGTAAACCAGTACTGCATGATTCCATAGCCCCCTGACCAAAAGGTCTCATTTTTCTTAATTTTTCAGAAAACAAGCCTGAAACCATGTCTAAAGACTGTTGACATCTAGTGGAAGCCATAGGAACTGCAATCTGGGCCCTAATCACTTACATAGTCAATAGGCTTTCAATATAAAACCACTCAAAACCACTCAAAACAATCCCATTTCCTGGATGGATTTTCCTCGGGTTTTCACCTGCCATATCAGCTCTGTTATACTAACAGACATTATTTTAACAGTTTTAGAAACTTCCGAGTGTTTTCTATCCAAATCTACCAATTCTATGCATATCCTAGCTTCTGGGCCTGAGTAACAGGTAGTTTACTTTGGACACGTTTGTCATCCAAACCTCAAAATACTGCCCCCTAGCGCAAATAAGTTTTAAATGACTGAAAAGGTTGGAGAAGTGGTTTATCCATACATCTCCATTTTTGATAGATAGCTCTTCGTGTTGTTGTTTGTTTAGTGTGTGATTTGATTCCATGGATTTTTCAATGAGCTGTTTTCTGACCTGCTGTTCCTTCTTTTCCTTAGTGTATATCTTGATTGTTTTAGTGTTTCACCATAGTGTTTGTCTCTCTCTCTCTGTCTGTCCATCACTCTGTCTCTCTTTGTTTGTAAGATAGTGTTTCTGACTCTTCCTCACTGTCAGTCTCTTTCCTTTTCCCTCCAGGGCACACCTCTGAGACCTTCATCCTCTCTTTCTCCTCTCTTAATCTCCCGTTATCTCTCTATCAGTCAGTGTCTCTTTGTCGATAAGTGCGTGTGACTCTTTTCCTTTATACCTCCATCTTGTTCTCTCACTCTCTCTCAATGTAGGATATATCATGTGTTTAACCCTGCAGGTGGCGGAACACGCACCCAAACATTGCTGTTGCAGTGCTGTGATCTACAGTACGACATGGCTGCTGTCTCGTGAGGCAAGGTCAGCCGCAGAGGGAACAAAGACTTGACACTAATCTCACCTGTGATGCATTTGCCCACGCAAAAATGGCCATCACACACACACACACACACACACACACACACACACACACACACACACACACACAGAGGGATGAGATATTCCACCTGCATGGTTAACACAGCGAAGGTTAAAACACACTGAGTGGCATTGCAACTGCCTCTGCAACATCCAACACAGATGACTTCCACATACCTGTCAGTCTTATTGAGCCTGTGTGGAGCGACAGTTGTAACAGTCTTTCAGCGTGATTCCTGTTTAGAGCAGCGTGCAACATGCTTCTAATCATTGACTGTCATGTTCCTGTCAATC
This sequence comes from Oncorhynchus mykiss, assembly GCF_057628025.1. Lineage (NCBI taxonomy): Eukaryota > Metazoa > Chordata > Actinopteri > Salmoniformes > Salmonidae > Oncorhynchus > Oncorhynchus mykiss. Next base: position 22,920,122 of record NC_143024.1, read on the forward strand.
TGACTGTCATGTTCCTGTTAATCTGACTGTCATGTTCCTGTCAATCTGACTGTCATGTTCCTGTTAATCTGACTGTCATGTTCCTGTCAATCTGACTGTCATGTTCCTGTTAATCTGACTGTCATGTTCCTGTCAATCTGACTGTCATGTTCCTGTTAATCTGACTGTCATGTTCCTGTCAATCTGACTGTCATGTTCCTGTTAATCTGACTGTCATGTTCCTGTTAATCTGACTGTCATGTTCCTGTCAATCTGACTGTCATGTTCCTGTCAATCTGACTCATGTTCCTGTTAATCTGACTGTCATGTTCCTGTTAATCTGACAGTCATGTTCCTGTCAATCTGACTGTCATGTTCCTGTTAATCTGACTGTCATGTTCCTGTTAATCTGACTGTCATGTTCCTGTCAATCTGACTGTCATGTTCCTGTTAATCTGACTGTCATGTTCCTGTTAATCTGACTGTCATGTTCCTGTCAATCTGACTGTCATGTTCCTGTCAATCTGACTCATGTTCCTGTTAATCTGACTGTCATGTTCCTGTTAATCTGACAGTCATGTTCCTGTCAATCTGACTGTCATGTTCCTGTCAATCTGACTGTCATGTTCCTGTTAATCTGACTGTCATGTTCCTGTTAATCTGACAGTCATGTTCCTGTCAATCTGACTGTCATGTTCCTGTCAATCTGACTGTCATGTTCCTGTTAATCTGACTGTCATGTTCCTGTTAATCTGACTGTCATGTTCCTGTTAATCTGACTGTCATGTTCCTGTCAATCTGACTGTCATGTTCCTGTTAATCTGACTGTCATGTTCCTGTTAATCTGACTGTCATGTTCCTGTTAATCTGACTGTCATGTTCCTGTCAATCTGACAGTCATGTTCCTGTCAATCTGACTGTCATGTTCCTGTCAATCTGACTGTCATGTTCCTGTTAATCTGACTGTCCTGTTCCTGTTAATCTGACTGTCATGTTCCTGTCAATCTGACTGTCATGTTCCTGTTAATCTGACTGTCCTGTTCCTGTTAATCTGACTGTCATGTTCCTGTTAATCTGACTGTCATGTTCCTGTTAATCTGACTGTCATGTTCCTGTTAATCTGACTGGCATGTTCCTGTCAATCTGACTGTCATGTTCCTGTTAATCTGACTGTCATGTTCCTGTCAATCTGACTGTTATGTTCCTGTCAATCTGACTGTTATGTTCCTGTTAATCTGACTGTCATGTTCCTGTCAATCTGACTGTCATGTTCCTGTCAATCTGACTGTCATGTTCCTGTTAATCTGACTGTCATGTTCCTGTCAATCTGACTGTTATGTTCCTGTTAATCTGACTGTCATGTTCCTGTCAATCTGACTGTTATGTTCCTGTTAATCTGACTGTCATGTTCCTGTCAATCTGACTGTCATGTTCCTGTTAATCTGACTGTTATGTTCCTGTCAATCTGACTGTCATGTTCCTGTTAATCTGACTGTTATGTTCCTGTCAATCTGACTGTCATGTTCCTGTTAATCTGACTGTCATGTTCCTGTTAATCTGACTGTCATGTTCCTGTCAATCTGACTGTTATGTTCCTGTCAATCTGACTGTTATGTTCCTGTCAATCTGACTGTCATGTTCCTGTTAATCTGACTGTCATGTTCCTGTTAATCTGACTGTTATGTTCCTGTCAATCTGACTGTCATGTTCCTGTTAATCTGACTGTCATGTTCCTGTTAATCTGACTGTCATGTTCCTGTTAATCTGACTGTCATGTTCCTGTTAATCTGACTGTCATGTTCCTGTTAATCTGACTGTCATGTTCCTGTTAATCTGACTGTTATGTTCCTGTCAATCTGACTGTCATGTTCCTGTTAATCTGACTGTCATGTTCCTGTTAATCTGACTGTCATGTTCCTGTCAATCTGACTGTTATGTTCCTGTCAATCTGACTGTTATGTTCCTGTCAATCTGACTGTCATGTTCCTGTTAATCTGACTGTCATGTTCCTGTCAATCTGACTGTTATGTTCCTGTCAATCTGACTGTTATGTTCCTGTTAATCTGACTGTCATGTTCCTGTTAATCTGACTGTCATGTTCCTGTCAATCTGACTGTCATGTTCCTGTTAATCTGACTGTCATGTTCCTGTCAATCTGACTGTTATATGTGCTGTTTGTGATGTTGCTGATGTTGCATTTGAGTGCTGCATATTTCTTTCATCCAAACCACTCAGTATCTCGCTGTCTCTCTCCATCAACTGATGGAAGGGGATGTTCTTGACTGCTTTCATGTTTTAAGACAATGTGTTCATTCATTTTAGATATGACTTGTTGAAATCAAAGATTAACAGTACAATGGGAACACAAGGCTTCAAAATCTGTCTTGTCTTCTGACTGCATAGTAAATTATCTCCCTCTCTGTTTCACTCTTTCTAACTTCACTTTCTCTCCATCACTATCCCTTACTCTCTCTCTTTCTCTCCATCACTATCCCTTACTCTCTCTCCTTCTCTCTATCACTATCCCTTACTCTCTCTCCTTCTCTCTATCACTATCCCTTACTCTCTCTCTTTCTCTCCATCACTATTCCTTACTCTCTCTCTTTCTCTCCATCACTATCCCTTACTCTCTCTCCTTCTCTCTATCACTATCCCTTACTCTCTCTCCTTCTCTCTATCACTATCCCTTACTCTCTCTCCTTCTCTCTATCACTATCCCTTACTCTCTTTCCTTCTCTTCATCACTATCCCTTACTCTCTCTCTTTCTCTCCATCACTATTCCTTACTCTCTCTCCTTCTCTCTATCACTATCCCTTACTCTCTCTCCTTCTCTCCATCACTATCCCTTACTCTCTCTCCTTCTCTCTATCACTATCCCTTACTCTCTCTCCTTCTCTCTATCACTATCCCTTACTCTCTCTCCTTCTTTCTATCACTATCCCTTACTCTCTCTCCTTCTCTCTATCACTATCCCTTACTCTCTCTCCTTCTCTCTATCACTATCCCTTACTCTCTCTCCTTCTCTCTATCACTATCCCTTACTCTCTCTCCTTCTCTCTATCACTATCCCTTACTCTCTCTCCTTCTCTCTATCACTATCCCTTACTCTCTCTCCTTCTCTCTATCACTATCCCTTACTCTCTCTCCTTCTCTCTATCACTATCCCTTACTCTCTCTCTTTCTCTCCATCACTATCCCTTACTCTCTCTCTTTCTCTCTATCACTATCCCTTACTCTCTCTCCTTCTCTCTATCACTATCCCTTACTCTCTCTCCTTCTCTCTATCACTATCCCTTACTCTCTCTCTTTCTCTCCATCACTATTCCTTACTCTCTCTCCTTCTCTCTATCACTATCCCTTACTCTCTCTCCTTCTCTCTATCACTATCCCTTACTCTCTCTCCTTCTCTCTATCACTATCCCTTACTCTCTCTCTTCCTCTCCATCACTATTCCTTACTCTCTCTCCTTCTCTCTATCACTATCCCTTACTCTCTCTCCTTCTCTCTATCACTACCCCTTACTCTCTCTCCTTCTCTCTATCACTATCCCTTACTCTCTCTCCTTCTCTCTATCACTATTCCTTACTCTCTCTCCTTCTCTCTATCACTATCCCTTACTCTCTCTCCTTCTCTCTATCACTATCCCTTACTCTCTCTCCTTCTCTCTATCACTACCCCTTACTCTCTCTCCTTCTCTCTATCACTATCCCTTACTCTCTCTCTTTCTCTCCATCACTATCCCTTACTCTCTCTCTTTCTCTCCATCACTATTCCTTACTTGCTCTCCTTCTCTCTATCACTATCCCTTACTCTCTCTCCTTCTCTCTATCACTACCCCTTACTCTCTCTCTTTCTCTCCATCACTATCCCTTACTCTCTCTCTTTCTCTCCATCACTATTCCTTACTCTCTCTCCTTCTCTCTATCACTATCCCTTACTCTCTCTCTTTCTCTCCATCACTATTCCTTACTCTCTCTCCTTCTCTCTATCACTATCCCTTACTCTCTCTCCTTCTCTCTATCACTACCCCTTACTCTCTCTCCTTCTCTCTATCACTATCCCTTACTCTCTCTCCTTCTCTCTATCACTATTCCTTACTCTCTCTCCTTCTCTCTATCACTATCCCTTACTCTCTCTCCTTCTCTCTATCACTATCCCTTACTCTCTCTCCTTCTCTCTATCACTACCCCTTACTCTCTCTCCTTCTCTCTATCACTATCCCTTACTCTCTCTCTTTCTCTCCATCACTATCCCTTACTCTCTCTCTTTCTCTCCATCACTATTCCTTACTCGCTCTCCTTCTCTCTATCACTATCCCTTACTCTCTCTCCTTCTCTCTATCACTACCCCTTACTCTCTCTCCTTCTCTCTATCACTATCCCTTACTCTCTCTCTTTCTCTCCATCACTATCCCTTACTCTCTCTCCTTCTCTCTATCACTACCCCTTACTCTCTCTCCTTCTCTCTATCACTATCCCTTACTCTCTCTCTTTCTCTCCATCACTATCCCTTACTCTCTCTCCTTCTCTCTATCACTATCCCTTACTCTCTCTCCTTCTCTCTATCACTATCCCTTACTCTCTCTCCTTCTCTCTATCACTATCCCTTACTCTCTCTCCTTCTCTCTATCACTATCCCTTACTCTCTCTCCTTCTCTCTATCACTACCCCTTACTCTCTCTCCTTCTCTCTATCACTATCCCTTACTCTCTCTCCTTCTCTCTATCACTATCCCTTACTCTCTCTCCTTCTCTCTATCACTACCCCTTACTCTCTCTCCTTCTCTCTATCACTATCCCTTACTCTCTCTCCTTCTCTCTATCACTATCCCTTACTCTCTCTCCTTCTCTCTATCACTACCCCTTACTCTCTCTCCTTCTCTCTATCACTATCCCTTACTCTCTCTTCTTCTCTCTATCACTATCACTTACTCTCTCTCCTTCTCTCTATCACCATCCTTTAGTCTCTCTCTCCATCTTATCTCCCTGTTCTCGCTTACTGTATGTGTCCTGAGGACACAGTGAGTGAGTGTGTGTCACATGTGGTGCTGGTGGTGGGAGGAGGGAGGTTTGTCGTTAGGCTCTGATGTATCCAGAGGAGGCTGGTGGGGGAGCTATAGGAGGACGGGCTTGTTGTAATGGCTGGAAAGGAATAAGTGGAACCGAGTCAAACGTGTGGTTTCCATATGTTTGATGTGTTTGATACCGTTCCATCGATTCCATTACAGCCATTACAATGAGCCCGTCACACCAAAGCCCCTCCCACCAGCCTCCTCTGGATTTAACCTCACATCACCATTTGGACGAAAACAGCCCTTGGGAGGGAGAGAGGAAGATGGGAGGGGAAGGAGAACTTGTAGTAGGGTCAGAGGGGAAGGTGAGAGAGAGAGAGAGAGAGGAAGGAGGACAGCGAGAGAAAGAGGGGAAGTTGTTGTGTTATTGGGGAAAGAGGCTGTTTATGTCTGATAAGCTGTCTGTTTTGCCTGGCCATGCTAATGGAAATATGATCGTATGAGTCTGGGTGCAATGTAATCTATGTCATGTTTCTAGAATTTATATCACGTACTGGTATGTGTAATATTTGGGGTTGGTTTTCACCTCGTAAATGTGGAATGTTTGAGTGTGATGAATGTGATTCATGTAAATGTCAATGTGGGCATGCATTATGTGTGATGTGTGTAAAGGTCTTTGAGGAGATATATTAAACAGGCTGGCCCACACCAGACAGCTCTAATAGACAGCACACATGGCAGTGGGCGGAGAGCACACATAACTCATGTCACGTGAGTAAGTCTCAAGGTCTCTGTGTGTGTGTTAAGAGATCCCAGCTCTCTTCTATAATTCAGTATTATTTTCTCTCTCTCTCCCTCTTCTCTTACCCTCATCTCTCTCTCTCTTACTCTTACCCTCATTCTCTCTCTCTCTCTTTACTCTTACCCTCATCTCTCTCTCCCTCTCTCCTCTTACCCTCATCTCTCTCTCTCTCTACTCTTACCCTCATTCTCTCTCTCTCTCTTTACACTTACCCTGATTCTCTCTCTCTCTCTTTACTCTTACCCTCATTCTCTCTCTCTCTCTACTCTTACCCTCATTCTCTCTCTCTCTCTTTACTCTTACCCTCATTCTCTCTCTCTCTCTCTTTACTCTTACCCTGATTCTCTCTCTCTCTCTTTACTCTTACCCTCATCTCTCTCTCACTCTCTCTCTACTCTTACTCTCATTCTCTCTCTCTCTACTCTTACCCACATTCTCTCTCTCTCCTCTTACCCTCATTCTCTCTCTCCTCTTACCCTCATTCTCTCTCTACTCTTACCCTCATTCTCTCTCGCTCTCTTTACTCTTACCCTCATTCTCTCTCGCTCTCTTTACTCTTACCCTCATTCTCTCTCTCTCTCTTACTCTTACCCTCATTCTCTCTCTCTCTTTACTCTTACCCTCATTCTCTCTCTCTCCCTACTCTTACCCTCATTCTCTCTCTCTACTCTTACCCCACATTCTCTCTCTCCCTCTACTCTTACCCTCATTCTCTCTCTCCCTCTCTACCCCTACCCTACATTCTCTCTCTCTCTCCCTCTACTCTTACCCCACATTCTCTCTCTCCCTCTCTACTCCTACCCTCATTATCTCACTCTCTCTTTACTCTTACCCTCATCTCTCTCTCTATCTCTCTCTACTCTTACTCTCATTCTCTCTCTCTCTCTACTCTTACCCGCATTCTCTCTCTCTTTACTCTTGCCCTCATTCTCTCTCTCCCTCTCTACTCTTACCCTCATTCTCTCTCTCTCCTCTTACCCTCATTCTCTCTCTCCCTCTCTACTCTTACCCTCATTCTCTCTCTTTACTCTTACCCGCATTCTCTCTCTCTTTACTCTTACCCTCATTCTCTCTCTCTCTCTCTCTTTACTCTTAACCTCATTCTCTCTCTCCCTCTCCACTCTTACCCTCATTCTCTCTCTCTCTCTCTCTTTACTCTTACCCTCATTCTCTCTCTCTCTACTCTTACCCTCATTCTCTCTCTCTCTCTCTCTCTCTTTACTCTTACCCTCATTCTCTCTCTCTTTACTCTTAACCTCATTATCTCTCTCCCTCTCTACTCTTACCCTCATTCTCTCTCTCCCTCTTTACTCTTACCCGCATTCTCTCTCTCTTTACTCTTACCCTCATTCTCTCTCTCTCTCTCTCTTTACTCTTAACCTCATTCTCTCTCTCCCTCTCCACTCTTACCCTCATTCTCTCTCTCTCTACTCTTACCCTCATTCTCTCTCTCTCTCTCTCTCTCTCTTTACTCTTACCCTCATTCTCTCTCTCTCTACTCTTACCCTCATTCTCTCTCTCTCTCTCTCTCTCTTTACTCTTACCCTCATTCTCTCTCTCTTTACTCTTAACCTCATTATCGCTCTCCCTCTCTACTCTTCCCTCATTCTCTCTCTTCCTCCCTTTCTACTCTTACCATACATTCTCGCTCCCTCCCTTTCTAGAAACTGAAGATCTTGTACAACGCTGTGTACTACTCCCTTCACAGAACAGCGCAAACTGGCTCTAACCAGAATAGAAAGAGGAGTGGGAGGCCCCGATGCACAACTGAGCAAGAGGACAAGTGCATTAGAGTGTCTAGTTTGAGAAACAGACACCTCACAAGTCCTCAACTGGCAGCTTCATTAAATAGTACCTGCAAAACACCAGTCTCAACATCAACAGTGAAGAGGCGTCACCGGGATACTGGCCTTCTAGGCAGAGTTGCAAAGAAAAAGCTGTCACACCCTGATCTGTTTCACCTGTCCTCGTTATTATCTCCACCCCCTCCAGGAGTCGCTGATTTTCCCCAGTGTATTTATCACTGTGCTTCCTGTCTCTCTGTGCCAGTTTGTCTTATATGTTTCCAAGTCAACCAGCGGTTTTCCTGTTCTCCTGCTTTTTGCATCCTCCTTTTTGACCCTTGCCTGTTTCTGGACTTTGTACCCGCCTGCCTGACCATTCTGCCTGCCTTGACCCAGAGCCTGTCTGCCACTCTGTACCTCCTGGACTCCGATCTGGTTTTGACCTTTTTGCCATTCTCTTGCCTACCCCTTTGGATTAATAAACATTGTAAGACTCCAACCATCTGCCTCCAGTGTCTGCATCTGGGTCTCGCCTTGTGTCATGATAGTACGAACTGGCCATGACAGACCCAGCAGATTTGGACCAGCTCCGCCACGCAGTCTCCCTGCAGGGAGCCACAATTAGGAGACATGAGGAGTTGGTTCAGGGCCTTTTGGAAGGGCTCAGGTCCTTAACGGTATGCCACAACCATGGGTTAAAGGCTATTATGGAGCAAATCAGGGAGTTAGCTCAGAGGCTTCCTGCCACCTCTGGAAAAACCCCAATCACCCAGGAATGTTTCCCCTATCTGTGGTGAGATTGTACAGCCTATCCCGGCTCCCAGAGAACCCCGCTTACCTCCTCCGGAGCAATATTCGGGGAATCCTGGTACCTGCTCTTCCGAGAGGAGTCGAAGCCACCAGAACTCTCTCGTGAATCTACGGACGGGTGAGTTGGATACTCCTGAGCCTATGCAGTTGGGAAGAACTAGGCTATCAGTTTAGGAGCGCTCACGGAGGATGAATAATAAATGTTGTCTGTCCTGTAGCGGGGCAGGACATTGACACCTGTCCTATTAGGAAACCCTTGTCTCTAGTGAGTACCAGTACTATGGGGAGTCAGACTGGGAGTTCTCTAATTCCCATCACCCGCACACCCCTTTTTGCTCTTGTGCTGTGGGGAGACCAATCTAAGTCTCTCCGAGTACTCATTGACTCTGGGGCTGATGAAAATCTTATGGATGCCATGGAGCTTGGTATTCCCACTCAGCCTCTCTCTGTGCCCATGGATGCTAGGGCACTGGATGGCCGCTCTATAGGGGAAGTCACCCATAGTACTGTGCCCGTTCAATTATGGGTTTCTGGTAACCACAGTGAGACCATACAGTTCCTCCTCATTATATCTCCCCATGTTCATGCGGTTGTTTTTGGATTTTCCTGGCTTCAAAAGCACAATTCGATGATTGATTGGACCACAAGCTCCATCCTGGGTTGGAGCTCATTTTGCCATTCCCACTGCCTTCAAGCAGCACCTGGTTCGGATACGCGAGGGGGATGAGTGGAAGACAGCCTTCAACACAGCCAGTGGACATTATGAGTACCAGGTCAAGCCATTTGGACTCACCGGCGCCCCTGTTTTCCAGGCTTTGGTTAACGATGTGCTCCGGGACATGCTTAACCGGTTTGTGTTCGTCTACCTTGACAACATCCTGTTTTTTTCCCGATCTGCACAAGAACATGTTCATCATGTCAGACAGGTCCTTCAGCTCCTCCTGGAGAACCAACTGTTTGTGAAAGCCGAGTTCCGCCGCTCTACCATCACCTTTCTGGGATATGTCATTGCTGAGGGAAATGTTCGTCTTGTATGTTTCCAAGTCAACCAGTGGTTTTCCCGTTCTACAGCTTTTTGCATTCTCCTTTTTCTTTTTTTTCAATTTAAAGTTTTATGAAGTTTTCTTGTTTTTCAATCAACCAACAAAACACAATCCACATTCACAGCTGTGACAGGCTTAAAAAAATAAAAATGAAAAGGCAAAAAATATAATAATAATACATTTGATAAAGTAAAAAATAAAAATACAATTAAAATGAAAGAAAGTCAAATAAAACACTTATTTTTCTTAATCTATTTATTGTCCTTGGTGCATATATATATATATATATATATATATATATATATACACATATATATACATACATATATACACATACATACATACATACACACATACATTCGCACACGTACTCAAAAACAAAATTTAAAAAAAAACACAAAAAAAACATATATAACACTTGCAGCAGCACTATCAAGGTTCTTATCAGCTATTTCTAGCATTCGCTGAGACGACGGGCCAATAATTCGTTTTTAGGTTTTACAGTACCTTACACAACATGTATCTGCGCATTTCCCTAGTCACCCTGTTGACTCTGTCCAGTTTGAAATATAGTTGAGTATTGGAGACCAGAGTCTATCAAACTTGGGCTGTCTCTTGTGGAGGTCATAAGTGAGCTTTTCAAGAGGAAGAAAGTCAACAATCTGGTCAATCCACATTTTAAATGTAGGAGGGGTATTAGAGGCCCACAATAGAATAATACATTTCTTAGCAAAGTATGTAATAGTCACAAGGAAACTTTTTCTGTCAGGATCAAGAACAAAGTCCTGCTGGGCATGAAGAAGATAGATACACGGGGTCATATCAAACTGTACCTCTAGTATTTTCTGTGCAGCAGTATGTATAGATTGCCAGAATCTGACAATCTCTCTACAGCTCCAAAATACATGCATATAAGTTCCACTTTCAGAGGTACATCTTTTACAGTTAGGAAACATCTGTTTTCATTCTATGGAGTCTCAAAGGAGTATAATAACATTTGTACAAACATTTGTAATTAGATTCTTTCATTTTTACATTGGTAGAGGAGCAGTATACCCTGTCGCAAACCTCCGCCCATAACTCATCACTGATAGTCAGACCAAGGTCCTTTTCCCAGATTATTTTCAAATGAGTAAAGGAGGAGCCTCCTTTCTCAGAAAGGAGTCTATAGATGTAAGATATTTTGCCTTTAATGGATTGTGCTGTGACAAGAAGGGTTTCAACTTCATTCAACTGAGTTCTAAACCTCCTCTTGGAGGTAAATGAGGAAATTACATGTCTAATTTGAAGATATTTTTAAAAAAATGATCTTGGCACATCGAATTCACTGCAGAGCTCTTGAAAGGATTTCAGTGTAGTGGTTTTCTGATGAAATAGGTCTGAAAAGGTCCTGATTCCTAGAGTATGCCAAAGATTAAAGTTGGCATCCCTCAGGGCTTTTGGCAAGTCTGGGTTGCCTACTATAGGCGAGTGAGAACATATTTGGGAGGAAATGCCCAGGTATTTCTTACAGTCCCTCCACGCTAGTAGGGTGCTGTAAATCACAAAGGTTTTGGCTATGTTGCCCACTTCACTAAAGTTATTAATGAAAATAATTGAGCTTAAGGGCAATGAACGACAGGATTGGGCTTCTATCTGAATCCACGTTGACTCTTGTCTGTTTGTGATCCATGTTAGCATGTTGCGGATTTGGGCAGACCAGTAGTACAGACCAGTAGGGCATCTGAAATAAGTAGTTCAGTCTAGGGAGGACGTTCATACGGATTACATTAATTCTTCCTACTAAGCTAATTGGGAGGGAGATCCAGGTTTGGAGATCGTTCTTGATTCGATCCAGGAGTGGAAGATAATTTGCCTTGAAAAGGCTATTCAGATCTGGTGTTATGAAGATCCCGAGGTATTGAAACCCCTGTGTCTTCCATTGGAGAGGACATAGTGTCTTCATAGAGCTGGTGAGTGTAATATTGAGAGGGCAGACAGTGGATTTGTTCAAATTGATCTTATAACCTGAAAACTTGCCATACTGAGAAATTGTGTCTAAAATGAGAGGGAGGGATTTCTCAAGGTTGGATATGTAGAGCAAGACATCATCCGCGTAAAGCGAAATCTTGTGCTGCAGGCCGCCTGCAGAAACACCCATAATACTTGGATTGCTCCTTATCAGCTCTGCCAGAGGCTCCGCCCCCAACAAGTAAAGCAGGGGGGACAGCGAGCACCCTTGTCTTGTGCCCCGTTCCAGAGGGAATCTGTCAGAGTTCAGTCCATTAGTAGTCACCATGGCATTTGGATGAGAGTATAGTGATTTGATCCATTTAATAAAATTTGGGCCCATATTGAACTTTTCTAAAACTGAAAACAGAAAGCGCCACTCCATCCTGTCAAACGCCTTCTCAGCATCCAGTGAAGCCAGCAGGACAGGGGTGTGGAACACCTTCTCAGCATCCAGTGATGCCAGCAGGACAGGGGTGTGGAACACCTTCTCAGCATCCAGTGAAGCCAGCAGGACAGGGGTGTGGAACACCTTCTCAGCATCCAGTGAAGCCAGCAGGACAGGGGTCTTCTGTGTGTTTACTTGATCAATAATATCAAAAAGACGGCGAATGTTATCAGAAGAGTATCTGTCTCTAATAAATCCAGTTTGGTGCGCTTTTATTATTTTGGGAAGAAGAGTGTTTAGTCTTTTGGCGAGCAATTTGGTAATTATTTTATAGTCGAAATCCAACAAGCTTATGGGCCGGAAGGACGAGCAGGATAAGGGGTCCTTGTCCTTTTTTAGCAACACTGTAATGCGGGCTGTGTGCATTGAGTCTGGGAGAACTCAGTTTTTGCAAAAATCGTCCAGCATTGGCATGAAGATAGGGCGGAGCTGGGGCCAAAAAGCTTTGTAGAACTACCTGGGGAATCCATCTGGGCCTGGGGACTTATTAGGTGGCATGGAGGTAATTGCCTCCAGGATCTCCTCAGGAGTGAAGGGGGAGTTGAGATCTTCTTGGTCGGTCTCTGATAGTTTAGGTAGCGAGATTCCCTCTAGGAAAGAGTGGAGTTCTGCCTCCGTGTGTTTTCTCTCAGTGGTGTATAGTTTGCAGTAAAAATCATGAAAAGTTAAATGGATATTTTTTGGGTCGTATGTGACCTCGTCCTCTGCTGTTCAGATAGCCATGATTGTACGCTCTGACTGCTCCTTTTTTAATTGGTAAGCAAGCAATCTACTGGGCCTATTGCTATACTCATGGTATTTCTGTTTATGGTATTCATGGTATTTCTATTTCTGTTCTCCTGAGTGTAGTCCAAATTCAGTTTGGCTTTGGCTGCTTTAAGATGACTCCAGGAGGTGTCTGGGGATTGTTTATGTATTCTTTCACAGCATTCCAGCTCCCTCTCAAGATCTAGCCTGTGTGCTTCCATTGCTTTTTTCTTAGAGGAAGCATATGCAATTAGATGACCTCTTAGTGTGGCTTTAGCAGCGTCCCACATTGTGGCCGGAGAAACAGGAGAATCTTTGTTGTCTTGTGTGTAGTTGTCTATCCATGTAGTTACCAATGTATGGAACACTTCATTTGATAGCATGGAGGTGTTGAATTTCCAGCTCTTTGACCTCGGGATGTTTTTGCAGAGGTCAAAGCGGAGGTGGACAAAGGCGTGATCTGAAAGTGCTATGGGTCCGATTGTACACGTGGCTGAATTTATGAAACTCTTTGGGATAAAAATGTAATCTATACGGGAGTAGGTGTTATGGACATTAGAGTAGTATGTATAGTCCATAGATGAACTATTAGTCTCTCTCCAGATATCTATCAGTCCCATCTCTTTAGTAAGAGAGTTCAACATCTTTGCAGATCTAGGATTTGTGGTGGGGACTTGAGATGATTTGTCTAGGGTTGGGTTGAGGGTACAATTAAAATCTCCGGCCACCACGCCAAAGGAGACACAATGCTCATTGAACAGGGTTATCATTTTTGACATGAAGGCAGGAGTATCTGTGTTAGAGGCGTATATGTTTAATATAGTAATTGGTTGACCATATAGTGACCCAGTTATCAAAATAAATCTCCCCTCAGATATGTTCAAATATGTTTTTGTCAATTATGAATGGAACATTTTTATGGATAAGTATGGCTGTGCCTCTACTGTTTGATTTGAAAGATGAGAAATACACCTGTCCCACCCAAGCTCTGCGGAGTTTGGCATGTTCAGCATCACAGAGGTGTGTCTCTTGTAATAGCGCGATGTCTGCTTTTTCCTTTTTTAGAGCACATAGTATATTTTTCCGTTTTATTGCATGCCCTAGACCATGGCAGTTCCATGTCAATAGATTTAAGGTACTAGTCATCGTCATCGAACAGTAATCGAACTTTAGTGCAAGTCATCGCTGGGTAAAAGTGGATAGTAGTTACAGCTGCGTTCACATAAAAGGAAAATAAATGGTGTACATAAAATAATAATCTCTGAACACCCCAGCCGAGTTCCCAAACAACTCGACACATCCCGTTGGATCTATTACCCCCCCGCTCAGTCTCAATTCTGTGTTCCGAGTAAAAAACCGGGAACAGTTAGCAACGCACAACGTCTCTCTCTCCCCACCAAAGAAATGCCTCATCCTCTCCGCCCCGCATTGAGTAAATGACAACGTCTCCCTCTCCCCACCAAAGAAATGCCTCATCCTCTCCACCCCGCATTGATTAAATGATAACGTCTCCCTCTCCCCACCAAAGAAATGCCTCGTCCTCTCCACCCCGCATTGATTAAATGATAACGTCTCCCTCTCCCCACCAAAGAAATGCCTCATCCTCTCCACCCCGCATTGAGTAAATGACACAGTTGCCCTCGTCCAGACCACACTCCTTTAGTAATGGCATTAATCGCATTTAGTCATTGGTCCGTTTCACATTGACCAGGATTGTCTTTCAAAAAACGTTTTGCCTCTTCAGAAGTTTTGAAGCGTCGCAAGGCTCCTTGGTGAAGAATCCTGAGCTCGTTTGGGTATTTGAATCCTGTGAAGATGCCTCGGTCAATTGAGTATTTCTTCACTTCGTCAAACTCTCGGCGCTTTCGGCGTATTCCAGCTGACATGTCCTGGTGTAAGGCGAGTTTGGTGTTTCCCACTGTGATGGTGTTGTTTTTCGCCACCTGTAGGACTCGTTCCTTGTCGGTGAATCTCAGGAAACGTATGGGGATTGGGCGTGGTGGTTGTCTGGCTGCTGGTGGGGACCTCAGTGCTCTGTGAGCTCTCTCGAGTTCTACGGGCCTGTCGGTGGACAGGTGGAGCCACTCGGGAAGTTTGTCTTGCAGGTAGCGGATCAGTGGCATGTTTCCCTCTTCTTTTTCGCCCAGATTGAATAGAACACAATTATTCCTTCGCCCCCTGTTTTCCAGGTCCTCTGTTTTCTCTTCCAGATGTTCGATTTTCTTTTTAGCATATGCTATTGTTTCCATGGCATCTGTCAATAAGTTTTCCATGGATAGGATTCGCCCCTCTGCCTCGTCCAGGCGCCCCGCGTTTATGGTTATCTTGTTGTTGATGTCAGGCAAAGCGTTTTCCAGGATTGTCACCTTGCCCCCTATCGCACTGAGCTGAGAGTTAATGGCATCTAATTTGGTGTTTAGTTCTGTACGTTGGGATCTCAACTCAGAAAGGATGTCTTCGACAGAGTGCGAGGTTGGCATTCGTTGTGCCTCGGGGGGGGGGGGGGCGGGTTCTCTTGCTCCTGGCTAATGGCGCTAGTTTTTTCTGAAGCTAGCTTCTTCTTGGAGACTTTTTCCGTCGCTAATGCTCGAGTCTGGGTAAAAATGTCACCTATAGTGTCGCCTTTTGTAGCCGCCATGACTTTTTCTTACTAAAGATAAACGAGTTTGAACTTGGAGTGGAGGGAAGATTAGGAATTGGAAACTACTTGTGCGGAGCTCTTAGTTCATGCGGCCATCTCGTTCAAGAGTCACGTGAGCCACCCCCCATTCTCCTTTTTCTGGTCCTCCCGGTTTTGACCCTTGCCTGTTTCTGGACTTTGTACCCGCCAGCCATGACCCCGAGCGTGTCTGCCACTCTGTACCTCCTGGACTTTAATCGGGTTTGACCTTTTTGCCTGTCCACGACCATTTTCTTGCCTACCCCTTTGGATTAATAAACATTGTAAGACTCCAACCATCTGCATCTGGGTCTCACCTTGATAGAGGCGTCTGTTTCACAAACTAGACACTCTAATGTACTTGTCCTCTTGCTCAGTTGTGCACCGGGGCCTCCCACTTTTTCTATTCTGGTTAGTGCCAGTTTGCGCTGTTCTGTGAAGGGAGTAGTACACAGCGTTGTACGAGATCTTCAGTTTCTTGGCAATTTTTCGCATGGAATAGCCTTCATTTCTCAGAACAAGAATAGACTGACGAGTTTCAGAAGAAAGTACTTTTTTTCTGCCCATTTTGAGCCTGTAATCGAACCCACAATGCTGATGCTCCAGATACTTTTGTTGCTTCTTAAATCAGAACAAACGTTTTCAGTGGTGCTAACATAATTGCAAAAGGGTTTTATAATGATAAATTAGCCTTTTAAAATGATAAACTTGGATTAGCTAACACAACGTGCCATTGGAACACAGGAGTGATGGTTGCTGATAATGGGCCACTGTACGCCTATGTAGATATTCCATAAAAAAATCTGTTGTTTCCAGCTACAATAGTCATTTACAACATTAATAATGTCTACACTGTATTTCTGATCAATTTGATGCTATTTTAATGGACAATAAAAATGGCCTTTCTTTCAAAAACAAGGACATTTCTAAGTGATCCCAAACTTTAGAATGGTATTGCATATACTATAGATGTTTTGAAATCACAGAGAGTTCAGTGAACATTGTGTAGAAATGGCTCTGTAGACTTACGGTGAATTTGAGATGGTCTGTGTTGGTGCCAGGGAGGTAGAAATACAGTGTTTGAGTAATATAGAATGTTGGCTCCCTCACTCAGTTCAGTGTGTGTGTGTGTGTGTGTGCGTGCGTGTGTGTACGTGTGTGGGTGCGTGTGTGTGTGGGTGCATGTGTGTGCGTGCGCGTGTGTGCGTACGTGTGTGTACGTGTGTGTGCCTCTTTCATCACGTCATGAATCAGCCCTGGATGCAGAGCAGGATCAGGATATTAACTCTGCACCAAGATAGGAACAGGTAATGACTCACTGTAACAGAGGGAGGGAGGAGCAGAGAGAGAGGTAGAGGGAGGGAGAAGGTGGGGAAGAGAGAAGGAGTGATTGAAGGAGGATTAAGAAAGAAAGAAAGTAAGTGGTAGAATATAGAGATTTGGGAAAAGAGGTAATCATTGAATGAGAGAGGGAGAAGGAAAAAGAGTGAGTGTGAGAAAAAAGAAGGGAAGAGAGAGAAAAAAAAGGGAGGAGGAGGGGCAGACTTTTCATACCGGGTTTGGCGACATTCCAGCCTGTCTGGCTGTGATTCTGACACTCTTCTGTGGTTTTAGGCTCACCTCCATGCAGGCTGCAGGACCCCACAGCTGCCCTACCACTGCCTGACTCCAACTACAACCTCCTTGTGAGCCCAGAGATATTTCTGACCTAGAGAAACTGGGGCCTACATATAGGCAATAGGAATTGTTCCTGGTCAGGTCACATGGTAAGAAAAACAAACTACACATGAGACCAGGATGTCTCTATCTACCCATGTTGGAGAGTATGGCTAGCGGTGTATAACTACAAACAGGATTGCATGACCCCTCCCTAACCTTAAATAACGATCAAATAGCTCACATGCTTCTTTCTGGCATGACCATCTAGTGATACGCTGGGAGGGACAGATTTCTCAGGCCTGCACCAGTGGAATGCTATGTATGGAAACACTGCATTATTTCCCTAATGGAAGTGGGGAGGGCCTGGAAAGTTTCCATAAGGGACAATAGGCAATCCCATGACCACACCCTCTGGTTCATGGATTAGCCCTAAGAGTGGTGGGTTACACAACACAACACTTTACAACACAACAGAACACTACAATGTATAACACAACAGCATACATTATCATCCCGCCACATACTACTATATAAAATAACACAAGTTAAAGTGCTGCTTGTTGACTTGTCACACTGGATTCTTGGAAGATTAGCCCTATTGTGGGCTAAAAGAGAATCAAACTACCTAGCCCCTAGTGTGTGACAGACAGCAACGAGCACATCAGTGATAATAGAACAAGGAACTACTATAAGGTGTACGACGCATCCCTGTACCAGCTGTAAAACACACCTGAGAGCATGATAACTAAGACGCTGGAAGGTGAGGTCAAAAGGTGTGTGTGTGTATTGCTTCTTCTTGTGGGGATCTAAAATCCCCCACAAGGACAGTAAAACAAGGACAAGTCTATCTTATGGGGACATTTCCCATTTTAAGCTTAGGAGTTAGGTTTAGGGTTTGGGTAAGGGGTTAGTGGTTAGGTTTAGGAGTTAGGTTTGGGTAAGGGGTTAGTGGTTAGGTTTAGGAGTTAGGTTTGGGTAAGGGGTTAGTGGTTAGGTTTAGGAGTTAGGTGTAGGGTGTAGGGTTTGGGTAAGGGGTTAGTGGTTAGGTTTAGGAGTTAGGTTTGGGTAAGGGGTTAGTGGTTCGGTTTAGGAGTTAGGTTTGGGTAAGGGGTTAGTGGTTAGGGATAGGGTTTGGGTAAGTGGTTAGGTTTAGGGTTATGGGTTAAGGTTTATGGTTAGGGAAAATATGATTTTGAATAAATGAATTTTAGGTCCCCACGAGGATAGAAAACATAACGTGTGTGTGTGTGATAGGGAAGCTGTGTCAGAGGTAGCAGATGTGCAGGATGGGAGGGGTCATTCTCCGTGGTTGTGATATTACTGTAGGTTAGGGTTAGGCTGACATCCTCATGTCAGTAGGAACAGTCTATGAGGTACCATGTCCTTTTTTTTCACTCAATCAAACTGAGTAACAGAGTCACAGCAATGTATTACTTTATATTTCAAGGAAATAATGGTTATGCATGTATGTGATACCTGAACCAAACTGCATGGAAATGCCTTTTACACCAGGACAGGAACAGGGCTTTCAGCGAGTGCAACAGCACTATGTGATGTGGCCTTTCTCTTTCCCTTGTGTCCCCCAACCATTTTAGTGTCTGTACCTAATCAAGCCTCTACCTCCATTATCTCTCTCCTCCCTACCTCGTTCCCTCTCTCTGACCTTACAAGGAAAGGCAGGCAGCATTGATGTCATAGAATGAAGAATGTTGCAGGAATCCAGAGAGAGAGTGAGACAGGGAGAAACAGGAACAGAAAGACAGGGACATAGTAATATGCACATCCCGAGAGAAAGTCCAACAAGAAAGAACTTGTTTGGAAGGATGGTGTCATTCCTTTTCCATGGAGGGGGGGAGGAGAGAGAGAGAGAGAGAGGAGAGAGAGAGAGGTAGGGAGGAGAGATAGAGAGAGGGGGATCTAACAGCTGTAGGGGAACTGAGAGAGAGGGGGGGTAGAGGAAAGTTAACAAGCACACTTTCTTTCTGTGTCGGTTTGGATCTACAGCTAGGGAAAAGGAGAAGGAAGAGATACTGTAGGGGGGTTAATAGTTTGCTCTCCCAACTGCACACATAGGTAAGAACAGATGTTACACTGATTATGAGTTATTACATATTTTGTAGCCTTATCATTTCGGTCTAAGCAATGCTATAATCAGATGATGTGATATAAAGTTTTGGTGCATTGCAGAGTTTCAACAGTTAAGAAGATGTATGAAAGAACAATAGCAAAGTGCCTGGTACGATTATTACTCATCTACCGGGGCGGGTGTTCCGCTTTTTAGTCCACTGAGCAGTCCTTGTGCAAGGGGGCATTTACACTTTTACAGCTTTTGATAGATTCCCGCTCGCTCACGACAAAGAAAAATTCAGAGGCTGTAACCGGAAGTACAGTTTAGGAGGAATAGTTAGCTGGCTGATTAGCCAGACAGAAATCTCACATTCCTTTGGAAATAGACAGGGAAAGGGTGATGGCAACATCCATTTAGGGTACATATAGATCTGCCGTTGAAGAATAAATAGAAAGGGGCCGGTTGAGAACGATAAACCGTGTCATCGAAGTAGAGAGGCGAGGAAGTAACGTTAGCCCTCTACAACCTCTGGCTAGCTACCAACTGTAGGGAGGCTGCTAGCCAGCAAAAATATAGGTGAGTGCACAAACTAACTAGCCAGCATGTCTGGATTGCGCTTTTATATGTAGCTATTATATACATTTCCCGTTTTGAAGTTATTTCAACACTGGGTTGTATGCAGTTGAATGCTAGACCAGGGCTATCAATACGGATTGACACACACTGCAATTCTCTTGAATCAGGGTTAGACAGACTTTACCTAGCTATGACTACATGGATGATTCATTGATGACCGTCGGATTTATGTGTTCTTAGCTGTCTTGAGTTTTGCAGACCTACCATAGCTAATCATAGGCATGCTAAAAGGTGGGTGGGGCGCTAATGCAATACAGTGGATCATGGTTATCCATCAAGTTCCTACCAGCTGTTATTTCATCCAAAATGGGATTCCATTGTTTCACAAGATGGTTGTTCTCACGCAAACCCACTGACTAAAATGTAAAGAGAGAATATAGATTTAAAACTGAGTGCTGTGGTAGTTTTCCAGCCCCATAGACAAAAGTGCAATTAAAGGGAAAATCACCTCAAACTCTTTTTGGTATTTTTCCCCCCCATTAGTCCACTGTTTTCATTAGTCCAAATGTTTTGCATGTCAGCAGTCAAGTGTTCAAGATCTTGGACTTTCAAGAAGCAAAGTGTCACTTGCCAAATCAAATGTTATTCATCACATGCTTCATAAACAGCAGCTGTAGACTGACAGTGAAATGGGTGATTAACATTTGTGTAACATTCCTACAGGAATCTGTTCCAAAAACGTTGTGAAGTACAAGGTTGCCAACAAACAACGCATACAAAGTAGCATGATCAATTAACCTAGCTGCCGAATAGGCATCAACACACCACGCGTGTCTGTGCTGAAACTCAGGGACAACGATGGAGCTTTAGCAACTGTAGGGTAGTCACTAGATGGCCATGCTAGAGAGGACAACACTGGCGTCAGAGCTGATGAGCTAGTAGGGAAGTATTTTTGTTGTTGATTTAGGGCTAGGGTCATGGTAACGTTAGGGGATAGGGTTAGGTGTTAGGGTCCAAGATTGTGTGTGTGGGGTGGAGGGGGTTGATACAGTTATATATCGTGATATTATTTTTGACAATGTATCGTTTTGACAATATCGCAATTTTATCAAATAATAATTTTTCCTTCATAGCTTGTACTCAATCTTTTTAAATAAGGAGCCAATTTGTTTTCAGCACTTTTATTTCCATGACTGATCAAAACTCGTTTTCTCATGGCTCTCTCTTGTCCTCCTGCAGTAGATGTATGGTGCGCAGCATGTTTGGCACATTGAGTCGCAATAAAATCACAGTATCGCATCTCCGATGCATATAGAATCGTGAGAATCGCAATACGTATAGTATCGTCACCTAAGTATCGTGATAATATCGTATCGTGACGTCCCTGGCAATTCTCAGCCCTAGTTCAAGAGTGGCTTTCAGAATCAAGTGCTTCTGCCTGTTTTATACTCCTCATCTGGATTCCAAAGGGATCGCCTCCAAGCAGCGTGTTGGCTTGTCACTAGTGTTCTTATTGGTCTGGCACAGTATCTATTGTTGCTGTTGTTTCTCTCAGGTGAACACTTACAGACAAACAGCCAGTGGTAAAACAACAGTGTACTGTAAGTGTTTAGTGTTATAGTCCCATCCATCCACATCCAACACAGAATGATGCTTCAATCGATGTCTGGGCCTTGATACCATCTCAAATATCATCTTCTCTACCAAATTAATTGTCTTCTAATCCTCCTTTGTAGACCGATGACCAACCGACCATGTGGAAATCATAACGTACTCGATAAGCTATGAGCTATTATTTACAGTAGACGGTTTGCATGAGTTTAGCGCTCTCTCTGCACACATGATGTCGCCTCATAGCCAAGCTGTAAAACTAGTTAAGATGATGAAATACAGGCCGTGGTGATGTCATCCAACTGAAATGATAGGAGGGAGCTTTTTGGGGGGGGTGTTGAGGTAGGAGTGATTTAGGGAGTGAAAGGGGGAGCAGATTGGAGATGGAGGGAAAGGAAAAAGCAGACCATGGTGTTGATGATGTCATTCAACTGAAGTGCCAAACATTCTCACCATGGGTCTCATCATCTCTGGATCCAATTTCACAATGGTTTACTTTAGTTAGGCTTGGGGGACTGTCTGGGAGGAGCCTGCAGCTGACCTCACCATATACAACCATTAGCCAGGTCTACAGCCACATGGAATCTGTGGGGAATGTTTTTTTGTCAATGCCTTTACAGTTGGCTGAGTAGTGAATTAAATAATACATCATAAAAAATAACTTGACTTATGTAGGATGACGTTTACAGCGGTATTTGTTTTTTTAATTCCTCAAATAGGGTGGTCTATTTCCAGGGGCACCATGAGGAATGTTTGCTCTTAGCATGTCTCAGTCCCGTGACCGTCTCATGCATTATCCCCAGGGCTTTTCTACAGTAGGCTAATATAATGATACACTTTTAAATAAGAGCACTAGAACCAATAAGCCTAGTTCTCTGCCTCCACTTAGTGTAGAGCGCTGGCTCTCTAGAAAGATAGAAAGCCTTTAGATCAAAGCCTAGTAATATTTCCCTCACAACTGAACAGTCTGCTGGTATCCAATGCACTGGTCCTCATCAGCAGAGGTTTCAACAGGGTTCTATTGGCCAAGGAGAGCAGGTTTCTGTCTGACTGAGGATATTACAGGGGAGGTCTGCTCTGCTTGATGCAGGCTCTTTCATCACAGAGAGGAGCCAACGCTTTGTCAGTGGAGCGTTGGACTCTTACTAGGTTGGACTTTTACAGCCAGTTTCCAAGACTGCTTTGTGTGGTCTTGGAAATATAAGACAGCTAGCTAGCCTACAGGCTGTAGCAAGCTGTGCTAGGGTGGGCAACCAGATTGGTTGATGTCCCCTTTCGTCATTTGCCTTTAATATTTCATCCTGCTCTTCTCTGCATTATTTAACAGTAAATCCATTTTGAAAATAGAAACGTTTTAACAGTTTGTGGCTTTTTGTTGCTCACTTTGAAGGGGCTTGTGAGTGCAAATATGAGATCTTCTCTCTTTGGCTTCCTGTCAGCATTTTAACTGTTAAAGTACGAAGTTATGAGTGAAATGTGTTTTCCAGAGGATCCTAACAAACAAAGTTAGCTTACTTACGCTGTTTTTTTCTTCATACTGTGTTGAGGCCTGAGTCAGCATTTCAGGAATACTTTCACCCACATTTGATGCCTTTATCTTGTCAGAACTTGTGTCAAGGCCTCCAAGTCACAGCTACATGCAATGTGGAAACCTCAATTTCAAACTGAAAAACTTGTCTTAAGGTAACTGTCAAGTTAAAATCTCACTTTTTATAGTTCATATTCTGTTAACTCGTCCTGTACTCGTATTTGCGACCAAAGCATGAATTGGAGAAAAAACACTTTAAAAAACCTACCAACTTGTATCTCACAGACCCTTTAAAAATGTGCCTGCTATTTGCTCCTAGAACATGATGTCATGTTGGCTGATTGGCTGAGCTTGAGAGTCGGCCGTCTACTTGCCTTAATATTTTTAATGAACAGTATACACCACCCACACCATTCTGTCGCTGGGGTACACCCACACCATTCTGTCGTTGGGGTACACCCACACCATTCTGTCGCTGGGGTACACCCACACCATTCTGTCGCTGGGGTACACCCACACCATTCTGTCGCTGGGGTACACCCACACCATTCTGTCGCTGGGGTACACCCACACCATTCTGTCGCTGGGGTACAGCCACACCATTCTGTCGCTGGGGTACACCCTCACCATTCTGTCGCTGGGGTACACCCTCACCATTCTGTCGCTGGGGTACACCCACACCATTCTGTCGCTGGGGTACACCCACACCATTCTGTCGCTGGGGTACACCCACACCATTCCAACACAGAAAAGCTGCTTTTTAACCTACTTAATACAAATTAAATAACTTTCACTCATATAATTAATTATAGGTCATATTTCACAGAAATCTGGTAACCCTGGGAAGGAAGTTCCGTAAAGTTTCTCATGAAACTGACATGGCGTAACAGGTGGTAAATCATTCCCCGTCTAAGGGCTGATTCTGATCATAGAGAAAGAAATCAGTCACCCGCATCACAAGCCCACATCGGAGAATGTACTAGGCTAGTTCTGGGGCATTGCTTTTCCTTCCAAAACAAACAGGGCCTGAGGAAACCCATTTATATTATCACTATGGCAATGGTTTTTAAATATGTTGTTGCTCTAACAAAAACATTTCACATGATGGACAAAACCATGTTTCTAGACATAAGCCATTAGGCTTGTTAATGATCCAACGGTGAGACACTGACTAGGACCCATCGGTGTCGTTATATACAGTGCATTCTAAAAGTATTCAGACACTGACTAGGACCCATCAATGCCGTTATATACAGTGCATTCTAAAAGTATTCAGACACTGACTAGGACCCATCAATGCCGTTATATACAGTGCATTCTAAAAGTATTCAGACACTGACTAGGACCCATCAATGCTGTTATATACAGTGCATTCTAAAAGTATTCAGACACTCACTAGGACCCATCAATGCTGTTATATACAGTGCATTCTAAAAGTATTCAGACACTTTGACTTTTTCCACATTTTGTTAAATCACAGCCTTATTCTAAAATGTATTTCATTGTTTTTTCCCCCATCAATCTACACACAATATCCCATAATGACGAAGCTGAAACAGATTTTTGCTAATTTAATTCTAGTTTGCTAATTTATTTAAAATAAAAATCTGATATCACATTTACATAAGTATTCAGACCCTTTAGTCAGTACTTTGTTGAAGCACCTTTGGCAGCGATTACAGCCTCCAGTTTTCTTGGGTATGATGCTACACGCTTGGCACACCTGTATGTGGGGAGTTTCTCCCATTCTTCTCTGCAGATCCTCTCAAGCTCTGTCAGGTTGGAGGGGAGCGTCACTGCACAGCTATTTTCAGGCCTCTCCAGAGATGTTCGATCGGGTTCAAGTCCGGACTCTGGCTGGGACACTCAAGAACATTTAGAAACTTGTCCTGAAGCCACTCCTGCGTTGTCTTGGCTGTGTGCTTAGGGTTGTTGTCCTGTTGAAAGTTAAACCTCTGCCCCAGTCTGAGGTCCTGAGCGCTCTGGAGCAGGTTTTCATCAAGGATCTCTCTGTACTTTACTCTGTTCATCTTTCCCTCAATCCTGACTAGTCTCCCAATCCCTGCCACTGAAATACATCCTCACAGCATGAGGCAAGCATTCTTAACCATAGCGATGTTGCCAGGTTTCCTCCAGTCGTGACGCTTGGCATTCATGCCAAAGACTTCAATCTTGGTTTTATCAGATGAGATAATCTTGTTTCTCATGGTCTGAGAGTCCTTTAGGTGCCTTTTGGCAAACTCCAAGAGGGCTGTCATGTGCCTTTTACTGAGGAGTGGCTTCCACCTGGCCACTCTACCATAAAGGCCTGATTGGTGGAGTGCTGCAGAGATGTTTGTCCTTCTGATGGTCCTCCCTCCCTGACCAAGGCCCTTCTCCCCCAATTGCTCAGTTTGGCTGGGCGGCCAGCTCTAGGAAGAGTCTTGGTGGTTCCAAAAACTTCTTCCATTTAAGAATGATGGAGGCCACTCTGTTCTTGGGGACCTTCAATGCTGCAGAAATGTTTTGTTACCCTTCCCCTGATCTGTGCCTCGACTCAATCCTGTCTCGGAGCTCTATGGACAATTCCTTCGACCTTATGGCTTGGATTTTGCTCTGACATGCACTGTCAGCTGTGGGACCTTATGTAGACAGCCTTTCCAAATCATATCCAATCAATTGAACTTACCACAGGTGGACTGCAATCAAGTTGTAGAAACATCTTAAGGATGATCAATGGAAACAGGATACACCAGAGCTCAATTTGGGGTCTCATAGCAAATGGTGTGAATGCTTATTCACACAAGGTATGTCGTTAAAAAAATATATATATACATTTGCAAAAAAACTGTTTTCCTTTGTAATTATGGGGTATTGTGTGGCTTGATGAGGGGGAGGGGAATTATTTAATCAATTTTAGAATAAGGCTGTAAGTTAACAAAATGTTGAAAAGGGGAATCCGAATGCACTGTATACTCTGTAGGGCACTATAACAGCCTAGCGTCTAGCTGAAAGTAACGTTAAGACAGGTACTGAGAGAGAGGGCCCACGTCTCTGTTTAACCAGGGGTCACCTACAGGGCCCACGTCTCTGTTTAACCAGGGGTCACCTACAGGGCCCACGTCTCTGTTTAACCAGGGGTCACCTACAGGGCCCACGTCTCTGTTTAACCAGGGGTCACCTACAGGGCCCACGTCTCTGTTTAACCAGGGGTCACCTACAGGGCCACGTCTCTGTTTAACCAGGGGTCACCTACAGGGCCACGTCTCTGTTTAACCAGGGGTCACCTACAGGGCCACGTCTCTGTTTAACCAGGGGTCACCTACAGGGCCACAGGCGTTTGGGGAATCTGAGATAGAGCCGCTGTGGTAACGTGTTTGTGGTTAAAAATGCTGACGTGAGGTAAATATTTGAGCTAACCCGTTGAATGACCCTCTCCTTGACGTAGCTCACATGAACATGTTATGATGGTTTTACCCGTCTCAGGTCCGACCCGGTCAGCCCTATAGTAAACCATGCTGTAGTTCTCAACTGTTTTTATTACAATGAACGGTTTCATACTGAGAGTTGACCTTGAAGCAGCTGTAAGTGCTGCTATGGTTACGGTATACCTCTCTCCATACTGAGCCTAAGGAGTGGCTAGTGTGTATTTACAATCTGGGGTGAGGTACTGTGTAAAGCAGTCAAGATCTATCAGAGGTGTGTGTGTGCGTGTTTCGGATGCATGCTTTGGAGGTTCTCTCCTGTAGTTAGGCTACAGGGTTGTTAGATCCTTTGTTGATGTGTCCCCACTAATTCACCAAACAGAAATATTCCCCTACTGTTTCAAAAGCTCTGTGTGCTCACCTCAGATAAGCTAATGCTCTATGGTTCATTTCTATATCAAAGGTTTAATTTATCTTCTCTGCTATCCTTTCTACAGCTGGCCTCCAGGTTTGCTAGACCTCCTCTGTAACACAGCCATCTCTTTAACAGTTGGCAGCCTCCCTACCGCTCATTTCAGTTTGTGTTGATTTGGATGGATTGTGTTTGTCCTCTTCTAAACCGTCGTAATAAACCAATATGGTCATAAACAACAGCTGTCCTCTTCTTCTCTCCTCAGACAGTAAAACGACAACATGGCTGAATCCAGCGGTAGTAAACCCTTCATGGTGACTTCCTCCATCAACCTCAAAGTCACCACCCCCTCCTTCTACAACCAGCCAAAGAAGTTTGCCTCGGTCAACCCGCCGCGCCCCAAAAGCCAGTCCGACCCGTGGCCTCCCCCGGGCTCAACTCCTCCCGCAGGTCCCTCTCCTCCCCCCAGCCTGGTCTCAACACGCGGTGTCGGCACAGCTGTCATTGGTCGAGTTGGAGTGATGCCTCCACCCCCACCATCGCTCTGCGAAGGTGATTGGCCGTTTTCGTTTGTCATTTTGTAAACATTTATCCCATGCATCTAGTTGTCTGGTTCAATGTGACACCTAACTCCTTCACTTAAACTCTTTCCCTTCACAGTGCAGATGTGAAGTAACTGGATAGGTGTAAAAATATGATGGTAGAGGTTAGGGGTTGTTTTAGGACCAAACTTATCTCGCAACAGAAGCATCAAGCATGTTATTATTTAGTTACAAGTATTTATCTTTGTTTCTGATAAAACAAGGATGTTGGATCCCAGAGTTTGAGCCTGGTGTTGGCAACCCAACAGATTGGTAGACTGCAACATTGCCTTTATCCCGTCAATGAAACTCACCTTTCCTGTTTCTCACACTAATTACTGCATTTAAAGGGATACTGCGAGATTCTGGCAATTAAGCTGTTTTTCTACTTACCCACCTACTTATCCCTTTAAGTCTATTTTCTTGACAGTATCATTTCACTGTCTCTGTGTGTGGAAACTGTATTGTCATCGAGTTCCCTTGAATCAATGTCTGGGTGGGTGCAGTGAATAGATGACAGGTTTTGAATGAGTGTCTGGGTGGGTGCAGTGAATAGATGACAGGTTTTGAATGAGTGTCTGGGTGGGTGCAGTGAATAGATGACAGGTTTTGAATGAGTGTCTGGGTGGGTGCAGTGAATAGATGACAGGTTTTGAATGAGCGTCTGGGTGGGTGCAGTGAATAGATGACAGGTTTTGAATGAGTGTCTGGGTGGGTGCAGTGAATAGATGACAGGTTTTGAATGAGTGTCTGGGTGGGTGCAGTGAATAGATGACAGGTTTTGAATGAGCGTCTGGGTGGGTGCAGTGAATAGATGACAGGTTTTGAATGAGTGTCTGGATGGGTGCAGTGAATAGATGACAGGTTTTTAATGAGTGTCTGGGTGGGTGCAGTGAATAGATGACAGGTTTTGAATGAGGGTCTGGGTGGGTGCAGTGAATAGATGACAGGTTTTGAATGAGTGTCTGGGTGGGTGCAGTGAATAGATGACAGGTTTTGAATGAGTGTCTGGGTGGGTGCAGTGAATAGATGACAGGTTTTGAATGAGTGTCTGGGTGGGTGCAGTGAATAGATGACAGGTTTTGAATGAGTGTCTGGGTGGGTGCAGTGAATAGATGACAGGTTTTGAATGAGTGTCTGGGTGGGTGCAGTGAATAGATGACAGGTTTTGAATGAGTGTCTGGGTGGGTGCAGTGAATAGATGACAGGTTTTGAATGAGTGTCTGGGTGGGTGCAGTGAATAGATGACAGGTTTTGAATGAGTGTCTGGGTGGGTGCAGTGAATAGATGACAGGTTTTGAATGAGTGTCTGGATGGGTGCAGTGAATAGATGACAGGTTTTGAATGAGTGTCTGGGTGGGTGCAGTGAATAGATGACAGGTTTTGAATGAGTGTCTGGGTGGGTGCAGTGAATAGATGACAGGTTTTGAATGAGTGTCTGGGTGGGTGCAGTGAATAGATGACAGGTTTTGAATGAGTGTCTGGATGGGTGCAGTGAATAGATGACAGGTTTTGAATGAGGGTCTGGGTGGGTGCAGTGAATAGATGACAGGTTTTGAATGAGGGTCTGGGTGGGTGCAGTGAATAGATGACAGGATTTGAATGAATTATAGAATGTTTAGAAACCATTGGATTGCCATGCCTTTGATTTAACCAATCAACCCTCTCCGTTTCTATTAGACTTCCCGCCCCCTCCTCCTCCGTTGGACGATGAGCTGCCAGCCCCTCCCCCCAACTGTGCAACCACACCCCCAGCCTCTGATGCCCCTCCCCCTGCCTTCCCTCCCCCTCCCGCGGTGGATGACCTGCCCCTCCCCCCCGCCCCGCTTGAGGAGAATGCCTGTCTCCCCCGTTCCCCGTCTCCCCCTCCTCCACCACCCCCTCCCCCTCTCCCAGTCTCTGGTCCCAGCAGTGTCCCCAGTGCTGGGGAGAACTTTCAGGTGAGTCAGGGTTAATAATCATAGGAATGGTTACGTTGGTAACCAGTTTATAATAGCAATAAGGCACCTCGGGAGTTTGTGATATATGGCCAATATACCATGGCTAAGGTCTGTCCAGGCATTCCGCGTTGCGTCGTGCATAAGAACAGCCCTTAGCGTTGGTATATTGGCAATATACCACACCTCCTTGTGCCTTATTGCTTAAATATAGAACTTTCCATAAGGTCCCAAAGCACATTGTATTGGTGTAGTTGTGTTGGATGACGGCCAGAACTCTCATCCACACATCCACTACCATGGTGGATGTCCCCAGTAAACAGATGTGGAAGTCTATTGTCTAACCTGATGTGAGTGCTTAAGTTCTGATCCATGAAAATCAGTTACATTCTGTTCTATCAGTACACTTCTGTGCACATTCCCCATTGACACAAGTGTATGATTTAGGTGGCAGTTGGAGTTTGCTACATTTTTCAAGTCAAGATTCAGCCTGTTGATCAACCCTCTCTCTCACTCTCTCTCTTTCTCTCTCACTCCCACAGCGTCTGGCAAAACAGACTAGTTTTGACAAACAGCTGGATTCTCTGACTGACCTGCTCTCTGAGATGGAGACCAGAGGACCCTTCAACCCCAAGGTACAGAGAAGGACAAGGGGGAGGAGGGAAAGTATTTCATATACTGTAGAGCTTCATATACTGTAGAGCTTCATATACTGTAGAGCGCCGTATACTGTAGAGCGCCGTATACTGTAGAGCTTCATATACTGTAGAGCTTCATATACTGTAGAGCGCCGTATACTGTAGAGCTTCATATACTGTAGAGCTTCATATACTGTAGAGCTTCATATACTGTAGAGCTTCATATACTGTAGAGCTTCATATACTGTAGAGCTTCATATACTGTAGAGCTTCATATACTGTAGAGCGCCGTATACTGTAGAGCTTCATATACTGTAGAGCTTCATATACTGTAGAGCGTCGTATACTGTAGAGCTTCATATACTGTAGAGCGTCGTATACTGTAGAGCGTCGTATACTGTAGAGCGTCGTATACTGTAGAGCTTCATAGAAGCACACAACGCCAGTAAACCAACAGGGAAACTGACTGTAACAAAAGACTGCAGTAGACATAGTATGATACAGAGAGAGTAGGAAAGACTTGGGACTGAGAAGATGGAGGGAAATAAGGATGCGATGTGGAGGGGAATAAATGGAGGAGTAGGGAGGGGGAATAAATGGAGGAGTAGGGAGGGGGAATAAATGGAGGAGTAGGGAGGGGGAATAAATGGAGGAGTAGGGAGGGGGAATAAATGGAGGAGTAGGGAGGGGGAATAAATGGAGGAGTAGGGAGGGGGAATAAATGGAGGAGTAGGGAGGGGGAATAAATGGAGGAGTAGGGAGGGGGAATAAATGGAGGAGTAGGGAGGGGGAATAAATGGAGGAGTAGGGAGGGGGAATAAATGGAGGAGTAGGGAGGGGGAATAAATGGAGGAGTAGGGAGGGGGAATAAATGGAGGAGTAGGGAGGGGGAATAAATGGAGGAGTAGGGGGGGGGGGATTGAATGGAGGAGTAGGGAGGGGGGTGAATGGAGGAGTAGGGAGGGGGATTGAATGGAGGAGTAGGGAGGGGGATTGAATGGAGGAGTAGGGAGGGGGATTGAAGGGAGGAGTAGGGAGGGGGATTGAATGGAGGAGTAGGTAGGGGGAAAAAAGAGGAGACGTTGACTCAGAAGTTTGAATAAAGGGGCCTCCAAGGTAGAGAGAAAGAGGGGGAGAGAGAAGGTTAGGATAAATCGTTTGGCCAGATGCCAGGCTGTTTTGTGTCTGTTCAGGCTGATGGCTCTAGGATGAGTAAGCTGTTCGTTACTGTACACAGACAGACAATGAGAGAGTGATGTACAAAAACAGAGGAAGTGAGTGATGCAGAGAAACTCACACTGAATGATTATATATATATATATATATATATATATATATATATATATATATATATATATATATATATATATGAGAGAGCGAGAATACTCCATTGTGATCAGGCCTGTGTGTGTGGGGCCAAGCCAGTGGTCTGGGGAAACAGCCATAAATAGAGAGTGTTTTTATCCTCCTGGGCTGAACTGGATCAGAACAGAGAAATGTTGGCACAAGCTCTTGATAAGAATGTCAGAGACAGATTACTACTGATGAGCTCAAGTTCCTCTGTATGACTCAGAGCCTGTGCTTTGTGGAAGTTGAAAATTTGATACGATAGAAAATCACTACCTGCAACCTTTTAAAATGTTTGAATTCTGTACTTGAATGATCCTAATAGCCGTTTTCACCGTTCCTAAAAACACAGCCGGCTTGTTAAGGAGGGTGGATTGTTTAGAATGTTTCAAATAGTACTGTATAGAACATTGTATTTTCACCTGGAAACCTCCAAAATAGCTGAAGGGGCACTCAGTTCCTAATGCTTTTAGTCTAAAAGTAGGTTTGAGTTCCATACCACAGCTTGTTGTTGTGTGTTCTCTCATAGTTCTCTTCAACTCTTCAGTACATATAGCCTGTAATGTTTTCTTGTCTGATCTTGTCTCCCCAGTTGCCCAGTCAGTACTCAGCTCCTCCTCCTCCTGCCCCCAAGCCTGCAGGTCCTCCCCCCACTGCTCCCAAGCCCAACCTCTCCTTCCTCCCCCCTCCAGAGATGGGAGACAAGCCCCCTCCCGCTCCCTGGGCCGAGGAGCTCAAACTCCGGACGACACACAGACAAGCCAATAACCCTATATCCGCCCCAGCTCCTGCTCCTGCCCCACAGCCATTTGCTAAAGCCCCAGTCGTGGCTCCTAAGGCTTTTGGGGACATGAAAACGGGGACGTTCGTGTCTCCTGTGGGGCTGAAGAACCAGAACCACGCCCCGGCTCCATTTGGTGTTGCTCCTAAACCTTCCCCTGCAGCCAGCTCCTTCCCTCCTCCTCCTGCCGCTCCTCCCGCCCCACCAGCCAACAAAGTGGCTCCCCCAGCCTTCAATCACTCAAAGCCCTCTTCCATTGACTCTCAGATGACTGTGAGCCCACCCCCTCCTGCTCCCGTGCACCCTCCTCAGCCCAAAGCGATGACATCACCACCTTCTTCTTTCAGCCAGCCAATGAAATCTCCCCCTTCATCAAAGGTATGTTAGGAGACCCTTAGGGGTGAGTGTGTGTGTGTGTTTAGTACTCCCCCTGTTAGATGTGTGTTTTCTGTCCCCCAGCCCTCGCCTCCTGGGCCTGTCTCTGTCCCAGGTGGAGGTGTTCCTCTCTCCATGAGGGAGGTGGAGGAGCTGGAGAGAATGACCAATGCATTCATCAAAGACATGGACACACACGCTCCCGTCATCACCTCAGCACCTACAGGTACACACACCCTCCGTTCATCACCTCAGCACCTACAGGTACACACACACCCTCCGTTCATCACCTCAGCACCAACAGGTACACACACCCTCCGTTCATCACCTCAGCACCAACAGGTACACACACACCCTCCGTTCAGCACCTACAGGTACACACACACCCTCCGTTCATCACCTCAGCACCTACAGGTACACACACGCCCTCCGTTCAGCACCTACAGGTACACACACACCCTCCGTTCATCACCTCAGCACCTACAGGTACACACACACCCTCCGTTCATCACCTCAGCACCTACAGGTACACACACACCCTCCGTTCATCACCTCAGCACCAACAGGTACACACACACACCCTCCGTTCATCACCTCAGCACCTACAGGTACACACACGCCCTCCGTTCAGCACCTACAGGTACACACACACCCTCCGTTCATCACCTCAGCACCAACAGGTACACACATACCCTCCGTTCATCACCTCAGCACCTACAGGTACACACACACCCTCCGTTCATCACCTCAGCACCAACAGGTACACACACACCCTCCGTTCATCACCTCAGCACCAACAGGTACACACACACCCTCCGTTCAGCACCTACAGGTACACACACACACCCTCCGTTCAGCACCAACAGCTACACACACACCCTCCGTTCAGCACCTACAGGTACACACACACCCTCCGTTCATCACCTCAGCACCTACAGGTACACACACACCCTCTGTTCATCACCTCAGCACCTACAGGTACACACACACCCTCCGTTCATCACCTCAGCACCTACAGGTACACACACACCCTCTGTTCATCACCTCAGCACCTACAGGTACACACACACCCTCCGTTCATCACCTCAGCACCTACAGGTACACACACACCCTCCGTTCATCACCTACACTAGTTCATTGTTTCATACTACCATACCCATCGTGTCAGAACAAACTCTATTATCAGAGCGTCATTATCTTGTCCAGTTCCTGCCTGACAACACTCTCAGTATGCTATTGGTTCTGATTGATTGGGCTGTAGTTCTAGTCGACTGGGCTGTAGTGCTAGTAGACTGGGCTGGGGTGCTGATGGGCTGGGGTGCTGATGGGCTGGGGTGCTGATGGCCTGAGGTGCTGATGGGCTGAGGTGCTGATGGGCTGAGGTGCTGATGGGCTGAGGTGCTGATGGGCTGAGCCTCCTCCCTCCTCTCTCTCATTGGTACTAGACCAGTATGTCTGTGGTAATGACTTAATGACTGTGTGGAATAGGACTGGCTGGGCTCTGCCTCTGTCAGCGTCAACCAACTATAATCCCCTCTCTCTTCGTCCTCTCTCTTTGTCCCCTCTCCCTTTCTATCTCTCTCTCCTCACCTCATCTCTCTCTCTCTCTCCCTCTCCTCATCTCTCCCTCTCCACTCTCTCTCTCTCTCTCTCTCTCCTAATTTCTCTCTTTCAGAGGTATGTGGTAAGTGTGGTGAGGCTCTGTCTCGTTCCCAGCCTGCAGTGAGAGCCATGAACAAACTCTTCCACTCTGACTGTTTCTGCTGTATGAGCTGCCATCGCCCCCTGCAGGGCATGCAGTTCTACGACAAGGACGGGACGCCACAGTGTGACGACTGCTACACTGTGAGTACACACATGTACACACACAGTAATTACATGCACAAACAGCTTACAGTAATTCATTCACTCTCTCACCGACAAAGACATGTACCGTGTTTGCTCTCCCACCCTCCTGTCTGTGTGTGTCTACAGAGTTCTCTGGCGGTGTGTTCTCGGTGTGGGGAGCGTATTACAGACCGTGTGTTGAAGGCGGTGGGCCAGTGTTTCCATGCCCATTGTTTCCGCTGCTGCACCTGCGCCTGCAGCCTGGAGGGGGCGCCCTTCATCACCGACGACGACAACAACCCATACTGTGTCCCAGACTACCACAGGTACGGCCTCTCATCTCCTTGTCTTTCTCTCTGTCTCTCTCAGGTATTGTCCTCTGTGTGTGTGGTACAGTCTAATGTCCTCTCTGTCCCCCTGCCTGTAGGCGTTTCTCTCCCCTGTGTGTGAGCTGTAATGAGCCCATAGTTCCTGACGCCGGCAGTCAAGAGACCGTCAGAGTCGTGGCCCTCGACAAGAACTTCCACCTCAAGTGCTACCGCTGTGAGGTAAGGACAACAGACCTGCTACATCTAAAGTACTACCGCTGTGAGGTAAGGACAACAGACCTGCTACATCTAAAGTACTACCGCTGTGAGGTAAGGACAACAGACCTGCTACATCTAAAGTACTACCGCTGTGAGGTAAGGACAACAGACCTGCTACATCTAAAGTACTACCGCTGTGAGGCATTTTTCCTATTTTGTTGCCTTACCTGGAATAAATGTTGTATCATTTGATTTACACAACATGCCTACCACTTTGAAGATGCAAGAAATACGACAAAAAAAACAGAACTTGAGTGTGCATAACTATTCACCCCCCCAAAGTCAATACTTTGTAGAGCCACCCTTTTCAGGAATTACAGCTGCAAGTCTCTTGGGGTATGTCTCTAAAAGCTTGGCACATCTAGCCACTGGGATTTTTGCCCATTCTTCAAGGCAAAACTGCCCCAGCTCCTTCAAGTTGGATGGGTTCTGCTGGTGTACAGCAATCTTTGTCATATCACATATTTCCAATTGGATTGAGCTCTGGGCTTTGACTAGACCATTCCAAGACATTTAAATGTTTCCCCATGAACATCTGGAGTGTTGCTTTAGCAGTATGCTTAGGATCATTGTCCTGTTGGACGGTGAACCTCCGTCCCAGTCTCAAATCTCTGAAAGACTGAAACAGATTTCCCTCAAGAATTTGTATTTAGCACCATCCATCATTCCTGCAATTCTGACCAGTTTCCCAGTCCCTGCCGATGAAAAACATCCCCACAGCATGATGCTGCCACCACCATGCTTCACTGGGGTGATGAGCGTTCTCGGGGTGATGAGCGTTCTCGGGGTGATGAGAGTTGTTGGGTTTGCGCCAGACATAGCATTTATCTTGATGGCCAAAAAGCTCAATTTAGTCTCATCTGACCAGAGTACCTTCTTCCATATATTTGGGGAATCTCCCAAATGCTTTTTGCCGAACACTTTAAGCAATGGCTTTTCTGGCCACTCTTCTTTAAAGCCCAGCTCTGTGGAGTGTACGGCATGAAGTGGTCCTACGGGCAGATACTCCAATCTCTGCTGTGGAGCTTTGCAGCTCCTTCAGGGTTATCTTTGGTCTCTTTGTTGCCTCTCTGATTAATGCCCTCCTTGCCTGGTCCGTGAGTTTTGGTGGGCAGCCCTCACTTAGCAGGTTTGTTGTTGTGCCATATTCTTTTTATTTTTAATAATGGATTTAATGGTGCTCTGTGGGATGTTCAAAGTTTCTGATATATTTTTATAACCCAACCCTGATCTGTACTTCTCCACAACTTTGTCCCTGACTTGTTTGGAGAGCTCCTTGGTCTTCATAGTGTTGCTTGCTTGGTGGTGCCCCTTGCTTACTGGTGTTGCACACTCTGGGGCCTTTCAGAACAGGTGTATGTGTATATCTATCTATCGATCATGTGACTGATCATGTGACACTTAAAATCCACCTGTGTGCAATCTATTTAACTAATGATGTGACTTCTGAAGGTAATTGGTTGCACCAGACCTTATTTAGGTGCTTCATAGCAAAGGGGTGGATACATATGCATGCAATGCTTTTCAGTTTTTTATTTTATAGAATTTTTTGAAACAAGTAATTTTTCTGGGGACTATTTTGTGTATGTCCATTACATGAAATCCAAATAAAAATCAATTTAACTTACAGGTTGTAATGCAACAAAATAGGAAAAATGCCACGGGGGATGAATACTTTTGCAAGGCACTGTAAAGAAAGTGCCAGATGTGAAGATGAACTCCTGAAGATGTATTATGAAGAGCTGGTGAAATATCTTAACAGTTTGAATGGTGCCCCCCGAGTGTTTTGGATGTAAATGTTTTCCAGTGACCTTCTGCACATCCTGAAGTCTCTCTTCCTGGTTGCAGGATTGTTCCCGCCCCCTCTCCATAGAGGCGGACGCAGACGGCTGCTACCCATTGGACGGCAGGATCCTGTGCATGAAGTGCCACACCCAGCGGGCCAAGGCTATGCAGTGATTGGTGGACACATCTGTTATTCAAGTCAAACTTTGAACCAAATCCAAGACGGGATCCATTCAGCTTCCACCATTCTGTATTTGCAACAGGGCTTTACTTGTGAGTGAGTGAGTGAGTGAGTATGTTTGCATGCAGATGTCGTTATGTCTCTCTCCTCTTTCTGCTTATTCCCCCTCTCAGTCCAGAGGTAATGTACTGCACTGAGAGACTCCATTCCTCCTCCCCTTCTCCCCTTGTGTTAATGCCAGTGTTATCAAGGCCATTTTTTGTTTATGCTTAAATTCCCAGCATGACTTGCACAAGTATAGCTTAGTCATGGGCTGTCCCAACAGTCAAAGATGGTTTCCTCTCCTCTTCTCTCTCCACTGATAGGAAAACATGTTGAGAAGGTTTCAGCCTTAAAACTTTGATTTGTCTTTCACTTTTCAGTGGTAAGGAAGGAAAAGAGTGGAAGTATTTCAGAGTGAGACATAGTAAGATGAAGTTGACCCTAAATGCTGATCTTGGGTCAGTCTTGCAATCCCCCCCTTACTGATTATGGTTAGATCTTAGATCTGTGCCTACTGGCAACTTTTCCCAGAAGTTTAGTGTAACCCCCTGACCCCAGTGCATGAGGAGTTGAACAAAAGTTTAAGGTGGACTAATTCATGTTCCCCTGCACCTCCCATAGGGCTGAGCTC
Organism: Oncorhynchus mykiss; assembly: GCF_057628025.1. Lineage (NCBI taxonomy): Eukaryota > Metazoa > Chordata > Actinopteri > Salmoniformes > Salmonidae > Oncorhynchus > Oncorhynchus mykiss. The sequence goes on from NC_143024.1 coordinate 22,957,364, forward strand.
TGGTGGGCTGGTGGCACATGAAGCACTTTGGAGTGCCTGCAAACATACAAGTTACTTAACTGCCTTTAGAGAGTGCTTTCTAGAGAACTACATATCCCACCAGACACAATGTAGCAGAGCAGTGTGTTGTAGGAAATGTAGTTCCTCTTGGGCTAAAAACTGAGTGCAAAAAAATATATATATATATATGTGAATGTCGCTCTCGTTTGTTTTTGTTGTGTGTGTTTGTTGCTTTATAGGCATGCATAGCTACAGATCACTGTCAGTTACTCTCACCAGTTTGTCAAGCACAGAATGAGGGTACAATACGATCAAAATGACCATTTATTTCTTTGTCAAAAGAATAGAAGATTTAAGATCATGATTAGAGACACTACCTAGAACAAAGGTCAAAAGTTAGCCCAGCACAGATTCCATTCCTATGATCTCCTCATGTTAAATAGAGTGCTGTAGTTTAAAGAGGACCACATGGCTTAGAACAGAACCTACGCTACAGGCAGAAGTTGCTCTTAACCGCTAGGATCAGATTACCCTACCCCATCCCTAATCTTAATTTAAAGGGGATGGAGGGAAAACGTCGGATCCTGCATCAGTAGTTAGGGGCAACTTCCAGGACCTACAGTACAGTATAATCCTATCATCCTCAATGAAGCGCTCTTGAACACATACTTATGTAGTGTGCAGGCGAGTTAAGATATCTAATGATTAACATAGAGATATTACCTCTCATTAATTCAATTCACCTAAAGGTAAACTCATGGATTTTTGCACTATACACCTGCATTTACAAATGCTTAGTATTTTGGGCATTTGCAGCTCTCTGAATAACATGATAGAACTGATTCTGAATCAGGGTTTTAAGTATTATAAACATGCAACAGATCAAATGGCCAGTCTGTTTTCCAGTAGAGTGTAGTAGGTCATTGACTGTAGCAGTAGCATGTAGATCAAACCAATACAGTTCAAGGTGATGGTAACACGTCACTCAAACGCATCACACTTTAAATTCACTGCCTTTGTTTTTGTGGAATTCACTTCAAGTTTTAATCATATTTTTTGTGCTTTACACAGTATATTGTTCCTCTTCCTCTCTCATAATACTTCAATAAATACCACTGTTTCCATTAGTCAGCTTAGTGTTCTTTTATGTCTCGATATCAGTTATATTTACTCTGCTTGTAATCTTACCATACTGTATTTTATTGATAAGTACTTATTTTCAGTGATTTTTCTGTGAAACTTGGTGAGTTGCCATTTCCACCCTAGTATTCCTATCTCTCCTGTTCAGACTGGTTTGGCACCGAACACCCATCCTTATTACAATCCTCAGTCTGGCATAGCAACACAACCCTAATGACAAATCTAACATCCTAAACCATATGGCCAAATACAACTCCATATGCATGTTATCTGGGTCGTCGGTATCATCTTTAGTATTCTCAGTTTTTTGTTTTTTTATTTGCACAAATGATTCCACCTTTGTGACCATGCCTTTGTCTTCACTGTCAGACCATTGGTGTGTGATGATGCCTTTGCTCATTTATTTAATGATAATTGCCTTGTTCTTTTCATATAGTTTTTTATAAATTCCTCTTATATTTGTGTGTTTACGGTTCCAAACATGCCAACATGAATTACCTGTACATGTCATTCTTTTTCTTCTTTCATTTTACTGTACTCAAAATAAAACTGCTAATAGCCTAAATGCTGTGTGGTTTTATTGTGCCTGTTTGGCATTTGCGATAATTAAAGGTCTTTACCCCTGGAAGTTATTGTTCAGTATTGTCCTCATTCTCTCACATCAATAATTAAAGGTCTTTACCCCTGGAAGTTATTGTTCAGTATTGTCCTCATTCTCTCACATCAATAATTAAAGGTCTTTACCCCTGGAAGTTATTGTTCAGTATTGTCCTCATTCTCTCACATCAATAATTAAAGGTCTTTACCCCTGGAAGTTATTGTTCAGTATTGTCCTCATTCTCTCACATCAAATATAGTATTTCTCTCTCTCAAATCAAATCAAATGTTATTTGTCACATGTGCCAAATACAACAAGTGTAGACCTTACACTGAAATGCTTACTTAGAAGCCCTTAACCTACGATGAAGTTTTAAGAAAATATCCCCAAAAAATAAAGAAGAAAGTCAGAAAAAATAATTAAGAGCAGCAGTGAATAACAATAGCAGGGCTATATACAGGGGGTACCAGTGTCGAGGTAATTGAGATAATTATGTACATGCAGGTAGGGTTGTTAAAGTGGCTATGCATAGATAATAACAGTAGTAGCAGCGTGGGGGGTGCAAAGTAGAAGCTGTTTAGAAGCTTCTTGGACCTAGATTTGGTGCTCCAGTACCACTTGCTGTGTGGTAGCAGAGAGAACAGTATATGACTATGGGGCCTTCATCTGACACCGCCTGGTATAGAGGTCCTGGATGGCAGAAAGCTTTGCCACAGTGATGTACTGGGTCGTATGCATTACCCTCAGTAATGCCTTGCGGTCGGAGGCCGAGCAGTTGCCATACCAGGCAGTGATGCTCTCAATGGTGCAGCTGTAAAATCTTTTGAGGATCTGAGGACCCATGCCAAATCTTTTCAGTCTCCTGAGGGGGAATTGGTTTTGTCGTGCTCTCTTTACGACTGTCTTGGTGTGCTTGGACCATGTTAGTTTGTTGATGTGGACGCCAAGGAACTTGAAGCTCTCAACCTGCTCCACTACAGCCCCATCAATGAGAATGGGGGCGTGCTCGATCCTCTATTTCCTGTAGTCCACAATCATCTCCTTTGTCTTGATCACACTGAGGGAGAGGTTGTTGTCCTTGCACCACATGGTCAGGTCTCTGACCTCCCTATAGGCTGTCTCATCGTTGTCAGTGATCAGGCCTGCCACTGTTGTGTCATCAGCAAACTTAATTATGGTGTTGGAGTTGTGCCTGGCCGTGCAGTCATGAGTGAACAGGGAGTACAGGAGGGGACTGAGCACGCACCCCTAAGGGGCCCCCATGTTGAGGATCACCCCGACCTGGGGGTGGCCTGTCAGGAAGTCTATGATCCAGTTGCAGAGGGAGGTGTTTAGTCCCAGGGTCATTAGCTGAGTGATGAGTTTTGAGGGCACTATGGTGTTGAACGCTGAGCTGTAGTCAATGAGGTAGAAAGGAGTTCCTTTTGTCCAGGTAGAAAAGGGCATTGTGGAGTGCAATAGAGATTGCATCACCTGTGGATCTGTTGGTGCGGTATGCAAATTGGAGTGGGCCTAAGGTTTCTGGGATAGCAGTGTTGGTGTGAGCCATTACCAGCCTTTCAAAGCATTTCATGACTACAGATGTGAGTGCTCAGGGTCGGTAGTCATTTAGGCAGGTTACCTTAGTGTTCTTTGGCACAGATACATGTTGGTATTATAGACTGACAGGGAGAGGTTGAAAATGTCAGTGAAGACACTTGCCAGTTGGTCAGCGCACACTCGCAGTACACGTTCTGGTAATCCGTCTGGCCCAGCGGCCTTGTGACGTGTCCTCCACTATGCTATCAGTGACGTGTTCCATTGCCAGATGACCTCTAGGACACCCTCGCTCTCTCTATCAATTCATACCAGACCCTCTGCTCCACTGATAGTGACGCGGGTAGACGGCTGTGTGTGCACTGTTTTTGCATTTGAGAAAATGTTTGTCTTCTCGATGCAGGGTAACAATGTGTCCTCTTAACGTTTTGACTTTTTCTGTGTTTCAGAGTTGGGCGGATTTTATTGGCTCTGTACCGACCTGTTGCTTAGGGACATTATGTTCTCATTACATTTGAATGACATTTGAGTTAAAACTCAAAGTCATTTTAGGGTTGAAGAGGATTCCTCCTACACATCAAACACACCCATGTGCATGTCACAGTCTAAATGGATCCACAGTGCCAACTGATAATGTAGCAGAGAGAGAGGTAGGCTGCCAGGTCAACTCTGTTTATCAAAACGTCAGAGGAGGAGGAGAGCAGTGAGTGATGAAAGAAGATAGAGAGCTGAGATGACAGCTGGCTGATGGGGGGAGAGATAGAGGTCTGGAGGTTATGTGTGAGGGAGAAATGAGAAACGTCAGTGGCTGCAACAAGCTAAACCCAGACAGACCGAACAAGACACAACAGAGTATGGCAGAAACCCCAGCAGAGCCTCAGGTAAAACCTGCAGAAGGACTTTTAATTATTTAATGAAATGTTATTATGAAGTTTATGCTGATCCTAGGTGATGTCAAATCAATGTTGGCCTGCCACAGGCTCAACACTTTCTACTTATTGCATCAGTTGTTTTTGGGGGGGAGGGGGTGTTGGAGCAAGCTCTCAATTTTCCTGCCCCTCATACTGTACATTTCAAGTTGCATAGAGGAGTGTCTTCCTGTTTTAAATGCGGTATTAATTAAATGTATATAGAGGACAAGATAGGTTATAAGCCTGTTGTGTCAAATTAGTCTGAAATGAAGCAGAAATGTGTATCATGATAATCCTGATATGAAATTGACTATCATTCAATTTTGTTAAGATTGACTGTGAGCTGCGGCCCCCATCTAATACCCTTTCTGAGCCTCAGCTCCAGTACCAACTACATCCTCTCTCTGAGCCCCAGCCACTACCCCAGCCTGATACCCTTCCCCAGCCCCTGCCCCAGCCTCAGCCAGATAGCCTTCCTGGGCCCCAGCTCCTACCCCAGCCTGATACCCTTCCCCAGCCCCTGCCCCAGCCTCAGCCAGATAGCCTTCCTGCGCCCCAGCTCCTACCCCAAGCTGATACCCTCCCTGAGCCCCAGCCCCAGCCTCAGCCGGATAGCCTTCCTAGGCCCCAGCTCCTACCCCAGCCTGATACCCTCCCTGAGTCCCAGCCCCAGTCTGAAGAGGAGGTGAAGCCCTGGGTGTGGACACGTCGCTGCGTACTCCTACTCTTCCTCCTGGCATCCTCCTTCTGTGCCTCCATAGTGGGCCTGGCCTACTACTCCCAGCAGCACCTCTCACCAGAGAGCACACCGCCAGCCTCTCCTCCATGTACCTCCCCGGCTTGTCAGAGGGCTACCGCCCGTCTTTCCATCTCAGTCGACCCCTTCTCTCAGCCCTGTGACTACTTCCTGTTTCCCTGTGGGTCTGAAGGGGCATCTCTGTCCAACAGGGGGAGACAGAGGGGCAAGGGCATGCCCCTACACCCACAGGGCCACAAGAGCAGGGCAGCACAGGCAGAGAAAGAGAGAGAAAGAGGGAGGAAGGAGAGAGAGACAGGCACGGACATAATAGAAAAGGCTCCAGCAGACAGAATGCCAGACAGACAGACTGCACTACTGCTGACAATGAGGGAGATTTTGGGTGAGAATCTAAAAATGTGTTTATCCTCTGTAGATGTTGTACCTGTTCTTTGGGACAACCATTTAAATAGAACTGCTGAAACCGTTTCCATAACAGGACCTTTAATCCTCACAATTAAACTTTTATATAATGTTCCTCTGTCAGAAGCTGAGGACCGCTCCAGCCCGGGTAACTCAGCTAGGCAGAAGGCCTGTATGTTCTACCGTTCTTGTATGGACACTGGCCCCACAGAGACTGCCGGGCCAGAACCTTTCCTCAGGCTAGTCCACAAGGTCAGATCCCTGGAATAGATTGGTGGGGTATGGTGACTGATTACACCTTCTCTACTCTTATGGTAAAAACTATTTCCCTCTCTCTCTCTCTCTACCCCCCCCCCCCCCCCCCCTCCTTAAGCTGGGTGGCTGGGCTGTATCAGGCCAGTGGAACCAGACAGATTTCAACTCCACTCTGTCTCTACTGATGAGAGACTATGGCACCTTCCCATTCTTTAGTGTTTATGTGGGCAAGGATCCTAACGACACTCAAGGAGACAAGCGATACATACAGGTCAGTTAGACTGGGGTTCTGGGGCAGTGAAATACCTGATGGGTGTTCTACAGTATATACAGTAATGGATTATATTCATACAGCACTTTTCACTGGAGCTTTACATAAAGGGTAACTTCCCCATCCACTATACATTTATAGCATATACTTTTTTTCTATAGATTGATCAGCCGGATTTTCAGATACCTACTGAATGGAGCAGCAAGACTCAGAAGTCCAAAGCTAACACCCAGGTACACTAAGTCTATATCGGTTCTATAGTATATCATCTATCTGCTGATGTCAACATTTGGCATTATGTCTCTCATCCCCTCTGCTCCCGCTCTTTATTTCTCTCTTTCCCCCCCAGATCCTGCGTCTTTTCCTGGCCTCGTATCAGAGGTTGCTGGCCCTGTTGGGCTCTCCCTCCAGCAGCACCATTCTCCATATAGGCCTGTTCATCTCTCTGTCCTCTGAACTGGCTGTAGCTGCCTCTCCTCTGCCGCATCGCCTGCAACAGGGGCTGCTGTACCAGCGCATCACCATCAAAGAGCTACAGGTGCGGGTGTGTGTGTATGTACTTATGTGTGAGTGTGTGTGTGTCTAGTTCTCTCTCCCTTTACCCTAACCTTCACTAACTCATAGAGCTATTGTATATGTGTACCTGTATTTCCCTATACAGAATGCATCTTTCTTATTTTGTGAACAGACCCTGGCCCCTGCCATTGATTGGCTGGGCTGTCTACAGACCACCTTCCATCCCCACCCTGTTAGCCAATCGGATCACGTCCTCCTGCACAACCTCCCTTACATAGTCCACATGTCCCGCATCATCGGCAAATGGCTGAACAAGCATGAATTGAGTGGCAGGTACTTTATATCAATCAAAAATATCATGCAAAAGACAGTAACCAATATAACAAGGTTTCTCATCACACAAGCTACCTCTGTTACTTACAGCATGGTGTATAGTAATCAGTACACGTTTGTTTGGTGCCTGTCCATCTTTCTGTTTAGTGGCCCTCTTCACACCTTCATGGTCCTCAGTCTCCTCCACACTGTCATACCCGCGCTGGACTCCAGGTTCACTCAGACAGAGAGGAATTTCTCCTTAGCTCTGGGGACTACAGAGGAGGTAACTGAATATGGACTACATTTCCCAGCTTGCTCTTGTAGTTGAATAACACTGGCTTGGAGTGATTATATTGTCTGGGACTTGTAGTTCATTGCTACTTGCCTCTCTCAGGATGTCCCTCGCTGGAGGCAGTGTGTTCTGCAGACTGAGAAAGGGTTTGACACGGTACTAAAACACATACTGAGAGAGACCACCGCATACACAGAGGTGAGAGGCACTGTGTGTTTGTGTGTCTGTGTGTGCATAGAGAAAGCAGAGACAGAAGAGGATGTAGTGTGTGAAATGTGTGATGAAGAATAGCAGCAACAAAATATAAATAGAAAAAGTGAATTGTGTCCTAGGCCTAATTGTCATGAGGAAGAGTTTAGAACACCTTTTAGTGAAAGGGGGATACCTAGTCAGTTGTCCAACTGAATGTATTCAACTGAAATGTGTCTTCCACATTTAATCCAACCCCTCTGAACTGCTACAGAACTAAAGAAATATGGGTTCTGATGAGAAGTATATTTTTTGATGTATGTATAAGTCTTTCAGGGTGTCTTCGATACTCACATTGATGACATTACTAAAGAATTAAGGTGAACAGTAACATTTGGAAGACAAGATGCATTATGACTATAAAATAATATTTTGATCGAACACAATTTATATTAAAAGAAATATCAAAACATAACTAAAATAAATAAGATGGACTCCAAAAACTCCCATTGGCTATTACATTTGTAAATCATGTTATGTAATTATGAACTCAGCTGTATTGATGAATTGTATTTATGTGAACTACAGTATTTATGATTTTCAAATGCGAAAATCTTCAAGAAATATTATTTTTAGCAACAAAATACAAGATAACTACCTCATAAATGTGTTATTACATTATAAGTGTTGTCGAACTTGTATTATCTGTTTCCTCTAGGCAGAGGAGCTGATTCAGAATGTCTATTCCTCCATCAAGTCCAAACTATCTGATCTCAGGTGGACAGATGAGGAGTCTCGCATGTCTGTTTTGAATAAGGTAAAAAGTCAACAGTGGATGTAATTTACAGGAATCCTTATTTAAAAACAACTGTGTATTCATTGTCCACTTGAAATGTACAATCTGTGTTTTCCCAGATTCAGTCTCTAACTCCAAGACTTTCAACTAAAAACAACATTTTCAGTGAAGCTGAACTCAACCAACTGTATTCAAAGGTAGAGTATTTTATTGTAGTGGAACTAGTCTACATTGCCAATAAGATATAGGATTTCTTAATCAATATCACTAATGAATCATATTACCAGTGATGATAATACATTGTACTATATACATACTGGTAGATAATTTTCCCCCATTTATTTAATTAATAGGTGACAATTGACGAACACATGTATTTCTCCAACTACATCCAGTCTCTCTCCCTCCAGCGCCAGAGACCAAGCAAACTCTTTTCCCAGGCTGAAGGAGATGATATGTGAGAGCCCAGTTGTCATGAAAAGTCTATGTGATTTGGTTTGGGTAGAGATGTGTTATTCATATGTGAATATGAGAATTGAGGATTCTCTCCATCTTCTCCTCCAGTTGGTCCCTCACTCCATTTATCTCCGGCAATGAGCTAGTCTTTCCCATAGGGATGTTTGTCCAGCCTCTCTTCCACCCTACCTATCCCAGGTAACCTAAACTCATATTTTTACTATCACATAAAAAACTATGAATAACCAAGTAGTCTTATTGAGATAAATAATCAAATCCCTCAAAGGCGTGTCTTGTTGAGTATTTGCATGTTTTTGTGTCAGGGCCATCAACTTTGGGGTTTTGGGATCTTTGATGGCCAAAGATATTCTCCATCTCCTTCTACCCAACAGTAAGGCAAATAGTCTCAATGAATTACTCTATGATTGTAATGCAGTTAATGAAATTATGTGCAGAGTTTGCATTTTGCACATGTTTATTTGTGTGTATGCATGTGTGTGTAGGTTTATACATGATCCATGTGTGTGTAGGTTTATACATGATCCATGTGTGTGCCCTGACTGTTCACCCTGTGCTTTAGTCCATTCTCAGAGTGTGTCTCCCAGGTCCATAGCAGAGTGTGTGCGGTACCAGTACCTGAGTATGACAGAGGGACCAGGGAGAGAGGGGGCGTTCTCGCTGTCACCGGCACAGCAGCAGGAGATGTGGGTGCAGTACTCTGCTCTGCAGATTGCACTACAGGTCAGTTTTTGGGATTCCAAATATATTCTAGGGTATCTAGGCTATTTCAATTTCAGCACCTTAGTTGTTTTGGTTGATATCAGAGGCATACTATGTTTTGGTTGATATCAGAGGCATACTATGTTGTGGTTGGTATCAGAGGCATACTATGTTTTGGTTGATATCAGAGGCATACTATGTTTTGGTTGATATCAGAGGCATACTATGTTGTGGTTGGTATCAGAGGCATACTATGTTTTGGTTGATATCAGAGGCATACTATGTTGTGGTTGGTATCAGAGACATACTATGTTTTGGTTGGTATCAGAGGCATACTGTGTTGTGGTTGATATCAGAGGCATACTATGTTTTGGTTGATATCAGAGGCATACTATGTTTTGGTTGATATCAGAGGCATACTTTGTTTTGGTTGATATCAGAGGCATACTTTGTTTTGGTTGATATCAGAGGCCTACTATGTTTTGGTTGATATCAGAGGCCTACTATGTTTGTCAAAGCTTTATCTAATTATTTCTCCCTCTTTATCCTTTACTCTCTGTGTCTCAGGCTTACAATCAGAGTTTGAAGAAGTATCCTGGCGACTCCTCTCTCTCAGGCCTCTCTCACACTCATCTGTTCCTTACTTCATTCACTCAGGTAAGGATAACAACAGTAACAGAACACTAATTGCAGATGTCTAAAAGGTTCACTTTAACATGCATATGAAGGTCCTACGAATGGATGTTTTCCTTCCTATAATTGTATTGATTTTATCTTCTTTCAGATCAACTGCGACTCTGACCCGTACCACGAGTTCATGCCCTTTGAACCTTCCTTTCTGGTTACTGTCATCTGTGGGTACTCTAACCTCTGCCCTACGACCCTCTCCTGCCCCAACAAACCCCAGCAGCACCTCTTAGGGACATGCTGACCTACAGATCTACAGTAACATCTCCTACCAAACAAAAAATGCAGAGCCATTGATGAACACACAAGACTGTGATTTAAACAGATCAGTGTGTCCCCCCCCGGGACGGTTGATCTAATGTAGGCTAATATGATTAGCATGAGGTTGTAAGTAACACACAAAAAAAATCTCAGGACATAAACATATCTGATATGGGCAGAAGGCTTAAATTCTTGTTAATCTAACTGTCCTGTCCAATTTACAGTAGCTATTACAGTGAAATAATACCTTACTATTGTTTGAGAAGAGTGCACAATTATGAACTTGAAAATGTATTAATAAACCAATTAGGCACATTTGGACAGTCTTGAAACAACATTTTGAACATATATGCAATGGTTCATTGGATCAGTCTAACACTTTGCACATACACTGCTACAAAATCAAAATTGCGCCTGGGCTGGAATAATACATTATGGCCTTTCTCTTGCATTTCAAAGATGATGGTAAAAAAAAGCATGTTTTTTTCTTTGTATTATCTTTTACCAGATCTAATGTGTTATATTCTCCTACGTTAATTGAACATTTCCACAAACTTCGAAGTGTTTCCTTTCAAATGGTATGAAGAATATGCATATCCTTGCTTCAGGTCCTGAGCTACAGGCAGTTAGATTTGGGTATGTCATTTTAGACAAACATTTTTTTTAAAAGGGTCAGATCTTTAAGAAGGCAATAGAACAGAACACTAAATCCAAATGCAACTGACAGGATAGTTGATTATTCATTAGGCACATCCATACAGTCTCTTGTGACATCCTGTGCATAGGAGATTGTGTTTGTGTTTTTTTTTTAAACTGCAGTATGTAACAAGCACATTGTTATCCATAAGGATACTATTAGTTATGTTTGGAGGTTCTGGTCTGCTTACCTTTGTTAAAGGTAGGGGAGAGTGTGTCTGCCAGGTTAGATGGTGCCAAAGACACAAACAGTGTTGAAAAAGTGTGTATGAAGTGTGTGGATGTAAATGAATAGGGAAAGGGGGATATCTAGTCAGTTTTACAACTGAATGCATTCAACTGAAATGTGTCTTGCGCATTTAACCCAATCCCTCTGAATCAGAGGTGCGGTCATAGATATAGGGCTGATAATTCTACAAAATAAAGTTGCTTTTTTAATGTGAAGGGAGTTGTATTTCTTATGGAGTAATAACGTATACATGTAATATGTGATTGTTATACATGTTTCTAATAGCTAGGTCAAAACTGTGGACAGGTAAGCGGGTAGGACTAGTGATTGGGCGCTATTTAGTGTAGGCTATTTGATCGGAGTAACCTAATGTAAAACGTTTCCTTCTAATGACATTGTCATACATTTGATCTCCGGTCTGAAAGCTACAGAAAAGGCCACATACTATTTCTACTATATGCTATATCTGCTACATGATTTACGTTAGATTTCGTTTTTTGACTGAATGTTGGTGGAGCTCTGCAGCGATACGTCTCTCCAACATCACCCTGGAGAGGCGGCTGGGACTGGACATGATAAATATTTTCGCGTCCCTACCTTTTGACAAAGTGGGCACTGCTTATCTCAGGGCGGCATCAGCGCTCACCTAAAAAGTCCATATGCCACTGGTTGAGATAACCTGTCATTGATTTTCGGCATAATTATGTGAGCTTTTATCTGTTGTTAGAGGTACGTCTTTGTCAGTTTAGCTCAGAAAATGCAGTCTTCGTCAATCTGCCGCCATAGACGGCCGCCTGCTGCCTAATTATTCAAATGAGGGGTAGAACCTTGGCAAAACTCCATCAGTATGACGCGTTATTCCGGCGACTACCATCCCGAAGCAACATGGAAGCCCACAGTTGTGACAAGCGTGGTCTTGAGCATTTAGACGAATATGAACCCAAACCAGCAAAACATATGCGTAGCCTGCACGATCGCATGGTGGAAAGGCGACTAGTAGTTATTTTAGAGGGGGCAACGCTGGAAACAGTGAAGGTAAAGACGAGTATTTTGCTATTCACCTCCGGCACCCAACTGCTGTGTTGGGAAACTAACGTTAAAGCTAATGTTAGCTGCGTCTCTTACTTCCTGCGTTATTGGATATAAACAATTTGGATAGCTTCCTGTTCAACCAGACTTGCATGGTAGATTTGTGATATGAATATTGCATTCTGCACGATAACTGTGTTTTGTGACTGAATGGAACTATTTGTTATTAGTTAGCACCTGCCTGCAGGCCCACTGATGCATATCCTAAAGCAGGGTTTCCCAAACTCGGTCCTGGGCCCCCCCTGTGTACACGTTTTGTTTTTTGTCCTAGCACTACACAGCTGATTCAAATAACCAACCCATCATCAAGCTTTAATTATTTGAATCAGCTGTGTAGTGCTAGGGCAAAAACCTTAACGTGCCCCCAGGACCAAGTTTGGAAAACCCTGTTCTAAATAGTGGGCATGGAAGTTGCACCATAATCAAAGAAGGATGTTAATCATGTTCTACTCTTTCCCCTCAGGTTGGCAAGACATTTGAACTGCTGAACTGTGACCAACACAAGGGCATGATAATCAAAAGTGGACGGGACCCAGGGAAGATTCGACCTGACATTACACATCAGGTAAGCTGTCATTTTCACTTTGACCCAGGAATACCAGTCATCTTTCTTCTTCGCTCCTCTAACCCAGCCATATCCTGTAATTGTTCCCCCCCAGTGTTTGTTGATGCTGATGGACAGTCCATTGAACAGGGCAGGTCTCCTGCAAGTTTACATCCACACAGAGAGGAACGCCCTGATTGAGATCAACCCACAGACACGCATCCCCCGAACCTTCAACCGCTTCTGTGGCCTCATGGGTAAGCCTGCTACGTTCTGCTGAAATTCTCTAAATACCTTCTCTCCTACCATCCTCCTCTCCTACCCCTCTATTGTACTGTATTTCTCCCTCTCTCATTTCATCCCACTTGTATTTGTCTCCTCCTAGTCCAGCTCCTGCACAAGCTGAGTGTGAGGGCGGCTGACGGCCCCCAACGCCTGCTGAAGCTCATCAAGAACCCTGTGTCAGACCACCTGCCCCCTGGCTGCCCCCGCATTTGTACCTCCTTCTCCTCTGGGGAGGCAGTGGGCGCCCGCACCGTGGTACCAGAGGAGGGGCCCGCCACTGTGGTGGTCGGAGCATTTGCACACGGAGCGGTGAGTTTAGCTTAAGGCTGTAGGGTAATGGCCCGTGTGCACCGATCCAGGATCAGCTTCACTTACCCTCCCTCATTTACAGACCTTAGATCAGTGTTATGGGGCATCTTCATCCTACTTCTCTGGGGCAGAAGCTGATTTAGGTACTGTTGATGTAGGTAGTGTGTGTTAGAAATGTAGATGTTGGGGGTTGATTTTATTCTCTACCAATTAAAAAAGGAGCTGGAATTTGGTAAATGATTGTGCTACTGCTCCAGTTTGAACTGTTCTGCCTGTGGCTATGATTTCAACTCTCTGGTAGAGATACTCTGAATGATCGGCTATGAAAAGCCAACTGACATTTACTCCTGAGGTGCTGACTTGCTGCACCCTCGACAACCACTGTGATTATTATTATTATTTGACACCGCTGGTCATCTATGAACATTTTGGCCATGTTCTGTTATAATCTCCACCCGGGACAGACAGAAGAGGACTGGCCACCCCACAGCCTGGTTCCTCTCTAGGTTTCTTCCTAGGTTTTGGCCTTTCTAGGGAGTTTTTCCTAGCCACCGTGCTTCTACACCTGCATTGCTTGCTGTTTGGGGTTTTAGGCTGGGTTTCTGTACAGCACTTTGTGACATCAGCTGATGTAAGAATGGCTTTATAAATACATTTGATTGATTATGCATTGGTTTGAGCTCTGCTTGTCCTCTTCTGTCTTAGGTGAATGTGGACTACACAGAGAAGACTGTTTCCATCAGTAACTACCCTCTCTCTGCTGCCCTCACCTGTGCCAAGATGTGCTCTGCCTTTGAGGAGGTCTGGGGCGTGTTGTGATGAAGTTGACAGCACACTGCTGCTCCAGCTAAAAAGGTTGTCAAAATGAACATTGTCTTACGGGGACTAGAAATAGATTGGACAGTCACGTTCAGTCAAGGAACATTGTACAGAAATGGTCCATTTCACCAATTACCTCCTGTGGATTTGTACGATACTATGGGTGTATGTATTGTGTGTAAAATATGGTATTTTACATGTCTTAATTAAGGTAGTTTCAATATGAAATGAATACTGTTTTGAATACACCATCTGTAAGGACTTGGCACCAAATATGGTCTTCCTACTTGTTTTTGTACATGTATCCAGTGCATCATTGTTCCCATGGTTATACAGTGGAAATAATCTGTAGAGTTTGTCCTCTGGTTTCTGTTGTACCTTGTCAAAGAGACTGTAGGGAACAAAACAATTTAACACATGATGGGGACAAAAATCATGTTTTCATGTAATACTGGTCAAATAATCACTCAATATACACTACTGTTCAAAACTTTAGGGTCACTTAAATGGCCTTGTTTTTGAAAGAAAAGCAAATGTTTTGTCCATTAAATAAAATAACATCAAATTGATCAGAAATACAGTGTAGACTATTGTAGCTGGAAACGGCAGATATTTTATGGAATATCTCCATGGGTGTACAGAGGCCCATTATCAGCAACCTCCTGTGTTCCAATGGCACATTGTGTTAGATAATCCAAGTTTGTTTTAAAGGGCTAATTGATCATTAGAAAACCATTTGGTAATTGTTAGTACAGCTGAAAACTGTTCTGATTTAAAGGACATTTCTATGTGACCCCAAACCTTTGAACGGTAGTGTACATGTAATTTGTGAGGAACATTGTATTGATTTTTATTACATTGACAAAATATAACAGTCGTATACGTAAGGCTACGGTAATTTGGCAAATCTACTACGGACATATTATTCTTCTAGTCCATACTCAGTCCATTTCCACAAGGAAGCACGTCTTTTAGCAAGCCCAGGTCACTATATCCGTGGCTTTGTATTGCGGCTTACAACCATTTTACGGGTTTTCTGATTGGCTGCTTTCAAGGACTTTCCTGCAGATTTAGGGGCTTTGTAGCCTGTTTTTTGGACCTTGGCTGGTGATTTTGATGCTTGTCCTGCTGGTTTGTGGCTTTTGCCTACTTGTTTTGGTCTATCTCCTATTTCCCTTTGACCTTTTCCTACAACTGTTTTGTTCTTGTCTGCTGGTTGAGCTGTTTTTCCTGCTGGTTTAGTTGTTTTTGCTCCTGGTTTCAGAGCTTTTCCTGCTGGTTTAGTTGTTTTTGCTCCTGGTTTCAGAGCTTTTCCTGCTGGTTTAGTTGTTTTTGCTCCTGGTTTCTGGCCTTTTCCTGTTGGTTTCAAGGCCTTTCCTTTCTCTGCTGCTGGCTTCAAAATTCCTTTTTTCTGCTTGGCCCTCTCAGCTGCTGCAAGGTTTCTCATGGCTCTTGTCTTAACTCTCTTCTCATACGTCAGTTTCTGTAGTTTTTAGAACAGGAGACGAGAGAGAAACATCTGCATAATTCAAAATTCCCAAATAACTGGTTGTGGTTTGACAATGACAACTTGAGCACCTTTTATCAATGAATTATGCACCATGGTGCAATTTGCTTCCTGCTCAGGTGAAATGAGCCAGTGGAACCTCAAACTGCCAAAGAGCTAAAACAAAAAAAAACACAGACAGAAATGTATTACTTAAACAGTTACCTTGTTGAGTTTAAATGACCCAGATGCACCAACTCCAGTAGTCTGCACCAGTGTCTCCTTCCTCACCAGGCCTTTCACAGCTAAGTTCACACGGGTATTGTTCTTGGTAACATCATAGCCACCAGCAGCCAGGGCATGCTTGAGGTCCACCATGGAGATGCCACCCCGGTGCTTGCACTGGGAGACTACCCGAAGGATGAGCTGGGAGACCCGGGTAGCCACACGCCTTGCATCGTTGGTTTTGGGTGCAGATGTAGCCTCTGCCTGGTACTTGAACAGGCGAACTGGGGTCGCTGGATACAGATGGAGATAGGGATGGGGTCATTAGTTATTCAATATTTTATTTGACATAAACATCACATACTTCAAAATTACTTTTTGAAAATCATTAAGATATTGTAGTGACCTTAACCCAACACCTAGCGACCTGGTCAAGAGCTTTGGATGTCTTGGCGCACCAGGTGTCCTGGGTTTAAGACCCATTTGTGACTACCCCCTGACTTTGCTGCATTGGTGTTAGACATTAGACTGGTTGCAGTCATCAAGAGTGCAGGCGCCGCAATTAACTGTAGTGAAGCACAAGAATGTGCTCTCTGAAGGATGGGGGTAGTGTAGCAACCTTGACCCAAAACCAAGTGACCTCGTCAAAATGTTCCGATCTCTTCGTGTAACAGCTAGGAGTTGACAAGATGTCATCCTGGCCCCGGTTCCCAGGTAACGTTAGCATCCACCTCTAGCCCACACCGGCCAGAGGTTTGTTTAAAGACAATACTATGTGGGTTTGTGCTACCTGGGAATGGGGCAACCCCCCCGAATTTGCTGAAATATGATGCGCAAGCAAATATTGAACAAGCTAAAGAAATTGGCTAGCTAGATCACTCACTTGGCAAAGGCACTTTTTCGTTTCCTGTAACATTCTTCTTCTCTTGGATTGCACGCTTCAATAGCTGACCCAAACGTCTAGCCCCTGCTTTCCCAAGGCCCCGACCACCTGGGTTTTTTACTGGCTTCGTTTGCTGCTTCACGGGCGACTTGACCGGTGGTTTTACTGGCGGTTTACGTTTAACTTTCTCTTGTCCTCGGTTGATTACTGTAACTGTTCCCTTTGATTCTATGTTAACTTTGCCCTTTCTCTCTTGTTTGACATCTTCCTTTTTGCGGGCGTTTTTTGGCATATTGTTGATTACAAGTTGTGGTCGAGCAAATCACACAAAGTAAAGATAACTAGCTAACGTTGCTATATTTGGTTAAACAGTGAGTTGGGAAAGTGGGATACGTTAGCGAACGAAATGATGACAACGTTTTATCAATTTCAATTTACAAAAAACAACAATATCAGTTTTCAAACGGTCGTTCGAAACAATTTTTTAACGGTCGTTCGATAATTATATTGAACGCGGGTCGGGTCACAGAAGCAAGAAAATCAACAAGCCAGCAACCAACATACACTGTAGGTTTGAACTAGCTCCTCACTGCAAGCAAAGCTTAGGCGTGTACTGGTTGGTGGCGCTTATTTGCCTATAATAAAACTACCGTGAGTGTCATTGAAGGAGAACGAAACGTCTCCGCAATAAAGTCGTGTGGTGCTTGGTTGGTATTTGTTGTTTTTGTAACTGTTAATTCACACTTTGAAAAATAATTTACATTTTGAGACATTCGTTTTTCTACATTATTTTCGCTCCCTTGAACACGGAACAAAAATATAAACGCAACATGTAACAGTTTAAAAGATTTTAGTTACAGTTCATGTAAGGAAATCAGTCAATTGAAATAAAATCATTAGGCCCTAATCTATGGATTTCATATAACTGGGAATACAGATATGCATCGGTTGGTCACAGATACTTTAAAAAAAGGTATGAACCTATGTTGTGAACCTGTTTTACGAAGTGATGTCACTGAGTACTACCCCTATATATATGTAGGACCTTCCACCCTTCTCATTTTCCTTATGTGGTTTACCTAACAAGCATCAGGTGACTATTTTACAGGAATACTCAGGAATTTCAATTCATTAGTTTGTTCTTGTATGACCAGAAGTCCTATTTTGTTTACAAAATTACGAAGAAGATTGAAAGCTGAATTTGTTTTATGTATACAGTAACCAAGATACTGTTTTAAATGGCATACAGGTCTGCTCTGACTTTACACGGTTATTGTTCTATTTAGTTATTAATACTTATTTCCAAAAAAGGTCTTAAGAACGTTTATATGTAAAACATTTTGTTATTCAATTATTTTATGATCAGTTTTCATATGTACTTAAAATAGTAGCTACCCTTTTATTTAAATTATTATTTGTTGTTTTATTTCTCAGAATAGTTCCTGATTACACTAAAGAGGGTTTTTAGTCTCTCTTACTACAAGAACCCATGGTTTGGTCTTGAACATCATTTCCAGTTGAGTTTCAAAGGTTATGGAATAAGCTATTTTCACTTTAAATTGACTTAAATGGTGCAGATCTCGGTTCCTTATCGTTTACGTTCACTGCTCCTACGTCTTTGACTCATCCTACTACAGTTTATACTTTTATATAATCTTTGCTGTTTTGTCTTTGTCTATATTATCTCTTAATGCTAGGGGGTTACGAAACAGTGTGAAGCA
Organism: Oncorhynchus mykiss; assembly: GCF_057628025.1. Lineage (NCBI taxonomy): Eukaryota > Metazoa > Chordata > Actinopteri > Salmoniformes > Salmonidae > Oncorhynchus > Oncorhynchus mykiss. The sequence continues at coordinate 22,975,752 of NC_143024.1, forward strand.
CAAGGCCTTATTTTTATTTTCTAAACAATTTCGAACAGATTTTAGCTTTTTTCAAGAGTCTCACTCAATTTTGGCTGATGCCAACTTCTGGAGGTCACAGTGGGGCAACGATATTTGTCTTTCCCATGGATCTGAACGCTCTGCTGGTGTCACTACAATGAAAAATACCTTTGGTGGTAATATTCTACACTCGGAATGTGACCCCTTTGGTCACTTTATTTGTCTTGTGATCAGTTACAATGACATTACGCTCATTACTGTAAACTTCTACGGGTACAACACCAAACATGAGAATGATCAGTTACAATGACATTACACTCATTACTGTAAACTTCTACTGGCACAACACAAAACATGAGAATGATAAGTTACAATGACATTACGCTCATTACTGTAAACTTCTACGGGTTCAACACCAAACATGAGAATGATAAGTTACAATGACATTACGCTCATTACTGTAAACTTCTACGGGTACAACACCAAACATGAGAATGATCAGTTACAATGGCATTACACTCATTACTGTAAACTTCTACTGGTACAACACCAAACATGAGAATGATCAGTTACAATGACATTACACTCATTACTGTCAACTTCTACTGGTACAACACCAAACATGAGAATGATGAGTTACAATGACATTACGCTCATTACTGTAAACTTCTACGGGTACAACACCAAACATGAGAATGATCAGTTACAATGGCATTACACTCATTACTGTAAACTTCTACTGGTACAACACCAAACATGAGAATGATCAGTTACAATGACATTACACTCATTACTGTAAACTTCTACTGGTACAACACCAAACATGAGAATGATGAGTTGCTTGAATCTATAGAGAAACATATACTTCATTGGTTATCTAAATTTCCCAATTTGTTATTATTGATAGGAGGGGACTTTAACATTACAATAGATAATTCAACTGATAGATGGCCCCCAGGTAGGCCAACCAATCAGAATGTGGGTTTAATACTTTTTATGGAAAAGTTTGATCTTACTGATATATGGAGAGAGAGGTTTCCGGCCGAAAGATCATTCACTTGGAGTAACAAAACAGGTTCCAGACAATCCAGAATATATTTTTGGCTTATATCCAAATGTATTGATAGTGAGTGTGTTACTACAAATATTTGTACTACTCCCCTCACAGACCATAAGGCTATTTACATTGATATCAAAATATTTACCCCTGATACTAACCTTGGTAGAGCATCCTACTGGAAGCTAAATAGCTCATTATTAAATAATGATATAGTTACATTTGAGGTGAAAGATCTGCTCTCACACTTTTGGGAAAAGGCTTGTGAAGAAAAGTCTTATTGCAAGAACTGGGAGCTCTTTAAATTTGAGGTGTCCAAATACCTTAGAAAATATGGTAGTAATCTTGCTAAGACCAGAAGAGCCGAGGAGGAAAAGGTGATCATTAAGATAACTTCCCTTTCGCAGAGGTCCCCAGCTGACCTCTTGGGGGAGGAGAAGATGGAACTAATTGAGTTACAAAATAAACTGGATAACATATATAAATTAAAAGCAGAAGAAGCCTTTATTAGATCTAGGAAAAAATGGATTGAGGAGGGAGAACAGAATTCATCCTATTTCTTTAGACTTGAGAAATTTCACTCTAAAAATAACACTATCCATAAGTTAAACATTGATGGTGTTATTACAGATGACCAAAAATTAATCGCTAAATACTGCAGCAATTTTTACAGAAAATTGTATAGCTCTACGAACTGTCAGGAATCCACAGATATGTTTTTTTAACTCACTGAATAATGTTCACTCTATCAGTGATATAGAATCTAAACAGTGTGATGAACCCATCAAAGTTGAAGAGATTATAGAGTCTATCAAACATCTAAAGAACAATAAATCACCAGGTGTTGATGGAATTACATCAGAATTTTACAAATTATTTTCTGAACAAGAACCCTTCCTATTTGAAGTCTTTTTAGAGAGTATTAAAAACAATGTTCTCCCTCCTACAACGAGTCAGGGGTTAATAACATTGATACCTAAACCCAAATAAGAAGTGCTGCTCATCGATAACTGGTGTCCAATTTGTCTTCTTAATAATGACTATAAGATATTAGCCTCACTACTTGCAAAAAGAATTAAAGAAGTCCTGGATGCAATCATTGATGAAACACAGTCTGGTTTCATGAGGAACAGACATATTTCTAACAATGTCAGACTAGTATTAGACGTACTTGACTACTCAGACCTAATAACTGAGGATAGTTTCATATTATTTTTAGATTTTTATAAAGCTTTTGACACAGTAGAGCATCAGTTTCTCTTCCACTCCCTTGAGAGACTTGGCTTTGGGGATTGTTTTCTGTAAGGCTATTAAGACTCTCTATGCAAATGGTAACAGCTCTATCAAATTTAAATATGGCACCTCACCTAGATTTGAGTTAAAGAGAGGAATTAGGCAAGGTTGTCCTATCTCTCCGTACCTGTTTTTATTAATCACCCAACTTCTTGCAAATTCTTTAAATAATAGTCCTGTACAAGGTATCTCCATAGCTGGTAAAGAAATGATTATACAGTGCCTTGCGAAAGTATTCGGCCCCCTTGAACTTTGCGACCTTTTGCCACATTTCAGGCTTCAAACATAAAGATATAAAACTGTATTTTTTTGTGAAGAATCAACAACAAGTGGGACACAATCATGAAGTGGAATGACATTTTTTTGGATATTTCAAACTTTTTTAACAAATCAAAAACTGAAAAATTGGGCGTGCAAAATTATTCAGCCCCTTTACTTTCAGTGCAGCAAACTCTCTCCAGAAGTTCAGTGAGGATCTCTGAATGATCCAATGTTGACCTAAATGACTAATGATGATAAATACAATCCACCTGTGTGTAATCAAGTCTCCGTATAAATGCACCTGCACTGTGATAGTCTCAGAGGTCAGTTAAAAGCGCAGAGAGCATCATGAAGAACAAGGAACACACCAGGCAGGTCCGAGATACTGTTGTGAAGAAGTTTAAAGCCGGATTTGGATACAAAAAGATTTCCCAAGCTTTAAACATCCCAAGGAGCACTGTGCAAGCGATAATATTGAAATGGAAGGAGTATCAGACCACTGCAAATCTACCAAGACCTGGCCGTCCCTCAAAAATTTCAGCTCATACAAGGAGAAGACTGATCAGAGATGCAGCCAAGAGGCCCATGATCACTCTGGATGAACTGCAGAGATCTACAGCTGAGGTGGGAGACTCTGTCCATAGGACAACAATCAGTCGTATATTGCACAAATCTGGCCTTTATGGAAGTGTGGCAAGAAGAAAGCCATTTCTTAAAGATATCCATAAAAAGTGTTGTTTAAATTTTGCCACAAGCCACCTGTGAGACACACCAAACATGTGGAAGAAGGTGCTCTGGTCAGATGAAACCAAAATTGAACTTTTTGGCAACAATGCAAAACGTTATGTTTGGTGTAAAAGCAACACAGCTCATCACCCTGAACACACCATACCCACTGTCAAACATGGTGGTGGCAGCATCATGGTTTGGGCCTGCTTTTCTTCAGCAGGGACAGGGAAGATGGTTAAAATTGATGGGAAGATGGATGGAGCCAAATACAGGACCATTCTGGAAGAAAACCTGATGGAGTCTGCAAAAGACCTGAGACTGGGACGGAGAGTTGTCTTCCAACAAGACAATGATCCAAAACATAAAGCAAAATCTACAATGGAATGGTTCAAAAATAAACATATCCAGGTGTTAGAATGGCCAAGTCAAAGTCCAGACCTGAATCCAATCGAAGAATATGTGGAAAGAACTGAAAACTGCTGTTCACAAATGCTCTCCATCCAACCTCACTGAGCTCGAGCTGTTTTGCAAGGAGGAATGGGAAAAAATGTCAGTCTCTCGATGTGCAAAACTGATAGAGACATACCCCAAGCGACTTACAGCTGTAATCGCAGCAAAAGGTGGCGCTACAAAGTATTAACTTAAGGGGGCTGAATAATTTTGCACGCCCAATTTTTCAGTTTTTGATTTGTTAAAAAAGTTTAAAATATCCAATAAATGTCGTTCCACTTCATGATTGTGTCCCACTTGTTGTTGATTCTTCACAAAAAAATAGTTTTATATCTTTATGTTTGAAGCCTGAAATGTGGCAAAAGGTCGCAAAGTTCAAGGGGGCCGAATACTTTTGCAAGGCACTGTAAGCCAGCTGGCTGACGATACTACACTTTTTCTGAAAGACGCTAACCAAATTTCCATATCGATCAATGTGATACAATCCTTTTCCAAAGCGTCTGGTGTATATCTTAACATTAAGAAATGTGAACTCATGGCTGTCAAAGATTGTGTGACACCTTCATATTATGGTATTCCAGTAAAAGAAGAACTTACATATTTAGGCATAACCATTACAAAGGATCAGAAGTCTAGAGGCTTACTAAATGTTAACCCTCTTATTAAAAAAACCCAGAAGAAACTAAATCAATGGCTACAGAGGGACTTGTCTTTAAAAGGTAGAGTCCTAATAACCAAGGCTGAAGGTATCTCTAGACTAACATATGGTGCGCTATCTTTATATCTTGACCGTAAAATAAGCAAGGAGATAGACCAGATGCTTTTCAACTTTCTGTGGAGAAACCATACCCATTACCTTAGGAAAACTGTTGTAATGAACACTTATGAGAATGGTGGGCGGAATTTTCTGGACTTTACTACCTTAAATAATACTTTTAAGATCAATTGGATAAAACAATTCCTAAGAAGACCCACTTCTATCTGGAATTTTATTCCTCATCATGTCTTCTCTACTTTTGGTGGACTTCATGTTGTTTTGCAATGATAATATTGACAAAGTTCCAGTGAAACGTTCTGCTTTTCATCGGCAGGTTTTCTTGTCATGGTCCTTAATTTATAAACACAATTTTTCTCCACGCAGATATTATATATGGAATAATCATGATATAGCGTATAAAAATACTTTTGTTTTTAGAATATTGGTTTCTGAAATAATATCCTATTGGTGAGCCAACTGGTAAATGCAGAGGGTCTTTTACTCAGTTATAAAGAATTCTTATCACTTTACAAGGTCCCTGTAACACCTAAAGATTTTGCAATTGTTTTAGATGCCATTCCCTCAGGTGTTGCTATGTTATTCAGGAACGTGTCAAGACCGGACCCTCAGAGCCTACCTTCTGTTGACCCTGTTGACTCATCAGTAGGAAAGATTTGTTTCTCTTTTGGTCCATTCAACAACAGAGCGATACGATCCTTGTTTCAGCAGGATGTTGTATACCTTATGTCATGCCTTATTGGAATGGATTTATTGATCATATCTGTTTGAAAAAAGTTTGGATGTTGCCACACACATACCTACTTGTTAACAAAATTAAGGAAGTTTCCTTTAAAATTATTCGTAAATATTATCCTGCCAACCACTATATGAAAAAGTTTAAGGAAAACATCAACTCAAATTGCTCCTTTTGTAATGACCACCCAGAAACAGTTGTGCATCTTTTTTGGCATTGTATGCATGTAAGAAAACTGTGGCAAGACATCAGTAGGTTTATAATTGAACACATTTATGAAGATTTTACACTATTGTGGAGAGATGTACTGTTTGGATTCTTTACATACAATAGAAATAAGCGGAATCATTTTTATGTAATTAATTTCATTATTCTTTTGGCCAAATTTCATATACACAAATGTAAATTTACAAACAGAAAACCACATTTTCGTACCCTACAAAAAGAAATTGAACTGTATTTTAAGACGGTTAAATGCTCTACTAACAAAAAAGATGTTAGAATTGTAAGTATATGCATGTCCCTTAAGGTCCTTGTGTAATTGTAATGTGATAGTGTACCCCCTAGCTCGATTGTCTATTGTTTGTAATCTATGTATGCTTGTGTTCCCTCATGTGCTTTATGTATTGATTTGAAATTAATAAAAAATAAAATTAAAATAAAAACATTGACCATATAATGTAATGTTGTTACATGTAACTAACTAGCTTGACTTGCCACCGTGTGAAACATGTATGCTACCATATGTTACTAAAAAGAGCAAACAATATTATAAAATGTAATCCAGGAGTTTATGTTTGAATTCTGGTTCTCTCACAACACAAGTCACTCAGAAAAGCATCTGTAGGCAGAAGCATGCTACATGTACATTTGGCATTTGAAAATAAATACAGCTGTGCTATGCTACCGAATGCAAAATGTATCTGTATCATAAAAGTGTAGTGCAATATTCCCTTTTTTTGCCACACACACATACTCTCTCACTAGGGACAAATGTTTTGGCTACTTGTCCAGAGGTTTGAGCTTTAGAAGTGGATCTGCAGCAAAAGTAGACCTTTACTGCCATCTACAGGTCAAAGGTCAGACTAGCATTCAGTAAAATGTAAACATGGGCGATCCACAGAAAATGGAAATGTGTGTGTTTCTGTTTGAGAAGTTAAACCAGTTAATTCCCTTATAACTGAGTGTCTTGCATCATGTATTATTTTATTGGTTGTAAATTAAATACGGTTTATTTTACAGTAAAAAAATAAAAATAAAAAAAGGACCTTCCACCCCCACCTGGGATATGGCTGCCTGATGAATTAAGGGTCGAAACGTTGTTATAAATATCACCTGGGAGCATGAGCAGCAGTGCGCAGCGTTTTCCTATCTTTTCCATCAGCTCATGAAAAATGGGACCAACACTTTGCATGTTGCGTTTCTATTTTTTTTCAGTATATAATCGAAATGTTTTGATTATTCTCTCTGATTGTCAATGTCCCAGGGAAATAACATATTATTAATCGGGACAACGCATCCAACTGAAACATTTTCACGTAGGTCTACACGAAACGAAATGAGCATTTTGCCTTCGTATATCACATGCGCCGGAAACGCGTGGCTGTTTCTTCCGGGAATCAACGTGCACGAGGAAAAAAAACACATGTGCGTAAATTTGATCTGTTAACTGGAATCAAGGATCGAATAAATACATTATACTTTAACTATTGCAAAGGTGGGTTTTGGTGAGTTGTAAAGATAAATACCGTGATTATTTGTGCCATACACAAGTGAATAAAAAAGTAATGGTGACGGACATGCACTGCGTATGTGATATCAAATTCCAACTAACGAACATTCTTTACTGCTCATAGCAGCCTCATGAGATGAATGTTGGGTTGTCTCTAGAATGCAACTCGTCTGTTTTTTTAAGTCAACGTGTCGTTAGCTAATTACCGGCACATCATCATACTTGAATATAGGGTGTTACCATTGATGGATAACGTTAGCATGCGTGGAAAAGTGTACTAACATTAGCAGTTGTCAACTAGTTAGCTAGATAGCTACCTAACATTCTTATGACGAGAATGCTGTCATGTGAAAAGGACTTTCCACGTATTGTAATAACCAACGTTACATATTACACCGTGATGTTAGAGACAACTTTTTTCTATTTCACATAGCTTTTTATTTCTCCACGTCAGTGCTGGTCAGAGTTAGGTGATATGTTCTCAGGAGCATTTTCAGTAAACACTTCAAGTTAAGCTGATTTGTCGTTATTTATCATTTTGTTATTTGCAACATTCTTGGAACAGATTCTGAGCAACATGTTACTGAGAATACCATCTTTCAGAGCTGCCATCAGTGCATAGATAGTGACTACTTTAATCCCATTCTGATCCTATGCCGTAGTGTGTAAATCCAACATGATCATGAGCTATATCTTCTCTCCAGACTACCTGTGTAGGTGTCAGTCATGGGCAGGAAGTTGGATCCCACCACTTATGTGAAGAAGGGGCCGGGGCGGAAGTCCAGGAAGCAGAAAGGAGCAGAGACTGAGCTGGCCAAGTTCTTAACGGATGGTGAGAGGGATGCTATTATAACATACAGCTTCTAAAGAGCTGAAGTCATGCTCAGTATAACTTCACTTGCTGGGAGTACAGTGGCACTAAAGCAAAGATGCATGACTGGGAATGAGACATGCAGCTTTAGAGGTTGATGCTCACTAACTATGCTTGTCATTTGCAGAGGATACTGCACCAAAACGACTGTCAAGCAGGTCCAGGAAAAGGTCAGTTTGTAGTCTTTTGTATGTTATGTCGTCAATCCCTTTTTTTAAACCACTATGTAATGTGTCACACACTTTTGCTGAAGATGATGATGTTTTGTAGAGCTGGGAAGCGAGCTCAAGTGACCAAAAAGCCCAAGGAAAGCATTGAGAAGGAGGAGCCAAAAAAAGGTAAGTTACTGTTAATTTGTAAGCATTGGGGGGGGGGGGGGGGGGTAAGTCACCCCAGTCCATGTGGATCCAGAGTCAGACAGCCCCATCCATTCACTATGTTCTCAATACAATAGCCATGAATGTCTATGGGGATTTAATTGGTTTGTTTCCCCTGTTCTCAAGGATTCACAGATGAAAACAGTGAATGGCTGAAGCCAGCAAAGAGGAAGCGTGAGGTCGGCCAATCAGATAACGAGGACGACAGTGACAGCCAATGGGAGCAGGAAGAGGACGAGGGACAAGAGGGAGGGGAGAACAATAAAGGGAAAAACATTCTAATTGAGGGAGATGGTGATGATAACGATGACCTGGTTGATGACTACGGTGCATTGGAGGACAGCAGTGAAGGAGAGGGAGAAGTAGATGGTGATGGAGAGGAGGTATGTGAAATTATTCACTGAATTTGTGTCCAGGACATGTTCTATATAGCAAAACAATGTGCGTCCTTCAAAGTTCTTACTGTTCTTTAGCAAGGTGCTGAATCTTTGTCTGTTGAATCATCTGTTCCGTACTCCTCTTTTCATCCCTCGTTCAGCTGCTCCCCATCGAGCGAGCTGCCAGGAAGCAGAAGAAGCTGCAGGAAGCAATGGGCCAGGAGAGTGGTGATGATGATGATGATGATGATAATAAGGGGAAGAGTGGAGATGAAGACATGGATGAAGATGACACGGTACAGGCTAATTTAGATGATATGGACAAATTCATACTACCTGGAGCAGAGGAGATAGCAAAAGAGGGTCAGTTTAAAGCTTAGATTTGTACTTTTTTTTAGATTTGACAGTTCTGCTTTTTGTTATGCCAGTTTACACATTGCTACATGTTCTTTATCAGTGCCTGTGGACTCCATCTGTACTGAGTTTCTTTCTCTCTCCTGTGATTGCAGGTGTTTTGCTTGTAGACCTGCAGACCATCCACCAGAGAATAAAGGACAACGTGGATGTTCTCTCTCACTTTGCAACCAAGAGAGAGGAGGGGAAAGAGAGAACAGAGTACCTCTCTCTCCTCAAAAAGGATCTTTCCACTTACTACAGCTACAACAATTTCCTCATAGACAAACTGCTGGATATCTTCCCAGTGTCAGAGGTATGTGTCATTGCTTTGTTCTCCCAAATGTCATAGAAACACAAAATGAACAGGAATCTATGCAAGGTTACGTTTTGTTGTAACGGTTTTGTCATCATGCTGAACTAAGGCTTCCCTCGTTTTATGTGCTTTGTAGCTGATTGATTTCCTGGAGGCCAATGAAATTCAGCGACCTGTCACCATTCGGACCAATACACTGAAGACAAGGAGGAGGGACTTGGCTCAGGTAACAAATCTATTTCAAGTTGGATCAAATAAAGGTGCACCAAATCCACCCCTACCCCCTAGGCAGTTGTGTATCTCTGAAAGGATTAAGACTAAAGATCCATTTGGAATTGACCAAAGGATAATTGGATGCTATTAGTAATGCCTGTTCCTCTGCCAGACTGAATGAGTGACATGTATGTTGTTTGTCCCAGGCCCTGATCAACAGAGGGGTGAATCTGGATCCTCTGGGGAAGTGGTCTAAAGTGGGCCTGGTCATCTTTGACTCCTCAGTACCCATCGGTCAGTACCAGCACACTCCAACCTTTTTATATTTGTATAAAAGATTAGACTGTTAATTCTCTCTTTACTACTGTTATCCTGCTTTCTGTGTGTTATGAGTAAGTATACATTGATGAGTGTATACCCTAGCTGTGTTTTCTTGCTCCCAGGTGCGACCCCAGAGTACCTGGCTGGTCACTACATGCTGCAGGGAGCCTCCAGCTTCCTGCCTGTCATGGCTCTCTCTCCCCAGGAGGGGGAGACTGTGCTCGACATGAGCTCAGCTCCCGGGGGAAAGACCACCTATATGGGTGAGGATGTTAAAAATGAGAGTTGAATGACCATGATCACAATACTGTTTACTGCTGTTGGTCTCTACAATTAGCCTAACAATCAAGGGCAGCCTTTCTTGTGTTGCGACATGCAGCAGCCGTTTTTCTCTTGCTGCGTCTGTCAATAACCACGTTTCCATCCACAGTTTTTATGTGAGTAAATTCATAATGTATAAAAATATATAATACTATAAATGCCGACATATCATTTGTTCAGTCGACATGGTGGGATCTTTTTGTCAAAAATTAATTATGCAAGAAATTTAGGTGGAAACGTGACTTGGGAAACCATGCAATTTATTAGGCTACAAATGAAATAAGTTAGGATCAACTTCACAGGGTGGTGAACTTGATGTTCCTCTCCAATAAATATCATGGGTCTTGCTCTGGTGACATGATGATCGATGCATGACTGCCGTTTGACAAATAAAACTATTCTCGCTCTCATCCATAAAAAAAGGAATGTAGACTAGCCTACCCGGACTGCATCTGAGAGTGCACGTACCCAGACCAGACTAGGCACATTTGCTGTGTAACGCAACAGTTTTTGTGACAAAACTATCAGCAGAGTTGAAAAGGTGATGGAAACTTTAGATATTTATTCGGTACATGAGAACTTAAGTGTGAAAGTACATTTTGTGTGCACTACGTCATCACGGAAGTCAGTTTAGTGAAAACACACCACTTGTGGGAAAATGTGCATACTTTCTTTATGCAGACTTTGGGATATTTGTATGAAAATGTGTTGACGATTGTTTGGAAACCTAGTTACTGACAGTTACTTAATTAGCCATGTCAGCAAACACTTTTTAGATTGGTAAGTTAGTCTAGCCAGCTATCTAATCATGGCCGAATACTGACCAGGCACACAGGGCACGTGCCCAAGGGCCCTGACCTCCAAGGGGCCCCCCCATTGATTTTGTTAGGCACTCTCACTCAGATATCATATTAAAATGGCATAAGTCATGGCAAAGTGTGTAGAATTGCAGGAAATTAACTTTAAAACTAAAATGTTTTGCCTGCGAGGTGGGGGAGCCCCCCAACCATATCTTGCTTAGGGCCCTCAAAAGGGGGCATGTTTTCATGTGCTTCGGTCCCATGAAAACACTTAATTTCTCATTTGGGCCCGATCCTGAACAATATGAAGAACCCCTGATCTGGTGGCTTGACAGGCAAGACTTGTATTTTTATTGGATAACTTATTTATTGTGTATATGTGTGTGTCCCACAGCCCAGTTGATGAGGAACACAGGTGTGATTGTGGCCAATGATGCCAGTGCTGACAGACTGAAGAGTGTGGTGGGCAACATCCACCGTCTGGGAGTCACCAACTCAATGATCTGTAACTACGACGGGAGGCAGTTCCCTAAGGTAATGAGGGGTTCTTGCTCTACATGCAGTTTATACATGTACTGTATGACACAATATAAGTAAGTATGTTACACCCATTGATGGTATGTTAACCTGTTGGTTACTATATTTGCAGGTAATGGGTGGGTTTGACAGAGTGCTGCTTGATGCTCCCTGCTCAGGCACAGGAGTAATCTCCAAAGACCCTGCTGTGAAGACCAGTAAAGTGAGAAAAACCTATTATACACTACATGGGCCTTTTAGATTTATAGTAGACACTGGCCTTTAATGACAACTTCCTGTTCATGTCTTCCTAATCCTACGTCCTGTCTCTCAGGACGAGTCTGACATCCAGCGGTTGGCCCACCTGCAGAAGGAGCTCATCCTGGCGGCCATCGACTCGGTCAACGCTGAGTCTCCCTCTGGAGGCTATCTGGTGTACTGCACATGCTCTATAATGGTGGGTACACAGTGTCACACTGATGACAAATAAACACAATCTAAATTGTGGGGCTTTACTTACAATAAATCATTGCAATTCACTTTATCGTAGACTTTTTGTTGTTGGTGCATGTACAAAATGTCTGATGGTTAAATTCATTTGGACTAGAATAGCTGAAATGACGTAATTGACTTCATCACCAGGTGGAGGAGAACGAGTGGGTAGTGGACTATGCTCTCAAGAAAAGAAACGTCAAACTCGTCCAGACTGGACTGGACTTTGGCAAAGAAGGTTTCACCAGGTAAAGGGGTTATAAGAACACCACATTATTCACATTCATCCAGATATTTACCCGTACCACCCAACCATTTCCTCATGCAATATGAACAAATATATTTTCTCCATGTAGATTCAAAGAGAGACGATTCCATCCCTCTCTGAAACTCTCACGCCGGTTCTATCCTCATTCCCACAACATGGACGGTTTCTTTGTGGCCAAGCTGAAAAAGTTCTCCAACACGGTCCCAACCACAGCAGTTGAAAAAGGTAAAGTAGATGTCATCTTGGATCTAATAAACCACAATGCTTTTTTCCAGTGTCATGGAAACATCACTTGTGTTATAATAAACTAACATCCTGTTATTGTCACTTTCAGACGGAGAAGAGGAAACCGAGCCATCTGAGGCAGTGGAGGTTACAGCTGATTCCTCTGATGAGGACGGACCATCTAATGCAGGGTCTAAGAACAAGTCCAAGAAGCAGAAGCCAGTCCCTGGCAAGCCAACTGTGTCACAGAAGACCACAGCCAACGGGAAGCCAGCCAAAAGCATCGGCAAGAAAACAACAAACCCAAGCACCTTGAAAAAGAATGAGAAACCAACCGGGCAGAAAAAGGCAAAGATCGCTAAGATGGATGGTGGGACTGTGAAAGTGGACGGAGAGCTCAAGAAGTCCAACACAGTCAAAACAGAAGGGGAAACGACCAAACAGTCAAAGGAAGGGAGCAGGTTTGAGAAAAAGGGCGATAAACAGAGGAAATCCCCCATGCAGAGCAAGAAGAGAATGGGGAAGAACAAATTCAATAAGTTGAAGAAGCTGCTGAAAAAAGAAGAGGTTGGACAATGAACATGTATAAAATGTTTATGAAAATGAAGACTAATTATTTTGCAGTTGTCGCTAGTCAGAGAGGTCTAATTTTCATGACAGATCAGTAATTTTCACAAAAGTTGAGCAGAGCATGTTGGCGTTGTTAAATATTGCCTCCCTTCAGACTGAAAATCACTCAGGGCCCCCTTCGAAGGCCCTGAGCCTCAGCCCCTTTTGGAGTAGGTAGATGATGTCCCTAACCACACAGATACTGGATCAGAAATGTTTCATGGCCCTCGTGGATGATTGGTTCTAGGTTAGGAATATGGCAATATGATCCTAGCTCTGGTTGAGGGCAACGTTCTAACTTCAACTCTCGTTAAGCATCACAATTTCACATTTTATTCCTTCCTTGCAATGTTATCTGTTTGGTTTAATTTCATTTTGTGTCTTTTGGTCAAATTGATATGTATTGTAAAGACTAATCCTTGAGACAATAAAATGTTTCAGATTGTTTGCCATATACCCCCATCTTGTGTTTATTTTTATATTACTGCAGTATTGTTGGCTGTGTATGACATCAAATATGTTATTAGATAGTGTTCATAAACGGTATGTTTAATCAATTACATTCAGTCTCTGACACGGTGCAAATACAATATCCGTATGCATTATCGATTGATAATAAAATACCGGTACTTAGATTTGATTTCGGATAAAACCAAAGAACACGTCCTCGCCGGAAGTTGTGTTGTTTACATTTTCCAAGATGGCGGCGGGAATGTATTTGGAACACTATTTGGACAGTGAGTTCATTTTCTATTTAAAAGATTTGAAGATAAAAATCTGCTTATGTTTTCGATAGTTTAGCTATCAATTTAAATTTTTCTGTATGTTTAGTCAATGCGTTGCAAGAAGGAATGCTTTATTTGGAGAATTAGGCCGCTAGCTACCTAGCTAAGCAACACCAACGGTCGTTTTGCCTGCTAGGCAATAGCCTAGCTAGAGTATCTTCACAAATTGAATATACATTTGTTATACCAATAGTTTGTATTTTTAGTGACTATTAGTCAAAAGTTGATGATTGTTAATTTCTCGCCACAGGCATAGAGAACCTGCCATTTGAATTGCAGAGGAACTTCAATTTGATGAGGGACTTGGATCAACGTACGGAGGGTGAGAAATAACACTAACTACAACTGTTACCGACCAATTCACTACTCTGCAGAGTATGTGTGAACCATGTTTACAATGCATAATAAAGTAGCAGTCAGCCCACCCACAAGTTGTGCATTTGAATTGCCCATGATGAATGTATGCAAATGAAATCTGTCTCGCCTCCATAACATTCATGTCCACGGTCCTCAACAATTTACCATTCAATAATCTAATCTTCAAACATCGTCAGGTCATATAGACCAAAAGCTGCACTAGAATTCTGTGAGGCGTCTTTACATAGCAGTACTTTGTTGTGCTTTTGAAGGGCACAGGCATGGGATTTCTTAGATCCATTCATACTTGTAAAAGCCCCAGATACACATACTTCATTTAAAAAAAAACATGTTATGTGGAAGCAAGTGACACAGTAACACACATCACATAAGGCTGATATTCTCAGACAAGTGCCATCAATAAAATTGCTTATCCAAACTTCTCACCCAACCCATCTGTCTTTCTCACAGATCTAAAGGGTCAGATCGACTCCCTGGCAAAAGATTACACATCCAACGCCAGGACCCTCTCGTCTGAACAGAAGCTTACTATTCTGAGGCAGATCCAGCAGTCGTACAGCAAAAGCAAGGAGTTTGGGGATGACAAAGTGCAACTGGCCATGCAGACTTATGAGATGGTCAGTAGTAGTACTTTGGAGCTCTGTGCGTCTTTTGTATTGGAGCCTGTGTGGGTCAGTCAAATGAATCCTAAAGTGCAGTGGTTGTTCCCTAGGTGGACAAGCACATCCGGAGACTGGACACAGACCTGGCCCGCTTTGAGGCCGACCTGAAGGAGAAGCAGATAGAGAGCACAGACTATGATTCCACTTCCAGTAAGGGAAAGAAATGTACGTATTTGAAGTGTGTGTGTGTGTGTGTACGTTCGGGTCTGTTTCTCATGAGTGTTTGCCTTGTAGCATCTTGGCACACTTCAAAATATCAAATCATTCCGAGAAAAAACGATGGTAAATGTATTGTCATTTTGGAGTCACTTTTATTGTAAATAAGAATATATTTCTAAATACTCTACATTCATGTGGATGCTACCATGATTACGGATAGTCCTGAATGAATCGTGAATAATGAGTGAAAGAGGCATAAAATTCATACACCCCCCCCCCCCCGTTATTGCAATGGTGAAAGGTTAGCATGTCTTGGCGGTGTATTTGTGCATCTAACTTTCTCACCACTCACTGGCCAGTTTATTCACAATTCAGGACTATCCGTAATCATGGTAGCATCGACCTTAATGTCGAGTGTTTAGAAACATGATATTCTTTGTTTACATTAAAAGTGACTCCAAAATGACAATGCATTATTTACCATTCATTTCTATTAGGCACAAAATATTCTGAAACAACCAAAACAAATAGCAAATACATCCAATAAGTTTGTACAGTCACAAGCTTGATGTAATCGTTGCGTGCTAGGAATATGGGACCAAATAATAAACCTTTTACTATTTTAATACACATAAGTGAACTTGTTCCACAGTTTTTGGTCCCCTAAAATGGGGGTGACTATGTACAAAAAGTGTTGTAATTTCTAAACGATTCACCCGATATGGACAAAAATACCCTCAAATTAAAGCTGACCGTCTGCACTTTAACCCCATAGTCATTGTATAATTAAAATGTCACTTATCCAATACTTTTGGAGCTCACTGTATATTTAAAGCTATGTTCTGATATTTCAGGTGAGTCCAGGGGGCTGAAAGAGAAGAAGGTGGCTAAAACTCGGTCTAAAGTGAAGAGCTCAGATGAAGATGGCAGTCCGAAGAGTGCACAGAAGAAAGTCAAACTTCTCCAGCCGTGCGTTTGTTATTGTGCACTCTATCACTTCCTTCCTTGAAGACAATCTCTTTCATTGGCCTTAATTGTGTGTGTGTGTGTGTGTGTGTGTGTGTGTGCGTGCGCGCTCACCCACAACTCTCATTGTCAGGGGGGAGTTCACTGCTCCAGCTGCTAATTTTGGGAATGTGCATCCCTCTGACGTGCTGGACATGCCAGTGGACCCCAATGAGCCCACCTACTGCCTGTGTCACCAGGTGTCCTATGGAGAGATGATTGGCTGTGACAACACAGACGTGAGTTTCCCCAGAAACCTCTGAGTTTCCCCCAGTGTGTGCACTGACCTGACCTATATTGTTGTGTTGATCCTGGGTCTTGAAAGCTACAGTGTGTACAGACTTCATCAAACCCCTGTGTTGATTGTTTTTGCAGTGTTCCATCGAGTGGTTCCACTTTGCCTGCGTGGGCCTGACGACGAAACCAAGAGGGAAATGGTGAGGGAATCAGCCAACCTCCACAGACTAACTGTACATACTACACTCACTGGCCAGTTTATTAGATACACACATCTAGTACAGGGTCAGACCACCCTTTGCCTCTAGAACAGCCTGAATTATTTGGGGCATGGATTCTACAAGTCAGAAACATTCCACAGGGATGTTTGTCCTGCTGACGCGATGGCATCACACAGTTGCTGCAGATTGGACAGTGGTACGCAGGTGACACCAGGCAGGATGGGTCCATGGACTGCTTATGCTAAATCCTGACTCTGCCATCAGCATGACGCAACAGGAACCGGGATTCGTTGGAACAGGTGATGTTTTTCCACTCCTCAATCGTCCGGTGTTGGTGATCACGTGTCCACTGAAGCCACTCTTCTTGTTTTTAGCTGATAGGAGTGGAACCCGGTGTGGTCGTCTGCTGTAATAGCCCATTCGTGCCAAGGATCGATAAGTTGTGCATTCCTAGAGGCCGTTCTGCACAGCACTGTTGCATTGCGCCGTTATTTGTCTGTTTGCGGTCCCGCCTGTTATCTTGTACGATTCTTGCCCTTCTCCTTCGACCTCTCATCAACGCTTACAGTTTTTGCTCACAGGACTGCTGCTGACTGGAGTTTTTTTTGTTTGTCACACCGTTCTCGGTAAACCGCAGACACTGCCGTGTGTGAAAAGCTCAGGAGGGCAGCTGTTTCTGAGATATTGGATCTGACGCGCCTGGCAATGACGATCATACCACACTCAATCGCTTAGGTCACTTGTTTTGCCAATTTTAACGTTCAATCAAACAGTAACTGAATGCCGGCTTTATATAGCAAGCTACGGCCACGTGACTCACTGTCTGTAGGAGAGATCCATTTTTATAAACAGGGTGGTGTACCTGATAAACTGGCCGGTGAGTGTGTATCTTACATAGCGGAAATAATGATGGGATTTTAAGGTTTACAACTGAATATTTCCTTTTTTTCTAACTCTGCAGGTATTGTCCACGCTGCTCTCAAGACAGAAAGAGAAAGTAAGCCCCTAAGGTAGAGGGGCCAACCGATTGTAGAGTCAGGATACTACGTTAGTAATGAAGAGAAAGTAACATGACAGTTTCTGTCCCCAGGATAGTATTACATTGTTTATCGGTCTTCTAGCATTGAACAATTGGTGCTTTCTTTTTTTGTTTACTTGATTGTTCTGTCTTGGTTTAATGCAGTGTGATGGAGATATGTGGTTACAGATGTATTTAAAAATGTTTCAGAGGTTATGAGAGTTGATAGGTACGAGAGTTGCTTTGTTTTTACATTTTTATGTTTCTATTTTTTTGTAACTGAACAATAAACACTAAAATGTGACAGTTAGTGTCCATAATATTGCAGTGTGTGTTTGACTACATGTGATTGACTGGAGTGAAGTGGATTGACGTATTGTAATGGATGCAGTGTTGGACCATCGAGAACTGTTGTGCTTTCAAGTTTGTTACATAATTTTCGATTATATTGTGTGCGCTCTAAAACACGTATTTTAGCCTGACTGAGTGGGGAAATGTTAATTCAAGACATTAGCGCTTTTATCTGTGTGGTAGTTAGTTGATTGAACTACTTTTGACTTTTTACATTTTCAAAATGATAGATCTGGTTAAGAGCGAATACATTGCATAAGGGAAATATCAATACTGTAGCTGACACCTGGGTACATGTGAGGAAAATTGTATTTTCAGTTTGAATACAGCTACTACCTCAAATCAGTCTTGTCCTTTTTGTCCTTTATCATGTAGATTGGTTCTGAACAGCATAGCTACAATTGTATGTTGCATGAGGTTATCAGATTTACTGTACTTGATATTGCAATATTTGAGTTTGCAGTAATAAAGCATTAATAACATTGTAGCGTCAGTTATCCGCAGACAGATGGCGTAGTTTGTTCACGGAAGAGGGTCAGTGGGAGGAGGGGAGCGATGCCGATGACGTAGTCCTTTGGCGCGCTGCTGTTAAATTCAAAACCCTTCGCCACAAACCGTTTAGAGTAGAACCGTGCTGTTTCAATCTGTTCAACAGTTTCTAAAGATCCGAAATTGTGGCTAAGAGCGCTAAAAAAAATATTGGTAAGTTTGTTATACTTGGTTAACGTTACTTATGTCTGGACTTTTTCTTAGTTGTGAAATATAGCTAGTCAGTTAGTTGACTAAAAACAACGTTAAATACTGTAGCTATCTTAAAATAAATTAACGTAGCTAGCTAAAGTTATATTGTGGCTAACTAAGGTAGCTAACTAACGTTAACTAGTTCGCGAATAAATCGAAACAAACACGTAACTAATAGCTAGCTTTCTTTTGACCAAGTTAACTTCGTTAATAAATTAGTGTGATTGGGTCGTTTCTAGCTACATGGAATGAATTTACCTTACTATAATTAACGATACCTAGAATGTCAACCACACGGCTAACAAGTTTTTTTCGTGTATAGTGATGTCGTGGGACTTCTTTGTGCCTGTGTGCGTGGGTGACCTGGTGAAGACTGGGGGCATTAACCAGTACGTGGTTCAGGATGTCGTCTCCCCTAAACAACTGCCCTCCCATCTCAACAGTAAATATCCCATAGTTTGTTACAGACTTACAATTGTTAGACTATTGTCATCCTGAAATCTGACCAAGCAACTCCTTTACTATTCTATATATTTTCCAGGTTTCAAGGCTGCACTGAGAAGCCAGGGTCCATTGTGTATCCTGGAACACTTTGACACGGGTTACACTGTGCTGCAGTGAGTAGCTACATTTACCCAAATTATTGTATTTTTTATTTCTTAAACCTACCACAACTATGATGTGATTTCTCGAATGTTGACTCATGTTGCATTCTATTGTATGTCACAGGCATTGCCATAAAGTGGACATGAGTGTGAAAGAGGACACCCTGGAGTTACTCATACAAGGTCAGTGTTTGTGATGGTGTGTGTTGAAATGTCTTTCAACTTATACACATGATGGCATACTTGTGCCTGCTAGTGCTCACTATTCAGTCGAAGTCCTCATCCGTATTTCATTGCGTTCTCTATTAGTGGTGAGTGGCCTGTCCGTCTCCCTGCCCTCCCTCCTCCTCAACGCCTCACTCTCCGCCCCGGACCGCAAGGAGCAGCTCAATGCTGTCAAAATGAGTGTATTCCTCCTCTGCAAGCTCACAGAAATCCTGGAGAGTGACTCTTACAGGCAGAGTATCGTCACTGCACCCAGTAAGGTAGGTCCTTCTGCACCCAGTCATATTTGAATATGTAGTCTCATAGCATGCTCTATAGTCAATTAATACATCCACTAATGCCCAGTGATGAGATCATGGCAAGTATGAGCCTATCAGGCTGAGAGTGTGCTCCTTCCTCCTGATTGGTGGGTAATCTTGGCAGAGTGGTGAAGATTGGCTGCTCTGCTGTAAGGGCCCACCTATAGTAAACTAGCAGTCCTCCTCATCCTCTGCCCATCCCAGAGACATGGGAGAAGGCAGGACGGAGGCTGCTGAAATGTTTTGTGTGAGAATATGTTTCAGTTGGCATGGAGACACAACTCTTCGTTGATGGCCTTTGCTATGGCTATGACATTTTTCTTTGGTAATCTGAGGGCATTCAAAAACCACACCCAGATCTTTGTGACTGCTATGCATAGTGGCCTCAAACAAGGAGTCACTCTAACTGCAAAAGGATATTGTAACTGCATAAGGATAGTACAGTATACCCTTTCAGTCAATCTAGAATCTCAACCCTCCCGAGTCCTGTACTGTGTTGACAGTTTGAAGTGAACTTTCTGTCGACTCCCTCAGGGCAGTAAGAAGGGGAAGGCTGCAGGAGAAGGTCTACTACAGTGGGACTCTGAGAGGGAGACGGTGCTGCAGGCTCTAACACAGCTCCTTCAGCTGGACATCCGCTCCCTTTGGAGCCTCTCTTTGGTCGAGGAGGAGTTCATCAGGTGAGAGGGCCAGACTGTGGATGAGTGTGTGGGGCTGGAGGAAACATGGGTTTGTGGAGTTTCACTCTAGGTAGAGAACATAGTGAGCGACGAGCAGCAGTCTACAGGACTTACAGTATACTTTATGTCCTCAGCTGTGTGACATGCTGCTGCTATAAGCTCCTGGAGAACCCAACCATCAGCCACGTGAAGAACAAGCCCACCAGAGACGCCATCATTCACCTGCTGGGGGTGCAGGTCAAGAAATACAACCACCTTCTGGGTCAGTAACTCAACACCCCCAAACCACTGTTATTAGACAGCTCCATAGAACCTATACTGATGCATGCAAATGTTACTGCTCCACTGCCTTTGTATTAGTGGTGTGGTGTTCAAGTGAAGCGTTGTACTGATGTCCTCTCTTTCTCCATCCACAGGTGCCAGTGTGAAGGTGATCCAGCTGCTGCAGCACTTTGAGCAGCTGTCGTCAGTGTGTGCCCAGGCGGTGTCTGTGTGGAGCACTGAGTATGGAGTCAAGGCTATTGTAGGAGAGGTCATGAGGTCAGTTGAAGAGATTACTTTCTGTATTGGTGTATAATTTACCGCTAGAATGTCTAAGGTCCTTGTGTCATGTCCTTTTTATCCCTGTTCATAAAGTGTTGCGAGAGAAACATATTAGCGACTTGAGTTGGAATGTGTATGACGTCTCTGTTCTGATGCCCTGTTTTCTATACTGAACCTCCTCTCTCAGGGAGATCGGTCAGAAGTCTAGTGAGGAGCTGGCCAGAGAGGGGTCAGGGGTCAAGGCCTTCTCCAGCTTCCTGTCTGAACTGGGCACCCTGGTCCCAGACACCATGATCCCCAACATCAGTGTGTTACTCACACACCTGGAGGGCGAGGTAACTCATACACCATGATCCATAACATCAGTGTGTTACTCACACACCTGGAGGGCGAGGTAACTCATACACCATGATCCATAACATCAGTGTGTTACTCACACACCTGGAGGGTGAGGTAACTCATACACCATGATCCATAACATCAGTGTGTTACTCACACACCTGGAGGGTGAGGTAACTCGTACACCATGATCCCCAACATAAGGTTTTTTAGTACTACTTTTTCCCTTGAAATTGTGCTTCCTTTGATCAATCATTATGTCCTTAATAACTTGTCATTACTGAATGTTCAAACCTCTCTGTGCCTGCAGAGCCCTAGTTTGCGTGTGGCAGTGTGTGAAGTGTTGGGAGAGGTTCTGGTCAGGGTCCTGAGTGGAGATGGACTAGATGAGTCTGGCAGAGCTGACAGGGACCGCTTCATGGACACACTGCAGGAGCACCTCCACGACACACACTCCTACGTCAGGGCCCGAGTGCTGCAGGTCTACACGCGCATCGTCAACAGCAAGGTGCGAGTGTGTGTGCTTACATCTCTAAAAGTTTATCCCAAACAACTATGTTGATGTATGAAGCAAATTCCGAATGCTACTTGCACTGTTATGAAACTGCAGTATTATGTATTCACCAATGCCCAGTGATGAGATCATGGCAAGTATGAGCCAATCAGGCTGAGAGATTGTTCTCCTTCCTGTTGATTGGTGGGTAATCTTGGCAGTGTGGTGAAGATTGGCTGCTCTGCTGTAAGGGCCCACCTACAGTAAACTAGCAGTCCTCCTCATCCTCTGCCCATCCCAGAGACAAGGGAGAAGGCAGGATGGAGGCTGCTGTAAGTCTTTGTGAGTGTGAGAATATGTTTCAATTGGCAAGGAGACACAACTCTTGGTTTATGGCCTTTGCTATGGCTATGAACATTTTCTTTGGTAATCTGAGGGCATTCAGAAATCTTAGTGACAGCTATGCAGTGGCCTCAACATTCAGTAAAGTCACCAACACTTCTGTGCTGGTTTGAAGTGAATTGTCCCTCAACATCATCCCTGTTTGATTGTCATTCTCAAGCCCCACAGAAATTATTTGAATTATTTTATTTACAGCAAAAACCTGACTATTTTGTTTTTGAAGGAAAGGCGACAAGGATAGCATCACTTCCGCTGGGATTACTGAATGTTCCTCTAATGTCCTGTGTGATTTCCCCCCACCACCAGGCTCTGCCCCTGAACAGGTACAGTGAAGTGATGGGGTTGGCAGTGGGAAGGCTGATGGACAAATCCATCAATGTGGTCAAGAGTGCCATCCAGCTACTGGCTGCCTTCATCGCGCACAACCCCTACAGCTGCAAGGTGCACGCACACACTCGAACAACCACTACTGTGAAGTACACACACAACAGTGTCTTACAATTGTTTTTTTTTCATCTGTAGTTGAGCAGTGCTGACCTGAAGAAACCCCTGGAGAAGGAGATGGATAAACTCCGAGAGCTTAGAGAGAGACTGCAGGAAAACGCACCTGGTAAATTATACACACCCCACCTTTTATATTTATCTTTTCTATAATGCCCAATGATGAGACCAAGGCGAATGTGAGCCAACTGAAAGAGGGTTGGGATCTCTCGTCTCGATTTGGCCGGTAATCTTGGCAGTGTAGCGGAGATTGGCTGCTCTGCTGTAAGGGCCGGCCTACAGTGACTTGGCCCCACCCACATGTTTCTCCCGTTAAAGAAACACGGTAGAGAATAGTGGGAGGGTGCTGACAGTGTGACTGACGTGTGTTTGTCTGTATGTGTGAGGCATGGAGAACTTCTCAATATTCAGTTGGCCTTGAGCGCTCTTCTTTGTTAATCTGAGGGCTTTGTAACAATAGAATTCATTCATTCTGAGCTTCTTCTGCCTCTTTTGTCCAAACTATATCATTAAAGGGAAACTCCACTCAAGCTCTATTTTATTTTTTCATTAATCCCCTGATACAGTCCCAAAAAATGTTTTTCATGTCAGCAGTCAAGTTTTCAAGATATTGGACTTTTGAGAAGCAGTGTCACCAGCCACATCATCATGATGCAAAATGATTTTAGTGTTGATTTCCCATTTAACCATATTCCTTTGGTCTCTCTGTCCAGTGGCAGTGATCAAGGCCTCCGAGCTGTGGGCCGCTATGGAGCCTGAGCTGCTCCTCACCGTCAGAGCGGAGCTGGAGCCCACCAGTGAGGGGGAACAGCAGGAGAGGGAGGAGGACGAGGTTGGAGAGGAGGACGACAGGGCCACCGCCGTACAGATCGCCCAGTTCCTCCGCGTCAACAAATACCGGTAAGTGGGGGGCTCGTTCTATTCATTCTATTTAATCCTATCCAATAGGCAAAATCAAATAACTTTTAAACACTGCCCACGTGACTAGATTTGTAACAAGTCAAGATCAACTGTTTATAGAAATGAGATACCAATTGGCATTCCAAGCTGAACTCTACAGTCATCACATAATAACTGATTGTTGTTTGTGTATCAGGAATGCAGTGCGTCTGTGTGTGCTAGCACACAGCCTGTTCCCAGAGTCTGAGATGTTCTCGTCTCTGACCACTCTCACCCCCGAGACTCTCTTGGACACACTGGCCCTGCTCTTCAAAGGTACTGAACTCTGTCTGTCAATCACATCACCAAGAACGTGTATTGGTTAAGTGTAGGAGATAGAAAGGGAGGGGGAAAAGTTAGCATTCTGAAAATGTTGGGTCATTTAGTGCATGCTCTTATCTAGAACCGACTTACAGTAAGTGCACTTTGAAAGAACCGCATAATACAAGTCTAGTAAGTAAACTCTATTCAGAACTAACCAGCACTCTGCTGAAAGAGTCGTAATCACTCAATCAAAACACTTTCATATCGATTAAACAAATGATTCAGTACCAAGCCTTTAAAAACAAGTGGTGAAATCAGTGCTAGAATAAGAGTATGCTATAACCAATCAAAATGTAATTAAGGTCAATCTAGTGCTGTGGGCTTTCAGCAGTGTAGGAGGTGTAGTTTTGGATGACAGCAATACTGATGGGGTGGGTGAAAATGTTTTCTACTGGTGAATCACCCAAACCTAGCTCTAACACCTGAGAACTAACACTGGTCTTCATTTTAGACCACTATTTAGTTAAATCATGTGGCCTGGAACAAATGTGTGCTCACACTGACTGGATTTAAGATGTTCGCCTCTGCTCTCATTAGAACATTTTTCTAATCTGACCTCTGTTCCTCCCCAGGTCCTGACCAGGACACCTCTGAGATCAGAGAGGACCTGCCTTCCACCCCCCAGAAGGAGAGAGCAGGGGATGGGGGGAAGGAAGGGGTGGAGGAGAGCGAGCTGAAGAAACAGGAGATGCTGTTGCAGTATCTGAAAGACACTGAGAGCTTTGCCCTGCAGGTGGAGAGAGCCATCGCTGTCATCAACACCATGCTCTACTGGAAGACTACCTCAGGTACAAACACACCTCATCTTACCTACACCTGCATTACCATACCTTTATCACCTGCACAGTCAACATCTCACCCCAATGACTCCATGCATGTGTTCTGAGACAATGTAATGTGTGGGGTATTGAGGAATGAATGTGTCTCAGTGGTCCAGGAGGCGGTGCAGTTCTGTGTGACAGTATGCGAGTTCAGTGTGGCGAACTCTCTGACTGGCGTGAGGAAGATGCTGCCTCTGGTCTGGTCTACTGACGCTGCCATTAAAGATGCTGTGGTGCAGGCCTACAGACGCCTCTACCTTAACCCCCAGGGAGACAACACCAGGTACGCTGTCACACCTTCAAACTTTCTATCAACCCCTCAGGTCCCTCGATCCCACTACCAATTTGCACCGCCTCCTGGACCAGCGGTTTCAATTCTCGGGCTGCATTTATAGACATGCAATCCCATTCTGATCTTATTTTCACTAATTGGTCTTTTGACCGATCAGCTCTGAAATGATGTGAAAAAATTTGTGATTGGTCAAAAGACCAATTAGTGCCAAAACATTTTTTAACAGAATTGGGCTGCCTGTGTGAAAACATCCTGTACTACATTTTATGCTGTGCATTTGTTAATCTTGCTCCCACTAGCACATTGGTGCAGACTCAAGGTAGAAGTAGAGGTGGGAAATTGCACAATTGACCGTAGAACAATGTCTTGGAGTGACTTCATCAACCTCCAATGGGCTCTGCTCTGGTGCCTGACTCTCTCTCTCTCCCTCTCAGGGCTAAAGCTCAGACTCTAGTGGACAGTCTGTCTGAACTGATGGTGGATGCCTCTCTGGGGACAATCCAGTGTCTGGAGGAGATAGTGAGCTTCTCTTATTAGTCTTTTATTATCCATCCTGTCATCAATATTACCCAGTGATTGTTAGCCCTTACTCTTTACTGATTACTCTATCCATCCTGTCATCAATATTACCCAGTGATTGTTAGCCCTTACTCTTTACTGATTACTCTATCCATCCTGTCATCAATATTACCCAGTGATTGTTAGCCCTTACTCTTTACTGATTACTCTATCCATCCTGTCATCAATATTACCCAGTGATTGTTAGCCCTTACTCTTTACTAATTACTCTATCCATCCTGTCATCAATATTACCCAGTGATTGTTAGCCCTTACTCTTTACTGATTACTCTATCCATCCTGTCATCAATATTACCCAGTGATTGTTAGCCCTTACTCTTTACTGATTACTCTCTAGCCATCCTGTCTTTCAGTAATTAACCCCGTTCTCTCTCAACTAATCTGTTCCAACACCACCTCTCTCATGTCGTTCCAGGTCCAGGAGTTTTTTGGTGGTGGCAGCAGCCTGCAGTCCACGGTGGTGCAGGTTCTGTGGGAGAGGTTCACTGGCAAACGAGAGACCTCCAGCCTGCACAGGCGAGCAGCAGTGCTGCTTCTGGGAATGGCTGCACGGTAAGGCCCACACACAAACACAAGTTCTAACTCCACACCTGTCTTTAAGTCCCCTTTGACTTCTTGCCCAATGATGAGACCAAGGCGAATGCGAGCCAACTGAACGAGAGAGTTGGGTTCTCCTTAGTCTTGATTGGCCGGTAATCTTGGCAGTGTAGCGAAGATTGGCTGCTCTGCTGTAAGGGCCGGCCTACAGTGACATGGCCCCACCCACATGTTTCTCCCGTTAAAGAGACACGGTAGAGAATAGTGGGAGGGTGCTGACAGTGTGACTGACGTGTGTTTGCCTGTATGTGTGAGGCAGGGAGAACCCCACCTCTCCTCAATATTCAGTTGTCCATGAGCGCTCTTCTTTGGTAATCTGAGGGCTTCTACACCTGTCTTTCGGAGGGGTTGAGTTAAAAGTGGAAGTAACATTTATGTTGGCCTTGTGGCCATTTGACTAATATCTTAATCTCTTGATCTTTGTTTAATATGATTCTGATCCAAGTCCAGTTTTGCTGTTAACCTCCCATTGACAATGTTCCCTTATTGACGTATGGTAAACTGTTCCTAGGTCTGTACCTATTGGCAACTCCTACCTGTGGTGCTTGGCTTTGTCTCAACAGTCTGGCGTTGGTTAATTTGTCCACTGAACCTCATTAAGGCGCCTGCATGCTTCCCATCTGTAACACTTCAGAAGACGTGCATATATTATTACATCTTGTGACATGTTTATTTTAGACTTAGGTTTTTTCAGTTCGGGGGCACCAAGTCTACACCCCTTTGTCGGTGATTGGTCAACAGTAGGGATTCTTCAATAGTCTGTCATTCAGCGAGAGACGACTCGTTTTCGTGCATGTTTTTTCATTGAGAAATACTGCCAAACATCTTAGTTGCAAAAACAAAAAAAGGATATCCTGAGCATAAACGTGAACTCTGTCATTAATTTCTATCTTAGATTATTTCAGACTATTTTGAGGAAGTGTCCTGGCTACGCTGTCTCAAAATGGACAAACAGTACTATTGACTCTTTTTTTTTCGTCGTTAAAGGTAATGTCTTTTAAGAGTATGCTAGCATACTCATTTGGTTAGCCAAACTGAAGCATGCTGGCACCTTTAGTCTGTCAGTAGGAGCACAGCAGAGTACACAGACTTCTCTCCATTGAGTCTAAGTCACGACCACACACATCTGGGCTCACCGCCAGGGTTTTCAATGAAGAACAAGCGTTTTAAACACACATTCTGTCTCCTTCAAAGACAGCCACTGCCGGTGGAGGGGTGAGGGGGACTATCTGCAGTCCACCCACACTGTAATGGACAATACCGTGCCTCCTCTCTTTCCGTAACCTGTTTTAATCCTCCCCTCACTTCCTCTAACCCTCCCTCCTACACACAATCCCCCGTAGACTGTGTGTGTTCTGCGCAGGGCCTGAGCACCGATGAGATGATTGATTAATCTGGAGCCTGGGCATAATTTAAATGACGTAGCCTACTACTCTGTTGTGTGTAGACATGGCAGTATGTACATTTACTGATAAGAACATTTGTGCACCCCACACTAAAGTTGCTGTGTGTAATAGCGTGTTTGTATGTGTGTTATTGTATCAGATTAGATGTGGCATTTTAGATTATTCAGTGTGACTAATGTAATTGTGTGTTTCTCTGTGTAGAGCGGAGAGGGAGGTGGTCCTCAGTAACCTGGACACTCTGTGCTCTGTGGCTCTGGGAGAAAAGTTGACTGAAGACTTCCTACTGGCCAGAGACTCAGTTATCACCATCTGTAACATCACTGACCATGTCAGGGTAAGAACCCACACGTAGATTCCCGGCCTAGACTTTCTAGAGGTCTAGGGCTGTCCCAGACAAAAAAAAAAACTATCTTGGTTGACCAAAAGTCATAACTATACTGAACAAAAATATAAACATGTAAAGTGTTGGTCCCATTTTTCATGAGCTGAAATAAAAGATCCCGACACATCTAGCTTCTTTACCTGTGGGATCGTCTGAGGGGGAGGCTGGATGCTGAGCAGTATTTCTGTTTTTAATTGTGGGGGAAAATGTATTCTGATTGGCTGGGCCTGGCTCCGTAGTGTGTGGACCCAGGCCCACCCATCATGACTGCACCTCTGCCCAGTCCTATTAGATTTCAATATTTTCTGCCTGTTTGGAACTGTGTAAACAACTCTGGTATTACTTAAAATTTAGTCTGTTCTAACAAAAATCTACATCCTTTATTACAGCAAAGATTAAAAACAGCCACATTTAAAGTTGCTTTATCTGCCATTCTGTGGTTGTTAGAGGCTTGGTGCTCACGGAATCAGTAGGCTATTAAACACTCAAACGGGCAACAAACAGGATCTGTTTTATTTCTGTAGAAATTGATGATTTATAAAGCCAGGGACGTTTTAACAGTTATGCTATGGATTATATATCTACGTTAGTTTCCTCTCAAGTTTCTTAGACAATTAAGGCTAGGGCTATTTTCTCTTCTCCTTACTCTGCTTCTGCCGCATTGTTCGCAACAACAATATGCTGGTTAATTTAGCTATTATGCACATAGCAACATAAAGGGAAAGGCGCCAATTCAGTGGCGCACTGAAGATTACATTTCAGAACCGCGGACAGCGCCTTCTCCCGCTATCCATCGTGTGAGAAACTGCATTTGTTCTAAAATAATATATTTATTACTGTTGCACCATTTTCTTAGAACATATAATCACTTACAAGTTCAGTAGCTCATGTCTTAGAGTGATGAACTGTGCCATCCCGTGGCCTCTGCAATGGATTAGTCCACTGAGACAGGTGGGAATCAGACAGGAACTTTTTTTTTTTTTAACTGCTTGACTAAAATCTCAGTCAACCAACAGCCTGAACTAAACAATCTACCAGGTGACGAAATGGGGTCAGCCCTATAGAGTTTGAATTGTGTAAAGTGATTGAGTTGAATTGTCCCCCCCCCCCCCCAGCAATGCAAAGGAGCTCCATTCAGACTGCCTCAGGACAACCAGCTCTTTACCTGCCTCACACAAGCCATCGCTGAAGGTGTGTACACACTGTCTCTTGAGTGGAAGAATGTAGTGTCTCTGCCCCTGACTCTCTTAACTGACTGTCTGTCTGGTCCCGCCCCAGGTGTGGTGATGGCGGACCCTCATTGGCAGAGCTTCATGGAGCAGGCTGTCCGTCTGCTGTACTTCCTGTCCGAGTCCCCAGACCAGCTCTGCTCCCGCCTCCTCCAGCGCTGCTCTCGTCTGCTATTGGACCAGATTGCGGAGGGCGGGGAGATGTTAGCAAACAAGGATGTCAGCCAGTTGCCGGGTGCATCTCAGGACCCTGAGGAGCAGGGAGAACAAGGTGAGAGACAAAGTGGATATTTATTTTAAAAGTTGGTGCACTCTGGTAAAACACCTTCTCAAAGTAGTAGTATGAATAGATGACTTGCTCTTTCACTGTGCCTAGTGTGTATTATGATGACCAGTACTTTGTATTGGTACTTCGTGATCAGTACGGTGTTCCTGTCCCTCTAGTCCCTGCGGTGAGCTGCGTGTCCCTGGCCCAGCTGCTGTCTCTGTGTGGCTGCGTGGCGTTCTGGCAGGTGTCCCACCTGGAGCGCAGCGTCAGCACTGAGCTGCGGAGGAGGAGAGGAGAGACAGAAGAGAGGGAGGAGAAGGCGAAGGTACCCTCTCGTAAGGCCAAGGTCAGTCTGGACATGGAGGAATTTATTTATTTTATTTTACCTTTTATTTAACTAGGCAAGTCAGTTAAGAACAAATTCTTATTTTCAATGACTGCCTAGGAACAGTGGGTTAACTGCCTGTTCAGGTGCAGAACGACCATGTCAGCTCGGGGATATGAACTTGCAACCTTTCGGTTACTAGTCCAACGCTCTAACCACTAGGCTACCCTGCCGCCCTGAGAACACAATGTTTATGATGTCCAGTATTTTTAGGCAATCCAAACCAATGATGCAATAATTCACATAATGGTCATAATTAGGATACTGCAAACCTAGTGGTAATGAGACTGCTGGGATATACACATGTTCTGTGTTTAAGGAGCTTTTACTATTTGTCAAATTGATTCTCATTGCATTTCATAAACCAAATGTTATCAGAAAAGGATGTTGATGAGTCTCCTGGTGAGCAGGATTGTCTTGCCAATCAGTGACTTTTCTCCCTGGGAAACGCTTGATGAGTTTAATTTTGGTCACGCAACACGGTGATTGACAGGTCTTGATGATTCTTCCCATCAGGGGGCTAAATTCAACAGCTAACTTCTTCCTAATTACTCCTTTAGATTAAATCACTAACTTTTCAGTAGACTAGACATGAACAGGGAGTTCTTAATCAACTGTCATGATCCATGTTTCCCACAGCAAGCGGCCAATGACAGTTCTGTGGAGGAAGAACTTGGGTTGATGGGTGCTTCTGCTGAGGACACCGAGGCAGAGCTGATCAGGAAGATCTGTGAGACTGAGCTGCTGGCTGGTAAGAAAGGCCTAACTTTTTCAAAACTCATTTTTCCTGGTGTGATTTAATTGCCTTGACAACCACATCTTCTCCGCCCAGAGGAGAACCTGTTGTGCTCGTTCCTGCCCCTGTTGGTGAGGGTGTGTAGTTCCCCAGGGAGATACTGCCACCCCCAGCTCACCACCGCTGCCTGCCTGGCCCTCTCACAGTACATGATGATCAGGTCAGACTACACCTCAGACTACATTGTTTTTCTATAATTTTCCTTTGTGTGGTGTGTGTGTGTCTGTCAACCTCTATCCCCTCTCCTGCTGTCAACCTCTGTCCCCTCTCCTCTGTCAGTCCGTCAGTGTGTGAGGAGCACATCCGTCTCCTGTTCACGGTGCTGGAGCGCTCCTCTCTGCCCGTCGTCAGGGCCAACGCCATCATCGGCCTGGGAGACCTCACCGTCCGCTTCCCCAACATCCTGGAGCCCTGGACCCAGAACCTCTATACCAGGTAATCCAAACACCTGGACCCAGATCCTCTATACCAGGTAATCCAAACACCTGGACCCAGATCCTCTGTACCAGGTAATCCAAACACCTGGACCCAGATCCTCTGTACCAGGTAATCCAAACACCTGGACCCAGATCCTCTGTACCAGGTAATCCAAACACCTGGACCCAGAACCTCTGTACCAGGTAATCCAAACACCTGGACCCAGAACCTCTGTACCAGGTAATCCAAACACCTGGACCCAGAACCTCTGTACCAGGTAATCCAAACACCTGGACCCAGAACCTCTGTACCAGGTAATCCAAACACCTGGACCCAGAACCTCTGTACCAGGTAATCCAAACACCTGGACCCAGATCCTCTGTACCAGGTAATCCAAACACCTGGACCCAGAACCTCTGTACCAGGTAATCCAAACACCTGGACCCAGAACCTCTGTACCAGGTAATCCAAACACCTGGACCCAGAACCTCTGTACCAGGTGTGTACCCCCCACAAGCCACTGTCATTCAGTGACTAAATATTAACCAAGCAGCTAATAGAACTTGTTTAGAATATGGAAGGAGCAAACAAGCTGATCTTTATTTAATTACCCAGCTGTTTGTACTATGGATTGTGTGGCTTTTTTAATTTAGGTAAACATGGCCATTAGATGAGGATGGCTGAGGGCTACAAGCTCGTTCCATATCTGGTTGTCTGCTAATGTTCCTTCAGACGCCCCAGTCCTGCTGCTGCAGTCTACTGAACCAGTTGATCGAAAACCTATTTCCATATGTTCAGAACAGGAAAAAACCAATAGGAAGCATTGTAAAATGCTGTCATGTCCTCCACTAGCATTCTTGACCTCTGCTATAGCGTGACAGTACATTGTACTGTGCTCTTCAGAACTCCAACCTCTCTTCTGGACTGTGGCAACCACGGGCTGCTCGCTCGTGCACTCAAATAAAATTTGAGCAGAAAGGCCTAGAACAGCTTGAAGGTTCTGATTGTGTCCAGAACTACTTGTTGGTGGTATAATTATACAATGAGTAGATCGGAGGGAGAAGGGGGATAATTTCAGGTAATGCCATATGTTATACTCCGTAGGAAGGATGGGGACTTAATTGAAGAAAGCTTAATGATGATTGCTGGTTGTTCCTCCCACATTGAGATGCACTGAAGCCATACCCCTTCCCCATTAAGTTTAATTACAATTCGTTATCTCTTTACATTTCACTAGTTCCATTTTTGTCTTTGTATAGTGCTAATTATGATGCTTGGTTATTCTTACGTTTGAGGTGTTTCAGATGAATAATGTTTTCCAGGCTTTTCACTATGAACACTAATCCCCAGGTTTTTCCTCATGGTAAGTGTTTTGTAGCGGTCAGTAATTGTCTCCCACACACCTCCATTGTGTTGGGTCTCCTCAAAGACAGACAGCCCTCCCTGGGAGAGGACTGATAAGGGTATTAAACATGATTTTTACTCTAATGGTAATGCACTGTTTTACAGGCATAGTTAATTATACTGAAGCTGTGGCTTATGACCATCTACTGTATAGCAGACTACACACCCGGCGAGTCTGGTTCCTCTGCAAAACGTCCTAATCCACGGCAGGAGGAGAAGTTGCATATTGTTTTTTTTCCCACCTGGCCTCAAATCCCTTCCCAGTGTATGTGGTTAATTAATTCCCCTGTTTAGAACAATGGAGGCCAGGGAGACCCTGCAGTCATTTTGTGTCAGAGCTTCCTCGGGGTAGAGGCCTTCTGTACCTCCCACACGTACATCTGAAATGACTGCATAGCAGAGGATTATGGTCAATGCCAGTCAGGGGTATTGGCATCGAAGCCTCCAGGTCCAATGTATAGCTGGTCGTATTTTCACCCAGGTAGTCGATTGCGTCATGTCATTGATTAGCCAGAGTCTCTTTTCCATGGTATCCCAGCTGATCCTGATTAGAGCAGAAACCTGCATGCCACTTAAATGTTGTTTCTTCATCATAACATGTCCCTATCTCCCCTGCCTAGGCTGAGTGACGAGAACCCGGCGGTGAGGCAGACTGCGGTGACTGTTCTGACCCAACTAGTGCTGAAGGATGTGCTCAAGGTCAAAGGTCAGGTCAGCGAGGTGGCTGTGCTGCTCATCGACCCCCAGACACACATCGCCAGCCTCGCACTCAACTTCTTCAACGAGCTCGCCTCCAAGGTACACACAGTATTATTTCCAGGCATTTCTATTTGATTGGGATATACAGTGCCTTCGGGAAATATTCAGACCCTTTTGACTTTTTCTACATTTTGTACAGGCTTGTACAGGCTTATTTGAAAATGTTCATTGTTTTATCCAATCTACACACCATACTCCATAATGACAAAAGCAAAAACAGTGTTTTTATTTGACACCTTATTTACATAAGTATTCAGACCCTTTGCTATGAGACTTGAAATTGAGCTCAGGTGCGTCCTGTTTCCATTGATCAGCCTTGATGTTTATACAACTTGATTGGAGTCCACCTGTGGTAAATTCAATTATTGGATATGATTTATAGAGGGGCACACCTGTCTACATAAGGTCCCACAGTTGACAGTGCATGTCAGAGCAGAGGTTGAAGGAATTGTCCATAGAGCTCTGAGACAGTTTTGATTGTGTTCGAGGCACAGATCTGGGGAAGGGTACCAAAAACTTTATGCAGCATTTAACGTCCCCAAGAACAGTGCCCTCCATTCTTAAATAGAAGAAGTTTGGAACCACTAAGACTCTTCCTAGAACTGGCCGCCCAGCAAAACTGAGAAAGTGGTGGTGAAGGACCTTGTTCAGGGAGGTGACCAAGAACCTGATGGTCACTCTGACAGAGCTCTAGAGTTCCTCTGTGGAGATAGGAGAATCTTCCAGAAGGACAACCACATCTGCAGCACTCCACCAATCAGGCCTTTATGGTAGAGTGGCCAGACGGAAGCCACTCCTCAGTAAAAGGCACATGACAGCCCACTTGGAGTTTGCCAAACGGCACCTAAAGGACTCTGCCCATGAGAAACAAGATTCTCTGTTCTGATGAAATCAAGATTGAACATTCTGGTCAGAATGCCAAGTGTTATGTCTGGAGGAAACCTGCCACCATCCCTACGGTGACGCATAGTGGCAGCAGTATTTTTTTCAATGGCAGGGACTGGGAAACTAGTAAGGATCGAGATGAACAGCGCAATGTAGAGAGATCCTTGATGAAAACCTGCTCAGGACAAGTCTCTAAATGTCCTTGAGTGGCCCAGCCAGAGCCCGGACTTGAACCCAATCGAACATCTCTGGAGAGACCTGAAAATAGCTGTGCAGCAACACTCCCCATCCACCCTGACAGAGCTTGAGAGGATATGCAGAGAAGAATGGGAGAAACTGCCCAAATACAGGTGTGCCAAGCTTGTAGCATCATACCCAAGAAGACTCGAGGCTGTAATCGCTGCCAAAGGTGCTTCAACAAAGTACAGAGTAAAGGGTCTGAATACTTATGTAAACGTCCTATTTCAGGTTTTTATTTTTAACAAATTAGCAAACATTTCTCAACCTGTTTTTGCTTTGCCGTTTTGGGGGTATTGTGTGTAATTAGGAGGGGGAAAACAATTTAATCAAATTTAGAATAAGGCTGGAACGTAACAAAATGCTGAAAAAGTCAACGGAATACTTTCCGAATGCACTGTAAATCGGAGTTGGTGTATTGGTGAACTTTTTACATAGACTGAGGGTCATGGATCCTCCAATGTTCTAAACCAGACAGTGGCCTCTCCTCCCAGGACAATGCCATCTACAACCTGCTCCCAGACATCATCAGCAGACTGTCAGACCCAGAGAGAGCCATGAACGAGGAAGACTTCCACACCATCATGAAGTGAGTGGTGTCCACACTGAGCTGTGTGCCTCTTCTGCTCTCACTGTGTATATTGTGTTGTGATCAGTATAGTGTGTCTTGCAGGGAGTTATTCAAATACCCGCAAGCTTTAATAATCTAAGGGCTACTTAATCTGTGTGTCTGTCGCCCACTGTGTTCTCTCCCAGGCTTTACACACTCTGGATGACTTGGCATGCTGGGGTCACATTGTGACTCTGGTTTGAAACCTGTTGTGCTGAATAACATGGAAATGGGATGCTAATATGTGAGTGGTGTTTTAATGCCTTATTTTAATGCTTCCCTCTGTCTCTGTTTTCAGGCAGCTGTTTTCCTACATCACTAAGGAGAGACAGACTGAGTCTCTGGTGGAGAAGCTGTGTCAGCGCTTCAGGACAGCAAAGTGAGCAGCCCGTCTTCCCCTCGCTCTTCCTTCCTATCTCCTAATTTCTGTTCTCCCACTCCATGTCATAACGGCTGGCATTAGTTCCTCTCAGTCTCAGGAGTATTCGAGGCCTGGGTCGTCTGTTCAGCGAACGCAGGGCCAACTCTTTCCCTCTTTCTGGCTCGTCATTCAAAGCACAGACCTCTATAGAAAGGGCATTTTAGATTAAGCCACAGACAGACAGTGAATCATCGAGACCATGGGCGGAGAATGATTTCTTCAAATGTCAGGTCAGGCTTCCTCTGTTCTTGAAATACTATTTGTTGTAAGTGAATAATCAAATTTCTTCACCCCCTCCCCCCCATTCTCTCTCCAGGACTGAGCGTCAGTGGTGTGACCTGGCCGTGTCTCTGTCTCTGCTGTCTATGTGTGAGCGAGGGCTGAAGAGGCTCCAGGAGTGTTGGGAGTGTTACAGTGACAAGCTGACTGAGACTGGAGTCTACCAGCCTCTCCTCTCCATCACTGCTAAGCTACGCCGAGGAGCCAAGCCACAGCTCAAGGTACAGTTCAAACCACCTAAGAAAGCCCTTAGCCCCCCCACCCCCACCCCCGAATTCAGATATACATAACAAACTTGGGACAAGTGAGAGACCAAAGACTATCCTGACTCTTTCTGACTATCCAGACTGATTTCTTGACTGTGCCTCTAAATGATTCTTCTGTCCCCAGGTCCAGGTGGAAGAGTTTGAGAAGCGTCTGACAGCGGTTCACACCCGGGGGCTGGAGAACGTAGAGAGCCCTGAGATGGAGACAAAACGGCCTGAGGGAGCTGGGTCCAGCCAGAACACCACTCACACGCCACTACCCAACAAGGGACGGGGTGGCAGGCCCAAAAAAGGTGAGCGTACACACGTGTAGTGCCTTTTCTGGTAGACAGTGAATTTTCCCTCCTGAATATATTTATTTTTGCCTATTATATAGACTTTAGCTAATGTTCCATGATTTTCTTTCTCTCCCCTCAAAGGTCAAGCCAGGCCCTCTGTATCCAGTTGCCATGACGATAGCTTTGTGACCCCTAAACCAACCCGGAAGTCCTCCAAGAAAGCTGTTATCACCTTCAGCAGTGACGAAGAGGAGGAGGAAGAAGGTATTTGTACTGTTAGAAAGTGCAATCTGTTTTAGTCTGGAGTTTTGGCAGTGCTTTTCAGTTAAAGTGATGGAAAGCATTTAAACTGATTCATGCTCTCAGTAGATTGTTGGTGCTGGCTTCCCAGGATGGTGTCATGAAGTACATTTGAGCCCAGTGAATGAAATTACATTTATTTTAATCTTTGCAATTTCATAGGAACAAATCTGGTTAGTTGTTGCTTGTCATATGTTACTGATGTTTGTTTTTACCCAATCAGATGCTGTCATGGCAGAGAGTGAGACACCAAAGGTGACCACACCCATCGCCCGCACCTCTCGACGTGCTCGTCTCCGACACTGATCCCTCTCTTCCTCTGCTTTTAGTTTGTATGTCACATGTTCTGTTTTTGTCATCTTTTTAAGTCATGTTTTTTAATTTTTAAAATAACTTTATCTTTTTAATG
The DNA here is from genome assembly GCF_057628025.1 of Oncorhynchus mykiss. Classification (NCBI taxonomy): domain Eukaryota; kingdom Metazoa; phylum Chordata; class Actinopteri; order Salmoniformes; family Salmonidae; genus Oncorhynchus; species Oncorhynchus mykiss. Next base: position 23,012,811 of record NC_143024.1, read on the forward strand.
TAGCTCTAGTCAGTACTAAATACTTTGACTAAATACTCATATTTTTTTGTAGCTGAATCAAGACTTTTAATAAACCTTTGGTGTGAACCACACAACCGCTGTCATCCGTGTGTGTTTGCAAGTGGAGTCAGATTTATGCCCTCATTACAAGGAGTATTGAATGCCCTTCTCTTGCATTATGTGTGTTTGGTCAGTGAAATAGTGTGTGTTCAGGTTGGATTGTCCCAGCTTGGCTAGACACGGTTGCTACCATTCGTACTCCTTCACGGTCCTATTTCTGCCAGTTTGAAATATTCTGTAATCCCACCTGTTGGAAGTTATTAAACCTGTTAACCTAAATCCTCCTGAGACCCAGCAGTTAATTTTATTCCTCTAGTGGACATTTAGATCTTGGTCCGTATCTGAGGCCATACAAGCCGTTTTTATTAAGTCCTGTTTGAGAAGACATTGGGCTTTTCAATTATATCACATTTACGTTTTGACCACTAAAGAGGACAATTTTGCACTTACAATTAAATACTTAACTTTTCTTAGTAACATGCTTTTTCACCCCCCCACACTTGTGTTAAAAACATTTAAACAATGTATCCCAAACTTTTTTCCCGGGTCTCACCTGGTATATGATGTGCCTGACACCTGAACAAAATGGTAGCATGTTATTTTACACTTATTTTAGACTTCACTCCCTATTTCTTCCTCTGACACGTGCTCCATCTCTGCTCCTCAATACCTCCTGATATCGCCACGGTCTTCCCCTCCCACACACCTCTTCCCTCCTGTTCCATGCTTTTTCTCTGCCTGTTACGTTCCTCGGTCGCTCTCCTCACTGACTTCTTCATGTCTTGTAGCTTCACCCCCCCTCTTTTGTAGCTAATCTCTTCCCCCTCGCCCACTCTACCTCCCACTAGCTCTCTCTCCTTTTAATTGACACAGGAGTGCACTTCTGTAAAGGTAAAAAAACACCCTTTGACTTCAGACTAACAATGTAAAGTTTGGGTTTATAAACTCTGCGTTGGCAGTCTGACAGACATTTTGTGTTGGATGACAACTCCTGAATATATTATGAGAAACTAAAGATGCATGAAAATAAACTACTTCCATTTCAGGGACTGGTGAGTGATGGTGGCTGGTTTCTGTGGGGCGTGTCTAATCCAACGTCACTTATTAGTAGCTCAATGGATTCCTGTCCAGTTTTTCCCCTAGAGGTTCCCAATTTCCTGAAATGGAACCCCTAGGGAAAACTAGGTCAACCCTGGAACACTTAGATATTAATGCAGAGATAACTGAGAGTGGCCTCAACTGGTGTGACCAAGACAAACACCTGTACTAAGTGATATGGAAGATGTTTTTAGGAGACAAGGGCTTGTCAAACTGTTTCATGATTTGTATTCATTATACTGTAAGAGGTATTACTGGAGAATGTTGCTGAATTTGCAAATCCATCCACAGCCAGACCTTACTGTCTGTAGGCCAGTGTTGTTTGAGACAGAGCCCCCGGGCTCAGTCTCGACTTTGTCTTAATTCTATTTTTAATGATCTGATTCAATCTCTTCAGTTTTTGTTGGAAAGGGTTAACACAAAATCCTGAATGGATATTTTTTTCTTTGCTGGTCTCTGGGGAGATCTGCCATTGACTAGGCCATCAGAAGCTAGGTAAAGGCATCTGCCATTCAACTGTATTAGGGCAACATTTTGGAAAACAGTGGAATCAACCAATCACATTTTGACTTAATGAGTGGGACTGTTATTACAAAAACGTATAGAAACGTCTGCCTCCTTGAAGGCCAACAGGTCACTGCGCGATAGCGAGCAGTAGTTGTCCCACTCTAGCTTTTGTTGTCAGCTAGTTTGCAGCTGATTCAGCAGGTGTTATCAAAGAGGATGTTGCTCATTTATTAGCGTCTCCCTTTTCAAGAATAACATTCAAATGTCCATCTGGTGAGTGGAACTTTGTTATTGAAGCGCTTGCTTGTTAGCCATCTCTTTGAAAATAATGTGTGTGAAACACTTGCATTTAAAGCGGAACTGACAGCATTTTAGCAACATGAATGAAATCTTCTTAAAATCTGTTCATATACTGCCCCAGGAAGAATGTGACCACTTCGATATGGTCATTTTCACATTTTAATGAATTCTATAGCAATATAGTGTGAAAGCGGCCTGTACGTTTGGGCAATTAATAGTCACTGCAGTAAATAAAACCAAATAACTTGTCCCGATCCGGAGGCAACACAGACCAGTGCACTAATAGTCAATCAGAGCTACAGTATACAAACGAGCCATCATTCACTTTGAACTATACTGTGTTTTCAGGCAGTTGCAACAGCGACTTTGGATCATTAGAATACATTCACCAAAACCCACAAAATACCCTTGGAATGGATTTCTGCAAATATATAAACACCACAGGAGTCCTCTTACATTTGGGAACTTTACAGTCCTATTGATCAAACAACGATGAAAAAGGTAAGCTCTCTCTCCCTTAGTTACACACATAACAACAACAATATCATCAACTAATGCTAGCCATAGCAAGATGAGCTAAAATCTAACAAAGGAACATTAAATAAACACACCTTTTCAGCTTGTTTGTCAAAATTGCACTGATACATGACAGGGAATTGTAGCCTCATCCTTCTGCAGCTTGCCTACCAATGCATGCTTGTCCCAACTAAGCACCCAACTAACTGGCTAAAGTTGGCTAGCTTGCTAGTTAACTACTTCCAGACACAAATGAGAGAACACCTCACTCTGACTATTTTACTCGCCCTAGCAAAACTGATTGGGTTGTTTACCTGTTATCTAGAGCGTTCGTGACTAACTATTACTTGTTTTGCCTTTGTTTACTGGCACCGGTCATATTCAGCCATGTGTAAATTCATCAGTTGTTCTGCGCTCTGGCACACTCAGACGAGAGTACTCTGAAATCAGAGTAGATAGCCAGAGTGAATTTGCGAACGCAAGAGATATGCTAACTGTATAACAGTTGTTCAAGTTCTTGCTAGCTAACAAAATGACACCTGCATCTCTAGCTGTGTAAAGTGTGATATAAAAGTAACATATTTACCTGATTTATTTGATATTAATAGATAGGATATTTCTGTCCTGTTAGTGTCTGTGTTTTTATGGTCTCCACTCTAGTTCCCTGCAGCTAATCTGGAGGCCAGAGATGGTTTGAGTTGACAAAATTGAAACGTCTTTCCTACCGGTTACTGATGTCATTCTTCTGTGAGCTGCTCCACGTAAAAAACAGTTGAGAGCTGCCTGCAGATGTTATTCTTCTGAAACTAGGCTGTGTGTGCATGTGAATATATTTTTATTTTAGTCAGTTAAGACCTAATTCTTATTCATGATGACGGCCTACCGGGGAACAGTGGGTTAACTGCCTTGTTCAGGGGCAGAACTTTTACCTTGTCAGCTCGGGGACTCATCCAGCAACATTTCGGTTACTGGCCCAACAGTAGGCTACCTGCCGCCCCACGTTCTTCGCGATTGTGTAGGATACTTTGTGCATGATTTATCTGGGTCATTGATAAATCGTATACGACCACTACACTACTTTGATACGCATCAATAGGGATTAATAAGTGAGTATATGCTATGCCATGCCCACTGAAAACAAACTGGATATACGGTTTATACCTGCGTATACCTTACACTACACCGGCCCTTTTGTGTTTTACAAAAAGTGCACTCTCCTACATTACGCTGGTATTATGGTTGATGTCCTTTCAGAATCACAAACCTTTCAGAATCACTGGAGGCCTATAGGTTTGCCACTGCGCAAACATATTGTCTATAATTAGGTATAAAGACTGTTAAGACATTCATGTTTCAAGTTATGAGTTTTTTACTCTGGTCTCGGGAAGAAATTACGGGAAGACCGAGTACAAATAAACCCTACACCGAGACAGGACTGAGGCACTCAATATGTACTACAACACAGCTGTAGGGTATAGCCAAATAATATCTGCTGGTAGTCTCTTATGACAGACAACACCAGCATGTATGAGATATTTGGTCCTGGGTGCTGAGATTAATCTGCAATGCCTGCTGGTGTTATGGCAGAGAGGCTGCAGGGGGCTGAGAGCAGATGGTACTGACAGATTGTAGCTCACTGTATGAGGGAGAGAAGGCACCACACACACAGGGTAGAGCGAGGCTATAAACACACAGGGTAGAGCGAGGCTATAAACACACAGGGTAGAGCGAGGCTATAAACACACAGGGTAGAGCGAGGCTATAAACACACAGGATGGAAAGTGAGGCTTTGCAATGACACAGCAGAGATGCTATGACACAAATACAGTGCAGGGATATACACACCTACTGATGGGGTGGTGGGGTTACCAGACCGATGGAGGACGACCTCCACTGTAGGTCCAGCTACAAAAATTGGTCCTCCCCAGCCACTGTACCCGTTGGGCGCTCTTGTCATGTTCTGTTTGCCCTTTGACCCTGGCGGGTGTCCTCCCGTGACATCATTGTGTTCCGAGCAGGGGAGATGTGTGGCCACCGGCAACCTCTAGTCACCTTGGTGATGACAAACACTCCTACTGCCATGACATCATCCCAGTGATGAAGTAGGGGAGGGGAGATGGAGGGGGCCGGAGGGAGGATATTTGCCGGTATAAACCGACGGCATCATCCCAGCTGATACACTAACATTAAACCTCTGCCAAGCGAACACAAGAGGATAACTCATCCCTTCAATAACATCAGTGAGAGAGAGGGAAGAGGAGAAAAGGAGGGGCAAAGCGTGAGATAGTGATGCTTTCAGCAGGTGCCAAACAGTGAGAGGTAGCTGATAGAGAGGGAAAGACTGAGAGAAAGAGATGCAACCAGCCTGTGAGAGCACACAGTGACCCACAGCATCGGAGACAAGAGAAGAAGACAAAGTGTGAGTTATTTCATGCATTCTTTATTTGTTCGTTTAGCGAAAGGATGAGAGGTTATGCACCTGTACTTTCAGGTTGATTAGGTACATAGGAAGATGGAATTTGTACCAAAAAGTAGGTATTGCTGCATATTTCATCATATACAATGAATGTTTTTATTTTATTTAGTACGTTGTCATGTAATAATAATTATTTTTGAGTAAATACTTAAATGCATCCATGTCTATTTGATCTTGAAGAACCAGGAAGTATAATGTACTGATTTGTTATAGAGGAATCAGGGGCTCATTTGTAGATCTGATTTTTTACAAGTTATTAAATGAAAATCACTACTCATCTCACAGACATAATGTCACAATTTCTACCTCGTCTCAGCTTTTCATACAGCAGTATATTGTGTGTACAAGGCAATTTCTCCCTTGGCCAAAATGAAGTTTTTCTCATTTATTTGATTATTAACATCAGATTATTAAAAGCCATCATAAAGCATGATCATGGATTTACCTTTATGGTCAGTAGAGTCGTGGTGGTGGTCATTGCTCTGTGTGATGTGTAGTCATAAACATTTCTCTGTATGGTTTTAGAGATGTATTATAGTTGTATCAATAGTCACTGTATTATCTATATTGGCATATTAATATGAATTCCTCTCTGTTTTTACAGAATCCTGTTGTCATTGCAGTGTCAGTGTAGTCGTGTCCAGCCAGTCTCCTGCATTACTGTTCCTGCCCTGCCTCTACTCACTGCTGCCATGCTGTACCCAGCTCTGCTCTGTGCTGCTCTGCTCCTGATAGCACCCCTGGGGCACACAGAGGGGCGCACCCTGCACCCCTCACCTGATGCCATCCAGGTAAGGAGGGTGAAGGGAGAGGGGTAATGGGAGGAGAATAGGAAAAGAGGGGATGGGGATGGAGAAAGAGGGGGAGTGTTAAGTTACGGGGGGGAGAGTAGGGGGAGCTGGGGAGAGTGGGACAGAGGGGAGATGGGGAAGAGGGGAGTAGTGGGTATATTTGGATTGAGGGCAGAGATGGATCATCAATAACTTTTTTGCTGAGCTCTCGTGACTTTTCTGCGTAGTAATAATAACATGTTTATTGCATAATAATAACAGCATATTTGTTGTTCCTGCCTAGTTTGTTGAGCAGTTTCTGGATCGCTACAACGACCTGACCCTGGATGACCTGGAGAACCTGGTGAGCAGCCAACCAGAGGAGCCCTCCTCGGCTTTCACTTCCGGGGTCAAAGTCGCTGAGTACCCCAAATGGGCAGACATACCAGCACAGGGTGACAGCACCTGGCTCCGCCTCCTGAAGGGGACCCTGGCCAATCAGAAAAGAGCTGTGATGGACCGGTCGAGGAGGGGGTGGAACCGAGGATGCTTCGGACTCAAACTGGACAGGATCGGGTCAATGAGTGGACTGGGCTGCTAGTGGAGAGAGGGGAAGGGACTGACGCCCCTCAGGGGATATGAGGACGAACACACAGTAGGCTGCTACACAGCACACAGTCATTTACACACGTGGTGAATACAAGGATGTTAATGTGAGTACAAAGGAGGTCTACATGTAGCGTAGCTGTAGTGTACTTGCTGTAGTGTACTTGCTGTAGTGTACTTGCTGTATTGCTAATGTGGTTCCATCGAGCTTAAAGAAAGTTACTCTGTATGTCTCCTGGCTGTTGGAAGGGGTTAGCTGTACTTATATTGTACATCTATTCATTTGAATCTTGAAAGTATCAAAGTTATGTTTACATCAAGCTGTTATTCTATTTTAAGTCTCTGAGTGTTGTTTTGACAGTAAATCTGCACTTTATTTAAAACTAGATATTTAAAAGTGTTGTCTTTCTTGACTAATATTGTCCTTGTTAATCCTGCAGGAATAATTGTGTTATGGCATGTTTAATGGAAATAAATATTTGAAAAAATATAATAATATAATTAAAGTCCAATGTTTCTTCTCTCTGCTATTGATTAGACATTTGGCATGAATACATGTACACTGAACCACGTTGTATTGAGTGTTGTTCTATTAAAGTCCTGACATCTTCCAGTGGCAGATTCATCCTCAAATCCTCCACTCCTCCATGTGTTCATTTCACATTGGCATGCGTCATCTACATATTCATGCATTTCCATTCAATTTGAAGGTTCAATTTCTCACAGCAGATATTTATACCTCTGTTTCCATGGTCGTTTTTATTAAATCTGCCACAGGCAGCTGAGGGAGAGAGAGAAGGTACATGTCTTCCTCGGAGCTAAATGAAATGCCTGCATTAAATGGTGGGGTTGTGTGGGAGGACCAATTAGGACATGGAGCTACGCTAATCAAGCTACCACTGATGCTTCCAAACTGAATTTACTATGTCGTTAGTATCTCACTTATAGAAGGTGCATATACTCTTGCATATATGACAAGTACTACCCAAACAGAACAGTCTTCTCTCTTTAAATACAGTTCTGGGTTGGGGAAAGAGGGCATTTCACAAGGGTCAGTTCTGGTTTGGAGAAAGAGGGCATTTCACCATGGTGAATACTGAGTCTCTAGAGCAGGGGTACTCAACTCTGACCCTACGAGGTCTGGAGCCTGCTGGTTTTCTGTTCTACCTGGTAATTAATTGCACACACCTGGTGTCCCAGCTCTAAACAGGTCCCTGATTAGAGGGGAACAATGAAAACATGCAGTGGAAGTGACTTCGAGGTCCAGAGTTGAGATTGGGGGCTCTAGAGAGTCAGTAGTGTGTTCCTCACAGAAGAGGTTAACTCAGGTTAAAAGACTGGATGCAGTCCCTAAAGTAAACCACAAGAGGTCAGTCTGAATTAGTCTGTCATGTTCCAAGGTCCAAACCGAAGTGCATTCCAGACTTCAGACTTAGTGCTGGACTCTGTTAATGGACATTATGAGACTGATGATAATTCAGCAGAATATGAACCCAGGTGTACACCTTTCTGATGCATGTTTTACCAGAGGTCAAATCTGAAGACATTTTCAGATAACTCAAGTTAGTCGGAGCATGAACAGTGCTGGCAACACCAGGGTTGTAGGGTTGCTCTATTCAAGCAGTAAAAGTTAAATATTTGGTCTCATATTCATAGCACCAATGATTACATCAAGCTTGGTGACTCTACTGACTTGTTGGATGCATTTTCAGTTTGTTTTGGTTGAGTTTCAGATTATTTTGTGCCCAATAGAAATTAATGGTAATTAATGTTGTGTCATTTTGGAGTCACTTTTATTAAAAATAAGAATATAATATGTTTCTAAACACTTCTACATTAATGTGGATGCTACCATGATTACAGATAGTCCTGAATGAATTGTGAATAAAGATGAGTGAGAAAGTTAGATGCACAATTATCTTGTTACTACTTTAATACACATAAGTGAATTTGTCCCAATACCTTTGCTCCCCTAAAAATGGGGGGACTATGTACAAAAAGTGCTGTAATTTCTAAACGGTTCACCTGATAGGGATGAAATACACTCAAATTAAATCTGACTGTCTGCACTTTAACCTCTTGGTCATTGTTTGATTTCAAAATCCAAACTTTTAGAGTATATATCCAAAAGAAGAAAAAATGCTTCACTGTCCCAATAATTACGGAGAGCACTGTATATTTGACAGAGCCTACAGCAGTAGTCTTCCTCTACTCTCAGCCTCGCACCATCTGGTCTAGGGTCTTCTGGTCTAGATTTAGGGCCAGGCCAATGCTCCTCTTTAGTATTCTAAACTACTTTTGGCTTCTTCTGATTTTCTCAAAAGCACTTGAGATGTTTAGTTATCAGACACAAATGAAAAATGTTCTTACAGAAATCTGTAGGCCTACATGAAAACCCTCAATTAAGGGAGAAGTTGGCCATTATATGAGCCTACCATGGACTACAGTATGACCTATGATGACTGTGTGATCATGTGGTGTGATATTAAGCAGGGTCAAGTACAGTACACAGTATCACCAGTGTATACCATCCACCAAGGAGTAGACCCAGTCTGATTCTATTTATAGAACGACCTTTACTTCACCTCTCTAACCTTAAGCTGTGCAGCGGAGGCCAAGAGCAGTGCGTGTTCACATGGGGTCGTGGTAGTTCAACTATGCCCAGGTCATTGGCTCGTCACCACCCTAAATCACAACACCTGTGACAAAAATATTAGTGCTGGGTGGCATGACTGCTATTTTGCTGTTGAACATGATGTTCATGTGTCATGGGTCATGGCATGTCGCGCTGTGTTGGAGAACATGTTGCGCTGTGTTGGAGAACATGTCGCGCTGTGTTGGAGAACATGTCGCGCTGTGTTGGAGAACATGTTGCGCTGTGTTGGAGAACATGTCGAGCTGTGTTGGAGAACATGTCGCGCTGTGTTGGAGAACATGTCGCGCTGTGTTGGAGAACATGTTGCGCTAGTTCTGTGTTATTTCCTTCACTGTGATATTTAGGTACAAGTTGTTGTGTGTTTTGCTTGTAGAGGCATATGGGCCAAAGCTCTAAGGGTTTAGACTCTACTAATTGGTTGTTTTATATTCCTATAGAGAGCAGAAAGAGAAGATCCCTGACGCCCCTCCCTGGTTCCAACAAGTCTTTATTGTGTACTATTTCACACATGTACAAGTGTGTTTCATACCCGTGTGAATTAGATTTTTGGAGGGATTTCTGTGGACAACCCTCAGAGAGTGTGTTCACGGCCAGGGATCAGCCATTATTAGGGTTAAGTGCCTTGCTCAAGGCCACATCTACTGATTTTTCACCTACAGTAGTCGGTTTGAGGATTCAAACCATTGACCTTTGTAACCAGCGACCGCATAGGCAGTAATGGTATCCAGCATTTTGTATTAACCATAGATGTGTCCTTTCATTTTATAATTGTCATAGCACATGCTCATTGCTTTAAAAAATAAGGTAATCATACATGGACAAACGTCACTGAATGTGTTTGAGGGGAAAAAAGGATTTGACCCCAGAATTGACCCGAGGGACACCATCGTGAATAGGTGCTGGGGATGATACTGAACCACATATGTTCACTGAGAAATATTTTTTACATAAATATTACCTGAACCAATCGAGGGCAACGCCGGGGATTCCCATCCACCTCTACAGCTGCGTGACAAGAATATTATGATCAACAGTATCAAACACGGCACTGAGATCCAAAAGAACTAGGGTAGAGCATTTGCCAGGATCGGCAGCCAACAGAAAGTCATTACTGACTTTTAATAGTTTCCGTGCTGTGAAGTGAACGGAAGCCAGACTGGAATTTTTCAGATAAGTTGTTCATACTCAAATAAGCTTGAAAAGCTTGACTTTTTCAAAAAATCTTGGAGAAAAAGTTTAGAGATAAGTCTGTAATTACTCAGTGAGGAGGGGTCTATATTGGGCTCTTTAAGGAGAGGTTGGACCAGATCAGTTTTAAAATAGGCTGAAAAGGAGCCAGAAGACTGGGAGCTACTTACAATAGGCAGAATGTAAGGGCCAACCCAACAGTAGGCGTGATCTAGCAGGGATCGTGTCCAAGGGGCAGGATTAGGTCTTCAGGTGACCTACAGTATCAAGGAGGCACTCAAAGGATATTTGCTCAAAGGAGAAAAAGGAAGCAGTAGACAGTCTCAGAGTAGTTGCCTCAAGTGGCTCCTGGCCAGCAATGCTGGTATGGAATCAGCTACTGTCAATCTGGGATCTAATATTTTCTAAAGTTGGGGGAGTTCTCAGATATCAGGGTAGAGAAGTAGTTCGCTCTCGCATCTTTAACCAGCAACATTATCATTTCTCATCAGCTCCTTCATTATCTCATAGAATACTTGAAGTTTACAGGCCTTCCATTTATGTTCAGCCTTTCCAAGTTCACTTTTGAAAGTAGATGTGTGGTCGTTTAATCGTGGTGAGACGCTGGCCGGCACTTTATTTCTGGTTTAACTGGTGCCACTGAGTCTAAAGTAGCCCCACATATATCATTGAAGCTTTCCAGAAAATCATCGTTGTAACGACAAATAACAGGAGTAGTATAGGATCAGAAGGCATTGGTTGAGGAACTTACTAGGAGTTGTGGAGATAATGATGTGAGCGTGAGTGGCGACAAACACATTTTTAGGAGGAGTAGGAGAAAGCGTTTTAAAAAGAACACTGAGATTGTCAGAGACACACACATCAATAGTTTCCAAGTAATCAATATTCGGACCATAGGACAGCACCAGATCAACAGTATGGCCTTGAATGTGTGTCGGCCCTGTGGCATGTAGCACAACGTTAAAAGTTCCTAACAGGTTCAAAACTCCCTAGCTAGTGCATTATTTGGGCTAAACACATGAATGTTTAGATCTCCAAGAATAACCCTGTCATATAACCAAAGAGAGAGGTCAGGGAATTCTGCAATGAACCAACTATTAGGTTTAGGAGGGTGGTACACTGGAATATACAAGATGGGCTGTTTCATGTTAAATCAAAAGATAAGGCTTTCAAATTAGGGAAAGTTGCCACATGACACAGGGCTACATATATACTTGTCCCTACCACGGCCAGACAGACTGGATTTCTGTACATATATACTTGTCCCTACCATGGCCAGACAGACTGGATTTCTGTACATATATACTTGTCCCTACCATGGCCTGACAGACTGGATTTCTGTACATATATACTTGTCCCTACCATGGCCAGACAGACTGGATTTCTGTACATATATACTTGTCCCTACCACGGCCAGACAGACTGGATTTCTGTACATATATACTTGTCCCTACCACGTTCAGACAGACTGGATTTCTGTACATATATACTTGTCCCTACCACGGCCAGACAGACTGGATTTCTGTACATATATACTTGTCCCTACCATGGCCAGACAGACTGGATTTCTGTACATATATACTTGTCCCTACCACGGCCAGACAGACTGGATTTCTGTACATATATACTTGTCCCTACCACGGCCTGACAGACTGGATTTCTGTACATATATACTTGTCCCTACCACGGCCAGACAGACTGGATTTCTGTACATATATACTTGTCCCTACCATGGCCAGACAGACTGGATTTCTGTACATATATACTTGTCCCTACCATGGCCAGACAGACTGGATTTCTGTACATATATACTTGTCCCTACCACGGCCAGACAGACTGGATTTCTGTACATATATACTTGTCCCTACCACGGCCAGACAGACTGGATTTCTGTACATATATACTTGTCCCTACCACGTTCAGACAGACTGGATTTCTGTACATATATACTTGTCCCTACCATGGCCAGACAGACTGGATTTCTGTACATATATACTTGTCCCTACCATGGCCAGACAGACTGGATTTCTGTACATATATACTTGTCCCTACCACGGCCAGACAGACTGGATTTCTGTACATATATACTTGTCCCTACCACGGCCAGACAGACTGGATTTCTGTACATATATACTTGTCCCTACCACGGCCAGACAGACTGGATTTCTGTACATATATACTTGTCCCTACCACGGCCAGACAGACTGGATTTCTGTACATATATACTTGTCCCTACCATGGCCAGACAGACTGGATTTCTGTACATATATACTTGTCCCTACCATGGCCAGACAGACTGGATTTCTGTACATATATACTTGTCCCTACCATGGCCAGACAGACTGGATTTCTGTACATATATACTTGTCCCTACCACGGCCAGACAGACTGGATTTCTGTACATATATACTTGTCCCTACCATGGCCAGACAGACTGGATTTCTGTACATATATACTTGTCCCTACCATGGCCAGACAGACTGGATTTCTGTACATATATACTTGTCCCTACCACGGCCAGACAGACTGGATTTCTGTACATATATACTTGTCCCTACCACGGCCAGACAGACTGGATTTCTGTACATATATACTTGTCCCTACCACGGCCAGACAGACTGGATTTCTGTACATATATACTTGTCCCTACCACGGCCAGACAGACTGGATTTCTGTACATATATACTTGTCCCTACCACGGCCAGACAGACTGGATTTCTGTACATATATACTTGTCCCTACCACGGCCAGACAGACTGGATTTCTGTACATATATACTTGTCCCTACCACGGCCAGACAGACTGGATTTCTGTACATATATACTTGTCCCTACCATGGCCAGACAGACTGGATTTCTGTACATATATACTTGTCCCTACCATGGCCAGACAGACTGGATTTCTGTACATATATACTTGTCCCTACCACGGCCAGACAGACTGGATTTCTGTACATATATACTTGTCCCTACCATGGCCAGACAGACTGGATTTCTGTACATATATACTTGTCCCTACCACGGCCAGACAGACTGGATTTCTGTACATATATACTTGTCCCTACCATGGCCAGACAGACTGGATTTCTGTACATATATACTTGTCCCTACCACGGCCAGACAGACTGTATTTCTGTATGTAAGAGAAGACTGGAGGGGTAGTTTCATTTAGAGAACTAAAATCCTTGTGTTTTCTTGTTCCAAATGTTCTTTTGAGACACCAAGTGAACAAAACCAGATCCACGGACCCAGTCTTGTGTTATAACCAGACTTGCCATTCGGTTACTCTGACATAGATAGAACTCAACTCCTTAGACACAGTCACTTGAGGAGACAGACAAAAACACACCCACACAAGTTATTTCTGTGAGAACTGTGTCTTGGCTTCAGGCATGAGAATGTGCAAAATGTGGTGTGTTCAGACTCTATAGACTGACCTGACCAGGACATGGCCATAGGTCCACACAGCCCTCCTCACACCCCAGGCAGGGAAGGAGAGGAGAGAAGGAGAGGAGAGAGGTTGAAAGTGAAGGGTCATGGTCTTTGGACTGTAAATGTCACACTGTGGAGGAAAGGGATTTGATCCCCGTTTGCTCTCGCTGTCTGGCTCTCCCTATCTAGTGAGAAGGTCACACAGGAACAGACCCTCTATTATATCATTTGGCCATCCAAGGACTTATTATATCTGTGTAGTGTTTCATCGTCTGTTCCTATGCATCAGAATTAAAGTTATGGGAAGGTGAACGTGGCAGCCTTGAGTGAAAAAAAGATACAGAGAGTCTGATGAACTTCCCTGAAAGCAAAAGAAATCAAAGTGAAAGCACTTCACTCAATATTCAGGCCAACACCATTCACTATCACCCACGAAATCAATGCTAATTTAGTTTAAATACCAGGCAAGGGGATGAACACAGCAAGACTCATTTGAATAATTAAGTATTTCAACTAATGTTTTCATACTATAGCTAATGCAGCTTTATTGTTAGGCTACATAAACTACATTTCTAACAGGCTAACTCGTCACAACTTCCTTATGACCTTGACATTCTGAAAGGGGCGGGGTTTAGAGCCCGTAGCACACAAAGGGGCGTGTCCATACAGGGTGGAAATAAATAGGTAGCCCAGCTCTGCCAGTCCCCACTCACACCCGAAAGTCGTAAGACAGGATTGAGGCATCTCACAAACGGTAAATGACCAACCAACGGCTACATTAGGATATCTAACTAAATTCATGGCTGGGGTTAATATGGGCCTAGATAGCAAGAAGATTAGGTAGATTGTCAGCTTTTGGCTTGACAACCTTGCAATTGTTTGTTTTATTCTAAGACTTGCTGCATGCGTGGCCAATTATTTAATGTCATAGTTGATGAGATGCAGCTCGAACTACTTGATGTTTTATAGTTTTTTTTTTTGCTTTAGAAAAGCCTATTCGAACCTCTTGTTAAAGTGACTTCAATCTGCCATGATTGAACTCTGAATCCCTGACGCAAAGTTTAGACTTTCAAAGTTCATAACTGTTGCTTACAACATGTTGCAATTTGCTTAAATAGACTCTTACACATTTACTCCAGTTTAAAACATTTAGCTGTTCTTTTAAATGTGTGTCTTGGTCTATTGGCCTAGTGTACTTTGCATGAACTTACTATGAGTTGCAGTCATTTGTGTAGATACTGTTATCTATTCAAGGGAACCTATGGCATACTCTATTATTCTCTTATGCTATGCTATGTTCTCTATGCCTCTGCTTACCTTAAACCTGTAACTCTGTAGCAAAGTTCTATGCCATAAAGTATGGAAATCCCCAGAAACCATAATGTATGGTCAATGTGTGTTTTAATAGCTACTGTCTCTCCTTCTACCTCTTCTCTCCCCCCACAGAGGACTAGACCAACTCAGGCAAAATGGTGAAAGTAGGTGTCAATGGGTAAGATACATTTTCATTTAACCCCTTAACTAACACAACACACTTGTTCTCTGTGATGTTTTCACATGTAGACAAGTGATCACCTTATGCTTAGTTGAATAGAACAGTTTTATTGTCCAGTCTACAGTTGAAAATGTATCTTTGGCCTCACATCTGTGAGGTCTGCATTTCCCCCTCCTATCCTCTCTCCTCCACCTCTGAGGACAGTGTGTATCAGAGCCTGTCTGTCTGACCTTCATTGTCTAGTTAAAAAGTAACTACTAATCAAACAGGCCTCTCACTTGATGGTGGAGGATTACCACATGGGGGGCAGACAGGACTTTACACCACAGAGTAAAGCCTCAGTCCTGTTTACTCTGCTGGCTACGATACACACATCCCTGAACCCTGTCCTCTTTCTCTGGAAATACAGTATTTTGAGGTTCCCACATGTTCATTTGAGATTTCTCTGAAAGCTATATCCAGTCTTTTGCTTCAGGTGCTACACAAGTCAGATGTTAGTTCAGTTGTATACATGACATTTCTATTTGCGACCTTTGAAACGTGGCTTCCTACTGAGGAAGGCACCAGCTGTTACATTAGAATACAGGAGAGACAGATGGGGGACTACCACAACTTCATTTGTTTTTCAATGGCGAGAGGTTTATGAAACGCCATAGTATTGTTGAGGACTGGGTGTGACTTGTCACATCAATGATTAATGGAATAAATCGTCTTGTCCCCCAGATTCGGCCGTATCGGGCGTCTGGTGACCCGTGCTGCATTCCACTCCAAGAAGGGAGTTGAGATTGTTGCCATCAACGACCCTTTCATCGACCTGGACTACATGGTGAGTAGCCCACAATGGACCAGGGACTTCTAGCCCACTGAATCAGTAGAAAAACATTGATCCCTGACATGTATAAAGTAAGGTTTTAAGACTTAGTGAAATATTTTGCATATGTATACATTTGTTCTTCAGCCTAACTTATTAAGTGGTTTCAATAACTTTAAGACCTTTTAATGTTCCTGTCACCCTGACACCCTCAATGAACAAACCAAGGCCCTGTCATAACTTAGGATCTATTAACAATAGGCCAAGAGACTCACTTCCTCCTCCCTCTTCAGGTCTACATGTTCAAGTATGACTCCACCCACGGACGTTTCCACGGTGAGGTCAAGGCTGAGGGTGGCAAGCTGGTCATCGATGGACACAAAATCACTGTGTTCCACGAGTGAGTTCATTTAATAACAAATTCACATTTGTTTTCCACATCTAAAGAAATTCATACAAATCAGGTCAGCATCTGTAGAATATCCAGGAGAGAACTGAAGTCCCTTGTGGCCTTATGGAATGGCGCCCCCTTGTGGAATCTATAACAATATAAATGATAGTCTATTAGTCTATGGTGCTCTGCTTCCTCATAACATAACCCTGAACCTCTTCTCTCTCGTTCTCAGGAGAGACCCAGCTAACATCAAGTGGGGAGATGCTGGTGCCACCTATGTAGTTGAGTCAACAGGTGTTTTCACCACCATTGAGAAGGCCTCTGTAAGTATCCCCATCAGTAGACACAGCATCCAGAACTGTATGATCTGGGAATATCTTTAGAACAGAAATGACTCCTTTATAACATGACTTTACCCATCAGGCTTAACCTGCATGTGGTGCATTATGTTGAATACATACAATAACTAGGCAATCATATTTAACCAGGCTACAAAAAAAATGTAATATTGGACTCTAACATCTCTCCCTCCTCCTCCTCCAGACCCATCTGAAGGGCGGTGCCAAGAGGGTTGTCATCTCTGCTCCCAGTGCTGATGCACCCATGTTCGTCATGGGCGTCAACCACGAGAAGTACGAGAACTCCCTCAAGGTTGTCAGGTGAGTCCCTCTTCCCTCCGACTCAACACACACTCCCTCCACTTAACAGATACTATCTGCAGCGCCTGGCTATTCTGTTGCGGTTCAGACTATAATTTAGCACGTCTCTCTCCACAGCAATGCGTCATGCACAACCAACTGCCTGGCTCCCCTGGCCAAGGTCATCCACGATAACTACCACATCATTGAGGGTCTGATGGTACGGATTAAAACGCAACACCTGGGAACAATCACCTAGAGAGGGCATAATCTGACATAACGACAGGTTTCACACCGACCCAAAACACTAACAGTACAGAACAAGGGATGGACTGTTTTTAAGATCACCAACACACCATCTGTCTTTCTTATCCAGCCGTCCCCCACTACCACTTCTGTACCTCCTTAATGTGGATCACACCTCTCTCATCTCCCTTCCCTTAACATCTCTATCTCAGAGCACCGTTCACGCCGTCACCGCCACCCAGAAGACTGTTGATGGTCCTTCTGGAAAGCTGTGGAGGGATGGACGTGGTGCCAGCCAGAACATCATCCCTGCCTCCACCGGAGCAGCCAAGGCTGTCGGCAAGGTCATCCCCGAGCTGAACGGGTCAGTACCACATAACTAATAACAACCAGTAAAACAAGAGACGATTATAATACGTGTATCACAAGTTCACAACCTCTAACTGACCACCAGTAAACACTATTACAATACAGCTGTACATTCACTAGTAACACAACCTCTAACTGACCACCATTAAACACTGACAATACAGCTGTACATTCACTAGTAACACAACCTCTAACTGACCACCATTAAACACTATTACAATACAGCTGTACATTCACTAGTAACACAACCTCTAACTGACCACCATTAAACACTGACAATACAGCTGTACATTCACTAGTAACACAACCTCTAACTAGACACCAGTAAAACACTAGTATAATAACTAACCAGTTACACATTTATAACACTAGTAGTCAGCCATTACTACAGTTCAATCAACAGTAAAATGTATGGCAATGAAACAGACATTTATCTAAGACCCAGTCGTTATGTCTGTATATCAACTGTAGAGGAGTAAGTTTAACTTTGACCTTATGCTGCTGTCACCCCCTCTTCTTCCTCACAGCAAGATCACTGGCATGGCCTTCCGTGTCCCCACCCCCAACGTCTCAGTGGTGGACCTGACCGTCCGTCTGGAGAAGCCTGTGAGTAGCCCCCCCCCCGCCTTACCAAACTGCCAATACACATCATGTCTGAGTGTCTATGGTGTACCATGCCTCCCGATACAAGCAAAAAGATAACTGTCCTAGGACCAGTTGTTAGACAGTGACCACCTAGTTAAATAAAGATCGCAGTAAAGCCCATTGTTGGGAAGACGATACATTAGTTGGCGTTGTAAATTTAGCAACAATAAGACAACCCACCTCGTTTCCTTGAACCACAGGCCAGCTACGACGCCATCAAGAAGGTTGTCAAGGCTGCCGCCGATGGACCCATGAAGGGAATTCTCGGCTACACGGAGCAACAGGTTGTCTCTTCAGACTTCAACGGCGACACCCACTCCTCCATCTTTGATGCCGGCGCTGGCATTGCTCTGAACGACCACTTCGTCAAGCTGGTCACATGGTACGCATTCATCCTCTGCAAATATCCACACACACATTCTTGGTGAGTAAAGAAACCTGACTCTCTCCTCTCTCCCCAGGTATGACAATGAGTTTGGCTACAGCAACCGCGTCATTGACCTGATGGCTCACATGGCCACCAAGGAGTAAAGCAACCAACCAAACGCTACCGAACTACGTCATGTGACCACATATTTCCCATTCGATTGGACTATCGCCCTTGCCTGAGAAAGTTACCCACATAAAAAATACCAATCACAACTATATATTTTATTTTTGTAATGTGAAGACCCTTTTCTGGTCTTGTGAAAGGTGAGATGGAATCTGGGTGTGACGACATTTTCTGTTGAACTTGCTTCATTCAGAAGTGGAATAAAAGTCCTCTGTGTAAATATGGCTTCCTCTGTTTTAATTTAGTGTTAATGGGGAAGGACAAACCCACAAATAATTCCGTTATTTCTACCACACTAAGAAACCTGAATTAATAGATCACTCATACACAATGGGGAAACACTGCACAACTCATAGTAAACCAACTCAATTATTCCTGACCCTGGATGCATAGGAGTAGTTTAGGTACAGTATCAATACAATGAGGTTGATATGTAAACTACATCTATCTGGATGCTCTTACACTCTGTTGCATATCTGATCTGTTTACTCTCGTAAGAATCCATGCATTTGACAGATCGTAACTATGATTTCAAACAACCCAGACACTTTTTATAACCTTGTCACTTCCTCTGCCAGTTCACTCTTCTCAAATCAACGTTTATTGGATGTGTACACAGATTTGCAGTTGCAGTGAAAATGCTTGTTTCTAGCTTCAACAGTGTTGTAATACAATACACACATACACACTTTCCAACCCATCAGCTTTAAATTCTAACTAGGCAAGTCGGGTAAGAACAAATTCTTATTTACAATGACTGCCTACACCAGCCAAACCCAGACACTGCTGGGCCAATTGTGTGCCACCTATGGGACTCCCAATCACGGCCGGTTGTGCTACAGCCTGGATTTGAACCAGGGCATCTAGTGATGCCTCAAGCACTAATATGCAGTGCCTTCTCCCCCTTCCTGAGTTGAATCACTTTCTCTCTATTACCCCCCTCCTCCTCGGTTCAGCTCAATACTTGCTCCATTTGTTAAGACAAGGGTGTTCTGGCATGACTAACTAGAGTTGACAATGGCTGACCATTATGATTATGCAATTGGCCTTCATAACATCACATATCATAACATATTCCCAATCGATGGTATTGACAAGGGAATCAAAACGGTAGAGGAGGTAATCCAACTACTGGGTTTTACTTTTCTGACTCGCTCGGAGACCAACAACCGAAGGTTTTCACAGCATGCTGGTCCTATGGGGGCTGCAGGAGGTGTAATGAACAGAGTGATTATTGTAGACTTGACAGTATGTGTGTAACCGGTGCTTTAGGTGGACTTGGGATACCTATAGAGAACGTAGGGAGGTTTTCACTTTACTTCACTATAGTTGACTTGGTGCTTACAGTGGACAGAAGGGCTTAGAGAACACTGGGTTTCCATCATACTACTTGATAACCATAAGTATCATAAGTCATTAGATCAAACATTCAACTCACTGAGTTTTTCAAATTGACCACTGAAGTATAAGTAATTAATTAGTGTCTGTTAGCTGTAATGAGTGAAAATGATCCACTTTTTCTGTCAGTTTTTTTTTTTTACTTTAGTGACGGTAACACACAGCAGGACTTCCAGGAGAGAAGAGAAAATGTTGATGGCTGAACACCTACTGCCACACTAAGGCATCCTCTGGTCGTAAAGATGAGCCTATATTAAACACAGTTTAATATAACCTTTCAAGTCAGACTTGTGTATGTGTGCGCTCCCTCAGGGTCAGGTCAAGTCAGACTTGTGTGTGTGTTAGGTGTATGTGTGCGCTCCCTCAGGGTCAGGTCAAGTCAGACTTGTGTATGTGTGTGTGTTAGGTGTATGTGTGCGCTCCCTCAGGGTCAAGTCAGACTTGTGTGTGCAGGTTGACTTTAAGCCCCAAAGAGCAGGATTGAAGATCGGGTTAATGTAGTTGTTCAGTTTGCTGCCAGTAGGCTATGTTATGTCAACATCCCAGTGTCTAATTTCTCTCTCACGTCATGCTCTGACATGGCAGTCAGTTAGAGAAGGATTATTCTCCTGTAGTCTGATCGTCATCCATCCATAATCTTATTGAAGAGAAGACGTGTGTCTCCTGGGTGTTGTTGCTCTCATTGTTGGACACGCATACAAATTATGAGTCAGTTACAGTGCCTTGCGAAAGTATTCGGCCCCCTTGAACCTTGCGACCTTTTGCCACATTTCAGGCTTCAAACATAAAGATATAAAACTGTATTTTTTTGTGAAGAATCAACAACAAGTGGGACACAATCATGAAGTGGAACGACATTTATTGGATATTTCAAACTTTTTTAACAAATCAAAAACTGAAAAATTGGGCGTGAAATTATTCAGCCCCCTTAAGTTAATACTTTGTAGCGCCACCTTTTGCTGTGATTACAGCTGTAAGTCGCTTGGGGTATGTATCAGTTTTGCACATCGAGAGACTGACATTTTTTCCCATTCCTCCTTGCAAAACAGCTCGAGCTCAGTGAGGTTGGATGGAGAGCATTTGTGAACAGCAGTTTTCAGTTCTTTCCACAGATTCTCGATTGGATTCAGGTCTGGACTTTGACTTGGCCATTCTAACACCTGGATATGTTTATTTTTGAACCATTCCATTGTAGATTTTGCTTTATGTTTTGGATCATTGTCTTGTTGGAAGACAAATCTCTGTCCCAGTCTCAGGTCTTTTGCAGACTCCATCAGGTTTTCTTCCAGAATGGTCCTGTATTTGGCTCCATCCATCTTCCCATCAATTTTAACCATCTTCCCTGTCCCTGCTGAAGAAAAGCAGGCCCAAACCATGATGCTGCCACCACCATGTTTGACAGTGGGGATAGTGTGTTCAGGGTGATGAGCTGTGTTGCTTTTACGCCAAACAGAACGTTTTGCATTGTTGCCAAAAAGTCTGACCAGAGCACCTTCTTCCACATGTTTGGTGTGTCTCCCAGGTGGCTTGTGGCAAACTTTAAACGACACTTTTGCGCTTTTAACGGACCTCTGAGACTATCACAGTGCAGGTGCATTTATACGGAGACTTGATTACACACAGGTGGATTGTATTTATCATCATTAGTCATTTAGGTCAACATTGGATCATTCAGAGATCCTCACTGAACTTCTGGAGAGAGTTTGCTGCACTGAAAGTAAAGGGGCTGAATAATTTTGCACGCCCAATTTTTCAGTTTTTGATTTGTTAAAGTTTGAAATATCCAATAAATGTCGTTCCACTTCATGATTGTGTCCCACTTGTTGTTAATTCTTCACAAAAAAATACAGTTTTATATCTTTATGTTTGAAGCCTGAAATGTGGCAAAAGGTCGCAAAGTTCAAGGGGGCCGAATACTTTCGCAAGGCACTGTATCTACCCAACCATTGCTGTCTCTCTCTATGTCCGCGTTAGCTAATACTATAGGGAATTTAACATCCTTAACTCTCACTTTGTTTTTTTGTGCACGTCTAGGGAGTTAAAACCTCTTACCTTCCACTTTCTAGCACGTTCTCTGTCTCAGTATGTTACTCTCCTCCTCTCTCTTTTGACCTCTTCTGTCTACTGGGCTTTACAGTAAAATCTCCCTCGCTCTCTCTGTCTTCTTATCTCCACCAGTTGATGTCTCTGGGAGGAAATGGCTCATGGAGGGGCTCTGTCCCATCCTCCAACCCTACTGCCTTCCTTTCTCACCTCTCCCTCAGCACTGACTTGGGAGTCGCCATCTTCCTCATCCTCACAGGTGAGTCAAATCTACCGTCTGCCTATAATACATTCACGCCCTAGACACTATACCCCTATACCCTCTAACCACTGATAGAAATTTGAAATGATAGGATTTTACATTATGTGTACTATAAGCAATATGGTGAAGAATCCTCAAAGCCTAGAGGGCAAGTTTGAGATATGACCATATTACATCAAATAATTTCAGATCTATACAAGTGTCTAGAGACTTGGGCATATAGGCTCAGGTTGTTGGTTGATTTGAAATTAGGCATCTCTCCTCATCACAGATGAGAGATTCAGTGTTGGTGTCAGTTAGTTTCAGAGTTTGGTTGGTATTCCTCCTGAGTAACTCACTGGTAGAATAACAATCTGTACAGTGTAGAAGTATTAGGCTTGGCTTAAGGTATATTTATGGGGGTGAAATTCTGTTCAGATAAATCAAGACTTATAAACAATATGAACAAAATCTAATTTGATCCCAGAGGACTGAAAGGTTTTCGATATATAAGCTGGGCAACAGCTTTTCACATCTTAATCATCGGAATCCAGAGCCCACGCAGATGGCTGAATGGGTTTACTTTGTTTCAACACAGATCTGTCATCCATCAGGATCAACCTTTCTGATCAAGTCAGTCAGTGATCTAACTCTCTATGACTGTTTCCATTACAGAGCTGTGGAGACAGACTGAATACAAAGTGTATTAGCATAGCAACCCCAGGGTCACACCAGAGAGGAGAGGATACACAGAGAGAAGAGAGGACAGAGGAGAGAGGTAAGGAGAGAGGACAGAGGAGAAAGGAAAGGAGAGAGGATACATAGAGAGAGCACAGAGGAGAGATTAAACGATACAGGATACATGGAGAGGAAATGAGAGAGCAGAGAGGAAAGGAGAGAGGAAAGGTGAGAGGAATGGAGAGAGGAAAGAAAAGAGAGGAGAGGATACATATGAGGAATCACAGCAAGGAACATTCCATACCTGTTGCTCCCAATAATTACCTACACAACAAATCAAATTACTCTATGAACAGCACCCTGCACCCTACTGGCCAGCCAACCAGCAAGCAACCATGTCGATTCAGCTAGAGCATTTATTCACTTTGGACCCGTATTATACCCCAAAGTGGACAGTGAGCTGGTCTACATGCCAATAATGCTGAAACAATATTTTCAGTGTGTGTTTAATGACTACCCACTGTGATAATACTGCTGTACCATAAGAGAGTATATCATATAGCAAACTAAAGCTATTTCTCTCCCTCCTCCTCTCCCGTTTCTGCCACATCTATCCATCTCTCTCTCTTTATCACTCTGTTGTCTCTTCTTTCTCTGCTTCCTCTCTTCCTCTTCATCATCAACTCTGTCTCTCTACTTCCATCTTTCTCTCTCTCCCCATCGCTTCAAACCTCCTCTCTTCCTTCTCTCCTCTCTTCTTCTCCAGGTGTAGTGTCTGTGGTTGGGAATGGCATAGTGCTGTTGGTTTACTGTAGAAAGAAGAAGAAACTCAGACCACCAGAACTCATGACTATTAACCTGGCCATCTGTGATTTTGGATACAGCCTCTTGGGGGCGCCATGCCTCAATTTCCAGGTGAGCGATTCCTGTCGACCAATGTTCAATCCCCCATACTGATAGTATGAATATCAAACTAGAGAGAATGATATTGTACAGGTGTCTTTTACCCAAATCAATTGACAGTTTACACTCACATCCCATGAATCAGACAAAGTGCTTAGTGTTCCAATGACCAATGATCATTATCAGATCATTAACTCCTCCTCTGGTCCACCAGTGTGTCCCATGGCTGGGTGTTTGGGGCTTTGTTTTTGGGATCGGCTCCCTCATCACCACCTGTCTCATCTCTCTGGACCGCTGCCTCAAGATCTGCAGCTTCAGATACGGTCAGTGGGATTCCCTTCATTTCTTTTTACATATTTTATTTGTTCTATCTTTTGAGTCATGTGGGTAAGTGCATACTTATCCTATCCTATTCTTCTTCTTTCTTCTTTCTTTTTGACATACTTTCCCTTGGGAAGACAATGATAAAGTGTTGTTGAATCCAAAAAACATTTAGCTTCCGTAGGCTACATTTATCCTTCATCCTTATTTGATATTTTTCCAAACATTTCATAACATGAAATACATGTCTGATACTCAATTGAGAGAACAAAAGGGGTGACACAAAAGGATGTTGTTGACCCCTTTTAGTGGCCTCATTGACTTCCTGGTTTTCCCTGAGGCTTTCGTCAGTGGGTCAGAGCAAGGCCCTTGCTTTGAATATTCCCTTTATACTGAGCATGTCAGATGATTAATTTTGAACAGAATATTGAACAGAACCTCTGCATTTAATGATCTAATCTAAACATACACTATATATGCAAAAGTATGTGGACACCCCTTCAAATTAGTGGATTTGGCTATTTTAGCCACACCCGTAAATAAAATCGAACACACAGTCATGCAATCTCCATAGACAAACATTGGCAGTAGAATAGCCCGTACTGAAGAGCTCAGTGACTTTCAACGTGGCACCGTCATCGGATGCCACCTTTCCAACAAGTCAGTTCATCAAATGTCTGCCCTGCTAGAGCTGACCAGGTCAACTGTAAGTGCTGTTACTGTGAAGTGGAAACGTCTTGGATCAACAACAGCTCAGTTGTGAAGTGGTAGGCTGCACAAGCTCACAGAGCGGGACCGCCAAGTGCTGAAGCATGTAGCGCTTGTCCGTCTGTCCTCAGTTACAACACTCACTACCAAGTTCCAAACTGCCTCTGGAGGCAAAGTCAGAGCATTAACTGTTCGTCTGGAGCTTCATGAAATGGGTTTCCATGGCCAAGCGTTGGCTGGAGTGGTGTAAAGCTTGCCGCTATTGGACTCTGGAGCAGTGTAAACGCGTTCTCTGGAGTCATGAATCACGCTTCACCACCTGGCAGTCCAACGGACGAATCTGGGTTTGGTGGATGCCAGGAGAACGCTACCTGCCCGAATGCATAGTGCTAACTGTAAAGTTTGGTGGATGAATAATGGTATGGGGCTTTTTTTCATGGTTTGGGCTAGGCCCTTTAGTTCCACTGAAGATAAATCTTTACGCTACAGCATACAACGATATTCTAGACGATTCTGGGCTTCAAAATATGTGGCAACAGTTTGGGGAAGCCTTTTCCTGTTTCAGCATGACAATGACACCATGCACAAAGTAAGGTCCATACAGAAATGGTTTGTCGAAATCAGTGTGGAAGAACATGACTGACCTGCACCGAGCCCTGACCTCAACTCCATGGAACACCTTTGGAATGAATTGGAACGCCAACTGCGAGCCAGGCCTAATCGCCCAACATCAGTTCCTGACCTTTGGTCATGTAGTGTAGTTTATAATCTGTTTGTCTGTATGTCCGACTCTTTCTTCAAGCCCACGTTGTAGAGATAATTGGGGTCACTATTGTAAGAGCAGCTTTTGATATTTTTGATTGGTCCAGAGTCCAGCTTGATCTTGTTGATCTGGAGATGACTTTTCGGGTTACGTAGACACTTCCAAATACCTGATTGTTTAGGTAACACCGGGACAACCTCAGAAGAACTCTAAGGGAGAGGTAGCAATGATGCTATTGTATTGCTGTTTAGGGGTAGTCATGCAGGTAACTATAGGAAGGGGAAGGGTAGTTGTCAGGCAGGGTTAATGTCTGGACTACCAACATGCAGCACTACATAAAGAAATGAAAAACCGTAAATATCACACACAACCATTTAAACTACTAGCATCCATTTTCAGGGCTCATTTGCAAAAGATGCCTTAGTTTCAATGAGACTCCCTGTTAAAATAAAGGAAAAATAAATGTATTCATTACACGCATCATACATCTGGAGCCTTTGGATCAATCCTACTTCTTATTTACTACTTACTGGTCAATCAAACAACGTGCTTCACTTTATTCATCTTAACCAATGAGAATAAATAATGGTGAAATAAAATCCCTCCATCTCTCTCTACCAGGTCAGTGGATCGAGGTTGTGGTTCTACTCTCTGTTCTGGGCCTCCTTGCCTGTCTTCGGCTTCGGCAGCTACGGACCAGAACCCTTTGGGACCAGCTGCACCATCAACTGGTACTCCTGACTCTCTCTTATTAGACTCTGTTTTGATGTGTGTGTGTGTGTGTGTGTGTGTGCGTGCGTGTGTGTGCGTGTGTGAATGTCTGCAGTTATAAAAGCATTCCTCTCATCCAGCAGCAGCAATTCAGCCTGGGTACGAGGTTATAAAAGTATGTATAAATATACATCTTCTTCCTCTTTTCTTTGAGGTGGGGGATGAGGTCATCTTTGATCGACAGGCTCTACATCTTGCTGATCCTGATCATGTGCTTCTTTCTCCCCACACTGACCATCGTCGCCTCCTACATGACCATTCTGCTGACGGTGAGAGAAACTGCACCCAGCTGGCACAAAATGGCTGATTCAGTAGGGGAGAGTCCAGGGAACTCAACTCAGACTCTGCAAAAAACAGCATGCCATGTAACTCATTGATTAATGGAATCAATTGTCCTGGCATATTCTGAGTGGGGCACACTATAACATATGGAATGCATGGGTCGTACAGTCCAGCAAGCATGATCTATTACCGTGATGGTGGACTCAATAGCTGTAGCCAACAGGTGGTCTAGCATGCGTGGCCCTTGTGTATTTGTTTGTGTTTACTGACATGTCTCTCTGTGTAGGTTTACCTTTCTAGTCGCGCTCTGGCATCTATTCCCTCCTCAACTATCACTCACACCAGCGAAGACCTGAGACTCACAAAGTTACCTACATGTACATACTACCTCAATAAGCCTGACTAACAGGTGTCTGTATATAGCCTTACTACTCTTTTTTCAAATGTATTTTTACTGTTGTTTTATTTCTTTACTTACCGACACACACACACACACACCTTTTTTCCCCCGCACCAGAGCCTGTAAGTAAGCATTTCACTGTTGTATTCGACGCACGTGACAAATAAACTTTCATTTGATTTGGTATGTGGAAAACAGACTGTTAGAAGAAGCTTAGTTACTGGCTTGAAATGAAAGATGTCATAACATCTGCTTTATTCCAATGTTAACTTTTGTATTAACATTGTAACAAGTGTGTAAGTACAGACAGCACAGTATATCTTTCTGTTGTTTCATCTACTGTCTGTCTGTCCCAGATAGCAGCTGTGGTGTGCTCCACCTTCCTCTTATCTTGGACTCCCTATGCCATTGGCTCCCTCTACTCTGCCTTGGCCCCCAAGGAGGAGCATTGGGCCAGGGAGGCCATGCAGGGAGGAGGCCCCTCCATGGGGACTGGAGGATCCACCGGGATGGCCTCAGCCTTCCCAAACATCCCCAACTCAATTGGACCTCCACGGAAAACTACGGAAGTGTCTACTACGACCCTGGAGAATCCTTGCGGGACGTGACCAACCCAGATCCCTACTCCTATTCTGGCTTAGGCCACAGTCTGTCTGCTGCTTCCACCCGCAGTTCAGCCCCAGGCCAGGAGGGGGAGTCGGAGACAGGGAGCAACCGGCCGGTGTCCTGCCTGCCACCTATGGTGTCTCTGATACCAGCAATGTTCGCCAAGTCTCACTGCATGATTAACCCCTTCATCTACCAGATCATGAACAAGGAGTTCAGAGAGGATGTGTACGACATACTGTTTGGGAGACAGAACGGGGAGAGGAGGAGAATGCGGGGAAGAGCAGGGAGCTACTCTGACAGTAAGGTGTCTTTTATAGCTACAGGTGCAGAATGACAGATAACTCTCTCTATTTCTCTCCTCAGCCCACAAAGGCAGCGTCTCCTACTGCCACAGCTGGCGAGGGAGGAGCAACCCCAAGTCCATGCCCATGGTGTAATTGGGGAAGAAAGAGAGGGCCCCACCATCTCGGTGGGGTGGGACGCCCTGGGCGTGGCCTCGCTGGACACACAGGTCAACATGGATGGGCAGAGTCTGAGCGAGGCAGGGAGAGAGACAGAAAGAGAGCTGGGGGGGGGTTCCACCTCTAGTAGTCTGCTGACCGAGTGATAGAGGGAGAGATAGATAAGAGAGATGTTGAGAGGGTGGAGATGTTTAGGAGCAGAGACATCTTTAAAAACAGCTTTAAAATAAAACATGTTTTGTGCAAGGACAACCAGAGTATTGTCTTTGTCAACACTGTCCTAATAGGCCTGTGTGTGGATTATGGTTCAAATGATAGTTTCACACAATAGAATAGTGTGTACAATTGTATGCATGTATTTTGTAACAAAATAAAATCGAGCCAAGTGAGAAAATAACAATAAAATGACATTCACAAGTGGAAATGTTCCTGATAAAACCTCCCCAAGTTGTGAACTCGGAGTTTAAGAGGTCTTATTGAACTGTTCATAGCCTAATGGCACAAATGTTAAAAGAAAACCTGCTACTTGTGTATTTACGGTAGCTTCCCTGCTCTCCAAATCCCGCAGCACTTGTTGTGTCTTCTTGTGGTCATTTTGGAGCCAGATAAGCTTTGACGAACGACACTGGATTTATTTTTAATACATTAGTGATTTGCAGGATTTAACAGTACTTTCTCTCATATAGCCTATATACCAAAACATTACTTTTCTGAAATACATTTGAGTGTTGTCGCCTGCGCATAGCCGTCGGACTGGCTTATTCTGCATTGTTTTTGGGGGCGACTGTTATCCAGCATAATAGCGAGACAGAGGAAGAGAGAAGGAAACTTATTCCACGAGCCTCTTTAGCCCGGACGGAGATAAATCGAGGATAACATTCGTAATTACAACAATTTTCGCAACCAGATAAAGGTGGAGAGTCACGGATACGTCTGGTATCCAACAACAAGTCAACCTTCAGCCTATCATTATTTTTATTTTGGTGATCTTATACCGAGAAAATTACCGTCCGTGTTCATGCCAGATCTGCAGCGCTTTAGTTTTCCATACCATAGCATGAATCCTTTGTTAGAGGCGAACTCGCTTCTCCAACATCAACAGCAGCAGAACCAAGGAGGACAGAGTCATCCGGATTCCCCCTCAGGCCTTCTGCCCGAATCCGTCTTCGGCTCGCTCGACCCGACGTCTTTCTTCCTGGGCGACCATCCCGGACTGGGCTCGGAGTCTCTGCCAGGGTTCGATTTCACCACACCCTCACAAGCTTACCTGCATCTAAACCACTCTTATCACCGGTCTGTGCCCCAACCTCCTGCAGCGATGGCCCTGAGGAACGACCTGGGCTCCAATATCAGTGTCCTAAAGACTCTGAACTTACGGTTCCGATGCTTTCTGGCCAAAGTGCATGAACTTGAGCGAAGGAATAAGATTTTGGAGAAACAACTACAACAGGCGTTGGATGCGAAGAACAGCTGTGATGGGGGTTGTTCTGAAAGCGCTAGACGGGCCCATACCCAAGAAACAGGTGTACAGACCGGGTTTGTGGGAACTATCCCGCTCAGGCCCGGGTCACTCCCGTTCCAAAACACCAACAACTCCGCGAGACGACCCACTACCCTCTTCACGCTTGAGTCCAACAACAAAGCTGGAACAAACCCCACCGAACCGAATCCGAATCCGACCATCACGGTAAGCCAATCAACCCCGACAATCGACTCTCCAGCCGGGTCCAATTCAATCACCAACGGGAAAACGGTTTTTAGTACAGGCACTGGAACCCCCACCAACCCGCCTCCCCGGTTCCTCCCCGGTACTATCTGGTCCTACAACCATACCCGCAAGCTCGGTTCTGGCGTGGAGACGCGCGTCACCAGCCCCGGTGTGTCCTGGGTCCAGCCGGACGGGGTCGGGGTCCAGATTGATACCATTACCCCGGAGATCAGAGCCCTGTACAACGTCCTGGCCAAAGTCAAGAGGGAGAGAGACGAGTACAAACGCAGGTAAATAGGATCAACCTTTGTTGATTTATTCACCAAAGTAAAGCCTAATTAACGTGTGTGTCTGACGGGTGTAAAGGCGCATGGGGACCTAGAGTTGTGATTAAACGTCTCTTGGTAAAAGTCAGTTGATGTAACTTAGTGGAACTATAATAGCCGTACATGTATTATTTTGCTCATGCCACTTGGGTGAAGTGAAAGGCCCTATTACAACAGATGGCCTCTGAGAGCAGCTGTGTCCTGCCTGTGTTCTGTCTATTTCTGCCACAGCCCACACCATTCTTATTGCTAGAGATGCAAAGGGCAGCTGGGGGAAATACCAAACATTATCAGACCATAACTGACTCAGAATGAAGTCATGTAACTGAGATCCAACACAGGAAGGCTCTGTTTCAACAATCACACCAATGCTTTTGAAGTTCAAAGATTTTGAACTCTTGAGTTTGCCACTAGCTTGTGGACACCAGACCTAGGTCGCATGTATATGAGGTATGCTTGATTTAGCTGTTTGTACTTTTGGGATTACTGTGTTGATTTTGTACTTTTGGGATTATTCCATTGGAACCAGGCAAACTATATAAATCAAGCACAGCTCAAGTATTTGAAGATTTGACTTATGGTTTGGCTTGGGGAAGGAATATCTGCTTAGTGCCCCTTTAGAAAACAAGGGGAATGGGCCAAACACAGTGACAGGAATCTGATACAGAGACCATAATGCACCTCTGCATGTTTGAAATGGCTGCAGTTTGTATTCTATGACAGAACTAGAACCCGGACCGCTGATTTGTGGCACTAGTAACAGCAGGGCTGTGGCTTCGATTCACGCTGCACAGGTCACATAGACATGGTCTATACTGAAGGTATGACCATAAGTTGATTTGGATAAATATATCTCAGCGAAAATGCCATACCCAATGAATGTAAGGTGATAGACAAGCATGTATGTCTCATTAGGAAAGCTGAGTAGGGTCAGGGATTGGTTTGTGATCGGGAGGACCTGGGACAAGTGTGTGTTTGTGGCTATTTTGTTTGTTTATTGTGATTTCATGAGGCATGTGACCTTACTGCCACCTCCAAGTGAGTCAAGTCCAGGTTTGTCTCACCTTCAGACATCCATATATCTGATAGCATCCGTACTGCACAGTCATTGATGTGATTTAGGCCTCCAGTGTAGTGAAAGAATGTTATCTCGGTCATGAGTCTGTTGTAGTAATGCAGTTAAATCTACCTGCAGGCAACATGTAGAGAGAGGGAAACCCACAGGACTATTAATTCACTTCAAGAAGGTAGTTTCAGTATAAGATACACCCCCCTTCCCTCCCTCTCCTCCACTCTTCTTCCCCTGCCCTGTCCCTTGTTCTCTCCATCTATCCATTCATATTGCTATTCATTGTTCCCACTCTCTCATTGGCTAGATCTCTCATACCCCTCCAGTGGTGAAAAAGTACCCAATTGTCATACTTGATTTAAAGTAAAGATACCTTAATAGAAAATTACTCAAGTAAAAGTGAAAGTCACCCAGTAAAATACTACTTGAGTAAAAGTAAAAAAAATATTTGGTTTTAAATGTACTTAACTATCAAAAATAAAAGTATAAATAATAAAATAAATCCTTATATGGCACAATTGTTCATGTTTTTAAAATTTACAGATAGCCAGGGGCACACTCCAACACTCAGATATCATTCAGACACCAAGTATTTGTGTTCAGTGAATCTGCCAGATCAGAGACAGTAGAGATGACCAGGGATGATCTCTTGATAAGTGCATGAATTGGACCATTATCATGGCCTGCTAAGCATTCAAAATGTAACAAGTACTTTTGGGTGTCCGGGGAAAATGTATGGAATAAAAAGTACATACATTTTGTTTAGGAATGTAGTGAAGTAAAAGTTACCCCAGAAAACTACTTAAGTAGTACTTTAAAGTATTTTTACATAAGTACTTACACCACTGTGCCCTCTTACTGTCTCCTCCCTTATTTTCCTGACCTGCTCTGTCCTGTATTATCATCCCCCCCTTCACCTGTCTCTGTCTCTCTCTGTGTCTGTCTGTGTCTGTCTCTCTGTGTCTGTCTCTCTGTCTGGCTGTGTCTGTCTCTCTGTCTGTCTCTCTGTCTCACTCTGTGTCTGTCTGTGTGTCTGTCTGTCTCTGTGTTTGTCTCTGTCTGTCTGTCTAAGGCTTTCTCTTTCTCTCTCTCTCTCTCATTTCAAATAAAATGCAGCTTTATTGGCATGGGAAACATGTTTACATTGCCAAAGCACGTGAGATAAACAGTAAACAAAAGTGAGGACATAAAACAATGTTAACAAAAACGATTAGAAATTAACAGTAAACATTGCACTTACAAAGGTTTGACATTTTTTAATGTGTTATACTGTTATGTACAGTGTTATATCAATGTGCATATGGTTGTAGTAAGAATAGTAGGGGAAGATAAATCAACATAAATATTAGTGTTATTTAAAATGTTATTTGTGCTGAACTTGTTGCCCTTTTCTCATGGCAACGGGCCCCTTGCTGCTGTGATGGCACACTGCAGTATTTCTCCTAACAGATATGGGAGTTTGATTAGTTTTCAAATTCTTTGTGGGTCGGTGTGATCTGTGGGAAATATGTGTCTCTAATATGGTCATACATTTGGCAGGAGGTTAGGAAGTTCAGCTCAGTTTCCACCTCATTTTGTGGGCAGTATGCACATAGCCAGGTCTGCCTATGGGGGTCTCTGTCAATAGCAAGGCTATGCTCACTGAGTCTGTACATTTTGGGTCAGTCACAGTGGTCAGGTATTCTGCCACTGTGTACACTCTGTTTAGGGCCAGATAGCATTCACATTTTTTTTTATTTTTGGTTGATTCTTTCCAGTGTGTCAAATAGTTATCTTTTTGTTTTCTCTTATTTGGTTGGGTCTAATTGTGTTTCTATCCTGGGGCTCTGTGGGGTCTGTTTGTGTTTGTGAACAGAGCCACAGAACCAGCTGGCTGAGGGGACTCTTCGCTAGGTTCATCTCTCTGTAGGTGAGGGCTTTGTGGTGGAATGTGTGGGCATCGTTTCCTTTTAGGTGTTTGTAGAATTTAACAGCTCTTTTCTGCACTTTGATAACTAGCATATGTAGTATTAATTCTGTTCTGCATGCATTGTTTGGTGTTTTGCGTTGTACACAAAGTTTATTTTTTTCAGAATTCTGCATGCAGAGTCTCAATTGGGTGTTTGTCCCGTTTTTGTATTTTTTTGCTCTTGGATCTTTGCTAAACGACTGAAAAGGTTGGAGAAGTGTTTTATCCATACATATCCATTATGGATAGATAGCTCTTTGTGTTGTTTGTTTAGTGTGTTCCAATTTTCCCAGAAGTGATTTGATTCTATGGATTCTTCAATCACATTGAGCTGATTTCTGAAATGCTGTTCCTTATTTTTTCTTAGTGTATTTCTGTATTATTTTAGTGTTTCACTGTCGTGAAGGCACTGGGTTGAGGTCGGTGATAAGGTAGTCTACAGTACTACTGTCAAGAGATGAGCTGTTGGTGTACCTACCGTAGGAGTCCCCTCGAAGCCTACCATTGACTATGTCTAGACCCAGCATGCAACAGAGCTGTAGGAGTTGAGCCGTTTTTGTTGGTTGTTTTGTCATACTTGTGTCTAGGGGGCATATTGGGGAGGGAATGCTGTCACCTCCAAGTAGGTGTTTGTCTCCATGTCTGCTAAGAGTGTCGGTTCTGGCTTTAGGTCACCACAGACTAGTACATGTCTCTGGGCCTGGAAATGGTTGATCTCCCCCTCTAGGATGGAGAAGGTGTCATCATTAATGTGTGGGGAGATATAGGTACCACACAGGACAACCATTTTTTCTGAGATCATTTCCCTATTTATTTCCAACCAGATGTGAAATGTTCCTGTTTTAATTAATTGATTGGAGTGGGTTAGGTTATGTCTGATCTCCTCTTCATCTCTCACGCGCACTCTCCACTGCCAGCTCCAGTCTCCTTTCTTCAACCCCCTTCCCCCATATCATATCTTTCTCCCTCTCTCTCTTCCTAACTGCATGAGGCCATGCGCCTTCCCCTCCACCTAGTATCTGCAATGCGGTATACTCTGCACGGCAGGCTGTGATTGCTGGAAAAGGGAGGTGGCTTCCAAAGAGAGCTCAGCTCATCTTTCCCTCGCTCTCTCCCCCTCCCTCACTCTCACCTTACCCATCTATCTCAATCACAACAGTGTGCACAATGGCACAAAAACGTCTCTCTGTACACTATATAACCTCTATTTGTTTTAAGAGCAGTTTGGTAAAGGCTCCGACATGTTGCAGTATTGTGCATTTTAAGCAGCAATTCTATAAATGGCAGTGCTGTGCAGTGGGGTCTATGTGGTGTGTTGAGTCACTGAATCAGCCATCGTAGTTCTAACATGTCAACTGTACAGGCTTTCAATGAGATTACTGTTCACTAGATGGATGGTGCTGTCTGACCCTGGGGCCCAGATTCATGGACCAGGGGTTTCTCACACACACACACACACACACACACACACACACACACAGTTAATAGTTATTATTATGATGTTGCCATTTTACTGTGTAATTTACTTCACATTATATTTTGTTGTGTAGGTGGGAGGAGGAGTACACTGTCAGAGTGGACATGCAGCAGAAGATGGAAGACCTACAGGAGGTAACACTGTGTGTGTGTGTGTGTGTGTGCCTGGCCTCTCTTAATGATTGATACATAGGGGGTAAATGTTTCCCCTCTTTCTGTTACACTTGTTCTCTGTTGATTTGCAGGGATAAGAACAAAACCATGTCAGAATATCAAACATGACAACAAGACATTACATTGAAATGTTTAGGAGCTCAATGCTTGTAGACACAAAGGCCCTCCTCACTGATCTATACACTAACTTAGGGCGCGGGGCCAGAGGCGCAGTGTTGTGTCTGAGGTTCTGGCGGTGTTGACACATTTGACATTGCCCTGACGCATGCCAAACAACCTAATACAATTGCTTGTGTGAAACAGCTTAGTTGAATAGTGTGCAAACCACTAACCAAATATAGTATGTTTATAAACAGCTAACATAATTGTACTGTAGGCTATGTATAAATCCCTAACCTACTAGTTAGATGCTCCTCCCATGACGTTCGTCATACGTGTTACAGAAAGCAGCTGACAGTCATGATCAGACAGCCAAATGGTTAACTATTTGAGGAACGGGTGGAGCTACTTACACACATTCAGCATGATTGAATTACAGCAACAATATCAACTCCCCAAAATGGCCCCGTTGGTCCCTGTCAGAGTGAGTTACTTAATCTGAAAGTAATTTGTACGTCCTACTTCCAAATTTTATTGGTCACATACTAGAGGTCGACCGATTATGATTTTTCAACGCCGATACCGATTATTGGAGGACCAAAAAAGCCGATACCGATTAATCGGCAGATTTTTTTTTTTAAATTAAATTTTTTATTTGTAATAATGACAATTACAACAATACTGAATTAACACTTATTTTAACTTAATATAATACATCAATAAAATCAATTTAGCCTCAAGTAGATAATGAAACATGTTCAATTTGGTTTAAATAATGCAAAAACAAAGTGTTGGAGAAGAACGTAAAAGTGCAATATGTGCTATGTAAGAAAGCTAACGTTTCAGTTCCTTGCTCAGAACATATGAAAGCTGGTGGTTCCTTTTAACATGAGTCTTCAATATTCCCAGGTAAGAAGTTTTAGGTTGTAGTTATTATAGGACTATTTCCCTCTATACCATTTGTATTTCATTAACCTTTGACTATTGGATGTTCTTATAGGCACTTTAGTTTGCCAGTGTAACAGTATAGCTTCCGTCCCTCTCCTCGCTGGGCTCGAACCAGCAACACAACAATAACAGCCACCACATCGAAGCAGCATTACCCATGCAGAGCAAGGGAAACAACCACCCCAAGGCTCAGAGCGAGTGAAGTTTGAAACGCTATTAGCGCGCGCTAACTAGCCAGCCATTTCACTTCGGTCACACCAGCCTCATCTCGGGAGTTGATAGGTTTGAAGTCATAAACAGCGCAATGCTTGACGCACAACGAAGAGTTGCTGGCAAAACACATGAAAGTGCTGTTTGAATGAATGTTTACGCGCCTGCTTCTGCCTACCACCGCTCAGTCAGATACTTAGATACTTGTATGCTTAGTCAGATTATATGCAACACAGGACACGCTAGATAATACAGTATCTAGTAATATCATCAACCATGTGTAGTTAACTAGTGATTATGATTGATTGTTTGTTATAAGATAAGTTTAATGCTAGCTAGCAACTTACCCTGGCTTACTGCATTTGCGTAACAGGCAGTCAGTCTCCTTATGGAGTGCAACGAGAGAGAGGCAGGTCGTTATTGCGTTGGACTAGTTAACTGTAAGGTTGCAAGATTGGATCCCCCGAACTGACAATGTGAAAATCTGTCTTTCTGCCCCTGAACGAGGCAGTTAACCCACCGTTCCTAGGCCGTCATTGAAAATAAGAATGTGTTCTTAACTGACTTGCCTAGTTAAAGGTGTAAAAAAGGTGTAAAAAAATAAATAATAATAA
Organism: Oncorhynchus mykiss; assembly: GCF_057628025.1. Lineage (NCBI taxonomy): Eukaryota > Metazoa > Chordata > Actinopteri > Salmoniformes > Salmonidae > Oncorhynchus > Oncorhynchus mykiss. The sequence continues at coordinate 23,049,720 of NC_143024.1, forward strand.
AATCGGCAAATTGGCGCCCAAAAATACCGATTTCGATTGTTATGAAAACTTGAAATCGGCCCTAATTAATCGGCCATTCCGATTAACTGGTTTACCTCTATCACATACACATTAAGCAGATGTTATTGTGGGTGTAGCGAAATGCTTGTATTCCTAGCTCCAACAGTGCAGTAATATCTAACAATTCACACAAATCTAAAATAAAAGAATGGAGTTATGAAAATATACACTACCGGTCAAAAGTTTAAGAACACCTACTCATTCAAGGGTTTTTCTTTATTTTTACTATTTTCTACATTGTTGAATAATAGTGAAGACATCAAAACTATGAAATAACACATATGGAATCATGTAGTAACCAAAAAAGTGTTAAACAAATCAAAATATATTTTAAATAGCCATCCTTTGCCTTGATGACAGCTTTGCACACTCTTGGTGAGGCAGGTCCTCACCAGACATCCACGGCAACAACGTCGCCTGTGGGCGCAAACCGACCTTCGCTGGACCAGACAGGACTGGCAAAAAGTGCTCTTAACTGACGAGTCACGGTTTTGTCTCACCAGGAGTGATGGTCGGATTCGCGTTTATCGTCGAAGGAATGAGCAATACACCGAAGCCTGTACTCTGGAGCGGGATCGATTTGGAGGTGGAGGGTCCGTCATGGTCTGGCGGTGTGTCACAGCATCATCGGACTGAACTTGTTGTCGTTGCAGGCAATCTCAATGCTGTGCGTTACAGGGAAGTCATCCTCCACCCTCATGTGGTACCCTTCCTACAGGCTCATCCGACATGACCCTCCAGCATGACAATGGCACAAGCCATACTGCTCGTTCTGTGCATGATTTCTTGCAAGACAGAAATGTCAGTGTTTTGCCATGGCCAGCGAAGAGCCCGGATCTCAATCCCATTGAGCACGTCTGGGACCTGTTGGATCGGAGGGTGAGGGCTAGGGCCATTCCCCCCCAGAATTGTCCGGGAACTTGCAGGTTCCTTGGTGGAAGAGTGGGCTAACATCGCACAGCAAGAACTGTCAAATCTGGTGCAGTCCATGAGGAGGAGATGCACTGCAGTACTTAATTCAGCTGGTGGCCACACCAGTTACTGACTGTTACTTCTGATTTTGACCCCCCTTTGTTCAGGGACACATTATTACATTTCGTAGTCACATGTCTGTGGAACTTGTTCAGTTTATGTCTCAGTTGTTGAACTGGAAGGCCAAAAAGAGAATCAAGGACATCAACCACCCGAGCCACTGCCTGTTCACCCCGCTATCATTCTGACCTCGCCTTCTGGATGACAGTGGGGTGAACAGGCCGTGGCTCGGGTGGTTGATGTCCTTGAAGTGCGGGCAGTGAGCGTCGGTGGCACTGTATTATCCTCAAAGCGGATGAAGAAGGTGTTTAGCTTATCCGGGAGCAAGATGTCGGTGTCCTCGATGTGGCTGGTTTTCCCTTTGTATTCCGTGATTGTCTGTAGACCTTGCCACATACGTCACGGAAGTTGCAGTAGGAGTGGTCAAGTGTTTTTTAGCAGCACGAGTACTACAGTCAATGTGTTGATAGAACTTCGGAAGCGTTTTCCTCCAATTTGCTTTGTTAAAATCCCCAGCTACAATAAATGCAGCCTCAGGATATGTGACTTGAGGGGGAATGCACACGACTGTGACTATAACTGAAGATAATTATCTTGAGAGGTAATACGGTCTGCGTTTGATTGTAAGGTATTCTAGGTCGGGTGAACAAAAGGACTTGAGTTTCTGTACATTATCACAATCACACCATGAGTAGTTAATCATGAAACATACACCCCTGCGTTTCTTCTGCACGGAGAGTTCTTTATTCCTGTCTGCGCAATGTACTGAGAATGTAGCTGGCTGTATGGACAGGGAAAGTATATCTGGAGAGAGCCTTGATTCCGTGAAACAGAGTATGTTACAGTCTCTGATGTCTCTCTGGAGGAGATACTTGCCCTGAGCTTGTCTACTTTATTGTCCAGAGACTAAACATTAGCGAGTAATATACTCGGAAGTGGTGGATGGTGTGTATGCCTCAGTCAGACTAGAAGTCTACTCTTCTCCGCCCGCGGCGTCTTGTAGCAGCCCCTGGGATAAGATCAATTGCCCTGGGGGTTACGAACAAAGGATCCAATTCGGGAAAGTCGTATTCCTGGTCGTAAATGCTGATGAGTTACCGCCGCTCTGATATTCATAAGTTCTTTCCATTTGTAAGAAATAACACAAAAAAAAAAAAAATGACTGCAATGTTGCTTAGGAGCTAGAAGCAGAGCTGCCATGTCTGTCGGCGCCATCTTGCCATCAGTAAGCATATGCTGAGCCAGATGGGGCTCTGGTTTCTCACGTTTGTTGTGTGTGTGTGGATGTGTGAGGATGCAACTGCAGGGGACATCTACCTAACCCAGTTAGACCAGCTCTGTTGAGCCAACAGGAGACCACATGGCATGCAGCAAAGTCCCACTTTACATTAAACTATCCATGCAGAACAATGTACAAGATACAAAAAGAAACACTCGGCACAGACACAATCAACTTTTATGTGAAGACATATCTTAGGAAGAAGTTCTGCAAAATATTATGGCTAGTAGTTTACGGAATCAAATACTTCAGAGAAAAGATGGAGAAGGCAGCAGGGTAGCCTAGTGGTTAGAGCGTTGGACTAGTAACCGGAAGGTTGCAAGTTCAAATCCACGAGCTGACAAGGTACAAATCTGTCGTTCTGCCCCTGAACAGGCAGTTAACCCACTGTTCCTAGGCCGTCATTGAAAATAAGAATTTGTTCTTAACTGACTTGCCTAGTTAAATAAAGGTAAAATAAAAAATAAAAATTTGATCAACAATATGATCCAAGGCACTTGTGAGATTAAGTAGGCAGGGTTGTCAATGTATAATCTGTGTATGTACTGTATGTTTGTGTGTTGTACTTTGGATTTGTAGTAAGACTTAGGGTAAGAACATCTATCCTTACACTGTAAAGAATATATAATCATCATGGACAGATTATAGTGTTGTACTTTGGATTTGAAGTGCATTTGAGTCAAGACTTATAAAGACAAGATATGATGTTTTACAGTTTGGCCCTACCCTGAGTTGGTCAATATAGAATGTTTTACTGTTTGGCCCTACTGTAAATTGGTTAATATAGAATGTTTTACTGTTTGGCCCTACTGTAAATTGGTCAATATAGAATGTTTTACTGTTTGGCCCTACTGTAAATTGGTCAATATAGAATGTTTTACTGTTTGGCCCTACTGTAAATTGGTCAATATAGAATGTTTTACTGTTTGGCCCTACCCTGAGATGGTCAATATAGAATGTTTTACTGTTTGGCCCTACCCTGAGTTGGTCAATATAGAATGTTTTACTGTTTGACCCTACTGTAAATTGGTCAATATAGAATGTTTTACTGTTTGGCCCTACTGTAAATTGGTCAATATAGAATGTTTTACTGTTTGGCCCTACCCCGAGTTGGTCAATATAGAATGTTTTACTGTTTGGCCCTACCCTGAGTTGGTCAATATAGAATGTTTTACTGTTTGGCCCTACTGTAAATTGGTCAATATAGAATGTTTTACTGTTTGGCCCTACCCCGAGTTGGTCAATATAGAATGTTTTACTGTTTGGCCCTACCCTGAGTTGGTCAATATAGAATGTTTTACAGTTTGGCCCTACCCTGAGTTGGTCAATATAGAATGTTTTACTGTTTGGCCCTACTGTAAATTGGTTAATATAGAATGTTTTACTGTTTGGCCCTACTGTAAATTGGTCAATATAGAATGTTTTACTGTTTGGCCCTACTGTAAATTGGTCAATATAGAATGTTTTACTGTTTGGCCCTACTGTAAATTGGTCAATATAGAATGTTTTACTGTTTGGCCCTACTGTAAATTGGTCAATATAGAATGTTTTACTGTTTGGCCCTACTGTAAATTGGTCAATATAGAATGTTTTACTGTTTGGCCCTACTGTAAATTGGTCAATATAGAATGTTTTACTGTTTGGCCCTACTGTAAATTGGTCAATATAGAATGTTTTACTGTTTGGCCCTACTGTAAATTGGTCAATATAGAATGTTTTACTGTTTGGCCCTACTGTAAATTGGTCAATATAGAATGTTTTACTGTTTGGCCCTACTGTAAATTGGTCAATATAGAATGTTTTACTGTTTGGCCCTACTGTAAATTGGTCAATATAGAATGTTTTACTGTTTGGCCCTACTGTAAATTGGTCAATATAGAATGTTTTACTGTTTGGCCCTACCCTGAGTTGGTTAATATACTGTATAATCAATCTGGTCTTTTCCAGAAAGTAGGGGCTGAGCTGGTTTGCAGGATGTGTGTGAGTGGTGGTGTTGTGTGTGTCTGTGTTCGTGTTCGTGCAGGCGTGCGTGCGTCTGTGTGCGCGTGTACCTGTGTGCATGGACATGCATCTCATGATTATGTGTGTGTTTTGTTTGTAGGACCTCCAGGAGAGCGAGGGCTGTCAGGATGAGTTGGCTGTCAGAGTGCAGCAGCTGAAGTCTGAACTGGTGCTCTTCAAAGGCCTCATGAGCAACGTGAGTCTACATCCACAAAGTTCCTCTCAATTTGCACCTTCTCTTATCCAATCCAATTGTATTGGTCACATACACATGGTTAGCAGAGGTTATTGCGAGTGTAGAGAAATGCTTATGCTTCTAGATCCAATAGTGCAGCAGTATCTAACAGCTAATATCTAACAATTCCACAACAAAACCTAATACACACAGTCTAGTAAAGTAATGGGATAAGAATACATAAGTATAAAATATGTGGATGCGCAGTGACAGAGTGGCTAAGATGCAATAGATAGCAAAGAATAGATAGTGAAGGATATATATATATATATATATATAATATATATAATATACACATGGTTAGCAGATGTTAGATGAGTAATGCGAGATGTAAACATTCTTAAAGTGGCATTATTAAAATGACTAGTGTTCCATTTATTAAAGTGGCCAATGATATCAAGTCTGTAGGTAGACAGCCGCCTCTCTGTGGTAGTGGTGGCTGTTTAGTAATCTGATGACCTTGAGATAGAAGCTGTTTTTCAATCTCTCTGTCCCAGCTTTGATGCACCTGTACTGACCTCGCCTTCTGGATGGAAGCAGGGTGAACAAGTAGAGGCTCAGGTGGTTTTTGTCCTTGATTTTTTTGCCTTCCTGTGACATCGGGTGTTTTGTTGGTGTCCTGGAGGGCAGGTAGTTTGTCCCCGGTGATGTGTTGTGCAGACCGCATCACCCTCTGGAGAGCCTTACGGTTGTGGGTGGTGCAGTTGCCGTACCAGGCGGTGATACAGCCCGACAGGATGCTCTCGATTGTGCACCTCTAAAAGTTATTGAGGGTTTTTGGTGACAAGCCCAATTTTTTCAGCTTCCTGAGGTTGAAGAGGCGATGTTGCGCCTTCTTCACCACACTGTCTGTGTGCGTGGACCATTTCAGTTTGTCGGTAACATGTACACCGAGGAACTTAAAACTTTCCACCTTCTCCACTGCTGTCCTGTCGATGTGGATAGGGTCGGTGCTCCCTTTGCTGTTTCCTGAAGTCCACAATCATCTCCTTCGTTTTGTTGACGTTGAGTGAGAGGTTATTTTCCTGGCATCACACTCCCTGAGCCCTCACCTCCTCCCTGTAGGCTGCCTCGTCGTTGTTGGTAATCAAGCCTACCACTGTAGTGTCGTCTGCAAACTTGATGATTGAGTTGGAGGCGTGCATGGCCACGCAGTCGTGGGTGAACAGGGAGTACAGGAGAGTGCTGAGAACGCACCCTTGTGGGGCCCCAGTGTTGAGGATCAACGGAGTGGAGATGTTGTTTCCTACCTTCACCACCTGGGGGCGGCCCGTCAGGAAGTCCAGGACCCAGTTGCACAGGTCTGGGTTGACACCCAGGGTCTCGAGCTTAATGATGAGTTTGGAGGGTATTATGGTGTTGAATGCTGAGTTGTAGTCAATGAACAGCATTCTTACATAGGTATTCCTCTTGTCCAGATGTGATTTTGCAGTGTGATGGTGATTGCATCGTCTGTGGCCCTATTGGGGCGGTAAGCAAATGGGAGTGGGTCTAGGGTGTCAGGTAGGTTGGAGGTGATATGATCCTTGACTAGTCTCTTAAAGCACTTCATGATGACAGACGTGAGTGCTACGGGGCGATAGTCATGAAGTTCAGTTACCTTAGCTTTCTTGGGAACAGGAACAATGGTGGCCATCTTGAAGCATGTGGTGACAGCAGACTGGGATAGAGATTGGTCGAATATGTCCATAAATACACCAGCCAGCTGGTCTACTCATGCTCTGAGGACGCAGCTAGGGATGCCGTCTGGGCCAGCAGCCTAGCGAGTGTTAACTCGTTTAAATGTTTTACTCACATCGGCCACGGAGAAGGAGAGCCCACAGTCTTTGGGAGCAGGCCGTGTCAGTGGCACTGTATTGTCCTCAAAATGCACAAAGAAGTCGTTTAATTTGTCAGGGAGCAAGAAGTCGATGTCCGCGACGGGGTTGGTTTTCTTTTTGTAATCCATGATTGTCTGTAGACCCTGCCACTGAGCCGTTGAATTACAACTCCACTTTGTCTCTATACTGACTCTTTGCTTGTTTGATTGCCTTACGGAGGAAATAACTGCACTGTTTGTATTTGGCCATGTTTCCAGTCGCCTTGTCATGATTAAATGCGGTGTACATGCTTTCAGTTTTGCGTGAATGCTGCCATCAATCCACGGTTTCTGGTTAGGGAAGGTTTTAATAGTCGCAGTGGGTACAACATCTCCTATACACTTCCTTGTATACGCTGACTCGGTGAGCGAGTTTATGTCAATGTTATTGTCTGAGGCTACCTTGAACATATCCCAGTCGATGTGATCGAAGCAATCTTGAAGCGTGGAATCCGATTGGTCAGACCAGCTTTGGATAGACCTAAGCACGGACGCCCCCCTGTTTTAGTTTCTGACTATAGGAGGGGAGCAACAAGATGGAGTCATGGTCAGATTCTCCAAAAGGAGGGCGGGGGAGGGCCTTGTATGCATCGCGGAAGTTAGAGTAACAGTGGTCGAGTGTGTTACTCGCTCATGTACTGCAATCGACTGCTAACAATGTAAGAAATAATGCATAAAAAACAAAATACTGGACTTGAAGCGAAGCTGCCATCTCTATTGGCGCCATCTCATGTTGCCATTCACACCTAACAGAACCATCATCAACAACTGGTATACATCTTTCTCCTATATACACACACAGCCTCATACTGTCCTGATCTGACTGCACACAAATCATCTACTCATCGATGACCCTTTTCACCCTCAATATTGTGTGGTTCATTCTCCTGTCCCACTGGGTCCCCCAGTCTGTTTCTCACACTCTACACAGAGATTACTCCTGGTCTGGTTAGGATGATAACTGTTACTAGGAGACCGTAACCATCTCTCTTTCTGTGTAGAACATGTCTGATCTGGACAGTAAGATCCAGGAGAAGGCCATGAAGGTGGACATGGACATCTGTAGACGCATCGACATCACGGCTCGCCTGTGTGACTTGGCCCAGCAAAGGAACTGTGAGGATGTCATCCAGATGTATCAGGTAGTCTGTCTTTCTGTCTGACGGTGTCTGTCTGTGTCAGTCTGTCTGTGTCTCTCTCTCTCTGTCTATCTGTTTGTCTGTCTAAGTCTCTCTTTCCACTCGTAGGTCCCTAACACCCAGTCTGCCATCAACTGTCGCCCCCGGAAACAGACCCCGCTGTCCGTCAACAGTAGTGAGGGTGATGAGACTATCAGCACCTCGGAGAGCGATGGAGGCCTGCCCAGAGAGGAGGAGCTCTGTGGCTCGTCAGCCAATCAGATCAATGAGGAAATGCAGAGGATGCTCAACCAGCTGTGAGTAACATTACAGGACTGGTGTTTGTTACATGTATAGTTTCTCTTATCAGGCTTCTACAGGTACAACCAGCTTCTACACTGTCTATACTCTACCATAGTAAAGGTATTAGACTGATAAGAAGGAATCAAATCAAATCAAATTTTATTTGTCGCATACACATGGTTAGCAGATGTTAATGCCAGTGTAGCGAAATGCTTGTGCTTCTAGTTCCGACAATGCAGTAATAACCAACAAGTAATCTAGCTAACAATTCCAAAACTACTACCTTATAGACACAAGTGTAAGGGGATAAAGAATATGTACATAAAGATATATGAATGAGTGATGGTACAGAGCGGCATAGGCAAGATACAGTAGATGGTATTGAGTGCAGTATATACATATGAGATGAGTATGTAAACAAAGTGGCATAGTTCAAGTGGCTAGTGATACATGTATTACATAAAGATGCAGTAGATGATAGTACAGTATATACGTACGTATACATATGAGATGAATAATGTAGGGTATGTAAATATTATATTAGGTAGCATTGTTTAAAGTGGCTAGTGAAATATTTTACATCATTTCCCATCAATTCCCATTATTAAAGTGGCTGGAGTTGAGTCAGTGTGTTGGCAGCAGCCACTCAATGTTAGTGGTGGCTGTTTAACAGTCTGATGGCCTTGAGATAGAAGCTGTTTTTCAGTCTCTCGGTCCCAGCTTTGATGCACCTGTACTGACCTCGCCTTCTGGATGATAGCGGGGTGAACATGCAGTGGCTCGGGTGGTTGATGTCCTTGATGATCTTTATGGCCTTCCTGTGACATCGGGTGGTGTAGGTGTCCTGGAGGGCAGGTAGTTTGCCCCCGGTGATGCGTTGTGCAGACCTCACTACCCTCTGGAGAGCCTTACGGTTGTGGGCGGAGCAGTTGTCGTACCAGGCTGTGATACAGCCCGACAGGATGCTCTCGATTGTGCATCTGTAGAAGTTTGTGAGTGCTTTTGGTGACAAGCCGAATTTCTTCAGTCTCCTGAGGTTGAAGAGGCGCTGCTGTGTCTTCTTCACGATGCTGTCTGTGTGGGTGGACCAATTCAGTTTGTCTGTGATGTGTACGCCGAGAAACTTAAAACTCACTGCCCTCTCCACTACTGTTCCATCGATGTGGATAGGGGGGTGTTCCCTCTGCTGTTTCCTGAAGTCCACAATCATCTCCTTAGTTTTGTTGACGTTGAGTGTGAGGTTATTTTCCTGACACCACACTCCGAGGGCCCTCACCTCCTCCCTGTAGGCCGTCTCGTCGTTGTTGGTAATCAAGCCTACCACTGTAGTGTCGTCCGCAAACTTGATGATTGAGTTGGAGGCGTGCGTGGCCACGCAGTCGTGGGTGAACAGGGAGTACAGGAGAGGGCTCAGAACGCACCATTGTGGGGCCCCAGTGTTGAGGATCAGCGGGGTGGAGATGTTGTTGCCTACCCTCACCACCTGGGGGCGGCCCGTCAGGAAGTCGAGTACCCAGTTGCACAGGGCGGGGTCGAGACCCAGGGTCTCGAGCTTGATGACGAGCTTGGAGGGCACTATGGTGTTAAATGCTGAGCTGTAGTCGATGAACAGCATTCTCACATAGGTATTCCTCTTGTCCAGATGGGTTAGGGCAGTGTGCAGTGTGGTTGAGATTGCATCGTCTGTGGACCTATTTGGGCGGTAAGCAAATTGAAGTGGGTCTAGGGTGTCAGGTAGGGTGGAGGTGATATGGTCCTTGACTAGTCTCTCAAAGCACTTCATGATGACGGAAGTGAGTGCTACGGGGCAGTAGTCGTTTAGCTCAGTTACCTTAGCTTTCTTGGGAACAGGAACAATGGTGGCCCTCTTGAAGCATGTGGTGACAACAGACTGGGATAGGGATTGATTGAATATGTCCGTAAACACACCAGCCAGCTGGTCTGCGCATGCTCTGAGGGCGCGGCTGGGGATGCCGTCTGGGCCTGCAGCCTTGCGAGGGTTAACACGTTTAAATGTTTTCCTCACGTCGGCTGCAGTGAAGGAGAGTCCGCATGTTTTGGTTGCGGGCCGTGTCAGTTGCACTGTATTGTCCTCAAAGCGGGCAAAAAAGTGATTTAGTCTGCCTGGGAGCAAGACATCCTGGTCCGTGACGGGGCTGGTTTTCTTTTTGTAATCCGTGATTGACTGTAGACCCTGCCACATACCTCTTGTGTCTGAGCCGTTGAATTGAGATTCTACTTTGTCTCTATACTGACGCTTAGCTTGTTTGATTGCCTTGCGGAGGGAATAGTTACACTGTTTGTATTCGGTCATGTTTCCGGTCACCTTGCCCTGATTAAAAGCAGTGGTTCGCGCTTTCAGTTTCACGCGAATGCTGCCATCAATCCACGGTTTCTGGTTTGGGAAGCTTCCATGTGCATTTTCTCCAGAGGCCAAACAAACATTAATAAACAAACATTTGTGTGTGTTGCAGGCGGGAGTGTGAGTTTGAAGATGACTGTGACAGCTTGGCCTGGGAGGAGACAGAGGAGACTCTGCTGCTGTGGGAGGACTTCCCAGGATGCACTCTGGCTCCAGAGACCACCCACCAGCCAGGAGAGGTATGGGGCGCTTTAGAATGTTGATGTTTAGGTATTCCATAGTAACTCTATGGGGTTAACTAATGTTAGAGCCTTGGAAGTAGTACCTTCAACCTCAAGTACACATTGATGACATGGTGCAATACCTTTGTCCAAGTAGTTATATTGTTTTAATGATTTGTACGGATATCTTTATGCAGAGGCTACACACATTAATTAGACATTTATCAGGAGTTTCTGTATTCACAGTTACTCAGATTATAGTATTGTCAATTTGTATTTTCCAGGAAATTATTTTGAATAGAGCTAGAGCACTTCCATTTTTTTTCCATTCCCCTCTCTCTGTCTTCCCCTCTCCTTCCTTCCTTCTCTCCCCTCCTTCCTTCCTTCTCTCTCGCCCTCTCAGCAAGAAGACCAGTGTCTGGAGAAGGTGATTAATGACACTGAGGACTTATTCAAATCCAGGGAGAAAGAATACCAAGAGACCATCGACCAGATTGAGGTGTGGTGGGGGGGTCTAAGGCTATGTTAATGTTTGACAGTGTGTTTCTCCCCAGTATGACTCTGCTACAGCTAAGAGTGATGTGTTTCTCCCCAGTATGACTCTGCTACAGCTCAGAGTGATGTGTTTCTCCCCAGTATGACTCGGCTACAGCTCAGAGTGATGTGTTTCTCCCCAGTATGACTCGGCTACAGCTAAGAGTGATGTGTTTCTCCCCAGTATGACTCGGCTACAGCTGAGAGTGATGTGTTTCTCCCCAGTATGACTCGGCTACAGCTAAGAGTGATGTGTTTCTCCCCAGTATGACTCGGCTACAGCTAAGAGTGATGTGTTTCTCCCCAGTATGACTTGGCTACAGCTAAGAGTGATGTGTTTCTCCCCAGTATGACTCGGCTACAGCTAAGAGTGATGTGTTTCTCCCCAGTATGACTCGGCTACAGCTAAGAGTGATGTGTTTCTCCCCAGTATGACTTGGCTACAGCTAAGAGTGATATGAACCGTCACCTACATGAATACATGGAGATGTGTTCTATGAAGAGAGGCCTGGATGTGCAGATGGAGACCTGCAGGAGACTCATCACCCAGAGTGGGGACAGGTACACTCACTCCCTCACTCTCTGCCACCGGCATTCACTTCTCTCTCTCACGGTTTCTCTTTGGCTCACTTTTAATGACCTACAGTAGTTTACAGTAATCTGTACATTTTCTTTGACTAAGTTTTAAACGCATTCTTGTGCCTACTGTATACCTGTTATTGTCTAAATGATGCATTCCCCCTAAAATGGTCTTCTTTCTCTCTCCCTCTCTTTCTCTCTCTGGCTCTACCTCTCTCTCTTTCTCTCGCTCTCTTGCTCGCTCTCTTTATAGTAAGCCTGGCTCTCCTGTGGCTGTGGCTGGTGAGGAGAGCGTTGACCAGGCTGAGAAGGAAGGGACAACAGCGTCGCCTCCTCTCTCCAACTCTCCTCCCAGATCATGACCCATCAAGACCACCTCTATCACATGACCGTCATTCCATCCAACCACAGCACCACTCCGCCGTCACTATAGCAACGCCACGTTTCCATTCTAACCACTAGATTAGTCTATTTTTAATTTTCTTCAAGCTATCTTCATTCACAAGCCTCAATATAGGAACGTGGCAGATCAATCTGTTTTAGCGAGGGTGTAGTGTTGTGTTTCCAACAGATTTTAGTCCCCTCTACTGGAAAGTGGTATTACTAGCACCATGGAAGTCTGTACATAAGAACCCACTGTTTAACAGAGCAAAGGTAACGAGGTAATGGATTGAAATACACAACTTGAATTGAGAATACCTCATAGAAACATATGAGCAATATTTGAATGAACTCATATGAGTTGTAGGCTAGCGTGTACTCTTAAGGTAGTTGTTGGTACTACAGAGAACCATGGTATTAACTCCTATAGCATGATCCATTTCCACACAGCCATAATGATAAACACACCACACACACACACACCAATAGATTCATGTCAGGCTAGCATAGCAGATCATTCTAACAGTGTGCTGCTGTCCTGTTGCAACATTATGAGGGTTGTTTTCAAACTCACCTAGAAGTATAACACAGTAAATATAAGCCTTAGGGTGTGTTCGTAAATTCACTGGAGTGCCAGGGTGCGCTCTGGGCGTTCGTAAATTCAAAGCATTGTCAGATTGTCCGTTCGTAAATTCGGAGTGTTTCGCTCCGGCCGAGGAGTAGGGTTGATCCGAGCCTTCTGACCTCACAACGGCAGTCAAGCACTCAATCTAACAGACTAACGTTGGCTAGCTTGCTAGCTTCTTCCAGACATAAATGAGAGAACACCGCACTCTGACTATTTTACTCATTCTAGCAGAGCTGGTTAGGCTGTTTTTGTTATCCAGAGTGTTGGTGACTGTAACTGTGATGCTGGCAACAATTTCATTACGCTTTTTTGCCTACGTTTACTGACACCGGCCATATTCAATGTGTGTTGAGCGTTAGTAAATTCATCAAATGAGCGTGCTCTGAAATCGGACTAGATAGCCAGAGACAATTTACAAAGCAAAGCCTAGTTGGCAAGAGAGATAAACTCTAGATGAATCACTTTATTAGCAACAAAACAGAAATATAACGTTACTGTACTGGACTAAAATAATATCAAATCACAAATTTTATCAAACATCTACACTTCATTCATATGTATCAATGAAAACTAGAAAAAAGTCAAATAGTAAACTAAACTCTAAGATGCAGTCACTCAGATGGCGACAATGATATCCCTGTGTGTGATTCTGAACTCACATTTTGAAACAAAAGCCTGCCAGTCTCTCTGCCCTTTTGTTGACACCAGACAGGTTGTCATGGTAACATTATTTCACCGTCCTGTTTCACTTACCTGGTATTTACTAAGGAATTATTGGATAACATTGTGTAACATTGTATTCTTTCTTCAACACAACTGGTAACTAACTACCTGGTACTAAATGTTACATAGTGGTGCTTGTTTCACTGAATCCCAAAGAACCCCAAAAGTAGTTTTATTGTAATTATAATGTAATACCATTTTACTGTGTCGAGTAAATGGCAACTATGGTGAGAAAAGTTCGCTAGAGCACATAATGATCTGGGACCAGGCTAGTCATAGGCTCTGTGTCGGCTCTATATGTGGTAGTGCAGTGTGAATAGTGTAAATACTCTGTTAAAGCTGATCTGAGGTCAGCTCTGGGGCCTTGTCCTGATCTCTGTGTGTCTCTGTCATTGACACAGGGAGAGGGATACATATGACAAAGGGCATTGACACCCAAGTGTTATTATACCTACGAGCTGTCTAATGTATACTAATGTTTTGTTTAGTTTCCAGCAGCAGAGAGCAGAGGAAGGCCCTGCTACTCTGTCCTCCAGCAAGGAGATAGGTAGGCTCGGATATGAGAAGTTAGATAGGAGAGATTTGTGTATCTGTTCTGTACTCTCTATTTCTATGTGCTGTAGTCTGATCTGGTTGGTAAGGACTCAAATGCATCAGTAGTATTGTATCAGAGAGAAATGGAAGATTGATGAACAGGCTATAAAAGACAGAATGTCCACAGATGAACAAATAGACAGACAGACAGACAGATGAATGTACAGTACGGATAGATTGACAGATTAATGAATCGATGGATAGAATGATGACCTGCTGAGATCATTTATGTTTGCTACTTGAGTGTCAAAGCAACTGAAAACAAGCAATCTGAATGAACTTTGAGAAATATTGCTGAAACATTGTAATAGAAGTACTAAATACTGATGCTGAAAAGCTATCTGACACGGTGCTTGATATGATCTAACCTATTTTTGAGCTTAAAAGTTAGCCGTTTATAAAGAAAGAGCAAAGCAAATATGTATATTCAATAATACAGCAGTAACAGCAGTAATAACAGTATTTAATGTCACAGAAGAATAAGAATGATATGTACAGAAGTAGGATCTTAATTTGATCACTTTTGTTGCTTAGATTATTCCTGTTCTAAAAAGGCTTCTAAAGTTTGTAATTTCCACTTTGAAATTTCGGACTTGATTTTCCCTAATGAAAAATGCATCAACCCCTACAAAATTGGCCATTAATTATAATCCACGTAATAAATCACATTTCCTGTTGCTGCAGAATTTTTTCCTGCTGTAGCAAAATGGCTCAAATTAAGTTTCTACATCTGTAATAATTCGAACTCGTACACGTCACGAATGTAAACAATTATTGAAGGAAAACTTATTTTATTTTCTCCACTTGTCACTTCATGTTTGTAGATGTGACAAAATAGTGAAATTGTTAGAGCTGAGGAGTAGATTTCCTCTCTGTTAATTCAACATACACTATGTTATTATACAGTAGAATGTAGATGTACAATACATTTTTGTTCCTCTTCCTTGACATTGAAATATGCATTACTTTGAGCATAAAACACTCGCTTACCTCAGATTAACAATATTTAATAACTCTTTACTTTGAGTATTAAACACTCTCTTACCTCAGATAAACAATATTTAATAACTCAATAATAGAACACAAGGATTCCTTCACAAATACTATCTCTTTATCAACAACCAAATGGAGGCTTCAGTTTAGTTCATTTCATTTGTGTTTCTTTCTTTTTCTTGTTTGATGAGGAAGATGTTTAATCAGGTGCCGTCTGCTGGTCACACCTCAATATTCTAGTATTGTAGAAGGGTTTCCAAGGCTTTCTCTGAACGATTATATAGGTTGTGAAGAACAGGTTTTGGAACCATGAAAAAATGATATGCATGTCTTAAGCTATGTATTGGATATGCCATTCCTTGGGTGTTTCTCCTGACCACATGACCTAGGTTCTAGACCTGGCTATTCAACTCTTAGACTACAAGATCCGGAGCCTGCTGCTTTTCTGTTCTACCTGATTTACTAATTGCACCACCTGGTGTCCCAGGTCTAAATCAGTCCCTGATTAGACGGGAACAATGAAAACATGCAATGGACCTGGCTTTGAGGTCCAGAGTTGAGTTTGAGGGTCCTGTGCTATAATGCTTGGGTTTTTTCTGCTCGGGTCATATGGCCAGTAAAACTCCTGGCCCTAGCGTTCCTGCCCTTTGGCCAGAACTGGAGAATAAAATGGAGAATAGAAGGCAGCAGAGAAATAGTGAGAATATGTTTTTCTTTGTATATTTTACTACACGCACAGAGAGACACAGTCTCTGCAGTATGTATGCATGAGTCAGCGTGTATGTTTAGGAGAGTGTTCTAATGTCCTTGGTTTTTAAAAAGAGTTTTACTGGTTCACTTACCACATGAAGAATGCAATAGTCCTAAAATGCACACTGTATTCCAGTGTCTGTCTGACAATAGACAAATTCATATCCTCTTCACAACTGAACTGAAGGCTAACGGTATAACTGAATCATTGTAAACTAGAGTGGTAGGGACCATACAGTGATGTGTTCTGCTGACTGGATTCCCATCTCTACAAATCGCCTTGAAATACTGTATATATATATAAATCAAAGATGTACAATAATCGCTCTAATATTCCAACAATAATCCACTTTCTTCATGAGTGTATGTGATTACAAAGTAAATTCTTTTTAAAAATGGCACCAAAGTGTAAAAAAAAAAAAGAAGATTACTACTCAAATGCTTTAACATAATGATGGTATGATTGCTATGATATTGTATGCATTAAAGGAAAACGCTATGTTGGATATATTGTATGTTTAAACACTGGCAATGCAAGGAGGTCCACAGTCAGAAATACTTAAGTGTCAGGTTCCCAGATTTGGCACATAGCTGAACTTTTAATGTGGATGGAGATATTTGATTGGTCCTTAATATTTCTCATAGACCAGGAGCCAATGCTCTTGCTCTGTGAGGACCAGTGTATTCTCTGGTCCATATATTTTACCATCAACTAATTCCATCTGGCCTGAGTAAGCTAGCATGCAGGTGAATAGACTGAGTTGTCAATGAGAAGACTGTTAGGAATCACCAAGGCCTCATTTACTAAGCATCTGCACCAGTGCCATGTTTACACCTGCTCGGTTCAAAAGGGAACGAGTCATTGAACAAAAGGTCAAGGGACAAGAAAAGTCTGTTTTCTGTTTCTATCTTTGTATCTCATCTTATAATTCCCTCCGAAAAGAGCAAGTGTAAACATTGCACTGCTTGGTAAATCAGGCCTTGGTTTTTGTTTTGGTGAGGTGTGAGTTCTGTGAAACTGGACTGTCCCCTTGAACATGTGTGCTTCATCACAGAGCTCTGTGTACTGACAGAGAGTTCATCACAGAGCTCTGTGTACTGACAGAGAGTTCAACGCAGAGCTCTGTGTACTGACAGAGAGTTCATCACAGAGCTCTGTGTACTGACAGAGAGTTCAACGCAGAGCTCTGTGTACTGACAGAGTTCAACGCAGAGCTCTGTGTACTGACAGAGAGTTCCACGCAGAGCTCTGTGTACTGACAGAGAGTTCCACGCAGAGCTCTGTGTACTGACAGAGAGTTCAACGCAGAGCTCTGTGTACTGACAGAGAGTTCCACGCAGAGCTCTGTGTACTGACAGAGAGTTCCACGCAGAGCTCTGTGTACTGACAGAGAGTTCAACGCAGAGCTCTGTGTACTGACAGAGAGTTCAACGCAGAGCTCTGTGTACTGACAGAGAGTTCCACGCAGAGCTCTGTGTACTGACAGAGAGATGGAATGAAGAATAAAAGATACAGCTGAGCAATATGATTGTGTGTGTGTTTTTTTTTTGTGTGGATTTGGTGAGTGTATGCTAGAAGCCCATTTGCATTGGCTGCTATGTGCGTCTGTGCTTCCTGAACTCCACCTGCCTGGTAAGCTAACTTTACAAGGACAGCGAGATAAAATGTTTGTGACAAACTGTCTTTCACATCTTAAAGTATGTGTCGAAAATGATGAGACTTTGGTTCAGAAGCATTAGTCACCCTGCTGACATGCCTGTCTTGTCTGCCTGTCTGTCTCTAGCTTATAAATACACCACAACATCACTGTCAGTACACAGTGGGCGGGAGAGACAGGAAGAGAGAAAGATGTCACAGGTGAAGGAAATAATGACACAAAGGATGGGTAGAGAAGAGAGAGACACACCTTAAAGAATAATAGTTGGAGGGGGAGGGGGGGTCGAAGTTGTAGACAACAAATACTTGGCATTTGGTGTGGTCTCTACAGTGCAAAAGGTAAGACTAGATTATTTTATGTGTTGGTAGTTTTCAACACAGGTTTCTACATTGATATATTTTGAACTGAAATGAGGCTCAAAGCTAGAAGTTAGTGCAGTCACCATCAAATTGTGATAAACTTACAGATTTTTAACATGTTGTAGCCTTGTAGTATCTTCTGGCATTATTTGTTGTGTGTACTTTTTAATACCTATTTAGAAGTGTTACTGAATGAACTCAAATGACAAATTGTTAATGATTTAACATTGTTTACAGAATGGTGATGGAACAGTTATTTGTGGCTGTGCTAATGATATCTGCACACCTAGCAGTCTCATATCCTCTGGTAACCATTTTGCCCCTTTTATGTCTGTTCTTAGTATTTGTTATGACCGCCTATGAAAGCTGTTAGAACCATTTGACATCTGTTACAACATGACAGTAGACCTCATGAGACTGTGTGTTCGTGTTGTGTGTCGTCAGACTACAGAGAGCTATTACATGGATGGAGGGAGACAATGCAGACTGTGTCCACCAGGTGAGAAAGAAATGCCCTCCATCATCTTACTTTTTATTTGATTTATTGTTCCCTTGTTTTTGTTCCCTCATCTCCACATCATCCTACAATACCATTTTTTACATTAACATCCTTTCAGAATGTGTGTGAGTGCGCATAGGCTCTTAGGAATCATGAGGAAACCAAGAGAGAGTTTCTCTCATGATGAGAAGTGGAGCTCTGTGCTAGGACCACATCCTTCGTTAGTATGCAGACTAGGCCAACAGGCTCTCGCTCTGTGCGCTCCATCTCTTCCTGTTATTCTCTGCTCTCTTGTCACTATGCTCCCTCTCTTCTCAGTCAGCAACAGACCGTGTACTAAAACATTACCTGAATGTGTGTGTGCCTATGGGTCTAAAAGAGTTAGCATTATGTTCTATATTCACTACTCATGTAGTCTACTACAGGACATTTATAAAACTGCAGCGTCCATCAGTTTGTATTGTTATTGTGGTGCTCTCTTATGTCTTGACTCCCCTTGTCTCTTCACTCTCTCCTCGCTCCTTTCTACCTCATTCTCTCTCGCCCCATTTCCCTATACTTTTCCCTAACTTTATTTCCTTTACTCCATATCTGCTGTCCCATGTCTTACAGCCATCAAACCACTGGACACTTCCTGTTTCACACTGAGTAATTAAATACTGTATTCCCAACATAGCTCATTCTAATATATCTACTGCTGTACATATCATTGTTAGTATATCTTGTGTAAATTCTTCCAGTTTACTGTACATACGCATAGATTTCATTCGGGTTGTTGATTGGATTCGTCCCGAGGTTCTTGAATTCTTGTAAAAAACACTTAAATTATTTGTGTACTTGTTTGCAGTGGCGGTTCTGTGGTGGGGCCAGGGGGGGGGCAGTGCCCCTGTGACAACAATTTTGGACCCCCTTGTGGCCCCCCTGAAAGTGGAGTATGAAATAATTTTTACATAACTAATTTTTGCCATCGTTCTTTTTTACATCCGTTATTAGACAGTGGCAACGATGATGATTATGAACATGGTCTTTTGCCTGCTAATGCCTGCAATGCAGTGAAGAAAACGTTGACAACAATAACGTCTAATGTAACTGGCCCTTCTAACAGTACAACTGGCCCCAGCTTGGCCCCCCCAGTTGAAATGGTCTTGTCACGTTCGTCATAATGATCGGACCAAGGTGCAGCGTGGTATGCGTACATTCTTATTTATTTAAAGAATGAACACTGAACAAACAAAATAACGAAACGAAACGTGAAGCTATACAAACGAGTGCTGACAGGCAACTATACATAGACACGATTCCAAGAAACACAAAGGGGAAATGGCTGCCTAAATATGATCCCCAATCAGAGACCATGATAAACAGCATAACCATATCAGGCCAACATAGAAATACAAAACCCCCTAGACCTACAACAACCCTAGACATACAAAAACCCTAGACAATACAAAAACTAGCGTACCCACCCTAGTCACACCCTGACCTAACCAAAATATAAAGAAAACAGAGATATCTATGTGACAGGTCTAGAACCGCCACTGCTCGTTTTACATTTTACTGCATTGTTAAGAGCTAGTAACACAAGCATTTCCGCTGCACCCGCTATAACATTTGCTAAACTGTGTATGCGACCAATACACTGATTTAATATTGTGGCAAATCTCTTCAAGGTTAGGGCGTTTGTCACAAATTAAGATAGGGGGCAGTATTTCCCCTTTGCGTGCCCATAGTGAACGGCATAAAAATCTGTCCTAAATTGCTAATATATGCATATTATTATTATTATTATTGGATAGAAAACACTCTAAAGCTTCTAAAACCGTTTGAATTATGTCTGTAAGTATAACAGAACTCACAGGGCAGGCATTCTTCCAAACTAGTTTTGGGATCCTGAAAGTTAGGTCAACTTCAACGTCATCGCCCCCTCCCTTCCCATCCAGTTATGGATCTGGAAATACTTCCTATGTCTTCCACTAGATGTCCTCATTCAGTAGAGCGTTTAATAATGCATATGCTGTGAACTTTGACCCAATGGGAGGGGAAAAAGTGGGTGTTGCGAGAATTTTGAGCTGCGTGAAGGCCGCTTTGGGAGAGAGGGGCTCCTTTGTTCCAGTCAGCCCCAGATGAACTACGATTGTCCGGTTGGAATGCCATTAGTTTTATACGTTTATAACATCCTAAAGCTTGATTCTGCACTTAGTTTGACCAGTTTGGTCGACCTGTAATATGTAATTTGGAAGTTTTGATGCGCAATTATTCTGGACCAGACTGGCATTTGAGCTGAAAGTGGTAGCATATGCTACTACATGGACACTAGAATTGAACATTATGAAACAAAACGATGTATTGGGTAAGTATGACTCCTTCCACTACATTCTGATCGAAGACCATCAAAGGTAAGGGAATATTTATGTTGTAATTTTGTATTTCTGTTGACTCCAACATAGCGGAGAAATATTGTTACGTCTGAGCGCCGTCTCAGATTATTGTATAGTAAACGAATTCCGTAACGTAAAAAAAAGTGACTCAGCGGTTGCATTAAGAACAAGTGTATCTTTCTAACTATATGTAGAACATGTATCTTTAGTCAAAGTTTATGATGAGTATTTCTGTTATCTGGCGTAGCTTTATATAATTTCTCCGGACATTTTGGAGAATTTTCTGAACATGGCGTCAATGTAAACCGAGATTTATGGATATAAAATGCATATTATCGAACAAAACATAAATGTACTGTGTAACATGTCATCTGATGAAGATTTTCAAAAGGTTAGGGAATGATTTTTCTTTTAATCCTGCTTTTGTGATTATATCTTTTGCTGGACAAAGTGGCTACGTTTTGTCTTTTCGGTGGTGGTCTAATATAAATATGTGCTGTGTTTTCGCCGTAAAACATTTTAAAAATATGACAAGCTGGGTAGATGAACAAGGTGTTTATCTTTCATTTGAGGTATTGGACTTGTTAATGTGTGGAGGTTAAATATTTCTAAGAATATTTTTGCATTCCCTGCGCCACCGTTTCAGCTGAACGGGGGGGTGGCGTTCCCAATCGGGGCTGTAGATCCCCACGTCATCTAAATAAGCTGCGGCGTATGCTTTGTGCGGTTTTAGGACTTTGTCCATGAGCCGTTGAAAGGTGGTTGGGGCCCCGTGTAAGCCGAATGGCATGACGGTGTATTGAAACAAACCGTCAGGGGTTGCAAAGGCTGTCTTTTCTTTGGCCCTGGGGGTCAGAGGAATTTGCCAGTACCCTTTTGTCAGATCAAGGGTCGTAATGTACCGAGCATTACCAATTTTCTCCAGTAGTTCATCTACTCGGGGCATGGGGTAGGCATCAAACTTGGAGATTTCATTTACCTTCCGAAAGTCGTTACAGAACCGCAAAGACCCATCGGCTTGGATACCATCACAATTGGGCTAGACCACTCACTATGTGACTCTTCGATCACTCCAGCTGTCAACATTTTCTCCGTCTCTGCTCTAATCGCGGCCAGTCGAGCCTCGGGTACGCGATATGGCCTCATACTCACTTTTCTCCCTGGTAGGGAAACGATATCATGAGCCGTAACCTCAGTTCGGCCAGGTACCTCTGAAAACACATCTCTGTTTTTCTGGATCAGGGTCTTTACTTCCTGTACTTGTGCTGGGGACAGAGTGGGTGAAATATTTACTTCGGCTGTCTCCTGAGTGTGTGTGGGGTATGTGACCATTAGTGTTTCTCTCTCTCTCCATGCTTTTAACAAGTTTATGTGATAAATCTGTTCCTGGGGCCGTCGACCTGGCTGTCGGATCCGATAATTGACTTCTCCTATTCTCTCCAGTACTTCATATGGTCCTTTCCATGTGGCTAGTAGTTTACACTCTACCGTGGGGATCAGCACTAACACCTTATCTCCCGGTTGAAATTCCCTCAGGGTAGCCTGTCGGTTATAAGTGTGCCGCTGGTGCTCCTGTGCTTGTCTCATGTGCTCTCTGACGATGAGCATGACTGTGGCTATCCTGTCTTGCATTGCCGTGACGTGCTCTATGACACTAGTATACGGGGTGGATTGGTGCTCCCAGGTTTCCCGGGCATGCCTCCCATATACCAGCTCAAAGGGAGAAAACCCCAGGAAGGCTTGAGGAACCTATCTAATGGCAAACATCAGATATGGCAACATGCAATCCCAGTTTTTCCCATCCTTATCGATTACCTTCCTGAGCATTAACTTCAGGGTTCGGTTGAATCTCTCAACCAGCCCGTCCGTCTGAGGATGGTAAACCGATGTCCTCAACTGTTTCACCTGCCACAGTTTACAAAGGTCCGCCACAAGGGGGTCCCCTGGTCGGTAAGGATCTCCTTTGGAACCCCTACCCTGGTGAACAAGAGCACTAATTCCTTTGCAATATTTTTGGAAGCCATCGTCCGAAGGGGAATGGCTTCTGGGTAGCGAGTGGCATAATCTAGAATGACCAGAATGTATTGGTGCCCTCTGGCGGATTTGGGTAATGGGCCCACTAAATCCATCGCTATCCTCTCAAATGGCGTTTCGATTATGGAGAGTGGCACTAACAGGCTTCCAACAGCTGGTCGGGGAGCTGTTAACTGGCACTCCGGGCACTCTCCACAATGCCGAGCCACTTCAGCTTGAATTCCTGGCCAGTAAAACCTCCTTACAATCCGGTCTCGGGTTTTATCGATACCAAGGTGTCCACCCAGAATGTGCCCATGAGCTAGATCCAGTACTGTCCTCCGGTACCGAGTGGGAACCAACAACTGTTCCACCACATCAACCCCTATTTTTGAGACTCTGTACACCAAACCCTTTTTCATGATGAAGTGGGGAAAACTATTAGGCATCATCCCAACATTTATGGGAGTACCATCTACGACCTGCAAATCTGCTCTGGCTTGCAGCAGGGTTGGATCCTGGTTTTGGGCCGTCCCGAAATTAGTCAAGTACCCTGCCAGGTCTGTTGGTTCTAGATCGTCGTCCTCTGGATTCTGATCGACCCCAGACCCACTAGTACCGGGCTGTTCGTTATCAGCGAGGTTTGCCACTTCATCCTCCTCCTCCCCTACTAGCACCTGTGATGTTGTCCCCTGGGAGACCTCTTTTCTTGGCTTTGGTTGAAGGCCCCATGCTTCTTCCAGCTTGGTCAGGGTTGTTGGCTTCTCAAATATGCCATTCTTGTGGCCTAACTTCGCAAAGTTAGGAAAGTCTCTACCCAATATTACATCATATGGCATCTTTGGGACCACGCCGACCTCATAATCCAGCAGACCGTCCTCTGTTTGTATGCTCACTAAGGCTGTGGGGTACAGACGGGTATCCCCATGAATGCATGTAACACTGATATCCTGTCTTGTATCCAGTATATGATTCGGCACTAGGCTTGCAACGACCAGGGTTAGCATACTGCCGGAATCCAGCAGTGCTTCAACCTCTTTCCCTTCAACCTTCACCCTACACATATGTTTGTTTCTTGATCTTTCAAGTACAGTGGTTACAACAGGACATGCATACCGTATATCATCTTCATTTTCACCGAGGTTACATTGCATTGGCTCTTCTTTAATAGGGCAGTAGGCTGCAATATGTCCCGGTTGATTAAAATTGTAACAGATAATAGGGGGAGACCCCCTCGACACCCAGTCCCGGTTTCCGTTTTTTTCCTTAGTGTCTCGGCCTCTGATTCTTTCCTCATGGCCCCATGCTGCTCTCTTCCCCCTCTATATGTTGGGACAGCCTTACCCTGTCCGCTGGTTCGCCCAGGCCTGGGGAACGGGAATCTTTCCTCCTGTGCCTGCTCAGCTGTTCCTGCCGTACAATACCGTTCAACCAGGCCCACGAGATGGTCGGCGGAAAGTACCTCGTTCTGGCCAACCCATCGTCTCACTTCTTGGGGTAGACCTCGCTGAAACTGGTTGAGTACGATGGTCTCGACGATCTCGGCGGATGACCGGGTCTCTGGTTGCAACCATTTCCGTGCCAGGTGAATCAAGTCGAACATCTGTGTTCGTGGGGGTTGTCCCGGTCCTGCCCATTCTTCTTTCGGCCACTTCTCCCTCTCTGCCGTCCTTTCCAAGGTGGTAAGATATGCTTCCACATCATCCTGTGCTGTCATTTTTTTGAAGAAAATGATTGGCCCGCCTCTGGGTATTTGCAGCTGGTAATTGAGCCCCAATTTGGTCCGCTAGCTTCTTTAGGCCTTCTCTTAACTCCCGGGTGTTTCTCTTTTGCTCTTCTCTGAGCAGCTGGTTGGTGCAGTGCTGGACCTGTAACGTGTCCTGATACATTCGCATTGCATCCTGATGAGCTATTTGTTGAGCTCTAGTTGCCTCTTGTTGGGCGGCCACCACTTGTAACAGGGCTTGTATGGCTCCCTCCATCCAATTTTCCTGAGAAACTGTCCTAACCAAACAAAGCCACAAAAAAAAAAACCTGACTCCCCTTTGGAGTGCTAAATGAACATTTTATTTTTATTTTTCTTCTACCTAACCAGTGGTATGGTTAGTCCATCCCCACATTCTCCACCACGTGTGGCAAATCTCTTCATGGTTAGGAGCATTTGTCACAAATTAAGTGGTAAACTGTCACCAAATCACCCAAGAATGAGAGTTCTTTCGAACAGGACAGTACCTGTGTGTTTGTTTTCTCCGTCCTGGTCCACCCAGGCCGTAGGCGAGGTCAAGGATAGCAGGGTTCGGTACACGAATCGGGTTCTCGGTAGGTCCAGGTCCAAACGCCAACAGGTAAATCCAAAACAATCCAGCTCATACACGGTTAATCCAGCCAATCTCTATTGTCTCTTTCTCTATTGTTCATAGATCCTTCCAGCACTCTCTCTCCCTCTTCCTGGTTTTTCTTGACCCTTTATCTGTGGGTCGGCTCCACCTTCTGAGGGTTCCCCTTGCTTCTGGGACTTGTAGTTTTGGCGGTCTGCCATTTTGTGATCTGTAGTTCTGACAGGGGTGGCCATTTTAGTGATCGGGCAGAGCCCGTTTATTAGTTCTGCTCTCACATATCTGCCATTTATCCCTCGACCCCCTTCTTTGCCACAATATGTTTCATCTCCCCTCTCTATCGCAGGTCATTATCAGAGTTCCTGTTCAGAGTGCTCTCCCTGTCGAGATGGTTCCTACACAACACGATTGAATGCTGAGTCCAGTTGTCATTCCTGCTTCAAAGACTGCAAACGTGGTACATAAACACGAACACAACTCATTCACAGAGCAATGTAACATTATTTTGTGGGAAATACTTCAACTGTATATTGTTTGTAAATCATTGTCATTTTTTGTCATGTTGTCTTGTCTCTGTCCTTTCCCTTCACCCTGTCTCCCTCTGCTGGTCGTGTCAGGTTACCTTTTCTCCCCTTCTTTCCCCCAGCTGTTCCCTGTCTCCTCCTAACTACCCATTCACCCCGTTCCCCACCTGTTCCCTTTTTCCCTCTGATTAGGTCCCTATATCTCCCTCTGTTTCTGCTCCTGTCCTTGTCGGATTCTTGTTTGTTTGTGTTTCATGCCTGAGCCAGACTATCGTCATGTTTGCTGTAACCTTGTCCTGTCCTGTCGGAATCTGCCGGTCTATCTGAGCCTACCTATGTTTTGTTATTAAAGAAGCTCTGTTTAAGTTAGTTCGCTTTTGGGTCCTCATTCACTCACCATAACAGAAGAATCCGACCAAGAATGGACCCAGCGACTTCGGATCCTCTCCACTCAGCCGTCGGGATCCAGGGAGCGATGCTAGGCAGACACGAGCAGGAAGTGTCTGCTGCTCGACATGCCGTTGAGACCCTGGCCACCCAAGTCTCCAACCTCACAGAACAGGTTCACCATCTCCGCCTCGATCCACCGGCCACTTCCAGGGCTTTCGAATCTCCGGAGCCCAGAATCAATAACCCGCCGTGTTACTCTGGGGAGCCCACTGAATGCCGCTCGTTCCTCACCCAGTGTGATATTGTGTTTTCTCTCCAGCCCAACACTTACTCCAGGAGCACTGCTCGTGTCGCCTACGTCATATCTCTCCTTATTGGACGGGCTCGTGAGTGGGGCACGGCAATCTGGGAGGCAAGGGCTGAGTGTACTAACCAGTATCAGGACTTTAAGGAGGAGATGATACGGGTTTTTGATCGATCTGTTTTTGGGGAGGAGGCTTCCAGGGCCCTGTCTTCCCTATGTCAAGGTAATCGATCCATAACAGACTACTCTATTGAGTTTCGCACTCTTGCTGCCTCCAGTGGCTGGAACGAGCCGGCTTTGCTCGCTCGTTTTCTGGAGGGTCTCCGCGCAGAGGTAAAGGATGAGATTCTCTCCCGGGAGGTCCCTTCCAGCGTGGATTCCCTGATTGAACTCGCTATTTGCATTGAGCGACGGGTTGATCTGCGTCACCGAGCTCGTGGAAAGGAGCTCGCGTTCTCCGTTGCCCCCCTCTCCGCATCACTACCATCTTCCTCTGCCGGCTCGGGAGCTGAGCCTATGCAGCTGGGAGGTATCCACATCTCGACTAAGGAGAGGGAACGGAGAATCACCAACCGCCTCTGTCTCTATTGCGGTTCTGCTGGTCATTTTGTCACTTCATGTCCAGTAAAAGCCAGAGCTCATCAGTAAGCGGAGGGCTACTGGTGAGCGCTACTACTCCTGTCTCTCCTTCAAGATCCTGCACTACCTTGTCGGTCCATCTACGCTGGACCGGTTCGTCAGCTTCCTGCAGTGCCTTAATAGACTCTGGGGCGGAGGGCTGTTTTATGGACGAGACCTGGGCTCGGGAACATGACATTCCTCTCAGACAGTTAAGGGAGTCCACGGCCTTGTTCGCCCTGGATGGTAGTCCTCTCCCCAGGATTCAGCGTGAGACGCTACCTTTAACCCTCACTGTTTCTGGTAATCATAGCGAAACCATTTCTTTTTTGATTTTTCGTTCACCTTTTACACCTGTTGTTTTGGGCCATCCCTGGCTAGTTTGTCATAATCCTTCCATTAATTGGTCTAGTAATTCTATCCTCTCCTGGAACGTCTCTTGTCATGTGAAATGTTTAATGTCTGCTATCCCTCCTGTTTCCTCTGTCTCTTCTTCACAGGAGGAGCCTGGTGATTTGACAGGGGTGCCGGAGGAATATCACGATCTGCGCACGGTGTTCAGTCGGTCCAGGGCCACCTCTCTTCCTCCACACCGGTCGTATGATTGTAGTATTGATCTCCTTCCGGGAACCACTCCCCCCCGGGGTAGACTATACTCTCTGTCGGCTCCCGAACGTAAGGCTCTCGAGGATTATTTGTCTGTAGCTCTTGACGCCGGTACCATAGTCCCCTCCTCCTCTCCCGCCGGAGCGGGGTTTTTTTTTGTCAAGAAGAAGGACGGGTCTCTGCGCCCCTGCATAGATTATCGAGGGCTGAATGACATAACAGTTAAGAATCGTTATCCGCTTCCTCTTATGTCTTCAGCCTTCGAGATCCTGCAGGGAGCCAGGTTTTTCACTAAGTTGGACCTTCGTAACGCTTACCATCTCGTGCGCATCAGGGAGGGGGACGAGTGGAAGACGGCGTTTAACACTCCGTTAGGGCACTTTGAATACCGGGTTCTTCCTTTCGGCCTCGCTAACGCTCCAGCTGTCTTTCAGGCATTAGTCAATGATGTCCTGAGAGACATGCTGAACATCTTTGTTTTCGTTTACCTTGACGATATCCTGATTTTTTCACCGTCACTCCAGATTCATGTTCAGCACGTTCGACGTGTCCTCCAGCGCCTTTTAGAGAATTGTCTTTTTGTGAAGGCTGAGAAGTGCACTTTTCATGCCTCCTCCGTCACATTTCTCGGTTCTGTTATTTCCGCTGAAGGCATTAAGATGGATCCCGCTAAAGTCCAAGCTGTCATTGATTGGCCCGTCCCTAAGTCACGCGTCGAGCTGCAGCGCTTTCTCGGCTTCGCGAACTTCTATCGTCGTTTCATCCGTAATTTCGGTCAGGTGGCCGCTCCTCTCACAGCCCTTACTTCTGTCAAGACGTGCTTTAAGTGGTCCGTTTCCGCCCAGGGAGCTTTTGATCTCCTCAAGAATCGTTTTACATCCGCTCCTATCCTTGTTACACCTGACGTCTCTAGACAGTTCGTTGTCGAGGTTGACGCGTCAGAGGTGGGCGTGGGAGCCATTCTTTCTCAGCGCTCCCTCTCTGACGACAAGGTCCACCCATGCGCGTATTTTTCTCATCGCCTGTCGCCGTCGGAACGTAACTATGATGTGGGTAACCGCGAACTGCTCGCCATCCGGTTAGCCCTAGGCGAATGGCGACAGTGGTTGGAGGGGGCGACCGTTCCTTTTGTCGTTTGGACTGACCATAGGAACCTTGAGTACATCCGTTCTGCCAAACGACTTAATGCGCGTCAGGCGCGTTGGGCGCTGTTTTTCGCTCGTTTCGAGTTCGTGATTTCTTATCGTCCGGGCTCTAAGAACACCAAGCCTGATGCTTTGTCTCGTCTCTTCAGTTCTTCAGTAGCCTCCACTGACCCCGAGGGGATTCTCCCTGAGGGGCGTGTTGTCGGGTTGACTGTCTGGGGAATTGAGAGGCAGGTAAAACAAGCGCTCACTCACACTCCGTCGCCGCGCGCTTGTCCTAGGAACCTTCTTTTCGTTCCCGTTCCTACTCGTCTGGCCGTTCTTCAGTGGGCTCACTCTGCCAAGTTAGCCGGCCACCCTGGCGTTCGGGGTACGCTTGCTTCCATTCGCCAGCGTTTTTGGTGGCCCACCCGGGAGCATGACACGCGTCGTTTCGTGGCTGCTTGTTCGGTCTGCGCGCAGACTAAGTCCGGTAACTCTCCTCCTGCCGGCCGTCTCAGGCCGCTTCCTATTCCCTCTCGACCGTGGTCTCACATCGCCTTAGATTTTGTCACCGGACTGCCTTCGTCAGCGGGGAAGACTGTTATTCTTACGGTTGTCGATAGGTTCTCTAAGGCGGCCCATTTCATTCCCCTTGCTAAGCTTCCTTCTGCTAAAGAGACGGCACAAATCATCATCGAGAATGTTTTCAGAATTCATGGCCTTCCGTCAGACGTCGTTTCGGACAGAGGTCCGCAATTCACGTCTCAATTTTGGAGGGAGTTTTGCCGTTTGATTGGGGCTTCCGTCAGTCTCTCTTCCGGCTTTCACCCCCAGTCTAACGGTCAAGCAGAACGGGCCAATCAGACTATTGGTCGCATCTTACGCAGTCTTTCTTTTCGCAACCCTGCGTCTTGGTCAGAACAGCTCCCCTGGGCAGAATACGCCCACAACTCGCTTCCTTCGTCTGCGACCGGGCTATCTCCTTTTCAGAGTAGCCTCGGGTACCAGCCTCCGCTGTTCTCATCTCAGTTCGCCGAGTCCAGCGTCCCCTCCGCTCAGGCTTTTGTCCAACGTTGCGAGCGCACCTGGAAGAGGGTCAGGTCTGCACTTTGCCGTTATAGGACGCAGACTGTGAGGGCTGCTAATAAGCGTAGAACTAAGAGTCCTAGATATTGTCGCGGTCAGAGAGTTTGGCTCTCCACTCAGAACCTTCCCCTTAAGACGGCTTCTCGCAAGTTGACCCCGCGGTTCATTGGTCCGTTCCGTATTTCTCGGGTCATTAATCCTGTCGCAGTTCGACTTCTTCTTCCGCGATACCTTCGTCGCGTCCACCCGGTCTTCCACGTCTCCTGCATTAAGCCCGTTCTTCGCGCCCCCGCTCGTCTTCCCCCCCCCCCCCCCCATCCTTGTCGAGGGCGCACCCATCTACAGGGTCCGCAGGATTTTGGACATGCGTCCTCGGGGCCGTGGTCACCAGTACCTTGTCGATTGGGAGGGGTACGGTCCTGAGGAGAGGAGTTGGGTTCCCTCTCGGGACGTGCTGGACCGTGCGCTGATCGAGGATTTCCTCCGTTGCCGCCAGGTTTCCTCCTCGAGTGCGCCAGGAGGCGCTCGGTGAGTGGGGGGGTACTGTCATGTTGTCTTGTCTCTGTCCTTTCCCTTCACCCTGTCTCCCTCTGCTGGTCGTGTCAGGTTACCTTTTCTCCCCTTCTTTCCCCCAGCTGTTCCCTGTCTCCTCCTAACTACCCATTCACCCCGTTCCCCACCTGTTCCCTTTTTCCCTCTGATTAGGTCCCTATATCTCCCTCTGTTTCTGCTCCTGTCCTTGTCGGATTCTTGTTTGTTTGTGTTTCATGCCTGAGCCAGACTATCGTCATGTTTGCTGTAACCTTGTCCTGTCCTGTCGGAATCTGCCGGTCTATCTGAGCCTACCTATGTTTTGTTATTAAAGAAGCTCTGTTTAAGTTAGTTCGCTTTTGGGTCCTCATTCACTCACCATAACATTTTTTGTGTTTTTTGGGGCCATTTTGAGCCTGTAATCGAACCCATAAATGCTGATGCTCCAGATACTCAACTAGTCTAAAGAAGGCCAGTTTTATTGCTTCTTTAATCAGAACAAAAGTTTTCAGCGGTGCTAACATAATTGCAAAAGGGTTTTCTAATGTTCAATTAACCTTTTAAAATGATAAACTTGGATTAGCTAACACAACGTGCCATTGGAACACAGGAGTGATGGTTGCTGATAATGGGCCTCTGTACGCCTATGTAGATATTCCATTAAAAATCAACCATTTCCAGCTACAATAGTAATTTACAACATTAACAATGTCTACACTGTATTATTTTAATGGACAAAAAATGTGCATTTCTTTAAAAAACAAGGACATTTCTAAGTGACCCTGAACTTTTGAACGGTAGTGTATGTACAGTGCATTCGTAAAGTATTCAGACCCCTTGACTTTATCCACTGTTATGTTACAGCTTTATTCTAAAATGTATAAAATATTTTTTCCCTCATCAATCTACACACAATACCCCATAATGACAAAGCAAAAACAGTAAAAAAAATAAATAAATGTTGACATATTTATTAAAAATAAAAAATGAAATATCACATTTACGTAAGTATTCTGACCCTTCACTCAGTACTTTGTTGAAGCACCTTTGGCAGCGATTACAGCCACAAGTCTTCTTGGGTATGAGGCTACAAGCTTGGCACACCTGCATTTGTTTAGTTTCTCCCATTCAGCACTGCAGATCCCCTCAAGCTCTGTCAGTTTGGATGGGGAGTGTCGCTGCAAAGCTATTTTCAGGTCTCTCCAGAGATGTTCGATTGGGCTCTGGCTGCGCCACTCAAGATTTGTTGTCCTGTTGGAAGGTGAACCTTCGCCCCAGTCTGAGGTCCTGAGCTTTCTGGGGCAGGTTTTCATCAAGGATGTCGCTGTTCTTTGCTCTGTTCATCTTTCCCTCAATCCTGACTAGTCTCCCAGTCCCTGCCGCTGAAAAACACCCCCACAGCATGATTCTGCCACCACCATGCTTCACCGTAGGGATGGTGCCTGGTTTCCTCCAGACGTGACGCTTGGCATTCATGCCAAAGAGTTCAATCTTGGTTTCATCAGACCAGAGAATCTTCTCATGGTCTGAGAATCCTTTAATTGCCTTTTGGCAAACTCCAAGCGGGCTGTCATGTGCCTTTTACTGAGGAGTGGCTTCCGTCTGGCCACTCTACCATAAAGGCCTGATTGGTGGAGTGCTGCAGAGATGGTTGTCCTTCTGAAAGATTTTCCCATCACCACAGAGGAGCTCTGAAGCTCTGTCAGAGTGACCATGGGTTCTTGGTCACCTCCCTGACCAAGGCCCTTCTCCCCCGATTGCTCAGTTTAGCTGGGCGGCCAGCTATAGGAAGAGTGTTGGTGGTTCCAAACTTCTTCCATTTAAGAATGTTGGAGGCCACTGTGTTTTCGGGGACCTTCAATGCTGCAGAAACGTTTTGGTATCCTTCCTCAGATCTGTGCATCGACACAATCCTGTCACGGAGCTCTACATACATTTCCTTCAAACTCATGGCTTGGTTTTTGCTCTGACATGCACTGTCAACTGTGGGACGTTATATTGACAGGTGTGTGCCTTTCCAAATCATGTCCAGTCAATTGAATTTACCACAGGTGGACTCCAATCCAAGTTGTAGAAACATCTCAAGGATGATTAATGGAAACAGGATGCACTTCTAAAAACTTGTTTTGGCTTTGTCATTGTGTGGTATTGTGTGTAGATTGATGAAGAAAATGTTTTTATTTTTTGCAGTGGTTACATAGCAGGAATAAAGTAATTTGGTATTTTGATATACATTAGATCTTGATAGATAGTACTAATACATTGTGTTTTCAGTCATAATTATTAAAGAACATTATTTTTTTTAAACCCACCCCTCAGCTACTCTGTCAATCCCACCTATTTCCATAAACCCACCCTTCAGTTACTCTGTCAATCCCAACTATTTCCATAAACCCACCCCTCCGCTACTCTCAGTCCATCCCACCTATTTGCATAACCCCCACCCCCTCAGCTACTCTCAGTCCATCCCACCTGTCTCTATAAATCCATCCCTCAGCTACTCTGTCAATCCCACCTATCTCCATAAACCCACCCCTCAGCTACTCGCAGTCCATCCCACCTATCTCCATAAACCCACCCCTCAGCTACTCTGTCAATCCCACCTATCTCCATAAACCCACCCCTCAGCTACTCGCAGTCAATCCCACCTATCTCCATAAACCCACCCCTCAGCTACTCTCAGTCCATCCCACCTATCTCCATAAACCCACCCCTCAGCTACTCTCAGTCCATCCCACCTATCTCCATAAACCCACCCCTCCGCTACTCTCAGTCCATCCCACCTATCTCCATAAACCCACCCCTCAGCTACTCTCAGTCCATCCCACCTATCTCCATAAACCCACCCCTCAGCTACTCTCAGTCCATCCCACCTATCTCCATAAACCCACCCCTCCGCTACTCTCAGTCCATCCCACCTATCTCCATAAACCCACCCCTCAGCTACTCTCAGTCCATCCCACCTATCTCCATAAACCCACCCCTCAGCTACTCTCAGTCCATCCCACCTATCTCCATAAACCCACCCCTCAGCTACTCTCAGTCCATCCCACCTATCTCCATAAACCCACCCCTCAGCTACTCTCAGTCCATCCCACCTGTCTCTATAAACCCACCCCTCAGCTACTCTGTCAATCCCACCTATCTCCATAAACCCACCCCTCAGCTACTCTCAGTCCATCCCACCTATGTCCATAAACCCACCCCTCAGCTACTCTCAGTCCATCCCACCTATCTCTATAAACTGCCCACTTATGATTTCCATATGCCATACATGTCATTTCTTACCAAAAGTTATAAAGGTATGTCTACAGTATCGACACTATTTATTACCATGTAATAGCTGTACTAAACCTTTTGTTCTGGCTGTGGTGTGTGTGTGTGTGTTTGTGTGTGTGTGTGTGTGTGTGTGTGTGTGTGTGTGTGTGTGTGTGTGTGTGTGTGTGTGTGTGTGTGTGTGTGTGTGTGTGTGTGTGTGTGTGTGTGTGTGTGTCAGATTTGCACCTGGTGGAGGATGAGCCGTGTACTCCTGTATCGAACGCTAGATGTCGCTGTGAGGCTGGTTTTACCTGCACCGACAAAGAAGACCAGACAGGAAACTGTAGAGACTGTGAGAAGGTCCCTCAGCTGCCCCCACCTCCCCTGCCACCTAGCAATGGTACAGTGTGTGTGTTGCCCACTGGCCTTCTCTTATGCATGTCTTCCTTCACTGTGTTGTATTCTTGCCAGGTGCTGGGTATTGAATCAGTGTGTTTGACTGTGGATAGATGTTGATGTTTTCCTGCCTGTGTGCACTCTGCTCTGATTACAGTAGTGGGCATCAGAATCAACCAGACAGGAACTTCCTCTGAACACAGCAGGACTTCCTCTTCCGCTGGACGCTGTCAACCTCCTAAGTGAGCCTTTATCTTTTTTTATCCTCCCTATTTAAACATACTGGAACCAGACTGATAAACAGGCTCTGGTTGAAGACTTCTCCTGCCAGGAGGGCCACTTCTGGCAAAGTTGTTATTTTATGGTATATAACCTTCACACAACCAGAAGATCTGGTATCAAAGATTTGTCAGATATCTTAGTGCTAATGGATATTTGGGATATTAAATACAGTTCTCAGTTCACTGACCCCACTTCAGTGTTGACAGGCTGTGAATGTGTATGGATATGTTACATGATGAGTCCTTTACCTCTGTCTCACCCAGCTGTGACACTCCACGATCACCAGTCTCACAAGCAGGTAACGCCACTCATCACACCACAGGTGTGTGTGTGTGTGTGTGTGTGTGTCCATCAGCTATTTTCATTACAGTCAGAATATATTGAAACTGTGAGAAGCTACAGATACAGTAGTTTCTCCATCTCCTTTCCCCACCAGCTGACACCAGCAAACACTTGGCAGCCATTTTGTGCCCTATGGTGGTCATTGGAATCCTAGCCGTTATCATTCTGTTATGTATCCGTCGCCCAGGAAATGAAGCCTGTTTCAAACAAGGTAAGGCAGTGTTCCTCTGTTCAGTCTCAACTGTAGTTAGATCATTGTGTTAGAGCAGACTCTCTCTCTGGACACTAGAATGAGATGAGGAAGGATTAGACTGTGATGTTAAATCTCAGGATAGGTCTACACTGGGAGCCAACTGTAGCTTCTTGTGAATGTAATTGAATTAAAAGATTGCAACACTCTCTCTGTGTAGACCTACTTACCAGTTTCTAGTGTCTACATGTACCCAGAAAGCATTAAAATGCAGAGTAAGATGAAAAAACATTGCCCTTTCAATCATAGATGATTCATCGATGAAATACCCATGAGTGGCTTACGATCAGTTTGCTGGGGTCACTAATAGATTTGTGTCTGTTATTTTCCAGCTCTCAAGTTCTGTAACAAGGTATGTGTAATAACCTACGGTAACTTACTACATTGTGTGTGTAATGTTTACATTGTCATTCATGTGTTCCTGACCGAAACCCTATATAGGCATTGTTGACAATTGTGTATTCCAATAACTCTGGATTTCTGGTGAATTTCTGTGCTCTTATGAAGGGAGTAAGAGAAACGTCGCCTAACAAGACCAAAGAGCCACCTCATCAGCACAATGCCAGAGAGACACAGCCCAGTATTAAGCACCAGACAGTGGATCCACCACCTATTACAGCAGCAAATATAGGTACTATGGATACATACAAATAATTATGTTGACCCCAAGATCTTGATTTAAAAAGGAATCTAAATATGGTGGAGTTACTCCTGTGGTTTTTCCTATAGAGGCACGTCAGTCGTTTAACTTGGAGTTTTGCATAGATTGTGTTTTGAAGTCCATGGGGCATTAGCATGGGAAGTTGATCAGTTTCAAGATCCATAGTGAATAAGGCTGATGATGAATATAGAATCTAATATCACTTTCTCTCTGTCTGTGTCTCTCTCAGGCCCGGTCCATGTCCACAATGCTGGAACAGTCATCTTCAGTTTACTCAACCAGTTCACTGGTATGGGTGGAGGGATGGAAGAGAGAGTGCAGAAAGAGAGGGATGAGGAAGGATGTCCGACCCACCCCACACCCTCCCCTAACATCCATCTATCCCAGGAGGAAAGGGATGGGGAGATGGACTGTGTATTCTTCCCTTCACAGGAACAAGGGAAGGACAGTCACGTTTCCAAAGAGGAGGTGCATTGAGGGGAGGGGGATTGAGGACAGAGGACGCACCAAGTGAAAGCTTCCCTTCTAGGATCAGTTTTAGCCAACCATACATCCTAATGTTAATCATAAGGAGGATTAAGACTGGTCTGACCTTGGATCAGTGGTAAAGGACAACATCTACCTATGGCTCTATTCAGTCTGTATCACTGAAGCGTTACAGATTGCTTGATAGAAATGTAAAGGTCATTTTTGATTGAGCCGACATATGCAGTGTTTAACGTGAATGCAGTCTCCACTGACGTGAGAACATTGCCTTTACATTTCTATCAGGCTGTAAAGCTGATCTTCTGAGATACATGGAGCCCTTACTCGCAGTCTCAACTGCTGCAAACTGTTTTTTTCTGTGTTCATGTGGCACTTTGAACTGTTTTTGCACAAATTAAAACCAAAATATGAAATATAATTGTTCAATGAATACAGGTGATGGGGCGATTGTCTGACATTACAGTAGGCCTGTAACATTTGTGATTCTGTTCTTTATTTAAAATACAGCACTGTATGTTTTAAACAGCCACTACTATGTAAGAGTAAACACTGGCATAAAGCATAGATACAGCTAAAATCATAATGAAGGTGTAAAACATCTTCAATATAAACATGTACAGTACATGTATTCAGCACACAAATGTGCGTGTGTGTGTGTGTGTGCGTGTGTGTCTGTCTCTCTGTGTCTCTTGTTCACTCTTCGTTTCTCACTCTCATTCTGCTCTTTCTCGGTCACAGACTCCCACTCCCTCTCTCATCTTTAGCCTGTATCTTCATACTTCAAAGTGTCTTTTTGTCCTATTTTCTTGTCCTTTCTGAAAGTCCTAGATACAGAAGCCACTGCGTTAAACCAATACAGCAGCCTGTCTAGCCTTCAGGTTAGTTTCACTTCAATGGGAATGTGAGGTAGTCTGTTTGTCTCCCGGGTCTCCCAGCTCGCTTGGGAGTTCTCATCCTCTCCTTCGACACCCACTTCCTCCATCATACGTCCAGTAGCAGCTCTGGCTTTCCACACACTTCCTGGACCGGCATGGGCACTTCCTCTTCCGCTGTGCTCTGATTCGCTGGAGTAGTCTTTTTAGGAGACCAGAAGCCTGATGGACCAATAAGATGAGGGTTAGGTCAAATGTGCGTGCATATGTATTGTGTTCAATAGAACTACAGGACAGATCAACAGTGACGTGGACTTACTGTTTGGTGAACCAATCCATCGCAGAAAAGGTTTGAGCTTTGAGATGGCAACAAGGCAGGTGAGCAGTAGACACACACACACTGCAGACACACACACCGGGAGCCACTTGCTATCATCTGTTTGTGTGTGTATGAGAGAGAGGGAGGAGTGGAGAGAGGGGTCAGGGCCGTACACATGAACACCGGCATTGTTTTGGGTTTTGTGAGAGAGAGAGAACTATGTACAGTGCCTTGCGAAAGTATTCGGCCCCCTTGAACTTTGCGACCTTTTGCCACATTTCAGGCTTCAAACATAAAGATATAAAACTGTATTTTTTTGTGAAGAATCAACAACAAGTGGGACACAATCATGAAGTGGAACGACATTTATTGGATATTTCAAACTTTTTTAACAAATCAAAAACTGAAAAATTGGGCGTGCAAAATTATTCAGCCCCCTTACTTTCAGTGCAGCAAACTCTCTCCAGAAGTTCAGTGAGGATCTCTGAATGATCCAATGTTGACCTAAATGACTAATGATGATAAATACAATCCACCTGTGTGTAATCAAGTCTCCGTATAAATGCACATGCACAGTGATAGTCTCAGAGGTCCGTTAAAAGCGCAGAGAGCATCATGAAGAACAAGGAACACACCAGGCAGGTCCGAGATACTGTTGTGAAGAAGTTTAAAGCCGGACTTGGATACAAAAAGATTTCCCAAGCTTTAAACATCCCAAGGAGCACTGTGCAAGCGATAATATTGAAATGGAAGGAGTATCAGACCACTGCAAATCTACCAAGACCTGGCCGTCCCTCTAAACTTTCAGCTCATACAAGGAGAAGACTGATCAGAGATGCAGCCAAGAGGCCCATGATCACTCTGGATGAACTGCAGAGATCTACAGCTGAGGTGGGAGACTCTGTCCATAGGACAACAATCAGTCGTATATTGCACAAATCTGGCCTTTATGGAAGAGTGGCAAGAAGAAAGCCATTTCTTAAAGATATCCATAAAAGGTGTCGTTTAAAGTTTGCCACAAGCCACCTGGGAGACACACCAAACATGTGGAAGAAGGTGCTCTGGTCAGATGAAACCAAAATTGAACTTTTTGGCAACAATGCAAACGTTATGTTTGGCGTAAAAGCAACACAGCTGAACACACCATCCCCACTGTCAAACATGGTGGTGGCAGCATCATGGTTTGGGCCTGCTTTTCTTCAGCAGGGACAGGGAAGATGGTTAAAATTGATGGGAAGATGGATGGAGCCAAATACAGGACCATTCTGGAAGAAAACCTGATGGAGTCTGCAAAAGACCTGAGACTGGGACGGAGATTTGTCTTCCAACAAGACAATGATCCAAAACATAAAGCAAAATCTACAATGGAATGGTTCAAAAATAAACATATCCAGGTGTTAGAATGGCCAAGTCAAAGTCCAGACCTGAATCCAATCGAGAATCTGTGGAAAGAACTGAAAACTGCTGTTCACAAATGCTCTCCATCCAACCTCACTGAGCTCGAGCTGTTTTGCAAGGAGGAATGGGAAAAAATGTCAGTCTCTCGATGTGCAAAACTGATAGAGACATACCCCAAGCGACTTACAGCTGTAATCGCAGCAAAAGGTGGCGCTACAAAGTATTAACTTAAGGGGGCTCAATAATTTTGCACGCCCAATTTTTCAGTTTTTGATTTGTTAAAAAAGTTTGAAATATCCAATAAATGTCGTTCCACTTCATGATTGTGTCCCACTTGTTGTTGATTCTTCACAAAAAAATACAGTTTTATATCTTTATGTTTCAAGCCTGAAATGTGGCAAAAGGTCGCAAAGTTCAAGGGGGCCGAATACTTTCGCAAGGCACTGTAGCTCTCATGGCATTTTTACATGTCACTTTGAACACTTTCATAATTTGTATCCAATGTATTGTAGTTTACCTTGGTTTGGATTTGTTCTGGGCCCAGTACCAGGTTTGGTGACAGGTTTAGGTCTATGATTAGGGATACCAGGCACCGAGTGGTTTGACACTGTAGCTGGCATGATGGGAGGTGTCGGTATGAGTTTGGGTGTGTTCGGGCTGGGGATCTCCTCACAGTCCAGACAGGTGCCACTTCCTCTGCAGCGGTAGCCTGGTTTACAGCTGCACACATCATTCTGCTTGGTGGAACAGTTAGATACATACTGCAGCTCTGTAACGGAACACAAGTCATAGGTGGTCTATTTGTCTGTGTGCCTTCATGTATACTGACTTTGACATAGTGTTTTTGTCACGTAGTCAAACACAATCTGAAATCATGCCTGAATATGATGAAATAACTCATCTTCAAAATGAGTCATAGGACCTTGTTGAATCAGCTTTTGACTGATTCAACAAGGTCCTATGAAGTGTATATTACCGTCAGACCCCACCCTTCACACACACACACACACACACACACACACACACACACACACACACACACACACACACACACACACTTGACTAGAGTGAATGACAGTTTAAATGTGTTCACTGAGTCTGACTACTCTCAAACCTCTCTCACCTCTATTTAAAAATAGTTAATCTCTATTTTTGTCCCCCACTACACTCGATGACAACGATGTAATGAGAATGTTCTGTCAGCTGTACTTTCCAATGATTATCTTTAAAGTAAAAAGGTTATTTCCACCGGTGAGATGATATCTGTCTACCACTAACCCCTCCCACTGTCCCCCCTCCATCACCACTGATATCCTTGACATTACTTGGTAGACATGCCATCCCTTCTGCCCTCCAGGCCTCCCAACCCTCCTCTACTCCTGGGTGGGTGAGTCAGTGTTTCTCAGTGCCCCCCTCCCCCTCTCTCTCTGACTGTGTCCCACCATGGTACAGTGAAGGGGGAAATCCCTAGCAGGCTGTGTTTTCATCTGTAAAGTCCTTCATAACTATGACTTAGAAAAACAGGTGAGTAACAGTTTTAGACAGACAAACAAGACAAGTATCAGTGCCAATCATATTTTGCTGGAAATGTATAGACACCCACACACACTCACCACTCATGCTGCAGCCATCGCAGGATTTGCAGCCTATGTTGAAGTTGTAGCTGTCTGAGTAGTAGCCGCTGGCGCAGTCAGCACACTGGGTAGGGCTGTTCTGACCGGTGCAGCGTCCCACCAGATGCTGACCTGTAAAGGGCAACACGTTAAATGACACACACACACACACACACACACACCTGATAAAAGTATTTTTCAAAAGACTTACCTGGTGGACACTTGTTGCAGCACCATTGGCTGTCATGCAGTGGCCAAGCATACTGTGTTTTATTGTCGCACGTGAGGGATTGGACAAGAGAGAGGAGAGAAGGGAGGGATAGAAAGATGTGGGTGATCCACCAGAAGAGATGCATCTGAGAGGGATGAAGAGAAAAAGAGGAAGACAGTCAATATTTAACAGATATTTTACAAGAACTTCAGAACATTGACATACACTGAGTGTACAAAACATTAGGAACACCTCCCTAATATTGAGTTGCACCACCTTTTGCCCTCAGAACAGCCTCAATTCGTCAGGGCATGGACTCTACAAGGTGTTGAAAGCGTTCCACAGGGATGCTGGCCCATGTTGACTCCAATGCTTTCCACAGTTGTCAAGTTTGCTGGATGTCCTTTGGGTGGTGGACCATTCTTGATACACACGGGAAACTGTTGAGTGTGAAAAACCCAGCAGCGTTGTAGTTCTTAGCACACTCAAACCGGTGCACCTGGCACCTACTACCGTAGGGAAGTGTAGAGTCTGACTGTATACCATTATAGATACATCAAGCAAGCCCAGGACTCTAACGACAGACCTGAACAAAACGTGTTTCAGTAGGGAAGTGTAGAGTCTGACTGTATACCATTATAGATACATCAAGCAAGCCCAGGACTCTAACGACAGACCTGAACAAAACGTGTTTCAGTAGGGAAGTGTAGAGCCTGACTGTATACCATTATAGATACATCAAGCAAGCCCAGGACTCTAACAACAGACCTGAACAAAACGTGTTTCAGTAGGGAAGTGTAGAGTCTGACTGTATACCATTATAGATACATCAAGCAAGCCCAGGACTCTAACAACAGACCTGAACAAAACGTGTTTCAATAGGGAAGTGTAGAGTCCAACTGTATACCATTATAGATACATCAAGCAAGCCCAGGACTCTAACAACAGACCTGAACAAAACGTGTTTCAGTAGGGAAGTGTAGAGTCTGACTGTATACCATTATAGATACATCAAGCAAGCCCAAGACTCTAACGACAGACCTGAACAAAACGTGTTTCAGTAGGGAAGTGTAGAGCCTGACTGTATACCATTATAGATACATCAAGCAAGCCCAGGACTCTAACAACAGACCTGAACAAAACGTGTTTCAGTAGGGAAGTGTAGAGTCTGACTGTATACCATTATAGATACATCAAGCAAGCCCAGGACTCTAACAACAGACCTGAACAAAACGTGTTTCAATAGGGAAGTGTAATATTAATAACCCCTGTAGTGTTGGTCCATATTAATAACTCCTGTAGTGTTGGTCCATATTAATAACCCCTGTAGTGTTGGTCCATATTAATAACCCCTGTAGTGTTGGTCCATATTAATAACCCCTGTAGTGTTGGTCCACAGTTGGTGTGAGTCCAACTGTATACCATTATAGATACATCAAGCAAGCCCAGGACTCTAACAACAGACCTGAACAAAACGTGTTTCAGTAGGGAAGTGTAGAGTCTGACTTACCGTGTCTCAGAGAGGATGAGAGAATGAGATAGATGTGACTCTGGACCCTCTGACTGTGTGACTGAACTGGGGATCACAGTGTGTCAGAGTATTATTCAAAAGATGAGTCATAAGGTAAACTGCCATTTCAAGATTCCTATCTCTCTCTCTATGACGACCCCCCTAGTTCACTCTGAACCACTGTGCCGCTTAAAACCCTAAACTTGCCCATCTTCCTCCCCCTTTCTTTCCACCGCTATTTGTCTGTCTCTCTTTTTTCATAAAAAACGGTGATATTAGGTTCCAAAACAATCTTTAAGACTCTCTTATGTCCGTCTGTCTCTCTCTCTCTCGCTCAGTTGCTTTGATGACAAGGTAACTTCAGAGTGATATGACTACATTACACTCATCTTAGGACCAGTCATTTTCTTCACTGTAAGCAGCAGCCGTTCTTATTTAAATTCACCGTCCAGTCAAACATACTCAGATCAGACTGAGAGAAATGACATTGACATTCTTTACGGACTTGTACACAACAGGTTTTTGAGCTACATTGACTCTTGTGGGTTAACTGAATGTCATATTTTGCCTATCATGGTTAGTGTGTGTGTGTGTGTGCGTGTGTGCATCGGGTGAATGTGTCTGCACCTGTGTGTGGTGTGTGTGTGTGTGTGTGTGTGTGTGTGTGTGTGTGTGTGTGTGTGTGTGTGTGTGTGTGTGTTTCAACCATATGCAGCCGTCTCTCTGTCAGAGGTCACGTGGTTTCATTGACTCTGGTCTGCTCCTTCTCAGCTCAACCTGGATTTTCACAGAAGCCAAGCCACATCACATGACCCTGGGTGAACTGTTACAGCCCAGGGAGCAGCGGCAGGGATGACCCTCTACACATCTCCCTCCACCTTCGCCTCAGGCCTCTGAGCATTCACTATTCATACAGCATACACAGATTTCTGTAACAAACAGAAATGACTGGGCTGAGCCTCAGAGTCTGCAGAAACAAACAGTTGCCAACCAAAAAAACATGACTGATTCTCATGAATGTTTCTCCAGGATTTTCTTATTATATGTTTTCCATTGGCTGAAAGGTACATTTAGTTTATTTTTATTTTACCCCTCTACTACCCCCCCCCCCCCCCCTCTTCGAAACCTCGTTTGGTTTCCATGTGCCATATATTTCTCAATTTGTTGTGATGTTTTACAAAAAAAATGTACCTTTCTAATCGTATATTATCCACAGATTGTGAGCTAAAGATAAACCTTTCCTATGAGTATTATTAATTGACTGACTATGGCTTTCCAAATCGCCCAACACTGCTATTTGTAAGGTTAATTTTATTTGCATGTTGTGATTTTTTATTAAACAATTCCTGAACCTGTGACCAGAAACAAGCTACATAGGGGCAGTACCAGAATAAATGATCTATTGATTTTGTTTCTTCGCAGCAAAAATCTACAGAGCTAAGATTGTTGTAGGTACATCGAAAAGCTCCTCCCATTTATTTTGCAACCTGCAGCTGTCAAATTTTTGTCCTCAGATGAAACTGGTATATTTTTCTATTTATTCCTGTTCCTTTCAGCCAATTTGTATCTTTAATATATGGCAGGCAAACAAGTTCTCTACCTTCTCCCTTTTCCACCTCAATTTTTGTGGTAGTGCTGCAATCAGTTGGTTGTAAGTTTGGATTGAGCAGATATTCCCATATATTCTCAATAGCAACATATGTGACAACTCCTCCGTTTCTATTCATAATACCATTAATAAATATAATACCAATTTTAAACATTTCCATAAAGAATGTTTTTTAATTAATCAGTATATTTGAGTTTAATCATAACATTTGTTGTAATATATGTTCTATCTTTTCTGGAGGATAAAACTGAAATTGTAA
This sequence comes from Oncorhynchus mykiss, assembly GCF_057628025.1. NCBI lineage: Eukaryota > Metazoa > Chordata > Actinopteri > Salmoniformes > Salmonidae > Oncorhynchus > Oncorhynchus mykiss. The sequence continues at coordinate 23,093,266 of NC_143024.1, forward strand.
CCAGCTTTGTATGGCTTGTTTAAGAAAGGACAATAGTTTAAACAAATTTTCATTTTCAATTAGTCATAAATGAGAAGCTGTAACCTGTGTAAAGGCAAAAAGGCAATTTTTGAACAAAGGATGAGCCTTTCGAAAAAAGTATTAAAAGTATTTACCTCTGGTTGCAGAATCTTATCTATTTTTGTTAACTGTCTATTGAAATGAATTGTGGTAAGTTCATATGTTTTTTGAAATGTGAATACCAAGTATGTCTACTTCACTATCATCCCATTTTTACTCTTTTACATCTGGGGTTGCTGTACATAACTGTAACCCATTGTCTAAGAGATTCACCTAAATTAAAGTAATCCAGGCATTTATGTATCAATTCTAGTCGTACTTTATCAAACGCCTTTTCAAGATCTGCTATGAAGACCAGGCCTGGTGTCTTTGATGTTTCATAATGTTCAATTGTTTCAAGTAATTGTCGTATATTATCTCCAATATATCGCCCATGTAAAAAGAACTGTCTGCTCAGGATGAACAATATCTGGTAAAACCTTTTTAATTCTATGCATTTCGCCAGGATTTTCGCATCGTAACACTGAAGTGTTAGAGGCCTCCAGTTTTTTAAATGGACTGGATCTTTATACTTACCACCTGGGTCCTGTTTCAGTAGTAATGAAATTAGACCTTGAGTACCTGAAAGTCTACCATTTGTATAAGAGTAATTAAAACATGCTAATAATGGATATTTGAGTACATCAAAAAGGTCTACTGGTATACCGTCAAGCCCTGGTGTTATTCCGGACTGAAAAGATTTTATTGCCTCAAAAAGACCCTCTTCTCTGTAAGTTGGCCTTCACACAGGTCTTTCTGTAAATTTGTTAATTTTACATTATTATTAGGAAATAAATCCTTATAGTTAACATCATTCAGTGGAAATGGAGGAGACTTAAAAGAAAACATAATTTAAATATTTTGCTTTCTCTTTCAAAATATAATTTGGTGAATCATGGATAACTCCATTTGTAACAAGTTTCTGTAAATCATTTTTGGTAGAATTTCTATGTTGAAGATTCAAGAAATATTTTGTGCATTTTTCACAATTTTCCATCCAATTCGCTTTATTTTTGTAATACATTACACTTGATGGTTCTTGAATAAGTACCTCCAATTATTTTTGTTTTTCCTCTAATCTATTTTGTACCTCTATAATACAGTTTCCGTTACCATCTACCTGCTCTGTTACTTCCTCCATTTCCTTTATTAGTCTAATCTCTTTTGACCTAAACTACTTTTGTTTTAATGGTATGGTGAGTATTGTATTGAATGGCCTCTAATAGTACATTTGAAAGTGTCCAATACAATAAGAGAATCTGCTGTACCTATGTTGTACAAAAATAAGTAAATTATGAATTTTTTTGTCTTAGTTAAGAACAAATTGTCATCTAATAGGCTTTGATTCAATTTCCAATGTCCACGTAGTTTGTAGAGTGATTTCCTTTACAATCCATTCTGGTACTTTAAAACCGTATTATAATCTCCCACCATAATAATAGATTCTTTCAATGCTTGTATTTTCAAAAAGTGTGGATCATCATTATTTGGCCCATATGGATTAATTAGCCAGATCTGTTTTTTGGTCCAATAGCATATTTAAAATAATACAGTTTCCTTGTGGATCTGTTTGCACAATTGGATCAAAATTTGTATTAATTAGTATAATCACCCTTGAGTGAGTGATAAAGAAATGGATAAGTATGATGAGAGCTGTGAAGCTTTGAGAAGGAAGTGGGTTCTGAAGAAAGGAAGTAGGTTTTGAAGAAAGGAAGTACTTCTCACTGCCGAGCAAACGGATAAACACAGGTAACAGAAAGATAAGGCAGATTTATTATATATATATATATATGGGAGAGTGGGGTAAGTTGAGCCAAAGGGTTAGTTGTTTCTAGGAAACCATACACAAACTGAATCATGTGACCAAATATTTAGGAAGAGGTCATCATTTCATAGTCTGTGAAGGAAAAAAACACATGGAAAAAGCAGCAAGCAAGTTAGGTCCAAAAAACAGATTTTCATAAAGTCAAATACATTTATTGTGATATAGGTTTCATGATGCCAGTTATAGGCTAGTTTTAAAGTATATAGGGGAGGACGGGATGGTGGTAACAGCTGGACTGGAATCAGTGGAATGGTATCAACTACATCAAACACATGGTTTCCTTTTTTTATTCCATTCCAGCCATTATTATGAGCCGTCCTCCCCTCAGCAGCCTCCACTAGTTTTATACATCAGTTGTGGTCTCTATAAGCTACAATATGAGGTCCTAAACCTAGCATGAAAGTGCACCCTTGCACCCAGTTAAATTGTACCATTATTATTGTGTATATATAATGTATGTAAACTTTGTTGAAACTCTGCTGTCTGTATTGTGCCATTATTATTGTGTATTTATAATGTATGTAAACTTTGTTGAAACTCTGCTGTCTGTCTCTAAATGTTGTCCATCACTAGCAGCACCATATCACCAAGTCACATTCTGAGTATGTGTAAATGTACTTGGCGAATAACGGTGATTCTGATTGGGCGAGGGGACAGTTGAGCCAACGGCTAATCAACACACCCCATACAAATGATGATTACATTTAGTCCGTTTTATGCATAATATGAATAGTATTTTGAAGACGCCTCGCATTTGAGTGATTAGTCAAGTTTAATGCCTTCCTCGGTTGAGTTTTCTTCCCCGGTGTAATACGAGGTATTATCGCTGGGATATGAGGTTACACGTAAATGTTTTAAAATGTACAGTTAGAAATGTTTCCCTATGCGTAGGCTACCCTGTCCCCATACTCAATTTACTCCACACCCGAGGTAAATTGAGCCAAGAGACAAGCTGTTTTCAAAAGGGTTATGTTTACATGCATTCTGCTTATTTCCAGAGATACACAACTTCCTGAAATAAACGTAGATATCTTCGGATATACTATATATTCCCTTGACGTAGTGATGCTAAATGTAAAAAAAAATCGCCCACCATACCCCCCTCTCACCTGTTGCTCCAATAGGCAATAGGCATTTTTAGCATTATGCTACATCCGGATTTAGAAACAACCCCCCAGGCACCGTGCAGGTGTTTCAATTGTTGTTTTTGTATACACTTGAGAAATGTCTCTTGTGACCCATAGGCGCACAGTCTGCTATTGCTCAATCGAGTTACATAAGTATTTATCCTACTACCTATGGTGTAACCTGTATCATGCACTGCAATTCAGACTTCCTTAAAGCCTGGGTGCGGTGAAGCAATGACTTACGAGCATGACGTGTCCATTTTCCCGTTTGAGTCCGCCCCCTCTCTAGAACTCGCGACTTAACACCCTGGCTTCTCTTGGGAGATTGGAATGTATTTCTTAAACTTTTACTAAACATATATTTTAATTTTGGAGACTCGACTGCATCACTATTTGTCATGTAGGAGCGGGTTTGATCAAGGTAAGTGACGGTAACTCTCCGCCTGTAGTTTTGGGAAAAGAGATTGATATCTGACCTCTGCGGCTAAAACGGTGGGCGTAAGCTACAGTGAAATCGAAACAAAATACGTGTTCTCGGTTATCATTGTAGCTTTAGCGGAGTGTATTCTTGAAATAGATATGAACTTTGTCTAAATTAAAATGCACAGCCTAGCTGTAACGTACGTCCCGGAAAACCGGAAAATAATTTACCTAAACTTAAACTGGCGCAACGCTCTAAGGCACTGTATCTCAGTGCTAGAGGCGTCAGACATCCTGGTTCGAATCCAGGCTGTATCACAACCGGGCATGATTGGGAGTCCCTTAGTGCCGCACACAATTGGCCCAGCGACGGTGTAGGCCGTCATTGTAAATAAGAATTTGTTCTTAACTGCCTTGCCAAGATAACAAACGGTTAAGTTCAAAAAAAGTTAATTAGTTAAACATTTTTCCGAGACTTACGTTATAATGCTAGCTAGGCTATGCATTTTAAACCATACAAGTTCATATCTATATAGCCTTGACATGGTAGTAAAAAGTTATTTTAGAACTTAATACTGATTCATATTGACAGCATTTTCTTTGCACTAGAAGAAAGGTAAGTCTAGTAGGCCTAATGTGTGAAAGCATTATGAAGAGTTTTGTCACACGTTTTACCCCATCTCTCCTTTCTGCAGGTGTTGTTCTTTTAAAGATGGTGTTAGTGAGAAGAGTGGTGTGAAAGAATGGACGTCTTGAGAGGGAAATGGAAGGAAAAATGCATTCTGAACGTTTGCGCTCTGCTCGTATTGGTAAGAAACTTTAACATGAACAGATGCACAATGCCGAGTCCTCTACCAATAACATAATGCCCCATCTAGTCGTAATTATTTCTCATCAATACATCAATCAACCCCCACCAACTCATCAACTATCAAATTTGTCAATTATGCACACCATTCAATTCAGTGTTAATACATTATTAAATCAGTAAATCAATTAGTCAATCATTTCAGGAATAGGCCTATACAGTAGCCTGTCAATCAGTTATAAAATATTTTCAGTAATTACATATGACTGGTATTTGATTGGATCTGTTCTATAACAACAATGTAATGTAATGTTGCAGTGCTGGTCAGTAGACCCCTCCCTCTCGGCACCACCACCTCCTGATAGGACCCGGGAGTTGCAATGCCTTGAGGGGAGTCATTACCGCACTGCTAACGGGACATGCTGTCGAAAGTGCCATGAAGGTAGGCCTTCTGTACTGTACTATATTACACTGCACTTATACAACTGGGCCTTTCCATTCCCGAGTGTAACGTGTAACTTATACTTTTCCATACACTATGCATTGAGTTAAAGATCAAATCCGCATTAAGGGAAACAGTGCCACTGTTCGCCCCAGAACGAGGGTAACTATATGTCCCGGATTGTGTCGGACAGTCCCTCATTTTTTTTCCCACATCCCACAACCAAATAATCATGTCCCTTATTTTATCAACAAATTAAAACACTACTAATTTAGAAAAAAGGTTTGTTTGTCCCGTATTTCATTGACTTCATATTATTTGATGAGAATTGACATTCCAACCTGTCTCTTGCAGTCATGTTGCCCTTATGGCAATATACTAAACTCAGCAAAAAAAGAAACGTCCTCTCACTGTCAATTGCGTTTATTTAAACTTAACATGTGTTGAATCTTATGTTCATAGACATTTTACAACTGATACATAAACTGAACAAGTTCCACAGGCATGTGACTAGCAGAAATTGAATAATGTGTCCCTGAACAAAGGGGGGTCAAAATCAAAAGTAACAGTCAGTATTTGGTGTGGCCACCAGCTGCATTAAGTACTGCAGTGCATCTCCTCATGGACTGCACCAGATTTGCCAGTTCTTGCTGTGAGATGTTACCCCACTCTTCCACCAAGGCACCTGCAAGTTCCCGGACATTTCTGTGGGCAATGGCCCTAGCCCTCACCCTCCGATCCAACAGGTCCTAGACGTGCTCAATGGGATTGAGATCCATGCTCTTCCCTGGCCATGGCAGAACACTAACATTCCTGTCTTGCAGGAATGAGCAGAACAAGCCGTATGGCTGGTGGCATTGTCATGCTGGAGGGTCATGTCAGGATGAGCCTACAGGAAGGGCACCACATGAGGGAGGAGGATGTCTTCCCTGTAACGCACAGCATTGTTGTCATTGCAGGCAATCTCAATCTCAGTCCGATGATGCTGTGACACACCGCCCCAGACCATGATTGACCGCGACTCGTCAATGAAGAGCACTTTTGTCAGTCCTGTCTGGTCCAGCGACGGTGGGTTTGTGCCCATAGGTGACGTTGTTGCCGGTGATGTCTGGTGAGGACCTGCCTTACAACATGCCTACAAGCCCTCAGTCCAGCCTCTCTCAGTCTATTGCGGACAGTCTGAGCATTGATGGAGGGATTGTGTGTTCCTGGTGTAACTTGGGCAGTTTCCATCCTGTAACTGTCCCACAGGTGTGATGTTTGGATGTACCGATTGTGTGCAGGTGTTGTTACATGTGGTCTGCCACTGCGAGGTCTGCCACTGTGGTCTGCCACTGCGAGGACGATCAGCTGTCCGTCCTGTCTCCCTGTAGCGCTGTCTTAGGGTCTCGCCGTACGGACATTGCAATTTATTGCCCTGACCACATCTGCAGTCCTCATGCCTCCTTGCAGCATGCCTAAGGCACGTTCACGCAGATGAGCAGGGACCCTGGGCATCTTTCTTTTGGTGTTTTTCAGAGTCAGTAGAAAGTTTTCATAACTATGACCTTAATTGCCTACTGTCTGTAAGCCGTTCCACAAGTGCATGTTCATTAATTGTTTATCGTTCATTGAACATTGAGCATGGGAAACGGTGTTTAAACCCTTTACAATGAAGATCTGTGAAGTTATTGGGATTTTTACGACTTATCTTTGAAAGACAGGGTCCTGAAAAAGGGATGTTTCTTTTTTTGCTGAGTTTATATCTTAAGGATGTGGTGCTGGTGATGTTAAAGGGGAAGTCAACAGTAGCTTAATTAATGATATGTACCCAGTGATTTTTGAAGAATATACTGTAACTAGAAATGCCCCATGAGTGTAGTTCAACTGTCGTACCCCATCAGAACCCAAAATATAAGCTTGTTTTACTCCAATGTTTGTAAACAAAGTAAATCTAAACAAACATTGTATAGTCTCAAAACATGGTTAAAACTATAATTTTGATATCATGGATGGTCAGTCCTTGCATAGCTCTGTCCATGAATTTGAGAGTAGTTACGTTTCTCCAGCCCCATCCCTCAACTTGTTTATGATTTCTTATTGTTTCAACTGCTGATTGACGTTTTTAACACTTCTCCAATGTTGTTGAGATCTGATATTCTGCGCAGCGCAAGAAGAAACGTAGGCCAATGTCATATCGCCAACCAATCACATTATCCAAATATTTTCGGGGCTAAATTCCAGCTAAACTTGGAGAGGACCTACTGGTATTTACAAAAATCTAACGAAGCGCTAGAAAGTAAGTAAACAGCTGTATTGGACTGAAAGATATAAGGTCATTTCATCAAACTCTCCATGCTCTTTTTTTATTTATTTTACTAGGCAAGTTAAGAGCAAATTCTTATTTTCAATGACGGCCTAGTGGGTTAACGCCAGATTAGTACCTTGTCAGCTCGGGGGTTCGAACTTGCACCCTTTTGGTTACTAGTCCAACGCTCTAACCACTAGGCTACCCTGCCGCCCCAGGTGGTTGCTCATTCAACATATTTGATGCTACTGCACTCAATTCTGTTTTAAAAGTCTCTTTTATTTTCCGCTGAGAGGAACCAGAAATGTTTCATTGGCCAAATATTCCCAGATTTGCATACAAAACAGCCACATAAGTGATCTCTTGTTTCTGGATCACCAAATTTTGCACAAGGCAAAGGAGAAGGCTAGGTGTGCTTCAATTGGCTCGTTCGGTGCAGCGGGGGAGATGTGTGCCTGTGCAGAGGTGTCAGAGGGGAAAAAACAATGTTGTTTGCAGTAACATCTTTGTTGTTGTAATATCCTACATGGATGTGGCAGTTTCACCAGTTAAGGATTCCAGCTTTAAACAAAAACCTTATTTCAAGATTATACTCTTATTGTCTTACCTGTCATCTGTCACACTATAGGCCTTACATACTGTTTACTAGGTTTGTCACTCTCTAACCTAGTTTTAGCTCCGTATTACCAGGTTTTACAGTAAATAAATATGGTGGATTGTGTAGCCCCCCCCCCCCCCCCCACCCCCCCTTAGAGTATGTATGCCTTGTGTTCTCCAGGGTTTAAGTTGAAGGAGGACTGCACTAAAGAGGGTGAGAGCCAATGTGAACCCTGTAAAGAGGGCAGGACATACCTAGAGAGGAGTAACTACGCCAAGAACTGCCTCCGTTGTACACGCTGTGATGGTACTGTACATTTATTTAGAAAAACGTACAATTTACAATAATATGGCATTTTTTTTACAAAATCCACTTTAAAAAAATGTCATCGCTATAGATGGTCTCAGTATGATATGATAACAAATGCCTTCTCTCTCTGCCCCCCTCCGCATTCTCTTTCTCTCTGTTCTTGGCTGTGTTGTTCCATACACCAGTAGACAATGAGGAAGAGGTGTCGCCATGCAAGAAGAGTAGGAACACAGTGTGTCGCTGCATTGAAGGCTTCTACAAAAAGAGAATAGACTCAGTAACACGGGAGTGCCTCCGTTGCAAGACATGTGGACCTGGAGAGAGAGAAACGCAACCATGTGAGTTTGTCTTCATAATGTTTCACGTTTTTCCACCCAACCTGGTATTTACTTATGGATTACACAGTATAATGGTTATTACATAATAAGGACAACCCTTTTTTTTGTTTTGTTGTACTATTTGTTTGTGTGTGTACTGAGTGTACATACTGTTGTTGACAGGTACTCCAGAGAGCGATACAGTGTGTGAATGTAAGGGCTTCCGAAACAAGAAAAACAACAGGAACTGTCTTCCATGCCAAAAGTAAGTACTGGCTTGTCTGTTAAAACTCTTGGGTTTGTCTGCTTTATGAACATTCTGCTTGTAAATGGGAAGTTTAATAGAAACTGTCTGCAACGTTGTGCAACAAACTTCTTTCCGTGGGTGAGTTAAAAGACAGAAGTATTTTCACATGTCAGCTGTTTTGTGGTCACACCAACCCTGGTCCTGGAGACCTACAGTCTGTTGCTATGTAAGGTTGGAGAAGGTCATCATGTCCAGGCTTTAGTTCCAGCCCAGCACTAACACACCTGATTCACCCTAATTTACTGCTCATCAAGACCTTAGGCAGTGCTGACCACTGATAAAGCGCTGGTCTCTTTCAGTGTTCTGTCTTTCCGGAGGGGGGTATGCTGCAACAGGCCTGAATGGTTCTTCTGTAGAGCTGTTCTTCACATGACTCAATACTAATAATTTCCTCTTCACAAACGGGCCACTTCCTCTTCAATAACATACAATTTCCTCTGTGTATCTTCTCTCCAGTTGTAGATCAGCTGACTGTCAGCAGGAGTGTGCTTCAGGCACAGATCCCACTCCCAAACGTGAGTTTCTGATACTTTGTGGCTGGGTTCTGGCTAGAAACATAGTTTGTTTATTTGGTGGGTTACAAGATACTATGAAACTTTTTTTTGATATGCTTAAATATATTGGAATTAGACTGTTTCAGTAGTGGCTGTTTCACATTTGCCGTAAGGGCTGCAGCATATATTCATCCTCTCACTCTGCATGTCTGCCCCTCTTTCCAGCTACAGACACTGGATGGGGTGTTTGGTCTCCCTACCTGTTGGCTGCGTTCGGCTGTGTTTGTGTGGTGCTGCTGGTGGTGATGGGGATCATGGGCGTACTAGTGGTCCGACGGAAACCGAAGGGGTCAAGCTCCTTTCTCTCTGCTGAGATCACCTCTCAGGGCTCTGAGAAGTCTACTCGGGTGAGACACATCTCTGACCTCTCACCTTTGACCCCTGACATCTCGTATTTCACCTCTGGACAAACCCTTTAAAGGGTTTTATTGGAGAAAAAATAGATACCATTTCAACTACTGTTTTGAACACTCAAGAGCATTTATAGACTGTTTGCACCATAGTGATGGGAGGAAACCAATAGGATTTCCTTTATTGATTGTGTTGTGCTCCCCGGGTTTAGGATGTACTGGGATCGGATGCAGTTCTATATAGTAGAATTCTGATGTTTTTCATTTTCTGTGATTGTAGAGGCTGATCCAAGAGGCCTCGGAGAACGTTCTCAACCAGAGTATCCCAGTGTGTGAGTGTGAACAGGAGCTCCTCAGCAAGCTACCGGACTGTGTCCCCAAGGAGATCAAGAGTAAGTGTGTGTGCATGTGCGTGCATGCGAACGTGTCTGGGTGCACATGTTTCCCTATCTTATCCGGACTAGAATGTCCTGACGAGTTATCAGAATGTTCTGACAAGGTAGGACAACAAGAACAATTCTGAAAAGGTGAGGATTTTAAAGGTTAGGGCTAGGAGTTAGGGTTGGGTTAAGGTTAGGGTTAAGTTTTCTTGAATGGAAATACATTTTTACTCCCCCAAATGTTCTGAAAATTCACGAAAACCAAGCTTTGTGTTTTGGAATGTGAAAGTTTTTTTTAGATACACTACATGGCCAAAAGTATATGGACACCTGCTTGTCAAACATCTCATTCCAAAATCATGGGCGTTAATATGGAGTTGCTCCCCCCTTTGCTGCTATAACAGCCTCCACTCTTCTGGGAAGGCTTTCCATTAGATGTTGAAACATTGCTGCGGGAACTTGCTTCCGTTCAGCCACTAGAGCATTAGTGAGGTTGGGCACCGATGTTGGGCGATTAGGCCTGACTCACAGTCGGCGTTCCAATTCCTCCCAAAGGTGTTCGATGGGGTTGAGGTCAGAGAACTGTGCAGACCTGTCAAGTTCTTCCACACCGATCTCAACAAACCATTTCTGTAAGGACCTCGCTTTGTGCAGGGGCATTGTCATGCTGAAACAGGAAAGGGCCTTCCCAAACTGTTGCCACAAAGTTGGAAGCACAGAATCGTCTAGAATGTCATTGTATGCTGTAGAGTTAAGATTTCCCTTCACTGGAACTAAGGTGCCTAGCCAGAACCATGAAAAACAGTCCCAAACCATTATTCCTCCTCCACCAAACTTTACAGTTGGCACTATGCATTCGGGCAGGTAGCTTTTTCCTGGCATCCACCAAACCCAGATTTGTCCGTTGGACTGCCAGATAGTAAAGCGTGATTCATGACTCCAGAGAACTCGTTTCCACTGCTCCAGAGTCCAATGGTGGTGAGCTTTACAAATCAAATCAAATGTTATTTGGCACATGTGCAGAATGCAACAGGTGCAGACCTTACAGTTAAATGCTTACTTACAAGCCTTTAACCAACAATGCTTTAAGAAGTTCTGAAAAATAAGTGTTAATAAAAAGTAAAAGTAACATAATTAAACTGCAGCAGTAAAATAACAATAGCAATATGTAGGTAGAGTTAAAGTGACTATACATAGATATAAACAGAGAGTAGCTGCAGTGTAAAAGGGGGGTCTGAGTAGTCCTTTGATTAGCTGAGTCTTATGGCTTAGGGGTAGACGCTGTTAAGAAACCTTTTGGACCTAGACTTGGCACTCCGGTACCGCTTTCTGTGCGGTAGCAGAGAGAACGGTCTATGACTAGAGTGGCTGGAGTCTTTGACCATTTTTAGGGCCTTCCTCTAGCACCGCCTGGCATAGAGGGCCTGGATGGCAGGAAGCTTGGCCCCAGTGATGTACTGGGCCGTATGCACTACCGTCTGTAGCGCCTTGCGGTCTGAGGCCGAGCAGTTGCCATACCAGGCAGTGATGCAACCCTCAGGATCAATCAATCAAATTGTTGACCACTTGACCCGGGCAGCTCTAGCGGGGCAGGTCTAGCAGGGCAGAAGTTTTACGAACTGACTTGTTGGAAAGGTGGCATCCTATGGCGGTGCCACGTTGAAAGTCACTGAGCTCTTCAGTATGGGCCATTCTGCTGCCAATGTTTGTCTATGGTGTCCACGTACTTTTAGCCATGTAGTGTATATTGAACTCTATTTTAATCTCTCTCCGCTCCTATCACCTCTCTTTGTTCCTCTCTCCCTCCAGTCTCTGAGTTGATCTATTCGGTGTTGGACCAAGTCCCTCTGCGTCGTGTGAAGGAGCTGGTGCGTTCGCTGGGTGTGAGTGACATAGTGATAGAGAGGGCTGAGAATGACCACCTCCGTGACACTAAGGAAGCCCAGTACCAGATGCTGAGGGTCTGGGCTAAGGGAAGTGCTCAGGGAGGGGGAGAGGTGCTAGCACGCCCTCTACTGTACCACCTGCTGGATAAGCTGAGAGACATGGACCTGGGAGGGACTGCAGAGGAGCTGGAGACCAAGTATGGAGATCAGTAGAGGGAGAGAGAGAAGATCAGACACACAGACTCATCCCCTTGTCCCTGACCTCACTTGTATAGACCTGAGAGAATAGGATTGGTACAGTGTAAGCAATATGGTAGTTGTTCCACCTGGTCCAGATCTGATAGACTAGGTGGAAGCGATGCCATGCTTTCACAATATTTCCTAATGTATTATATAACCTTTTGGCAGTGAGCCTGATTATTGATTGCCAACTGTAACTTATACTGTTCTCATGTTTTTTTTGTTGCTCATTCAAACCAATGAGTGAGGAATCGTATGTTACAAAGCAGTTTTAGACAGTGCTGTTTGTAAAACAGGCAAACTTGTAATGTGTCACACACAGGTATGAGAACCACACTAAGAATTTAGTTAAATGCCGTGTTTAGAGTAATACGGATTTAACACCCATCTATAGTATTACAGTTCTATATTACTGAGTATTAGGTGGCGACAGGTAGCCAGTAACTGAAAGGTTGCTGGTTCAAATCCCTGAGCTGGTAACGTGATAAAAATCTGTCTGTGCCCTTGAACAAGACACTTAACCATAATTTCTCCTGTGAATCGCTCTGGATAAGGATGCTTAAAATGTGAAATGTATTATTTACTGGTGTTGCAGTAGTACTCAAGCTAATATTTCCATAGGAACCTGTATAGCTTTAATCTTCCCTGTCTCTATCTTGCATTAATCAACCACAAACATATCAAAAGATATTAGCATTATATGTCATATTTGAAGTCTTTGTATTGGTTTGTAAATGGTTATTAATACTGCATAGGAGGATGTTGTATATTTGAATGGTTCTTTGATAAGTTGCTGTTTGGGCGTGAAGATCAAACTACTGTAGTTTTGCTGTCTTTTACTACTGTCTTGATGTACATATTCTTGTTTTACAAAATAGGTTAGGGATGTATCAATCTGTCATATTTCTTTACTATTCAGTGTGCAGTGCATTCCTCCTCGAACAATCACACCCATCCAGGTTGTCTCTGTGCCGTGGTTTTGGATCACCACAAGTGATTGATTCTTATCTGTACAGTAATAGTTGTGTCAGTACTGTTAGGGCACAGGCAGGTCTTCTGCAGGTGTTGTCCCTGAGTTATTGACATTCCTTAAAGCCCCATCATCATGCCGCCATTGTTCAGGATCACATAGTCAGAGGACACACCTGTCACTCTGCAGGGCTGACTGATCTCTGGGAGACTAAACATGGAAACTAGGGATGGATAGAGTGGCAATAAAAAGTATGTGAACCCATTGGAATTACCTGGACTTCTGCATAAATTGGTCATAAAATTTGATCTTCATCTGAGTCACAACAATACACAAACACAGTCTGATTAAACTAATAACACACAAACAATTATACGTTTTCATGTCTTTATTGAACACACCGTGTAAACATTCACAGTGCAGGGTGGGAAAAGTATGTGAACCTTTGGATTTAATAACTGGTCGACCCTCCTTTGTCAGCAATAACCTCAACCAAACGTTTTCTGTAGTTGCGGATCAGACCTGCACAACGGTCAGGAGGAATTTTGGACCATTCCTATTTATTAAACTGTTTCAGTTCAGCAATATTCTTGGGATGTCTGGTGTGAACCGCTCTCTTGAGGTCATGCCACAGCACCTCAATCGGGTTGAGGTCAGGACTTTGACTGGGCCACTCCAGAAGACTTATTTTCTTCTGTGGAAGCCATTATGTTGTTGATTTACTTCTTTGTTTTGAGTTGTTGTCCTGTTGCGTCACCTAACATCTGTTGAGCTTCAATTGGCAGACAGCCTTACATTCTCCTGAAAAATGTCTTGATAAACTTGGGGATTAATTGTTCCGTCTGATAGCAAGCTGTCCAGGCCCTGTTTTCTGCATAGCAGCCTCGACCATAGTTTACAGTTGGGATGAGGTTTTGATGTTGGTGTGCTGTGCCTTATTTCTCCACACATAATGTTGTGTGTTCCTTCCAAACTACTCAACTTTAGTTTCATCTGTCCACAGAATATTTTGCCAGTAGCGCTGTGGAACATCCAGGTGCTCTTTTGCGAACTTCAAACGTGCAGCAATGGTTTTTGTTTGGACAGCGGTGGCTTTTCCTGTGGTGTCCTCCCATGAACACCATTCTTGTTTTCTGTTTTACGTATCGTAGACTCGTCAACAGAGTTGTTAGCATGTTCCAGAGATTTCTGTAAGTCTTTAGCTGACAATAGGATTCTTTGTAACCTCATTGAGCATTCTGCACTGTGCTCTTGCAGTCATCTATGCAGGACGGCCACTCCTAGGGAGAGTAGAAACAGTGAGTAGAAAAGAGAGTAGTTTGGAAGGATCACACAGAGAGTAGGAAAGTATCTCAATTTTTAGACAATTTTGTCTTACCGTGGACTGATGAACATCAAGGCTTTTAGAGATACTTTTGTAACCCTTTCCTGCTTTGCCTGGTGTCAACAATTCTTAATCTTGGGTCTTTTGTTTGAGGCATGGTTCACATCAGGCAATGCTTCTTGTGAATAGCAAACTCAAATTTTGTGAGTTTAAAAAAATATATATATATTTAGAATGTTGCTTCCAATGTAATTGTCTGCATCATTTCCAATCCCCCATATTTTTTGGTAAATATATACAGTGGGGAGAACAAGTATTTGATACACTGCCGATTTTGCATGTTGTCCTGCTTACAAAGCATGTAGAGGTCTGTAATTTGTATCATAGGTACACTTCAACTGTGAGAGACGGAATCTAAAACAAAAATCCAGAAAATCACATTGTATGATTTTTAAGTAATTAATTTGCATTTTATTGCATGACATAAATATTTGATCACCTACCAACCAGTAAGAATTCCGGCTCTCACAGACATGTTTGTTTTTCTTTAAGAAGCCCTCCTGTTCTCCACTCATTACCTGTATTAACTGCAACTGTTTGAACTCGTTACCTGTATAAAAGACACCTGTCCACACACTCAATCAAACAGGCTACAACCTCTCCACAATGGCCAAGACCAGAGAGCTGTGTAAGGACATCAGGGCTAAAATTGTAGACATGCACAAGGCTGGGATGGGCTACAGGACAATAGGCAAGCAGCTTGGTGAGAAGGCAACAACTGTTAGCGCAATTATTTGAAAATGGAAGAAGTTCAAGATGACGGTCAATCACCCTTGGTCTGGGGCTCCATGCAAGATCTTACCTCGTGGGGCATCAATGATCATGAGGAAGGTGAGGGATCAGCCCAGAACTACACGGCAGGACCCGGTCAATGACCTGAAGAGAGCTGGGACCACAGTCTCAAAGAAAACCATTAGTAACACACTACACCATCATGGATTAAAATCCTGCAGCGCACGCAATGTCCCCCTGCTCAAGCCAGCGCATGTCCAGGCCCGTCTGAAGTTTGCCAATGACCATCTGGATGGTCATCTAGACAGAAATAGAGCTTTTTGGTCTAAACTCCACTTGCCGTGTTTGGAGGAAGAAGAAGGATGAGTACAACCCCGAGAACACCATCCCAACCGTGAAGCATGGAGATGGAAACATCATTCTTTGGGGATGCTTTTCTGCAAAGGGGACAGGACGACTGCACCGTATTGAGGGTAGGATGGATGGGGCCATGTATCGCGAGATCTTGGCCAACAACCTCCTTCCCTCAGTAAGAGCATTGAAGATGGGTCGTGGCTGGGTCTTCCAGCATGACAACGACCCGAAACACACAGCCAGGGCAACTAAGGAGTGGCTCCGTAAGAAGCATCTCAAGGTCCTGGAGTGGCCTAGCCAGTCTCCAGACCTGAACTCAATAGAAAATCTTTGGAGGGAGCTGAAAGTCCATATTGCCCAGCGACAGCCCCGAAACCTGAAGGATCTGGAGAAGGTCTGTATGGAGGAGTGGGCCAAAATCCCTGCTGCAGTGTGTGCAAACCTGGTCAAGAACTACAGGAAACGTATGATCTCTGTAATTGCAAACAGGTTTCTGTACCAAATATTAAGTTCTGCTTTTCTGATGTATCAAATACTTATGTTATGTAATAAAATGCAAATTAATTACTTAAAAATCATACAATGTGATTTTCTGGATTTTTGTTTTAGATTCCGTCTCTCACAGTTGAAGTGTACCTATGATAAAAATGACAGACCTCTACATGCTTTGTAAGTAGGAAAACCTGCAAAATCGGCAGTGTATCAAATACTTGTTCTCCCCACTGTATATCCATACACACATGCATACATATACACATAGTGTGGGGCAAAAAAGTATTTAGTCAGCCACTAATTGTGCAAGTTCTCCCACTTAAAAAGATGAGAGGCCTGTAATTTTCATCATGGGTACACTTCAACTATGACAGACAAAATGAGAAAAAAAATCCAGAAAATCACATTGTAGGATTTTTAATGAATTTATTTGCAAATTATGGTGGAAAATAAGTATTTGGTCAATAAACTTTTGCTATCTCAATACTTTGTTATATACCCTTTGTTGGCAATGACAGAGGTCAAACGTTTTCTGTAAGTCTTCACAAGGTTTTCACACACTGTTGCTGGTATTTTGGCCCATTCCTCCATGCAGATCTCCTCTAGAGCAGTGATGTTTTGGGGCTGTTGCTGGGAAACACGGACTTTCAACTCCCCCCAAAGATTTTCTATGGGGTTGAGATCTGGAGACTGGCTAGGCCACTCCAGGACCTTGAAATGCTTCTTACGAAGCCACTCCTTCGTTGCCCGGGCGGTGTGTTTGGGATCATTGTCATGCTGAAAGACCCAGCCACGTTTCATCTTCAATGCCCTTGCTGATGGAAGGAGGTTTTCACTCAAAATCTCACGATACATGGCCCCATTCATTCTTTCCTTTACACGGATCAGTCGTCCTGGTCCCTTTGCAGAAAAACAGCCCCAAAGCATGATGTTTCCACCCCCATGCTTCACAGTAGGTATGGTGTTCTTTGGATGCAACTCAGCATTCTTTGTCCTCCAAACATGACGAGTTGAGTTTTTACCAAAAAGTTATATTTTGGTTTCATCTAACCATATGACATTCTCCCAATCTTCTTCTGGATCATCCACTTTTCTTTAACCATTTATGTTCTTTAATACAGGGCCGACATACAAGTTCCTTCGTTTTTTCCCCTTCTACTTGCCTCTTCCATTTTTGTGGTAATGCTGCAATTAATTGGTTGTAATTTTGGGTAGAGCAGACATTTCCATATGTCTGTGTTAGCTGCATGTGTGACAACTCCACCAGTCCTATTTATGATATCATTCACTAAAATGATACCTTTTAAAAAAAAATATTTTGACAAATACAGTTTTTTTGATCAATTAGTATATTTGAATTTAACCACAATATTTGTTGTACTATTTGTTCCGTCCTTTCAGGTGGATTAAACTGAAATTGCAACCAACTTTCTAAGGCTTGTTTAAAAAATAAAGATATTTTGGAGAAGATTTCCTTTTCAAACAATCGAAAGTGTGCCGGTGTAATCTGAATGAAGGGAAAAAGGCCCTTCCTGAATATAGGATGAGACAGTTGTACCAATTGACAAGAGAACCCGTTTGGATTTAAGTATAACTTTTGTATGACTGATGCCTTTAGTGAGAGGTCTAATGCTTTAATATTGAATAATTTCTGCCCAACAAATTCATATTCGTTATACAAATAGGCCCTTCTAATTTTGTCTGGCTTGCCATTCCAAATAAAACGGAATATTGTTTTGTTCATATAATTTAAAAGCAGGTCACTAGGTGTAGGTAAAACCATAAGCAAATAGGTAAATTGTGATATGACTAAAGAGTTAATCAGGGTGATTTTTCCACAAATAGACAGGTTTTTTTCATAGGGCAGGGCAGCTCTAACCAACATCTCCTATCTCATCTCATTGATTGGAATCCAGTTTAGCTGACTCCTGACTCCAATTAGCTTTTGGAGAAGTCCTTAGCCTAGGGGTTCACATACTTTTCCAACCTACACTGAATGTTTAAATTATGTATTCAATACAGACAATAACAATACAGTAATTTGTGACTTAGATGAAGTTGATGAAGTTCAGATCTAATTGTACAACCAATTTATGCAGAAATCCCGATTATTCCAAAGGGTTCACATATTTTTTTATTGCCACTGTAGATAGATGGCACTCAAGTTTAGTTTTTAATGTCAGGTGCACAAGTACAGTGAAATGCCATGTATTGGATTGTATGATATTAGACAGCACTTTTTAACATTGTCTTTAGTAAAATCACCTGTAACAATTCAAACTACTAAATAAAGAATATCTTCTAAAATGACCTGGTATGCAGTTATTATGACTAAGTGTTAGATACTGTTCTATTCGGTGTATGACTGTAAGTGTTAGATACTGTTCTATTCAGTGTATGACTGTAAGTGTTAGCTACTGTTCTATTCAGTGTATGACTGTAAGTGTTAGATACTGTTCTATTCGGTGTATGACTGTAAGTGTTAGCTACTGTTCTATTCAGTGTATGACTGTAAGTGTTAGCTACTGTTCTATTCAGTGTATGACTGTAAGTGTTAGATACTGTTCTATTCGGTGTATGACTGTAAGTGTTAGCTACTGTTCTATTCAGTGTATGACTGTAAGTGTTAGCTACTGTTCTATTCAGTGTATGACTGTAAGTGTTAGATACTGTTCTATTCGGTGTATGACTGTAAGTGTTAGCTACTGTTCTATTCAGTGTATGACTGTAAGTGTTAGATACTGTTCTATTCAGTGTATGACTGTAAGTGTTAGATACTGTTCTATTCAGTGTATGACTGTAAGTGTTAGCTACTGTTCTATTCAGTGTATGACTGTAAGTGTTAGATACTGTTCTATTCGGTGTATGACTGTAAGTGTTAGCTACTGTTCTATTCAGTGTATGACTGTAAGTGTTAGATACTGTTCTATTCGGTGTATGACTGTAAGTGTTAGCTACTGTTCTATTCAGTGTATGACTGCAGCATACATGATGTATAGCTTTGTTTTCTTGCTCATTAATTGCATGTCTGTCTGTGTGGTCTGTGTGTGTATGACGGTGTAATGGTGTGTATAACATCTGGTATGTAGTCTCTGCATTCCTCGACGTAGCATTAGCTTATTAAACTATACTTCTCTGTCTTTTTTGCTCTCTTTTTATCGTTACCCTGTCCCCTCTCTCCCCCCCTGTCTCTTCACCTGTCGCCACATCCCCTCTCTAACCTTTTCCACTTTTATTCCCACGTCCTCTCTACATGTCTGCTGATCTGTCTGTCATTTGACAGTTATCTTGTTTTTCAATCACCTCGTTCGTCAGTCAACTACCATTCTGTGTCTCACTCTCTGTTTTCTAACCCTTATAGGCGGTGCTCTTCACATCTCTCTAGGTAGAGACGCCTCACAGGGTTTTAGAGGACATGATCACTTCCTGTAGAACTATTACCTACTCAGAATGATCGATATGAAACAACACAAACCATCTAGTCAAAATAAATGAATCAGCGCCACCCTCATAACAAACACCACTGCTACACATTAACTAGGCCGTAGCGCAGATTTGTTATCTTAGGAATCCAGTTTTTCTCGTCAGGCCAGTTAGAGGGCAGGGGTGCTAGAGAAAGGGAGGGAAGGAGGCAGGATAGGGAGGGACCGAATCAAAGACAGAAAGACGGAGAGCCAACAGAAACGAAAGATGACTGTCTGAATCAACATGGATCCAACCGAAGCCAGGTAATTAATTGACTTTATTTTATTACCGTAGAAGTAGACTTGTGAAGGCACTATCTGGGACATTGTATCTTTGATTATTACACTCAATCAATGCCTTGACAATCTGACGCTTCTTCTTTGTACAATAATCAGTACACTTATACTGTGTTGTAATGTGTTCGTTTTATGATGTGTGTTGATTTGAGGTTCCCCTCAGAACATCACCAACATGGCTGCTGTGTGTTGGCCTGGTGTCAACACAAATAGATGATTGTGTTTCAATGATACTTGAAGTCACCAGTATTAATGGATTTTTACTAGTGAGATATAGTGAATGTAAACAGCAAAGACTGTTTTTACTAGTGAGATATAGTGAATGTAAACAGGTGGTTGACATCTTGTCATGAGTGTCTGATTAAATCACTGAGGTCATGGAGCAGGCGTTTTGATGTTAGGCACTGTGGCGTGGATTGTGTGTGAATGTGTAAGAGAGACTATGTACGCTCTTTGAAAGCATGCAGTGCGTGTGTATCTTGTATCGTGTGTATTATTCACTGCTTTAAAGCTCTAGATTGGGGTTTCCCAAACTCAGTCCTGGCCCCCCCCATGCACGTTTTGGTTTTTGCCCACAGCTGACAATGAGTTGGTTATTTGAATCAGCTGTGTAGTGCTAAGGTAAAAACCAAAACATGCACTCAGGGAGAGCCCCAGGACCCAGTTTGGGAAACACTGCTCTAAATTACTGTAGGTTGATGTCTTTGGTGTGATGGATGTATGGCTGGGAACTCAAGGTACATTTTTGCTATGTAACCCAAAGCCCTTAGAGGACATACTGTAATTGGTGTATTTGGGTGAGGGTCAGGTATGTGTGAATTTGTGTAAGGTGTAGTTGTTTTTTAGGTTTCACCTTGGTCATACTGTAACTAAAGCTGAGAGCCCTGTGACTCTACCAGTGCCAGATTGAGGCTATTCCTGGCATCTGTTATTTCCCCCTTACTGCTAGCCTGCGTACCTGACAATGCATTCATCATTGCATAGAGGTAATCATTGTCATCATCATTATAGATTTTTGGCAAGATCATAACAGCTTGACTGAGGCAGAAACAAAGTGGTATTAAGGTCACAATACCTTGTCACTACATTGTGTTTCAATGGCCTGTAGTGGTTTACATTCTGCAGCCCATGTCTTGGTTTTATTTACTGTGCTCATGCTAAATGGGAGGTATCGATGTGTGTGTTTTGTTAGAAATGTAAGTTCCTCTGTCTTCTTAGTTCCTCAAGTTTCATTTCCCCTCATTGGACTTCCCCCTTTTGGTTCCTTGTTCATTTAAGTATCTAACCTTTATTTACCAGGTCAATCATTAAGAATACGTTCTCTTTTAAATGAACTACATAGTAATCCCATGTTCTGCCTAGTCTCCTTTCTACTACCGCCCTCCCTCCATCTCTCCCTCTGCATCTCTCCCTCTGCATCTCTCCCTCCATCTCTCCCTCTGCACCTCTCCCTCTGCATATCTCCCTCTGCACCTCTCCATCTCTCCCTCTGCATCTCTCCCTCTGCACCTCTCCCTCTCCATCTCTCGTTCTCCATCTCTCCCTCCATCTCTCCCTCTGCATCTCTCCCCCTGCATCTCTCCCTCTGCACCTCTCCCTCTGCACCTCTCCCTCTGCATCTCTCCCTCTGCACCTCTCCCTCTGCACCTCTCCCTCTGCATCTCTCCCTCTGCACCTCTCCCTCTGCATCTCTCCCTCTGCATCTCTCCCTCTGCACCTCTCCCTCTGCACCTCTCCCTCTGCATCTCTCCCTCCATCTCTCCCTCTGCATCTCTCCCTCCATCTCTCCCTCCATCTCTCCCTCCATCTCTCCCTCCATCTCTCCCTCTGCATCTCTCCCTCTGCATCTCTCCCTCTGAATCTCTCCCTCCATCTCTCCCTCTGCATCTCTCCCTCTGCTTCTCTCCCATCTCTCTCTGTGTCTCTCCCTCCCTCTCTCTGCGTCTCTCCCCCCATCTCTCCCTCTGCACCTCTCCCTCTGCATCTCTCCCTCTGCATCTCTCCCTCTGCACCTCTCCCTCTGCATCTCTCCCTCTGCATCTCTCCCTCTGCTTCTCTCCCATCTCTCTCTGTGTCTCTCCCTCCCTCTCTCTGCGTCTCTCCCCCCATCTCTCCCTCTGCACCTCTCCCTCTGCATCTCTCCCTCTGCACCTCTCCCTCTGCATCTCTCCCTCCATCTCTCCCTCTGCATCTCTCCCTCCATCTCTCCCTCCATCTCTCCCTCTGCATCTCTCCCTCTGCATCTCTCCCTCTGCATCTCTCCCTCCATCTCTCCCTCTGCATCTCTCCCTCTGCATCTCTCCCTCCATCTCTCCCTCTGCATCTCTCCCTCCATCTCTCCCTCTGCACCTCTCCCTCTGCATCTCTCCCTCTGCATCTCTCCCTCCATCTCTCCCTCTGCATCTCTCCCTCTGCATCTCTCCCTCATCTCTCCCTCCATCTCTCCCTCCATCTCTCCCTCCATCTCTCCCTCTGCATCTCTCCCTCCATCTCACCCTCCATCTCTCCCTCCATCTCTCCCTCTGCATCTCGCCCTCCATCTCTCCCTCTGCATCTCACTCTCCATCTCGCCCTCCATCTCTCCCTCTGCACCTCTCCCTCTGTCTCACCCTCTGTCTCTCCCTCTGCGTCTCTCCCTCCATCTCTCTCTCTGTGTCTCTCCCTCCATCTCTCTCTCTGTCTCTCCCTCCATCTCTCTCTCTGTGTCTCTCCCTCCATCTCTCTCTCTCTGTCTCTCCCTCCATCTCTCTCTCTCTGTGTCTCTCCCTCAATCTCTCTCTCTCTGCGTCTCTCCCTCCATCTCTCTCTCTGCGTCTCTCCCTCCGTCTCTCTCTCTGCGTCTCTCCCTCCGTCTCTCTCTCTGCGTCTCTCCCTCCGTCTCTCTCTCTGCGTCTCTCCCTCCGTCTCTCTCTCTGTGTCTCTCCCTCCGTCTCTCTCTCTGCGTCTCTCCCTCCGTCTCTCTCTCTGCGTCTCTCCCTCCGTCTCTCGCTGCATCTCTCCCTCCGTCTCTCTGTCTCTCCCTCCATCTCTCTGTCTCTCCCTCCATATCGCTCTGTCTCTCCCTCCATCTCTCTGTGTCTCTCCCTCCATCTCTCTGTGTCTCTCCCTCCATCTCTCTGTGTCTCTCCCTCATCTCTCTCTCTGTGTCTCTCCCTCCATCTCTCCCTCTGCTTCTCTCCCATCTCTCTCTGTGTCTCTCCCTCCATCTCTCTCTCTGCGTCTCTCCCTCTGCACCTCTCCCTCTGCATATCTCCCTCTGCATCTCTCCCTCCATCTCTCCCTCCATTTCTCCCTCTGCATCTCTCCCTCCATCTCTCCCTCTGCATCTCTCCCTCCATCTCTCCCTCCATCTCTCCCTCCATCTCTCCCTCTGCATCTCTCCCTCCATCTCACCCTCCATCTCTCCCTCTGCACCTCTCCCTCTGTCTCACCCTCTGTCTCTCCCTCTGCGTCTCTCCCTCCATCTCTCTCTCTGTGTCTCACCCTCTGTCTCTCCCCCTGCTTCTCTCCCTCCATCTCTCTCTCTCTGTGTCTCTCCCTCCATCTCTCTCTCTGTGTCTCCCTCCATCTCTCTCTCTCTGTGTCTCTCCCTCCATCTCTCTCTCTTTCTGTGTCTCTCCCTCCGTCTCTCTCTCTGTGTATCTCCCTCCATCTCTCTCTGTGTGTCTCTCCCTCCTTCTCTCTCTCTGCGTCTCTCCCTCCGTCTCTGCGTCTCTCCCTCCGTCTCTCTCTCTGCGTCTCTCCCTCCATCTCTCTCTGCGTCTCTCCCTCCGTCTCTCTCTCTGCATCTCTCCCTCCGTCTCTCTGTCTCTCCCTCCATCTCTCTGTCTCTCCCTCCATCTCTCTCTGTCTCTCCCTCCATCTCTCTGTCTCTCCCTCCATCTCTCTGTGTCTCTCCCTCCATCTCTCTGTGTCTCTCCCTCCATCTCTCTGTGTCTCTCCCTCCATCTCTCTGTCTCTCCCTCCATCTCTCCCATCTCTCTCTGTGTCTCTCCCTCCATCTCTCTCTCTGCGTCTCTCCCTCCATCTCTCCCTCTGCTTCTCTCCATCTCCCTCTGTGTCTCTCCCTCCATATCTCTCTGTGTCTCTCCCTCCATCTCTCTCTCTGCGTCTCTCCCTCCATCTCTCCCTCTGCTTCTCTCCATATCTCTCTGTGTCTCTCCCTCCATATCTCTCTGTGTCTCTCCCTCCATCTCTCCATCTGTAGGCCCCAAGCATTAGGCCAACATTGTGTTTATGCTCTCTTATCTCTTCAGCCTTTCCTCAAAAGAAACAACGTCTTTCAATGAAGGAAGGGGAGGTGATGTGACTCAGCCAGAGGAAGTGGTGGAGCAGTGGAGGAATGGAGGAGAGGAAGAGAGACAGAGGGAGGTGGAGAGAGAGGCGGGCGTGACAGATGGACTAACTCTGGCTGCAGAGACAACTACCAACCACAGGGTGTCAGCAGACCAACGCAGATTCAATACTGTGGGATACCATGTGAGTGCTATGAACTTCAGCTTCTGTTTGTAGATGCAGGATCAGTTTGAAATCATCCCTAAACTTGAGGCCCCCATGACACTTAATCTACATCCTGAAGACAAATGCTAGAAACTTCACCCAGCCAACCAGAAGGCTATGTGTACTTCCTAATATTCAAGCTACCACAACAAACACATACTGTATATTGACATTATATTCTCCATCATTTTCAGAGGAAGCTGAAGCATAAAGTGGTGGCAGACTATACCACGGTGAGTAAGGGAGCGTCTGGAAGTTTCAAACCCCGAGCAGCACTGAGACAGGTCCTGTTCAGCCAGGGAGCGACTGACAAGAGCCCCATGCCTGAGGTACTTTCCTCCCATGCACTTAACTTGTCCTCTACACACATGAATACACCCTGACACGCACATGTACAGACACGCACAGCCAGTGCCACTGTCCACATACTTACTGAAAATAGGAATTCGGCAAATGTACACTCCAATTGTTCACTCAAGCATATCTGCTATGAGCCCATTTCTAACTAAATTTGATGATAACGGTGGAGGTGGCGGTGGTGTGTATACAGTTGAAGTCGGAAGTTTACATACACTTAGGTTGGAGTCATTAAAATTTGTTTTTCAACCACTCCACAAATTTCTTGTTAACAAACTCTAGTTTTGGCAAGTCGGTTAGGACATCTACTTTGTGCATGACACAAGTAATTTTTCCAACAATTGTTTACAGACAGATTATTTCACTGATAATTCACTGTATCACAATTCCAGTGTGTCACAAGTTTACATACACCAAGTTGACCGTATCTTTAAACAGCTTGGAGAATTCCTGAAAATGATGTCATGGCTTTAGAAGCTTCTGATAGGCTAATTGACATCATTTGAGTTTATTGGAGGTGTACCTGTGGATGTATTTCAAGGCCTACCTTCAAACTCAGTGCCTCTTTTCTTGATATCATGGGAAAATCAAAAGAAATCAGCCAAGACCTCAGAAAAATAAATTGTAGTCTGGTTCATCCTTGGGAGCAATTTCCAAACGCCTGAAGGTACCACATTCATCTGTACAAACAATAGTACGCAAGTATAAACACCATGGGACGACCACAGCTGTCATACCACTGTTCTGTCTCCTAGAGATGAATGTACTTGGTGTTTATACTTGCGTACTATTGTTTGTACAGATGAACATGGTACCTTCAAGCGTTTTAAAATTGTTCAAGGAAGAACCAAACTCTTCAATTTCTTTTTCTGAGGTCTTGACTGATTTCTTTTGATTTTCCCATGATGTCAAGCAAAGAGGCACTGAGTTTGAAGGTTGGCTTTGAAATTCATCCACAGGTACACCTCCAACTGACTCAAATTATGTCAATTAGCCTATCAGAAGCTTCTAAAGCCAATTTCCCAAGCTGTTTAAAGGCACAGTCAACTTAGTGTATGTAAACTTGTGACCAACTGGAATTGTGATACAGTGAAATAATCTGTCTGTTAACAAATGTTGGAAAAATGACTTGTGTCATGCACAAAGTAGATGTCCTAACTAACTTGCCAAAACTATAGTTTGTTAACAAGAAATTTGTGAAGTGGTTGAAAATCAAGTTTTACTGACTCCAACCTAAGTGTATGTAAACTTCCAACTTCAACTGTATATATATATATATATATATCCCTCTTTC
This sequence comes from Oncorhynchus mykiss, assembly GCF_057628025.1. Classification (NCBI taxonomy): domain Eukaryota; kingdom Metazoa; phylum Chordata; class Actinopteri; order Salmoniformes; family Salmonidae; genus Oncorhynchus; species Oncorhynchus mykiss. The sequence goes on from NC_143024.1 coordinate 23,119,059, forward strand.
GCACACTCGCTCTCTCTCTTTCTCTCTGTCAGGGCGCAGGGCAGTTGGATGCTCTGAAGCGGACTCTGGAGGCGTTCCCAGTACCAGTGTGTCTGAACTGGAGCTTGGGGGGGGAGAGGACAGGAGCCACACTGGAGAACAACTGGACTGATATAGTACACAATCACTCGGTAACCAGATTTACCTACTGATCAATGCAAGTCATGATAGGCATATTATCTAGTTAATACAGAGCCTCGCAAAGTATTCACCCCCCCTTGGAATTTGTCCTATTTTGTTGCATTACAACCTGCCATTTAAATGGATTTTTATTTGGATTTCATGTAATGGACATACACAAAATAGTTCAAAATGGTGAAGTGAAATTATTTATTTTTTTATTTTTTTATTATAAAAATAAAAACCGGAAAAGTGGTGCATTCGTATGTATCCACCCCCTTCGCTTTGAAGCCCCTAAATAAGATCTGGTGCAAACAATTACCTTCAGAAGTCACATAATTTGTTAGATTGCACACAGGTGGACTTTATTTAAGTGTCACATGATCTGTCACATGATCTCAGTATATATACACCTGTTCTGAAAGGCCCCAGATTTTGCAACACCACCAAGCAAGGGGCATCACCAAGCAAGCAGCATCACCAAGCAAGCGGCACCACCAAGCCAACAGCACTATGAAGAACAAGGATCTCTCCAAACAGGTCAGGGACAAAGTACAGATCAGGGTTGAGTTATAAAAATATATCAGAAACTTTGAACATCTCACGGAGCACCATTAAAACCATTATTAAAAATAAAAAGAATATGGCACAACAACAAACCTGCCAAGTGAGGGCCACCCACCAAAACTCGCAGACCAGGCAAGGAGGGCATTAAACAGAGAGGCAACAAAGACACCAAAGATAACCCTAAAGGAGCTTCAAAGCTCCACAGCGGAGATTGGAGTATCTGTCCATAGGACCAATTTAAGCCGTATACTCCACAGAACTGGGCTTTATGGAAGAGTTGCCAGAAAAAAATAAGCAAAGATGTTTGGTGTTCGCCAAAAGGCATTTGGAAACGCACAAACCTATGGGAGAAGGTACTCTGGTCAGAGCTGCTAAAGCAACACTTGGGTGGTTTAAAGGGAAACATTTAAATCTCTTGGAATGGCCTAGTCAAAGCCCAGACCGCAATCCAATTGAGAATCTCTGGTATGACTTAAAGATTGCTGTACATCAGCGGAACCCATCCAACTTGAAGGAGCTGGAGCAGTTTTTCCTTGAAGGATGGGCAAAAATCCTAGTGGCTAGATGTGCCAAGCTTATAGAGACATACCCCAAGAGACTTGAAGCTGTAATTGCTGCAAAAAGTGGCTCTACGAAGCTCTACGAAGTGTTGACTTGGGGGGTGAAGTGTTGTGCACACTCAAGTTTTCAGTTTTTTGGTCTGATTTCTTGTTTGTTTCACAATAAAAAATATTTTGCAACTTCAAAGTGGTAGGCATGTTCTGTAAATCAAATGATACAAACCCCCCCAAAAATATATTTTAATTCCAGGTTGTAAGGCAACAAAATAGGAAAAATGCCACGGGGGGGTGAATACTTTCGCAAGCAACTGAATGAATGATCCCTCCGTACCTTTTACAACATATCTCTTTCTCCCACCCTCTCTCTCTCTCTCTCTCTCTCTCTCTCTCCCTACCTTTTACAACATATCTCTTTCTCCCACCCCCTCTCTTCCTACCTTTACAACATATCTCTTTTTCCCACCCTCTCTCTCTCTCTCTCTCCCCCTACCTTTTACAACATATCTCTTTCTCCCACCCCCTCTCTTCCTACCTTTACAACATATCTCTTTCTCCCACCCCCTCTCTCTCTCTCTCTCTTCCTACCTTTACAACATATCTCTTTCTCCCACCCTCTCTCTCTCTCCCTACCTTTTACAACATATCGCTTTCTCCCACCCCCTCTCTCTCTCCCTACCTTTTACAACATATCTCTTTCTCCCACCCCCTCTCTCTCTCCCTACCTTTTACAACATATCTCTTTCTCCCACCCTCTCTCTCTCTCCCTACCTTTTACAACATATCTCTTTCTCCCACCCTCTCTCTCCCTACCTTTTACAACATATCTCTTTCTCCCACCCCCTCTCTTCCTACCTTTACAACATATCTCTTTCTCCCACCCCCTCTCTCTCTCTCTCTCTTCCTACCTTTACAACATATCTCTTTCTCCCACCCTCTCTCTCTCTCTCCCTACCTTTTACAACATATCTTTCTCCCACCCTCTCTCTCCCTCTCCCTACCTTTTACAACATATCTCTCTCCCTATCTTTTACAACATATCTTTCTCCCACCCCCTCTATCTCACCCTACCTTTTACAACATATCTCTCTCTCCCACCCCCTCTATCTCTCTCCCTACCTTTACAACATATCTCTTTCTCCCACCCCCACCCCCCTCTCTCTCTCCCTACCTTTTACAACATATCTCTCTCCCACCCCCTCTATCTCTCTCCCTACCTTTTACAACATATCTCTTTCTCCCACCCCCACCCCCTCTCTCTCTCCCTACCTTTTACAACATATCTCTCTCCCACCCCCTCTCTTCCTACCTTTACAACATATCTCTTTTTCCCACCCTCTCTCTCTCTCTCTCTCTCTCTCTCTCTCTCTCTCTCTCTCTCTCCCCCTACCTTTTACAACATATCTCTCTCCCACCCCCTCTATCTCTCTCCCTACCTTTTACAACATATCTCTTTCTCCCACCCCCACCCCCCTCTCTCTCTCCCTACCTTTTACAACATATCTCTCTCTCCCACCCCCTCTATCTCTCTCCCTACCTTTTACAACATATCTCTTTCTCACACCCTCTCTCTCTCTCCCTACCTTTTACAACATATCTCTTTCTCCCACCCTCTCTCTCCCTCCCTACCTTTTACAACATATCTCTTTCTCCCACTCTCTCTCCCTACCTTTTACAACATATCTTTCTCCCACCCTCTCTCTCTCTCTCCCTACCTTTTACAACATATCTCTTTCTCCCACCCTCTCTCTCCCTACCTTTTACAACATATCTCTCTCTCCCACCCTCTCTCTCTCTCTCCCTACCTTTTACAACATATCTTTCTCCCACCCTCTCTCTCCCTCTCCCTACCTTTTACAACATATCTCTCTCCCTACCTTTACAACATATCTCTTTCTCCCACCCCCACCCCCCTCTCTCTCTCCCTACCTTTTACAACATATCTCTCTCCCACCCCCTCTATCTCTCTCCCTACCTTTTACAACATATCTCTTTCTCCCACCCCCACCCCCCTCTCTCTCTCCCTACCTTTTACAACATATCTCTCTCCCACCCCCTCTCTTCCTACCTTTACAACATATCTCTTTCTCCCACCCCCTCTCTCTCTCTCTCTCTTCCTACCTTTACAACATATCTCTTTCTCCCACCCTCTCTCTCTCTCCCTACCTTTTACAACATATCGCTTTCTCCCACCCCCTCTCTCTCTCCCTACCTTTTACAACATATATCTTTCTCCCACCCCCTCTCTCTCTCCCTACCTTTACAACATATCTCTTTCTCCCACCCCCTCTATCTCACCCTACCTTTTACAACATATCTCTTTCTCCCACCCTCTCTCTCTCTCCCTACCTTTTACAACATATCTCTTTCTCCCACCCCCTCTCTTCCTACCTTTACAACATATCTCTTTCACCCACCCTCTCTCTCTCTCCCTACCTTTTACAACATATCTCTCTCTCCCACCCCCTCTATCTCTCTCCCTACCTTTACAACATATATCTTTCTCCCACCCCCACCCCCTCTATCTCTCTCCCTACCTTTTACAACATATCTCTTTCTCACACCCTCTCTCTCTCTCCCTACCTTTTACAACATATCTCTTTCTCCCACTCTCTCTCCCTACCTTTTACAACATATCTTTCTCCCACCCTCTCTCTCTCTCTCCCTACCTTTTACAACATATCTCTTTCTCCCACCCTCTCTCTCCCTACCTTTTACAACATATCTCTCTCTCCCCCTACCTTTTACAACATATCTTTCTCCCACCCTCTCTCTCCCTCTCCCTACCTTTTACAACATATCTCTCTCCCTATCTTTTACAACATATCTTTCTCCCACCCTCTCTCTCCCTCCCTTTTACAACATATCTCTCTCTCCCACCCTCTCTCTCTCTCCCTACCTTTTACAACATATCTCTCTCCCTACCTTTTACAACATATCTCTTTCTCCCATCCTCTCTCTCCCTACCTTTACAACATATCTCTTTCTCCCACCCTCTCTATCTCTCCCTACCTTTTACAACATATCTCTCCTCCCTACCTTTACAACATATCTCTTTCTCCCACCCCCTCTATCTCTCTCCCTACCTTTACAACATATCTCTTTCTCCCACCCCCACCCCCCTCTCTCTCTCCCTACCTTTTACAACATATCTCTCTCCCACCCCCTCTATCTCTCTCCCTACCTTTTACAACATATCTCTTTCTCCCACCCCCACCCCCCTCTCTCTCTCCCTACCTTTTACAACATATCTCTCTCCCACCCCCTCTATCTCTCTCCCTACCTTTTACAACATATCTCTTTCTCCCACCCTCTCTCTCCCTACCTTTTACAACATATCTCTTTCTCCCACCCTCTCTCTCCCTACCTTTTACAACATATCTCTTTCTCCCACCCTCTCTCTCCCTACCTTTTACAACATATCTCTCTCTCCCACCCTCTGTCTCTCTCTCCCTACCTTTTACAACATATCTTTCTCCCACCCTCTCTCTCCCTCTCCCTACCTTTTACAACATATCTCTCTCCCTATCTTTTACAACATATCTTTCTCCCACCCCCTCTATCTCACCCTACCTTTTACAACATATCTCTCTCTCCCACCCCCTCTATCTCTCTCCCTACCTTTTACAACATATCTCTTTCTCCCACCCCCACCCCCCTCTCTCTCTCCCTACCTTTTACAACATATCTCTCTCCCACCCCTCTCTCCTACCTTACAACATATCTCTTTTTCCCACCCTCTCTCTCTCTCTCTCTCTCTCTCTCTCTCCCCCTACCTTTTACAACATATCTCTCTCTCCCACCCCCTCTATCTCTCTCCCTACCTTTTACAACATATCTCTTTCTCCCACCCCCACCCCCCTCTCTCTCTCCCTACCTTTTACAACATATCTCTCTCTCCCACCCCCTCTATCTCTCTCCCTACCTTTTACAACCATATCTCTTTCTCACACCCTCTCTCTCTCCCTACCTTTTACAACATATCTCTTTCTCCCACCCTCTCTCTCCCTCCCTACCTTTTACAACATATCTCTTTCTCCTCTCTCTCTCCCTACCTTTTACAACATATCTTTCTCCCACCCTCTCTCTCTCTCTCCCTACCTTTTACAACATATCTCTTTCTCCCACCCTCTCTCTCCCTACCTTTTACAACATATCTCTCTCTCCCACCCTCTCTCTCTCTCCCTACCTTTCACACATATCTTTCTCCACCCTCTCTCTCCCTCTCCCTACCTTTACAACATATCTCTCCCTATCTTTTAAAACATATCTTTCTCCCACCTCCTCTATCTCACCCTACCCTTTTTACAACATATCTCTCTCTCCCACCCTCTCTCTCTCCCTACCTTTTACAACATATCTTTCTCCCACCCTCTCTCTCTCTCTCCCTACCTTTTACAACATATCTCTTTCTCCCACCCTCTCTCTCCCTACCTTTTACAACATATCTCTCTCTCCCACCCTCTCTCTCTCTCTCTCCCTACCTTTTACAACATATCTTTCTCCCACCCTCTCTCTCCCTCTCCCTACCTTTTACAACATATCTCTCTCCCTACCTTTACAACATATCTCTCTCCCACCCCCTCTATCTCTCTCCCTACCTTTTACAACATATCTCTTTCTCCCACCCCCACCCCCCTCTCTCTCTCCCTACCTTTTACAACATATCTCTCTCCCACCCCCTCTCTTCCTACCTTTACAACATATCTCTTTCTCCCACCCCCTCTCTCTCTCTCTCTTCCTACCTTTACAACATATCTCTTTCTCCCACCCTCTCTCTCTCTCCCTACCTTTTACAACATATCGCTTTCTCCCACCCCCTCTCTCTCTCCCTACCTTTTACAACATATCTCTTTCTCCCACCCCCTCTCTCTCTCCCTACCTTTACAACATATCTCTTTCTCCCACCCCCTCTATCTCACCCTACCTTTTACAACATATCTCTTTCTCCCACCCTCTCTCTCTCTCCCTACCTTTTACAACATATCTCTTTCTCCCACCCCCTCTCTTCCTACCTTTACAACATATCTCTTTCACCCACCCTCTCTCTCTCTCTCCCTACCTTTTACAACATATCTCTCTCTCCCACCCCCTCTATCTCTCTCCCTACCTTTACAACATATTTCTTTCTCCCACCCCCACCCCCTCTATCTCTCTCCCTACCTTTTACAACATATCTCTTTCTCACACCCTCTCTCTCTCTCCCTACCTTTTACAACATATCTCTTTCTCCCACCCTCTCTCTCCCTACCTTTTACAACATATCTCTCTCTCCCACCCTCTCTCTCTCTCCCCCTACCTTTTACAACATATCTTTCTCCCACCCTCTCTCTCCCTCTCCCTACCTTTTACAACATATCTCTCTCCCTATCTTTTACAACATATCTTTCTCCCACCCTCTCTCTCCCTCCCTTTTACAACATATCTCTCTCTCCCACCCTCTCTCTCTCTCCCTACCTTTTACAACATATCTCTCTCTCCCTACCTTTACAACATATCTCTTTCTCCCACCCCCTCTATCTCTCTCCCTACCTTTACAACATATCTCTTTCTCCCACCCCCACCCCCCTCTCTCTCTCCCTACCTTTTACAACATATCTCTCTCCCACCCCCTCTATCTCTCTCCCTACCTTTTACAACATATCTCTTTCTCCCACCCCCACCCCCCTCTCTCTCTCCCTACCTTTTACAACATATCTCTCTCCCACCCCCTCTATCTCTCTCCCTACCTTTTACAACATATCTCTTTCTCCCACCCTCTCTCTCCCTACCTTTTACAACATAATCTATTTCTCCCACTCTCTCCCTACTTTTTACAACATATCTTTCTCCCACCCTCTCTCTCTCCCTACCTTTTACAACATATCTCTTTCTCCCTACCTTTTACAACATATCTCTTTCTCCCACCCTCTCTCTCTCCCTACCTTTTACAACATATCTCTTTCTCCCACCCTCTCTCTCCCTACCTTTTACAACATATCTCTTTCTCCTACCCTCTCTATCTCTCCCTACCTTTTACAACATATCTCTTTCTCCCACCCTCTCTCTCTCCCTACTTTTTACAACACATCTCTTTCTCTCACCCTCCCTTTCTCTCCCTACCTTTTACAACATATCTCTCTCTACCTACCTTTTACAACATATCTCTTTCTCCCACCCCCCCCTCTATCTCTCCCTACCTTTTACAACATATCTCTTTCTCCTACCCTCTATCTCTCCCTACCTTTTACAACATATCTCTTTCTCCTACCCTCTCTATCTCTCCCTACCTTTTACAACATATCTCTTTCTCCCACACTCTCTATCTCTCCCTACCTTTTACAACATATCTCTTTCTCCCACCCTCTCTCTCTTTTACAACACCTCTCTCTCCTCTCTCTCTCTCTCTCTCTCTCTCTCTCTCTCTCTCTCTCTCTCTCTCTGATCAGATGATGTGTAAGACCCAGAGGCACCAACAGGAGGTGCTGTGGGAGTTGGTCCATACTGAGCTCACCTACATCAACAAGCTCACTGTTGTCACTGACGTAAGTCAGACAGACACCCTGCTCTCATTACTGAAAATGTATCAATGTCTTTCAGTGATGTGTCCATAACAACCATGGGCTATTCATAATAGAAATATGATAATAGCTACTGTTATCTGTATAGCATATTTTATTGCAATGTCATTTTTCAATGTCCGTGTTTGTTTGGGTCATTATGTTTCTCAGTTGGTGATGGCAGCTCTTACCAACCTGCACCAGCATGGATTCCTCTTAGAGGTCAGTCTATATGAGCTGGGTTCTCATTCACAGGGTTTTCTGCAGGGGACATTTTCTCTAGAACTCACTCTCTGGTCTTTGGGCCTATCTGTGTTTCCCGGCTGACCACTCAAATAGATGTGTTGCAATGAACTAAGCATGTGCTTTTGAGCTGGATCTTGCATGATCTGACTGGGTTCAGGTGTGTGTGTGTTTTCATGAATGACTTTGACTTTTGGTTGAATTTAAAACCAGTACGCATTTCAAGGGGGGGCCCTTGGGCCTAGTTGAAACCGGCTGCTGTAGTACAACATACTGTACATACAGTACATACTGCTGAGCCGACATACTAACACACTGAGAACATCTGCTCTATCTGACACAGAACACACCAGGGCAGATGGAACATTCAGCTCAATAACAGAATGTTAGATAATTCCGCTGAGAATGTGGAAAGTATCTGAGAATGTGGGGGAGTGAGTTCTGCAGAGTTCTTCAGCTAGACACTGCAGCTTTGTCAAACAATTTCCCTCTTCATCTTTTTTTATCACAAAAGGTCTACAACTATCATATCTTTTTATTGACTTTAGACAAACACAAATTTCAACACAATGGCATTGACACTTCCAAAAAATCAGAGGTGTGGGGTTGATTGTAGGTTCAAAATCAAGAAAGCAGTATCATCACCCTCTTTTTCCTGTCCCTCTCTTCCGCAGGTGGCACCTGAGAGCCTCTTCTCCAACCTTCCCTCCATCCTCAGCGCCCACCGGCTCTTCTGGCAGGAAGTGATGTATCCCATGTTACAGGAAGTCCGCAGGACGGGGAAGCCCTTTGACCCCCTGGGGTTAGAGGCAGGATGCCTGCAGGTACAGTACTGACTGTCAATCAGATTTAGTATCAGGTTCACATATGGGATGAAAGTATGAGGGTCAAACGGGGGTGAAAGGAAGGAATGGAAACACGGGTCATGGGTTTAAAACATGTTTGTTTACAGCAATCTTTGTCTAATCCCATCCCCACCCTCTGTCTGTAGTTCCCTGAGCGTTTCTCCACCTATCTGCACTACTGTTGTAAGGAGGAGAGCACCGTGGACATTACGAGCAAACTGACAGACACCAACCTGCACTTCCACACCTACTTAATGGTGAGTTAAACACGCACACACAAACACATTTTTTATACTTTATTTGAATCCACAAATCATAATTCATATAAACATCTCAGGACAAGGATATCTGGACACATAGGGAAACAGATAGCCCCTTCTTCTTCACACAGAAAGGCTGTCCATGACTGCTGACACAGAGCAGTACCTCGCTATCAGCTTTGTCTTATGAGGCCTGCTATCTGAAGTCCAGGTACTGTCAGCCTGTGAACATGGCAGAGACTACCCAATATCACCGTAGCAAGCATGCACTGTTATGAGGCTGTTCAGGAGTGACATGAGGGGCTGGTATTTAAGCAGCTTGTCAGAAAAGGACTGCTCCATGTAGTAGTCCAATGAGCAGCCCACCTCCAGAATCAGCCCCTCCCTCTGGCCTCCCCCACAACAACAATATCTGGCTTATTCAGCAGACAAGAAAACACATGATCATCAACATCAAACCAGGCTCCTCTTCAAAGAGAATGTTTGTGTATGTTCAGTTGGTGACTCCACTTGTCTCACCTCCGTAGCCACCAGGTCAACAAGGCGGTCATGTCTAGGTCATGTCTCAGTATGAACAGAAACCATTAACAACATGTGCAACAGACTCCTTTACGTTTACCTCAGGGTGGAAAACACAGAAGGGATCATGGTTTGCAGGGTCCAGAGAGCTAGGTTGTATTTTGTTGGTAGAACTTGCCTTAACAGTAAAGGTGAGAATGTCCTTGAGAATAGCAGCATTATGGTACATGGAATGGGACACACACACACACCACTTCATACACAAGCCCCCTTCTTGTTTACATATTGCATGCACACCCTTTCACTCTCACCCAAAGTCACTCTGCGTCACACACATGGTTCTCCAAACTACCCTTCATTACGGTAACACAGTCTGGAACATCAGTGAATTGAGTCATAGCATCCACAGAACTTCTTCTGTTATTGATCATGTTCTAGTGGTTTTGATGATCACCATATCCAGGCCTTCTGTTATTAGTAATATCCTGAAGGCCAAACACTTGTACCACCAACGCTCTGACCTAATGACTCAGAGCCTAGCCTGCACATTGTCTTCTTAAAGATTAGAACGTGTTTTGGGCTGTTTTTTGCTGTCTAAGCACTTTTACAGCTTGTTCAAAGAATCTCCAATATGAGTTTTTCAAGCCTTTGAATTTGTCCAGTACCATGTAGCAATAATATTTCATACACAGTAACAACACTGTATTTACATGAGTTCTACCGAGGCCATAACTTTGGGTATAAGGTCTAGAGACTCTACTAGAAGATATAATGTTATTCTCTGTGTCCATAGTGGGTGGAGACACACCCCCAGTGTGAGCGGATGCGTCTGGGAGACATGCAGGCCAAACCCATCCAGAGGATCACCAAGTACCCCCTGCTGCTGAAGGCTGTCCTCAAGACCACCCAGGCTCCCCACACTCAGCACACACTCAGGGGCATGGTGAGTGAAGAGCTGTCCTTTTCAATCAAGGCCTTTTTATTCAGTTTGTCAGGCCTGAGGCTGATCATGTTCATTAGAAAAGGAAGTTGCGCGTTCCAGCGCCATTTTCTTACTAGCTAATTGCCTCTACTAGTAATAGATGAAAAGGCAAATTAAGGAAATCTCTCTGTCCCACACACACACACACACACACTCCTTCACTCTGTTTCTCTCTCTCTCACTCTCTCTCTCACTCATTCTCTTTTTTTCTCTATCTCTCTCTTTCTATCTATCTCTCCCTATCCCTCTCTCTCCTCCAGTTGGCTTGTGTTAATGGGTTTCTGGACAGCATCAATGACTACTTGAGGCTTAAGGATGATGAGCAGGCCCTCTCGCTTTCCGCCCAGAAGATAGAGGGATATGACGTGATGGAGGGGATGAATGAGGAAATCGACAAGGTGAAAGAGAGAAGAAAAACCTTTCTAGGAACAGGATAGGAAACTACACCAACCCTAGAAAACAATATATATACTGTAATGTGTGATGCAGACAGTGAGTAGTCAATGTTGATGTCATCCACAGCATGTCAGAGAGTTCTGCAGTTTTGATTTGACGTGCCCTGTCAGAGGGGTGGGTCCTGGTGTCATACGCAAGCTGCTATTGGAGGAGACCCTGAAGATCAGAGGAAGGAAGGATCACAAGGTAGGTTGAGTGACAGAATCTAACTCTGTTCCATTGAAACATTGACTTCCATGTAGAGGATTCTTCCTAAAATTATCATCTCATTAGCACGGACTTTGATGATAACTATGACTATAACTTTGATGTACTTACTACGACTGTGATATGTGGTTGTCTCACCTTGCTATCTTAAGATGAATGCACTAGGCCTCCCGGGTGGCGCAGTGGTTAAGGGCGCTGTACTGCAGCGCCAGCTGTGCCATCAGAGTCCCTGGCTTCGCGCCCAGCCGCGACCGGGAGGTCCTTGGGGCGACGCACAATTGGCCTAGCGTCGCTTGGTCGGTAGGGATGTCCTCATCGCGCACCAGCGACTCCTGTGGCGGGCCGGGCGCAGTGCGCGCTAACCATGTGTCGGTGTAGCCTCCGACACATTGGTGCGGCTGGCTTCCGGGTTGGATGTGTTAAGAAGCAGTGCGGCTGGTTGGGTTGTGTATCGGAGGACGCATGACATTCAACCTTCGTCTCTCCCGAGCCCGTACGGGAGTTGTAGCGATGAGACAAGATACTACAACAATTGGATACCACAAAAATTGGGGAGAAAAAGGGGTAAAAATTCAACAAAAAAAAAGATGAATGCACTAACTGTAAGTTGCTCTGGATACGAGCATCTGCTAAATGACTAACATGTAAAATATAGATGTCATGTTTCTTTGGGCTTGTTGCTACTGTTATGTGGTGAAGCTGGAGGTGACAGCCCTGCTCTTCTCTGACGTGCTGCTGGTGACCAAGGTCCAGAAGAAGGCAGAGAGACTGAAGGTAGTTCGCCCCCCACTGGCCCTGGATAGAACACACTGTGACACACTCAAAGATGGCTGTGAGTACAGTCATTGACCATACAGTACATATCCTAGAAGTGGGAAGAGGAAACGTTGCTCTGTCTCTTGCTACAGAGACCAGTTGTAGAGTTTTAAATGACAGTTCTCTCTTTATCTCTCCCTCTCTCCATCTCCCAGGTTCGTTTGTGGTGGTGGAGGTGAGTGTTCTGGGCTGTGCGGCAAATGTCTACACCTTTTCCACCTCCAGCCCAGAGAGCTGCTCTACATGGATCTTCACCATCCACAAGGCACAGGTAAACAGACAGAAAAATACTGACTAAAATGGTAATGACATGATTTATTGTAGTTACCTTTTGGTCTCTTTGGTATTAAATCAATGAATGAATGATTAAATGCACAATGTACATATTGTGTAACATACAGTGATATCGATGCTCTACTCTTATCCCTCTTTCTTTCTTCCATTCATTGACAGGAAACACTGCAGGGCCTGAGAGAGACAGAGGCCAGCAGACGACTGCAGACCAAACAGAGAGACCTACAGCTACAGGAACAAGCCACACCCCCTACAGAGCCCAAGATTACCATTGTAGATCAGCTTCCTGACCAATCAGAAGCACAAATCCCTTTTTCTTTGGAGGTGAAACCTGTTGAGGAACTTCTCATCCAATCAGTGAATGGGACATTGGTGTCCATAGCAACAGAAGCGGAACAACCAACTCAGGAACCAGTGCTCTATAAAGATGAAATGTTGCCAGGACAACCACGCAAGCTCAGTGACATTCATAACCAATCATTTGCAGGCGGGGTAATGAAAAAGGGGCAAGGAGGTGGCAGGGTCATGGATGAGGTTATGATGTCAGAGGCAAGGGTGAGCGAGATTGGAGACATCAACCAATGGGAGGAGGGGATTGAGTCCAGGGGGATAAAAGAACGAAGGGTGACCTGGACCCATTCCAGACCGTCTAACTCTCTACCTCGAGTGGCAACAGAAACCTTTCAACCCAAACCCAACGGGCCGCACAACCTGTTGCTAGGCGGATATCCTAACATAGATCACGACATAGACTACCCACGACACCAATCCAGCACTTTCCCACTTTCTCCATGCAGGGAAAACAATGAAAAGGTTTCTATCACTATTAGTCCAATGGAATCCCAAGGATTTCTCTCACAGGGAGGACGAGCCACATCCACACGGAGGAATTCTGTCCCCCAGTCAGTGGAGCAACAAGCCATGAGGAACTCGTGGCTCACCCAATCAGGAGAGGAGGCTTTAGTGGAATCACGGAGGTTTTCTCGGAAGCTGAATTCACCACGGTTACGCAGGAGAAGGCCAATAAACATTGAGCAGACTGCTGCCCCTCAGATGTCACAAAGTGGATCTGACAGCTCTGGGATGGCCCAGTCTGAACCACACACAAACTCTTCCTCCAACTCTGATTCAGACTGCAACCAGAAACTCAGGGGTTCCTACCAACACAACTCAGGTTCCTCCGGACAGAGCTCTGACTCTCACCTGGTGCTCAAGCTGGGGTCCTTGAAGATGAACGGAGGGGTGTTCTGGGACATGCCTGCAGAGAGAGAGTCCTCCCCAGAGCCCCACGCTTTCTCTAGGCCAGAGCTGCCTAAAGCCATCCCAGAAGAAAAAGAAAACACCCCAAAAAGCACTAAGTTGAAGACCCAGAGGAGCACGTCCATACCAGATATCAGCTTCCAAGGAGGATATAATTCTCTTCTGACCTCAGCCAAGCCCTCCAACGCGCGAATAGCCCACTCTCCCCCTCCTGGGTTGGATCCATACTTGCACCCCTCCCCTCTGGAGAGCATTTTGAACCGGGCCAAGGAGAGAAGAAAGGACAGAGGGAGAAGAGAGGGACAGGGGAAATCTCCAACCTTCAGAACATGGGCTCTTCCTCCTTCTCCGTCTTTCTCCACCACTCCGTCCCAGTCGCCCAGTGAAGGGGATAGAGAGACTGAGTGGGAAGAGGTGGAGCTGGTCAGACGGCTGGCCCCCAGATGGATAGAGGAGAGGGTGGACGGAGATGAGGAGAAGAAGAGCAGGTGAGTTTTACGTCAAAACTCAGTTGGAAATCAAATAATAAAAGGTCTTGAAAGTATGCATGATCAGTTTGAAGATTCATCTATTGAAATGACTCAGTCAGGTAGGTGTGGGTGGCTGATGACCACTATGGAACAGTTTTATTCTGGGTTATTTTATCACTCTACCTACTGGGCTGATTACCATGTAGTGTAGGATCACTATGTTCAAATCGTTATTCTTGGAAGTTGCATTTACTGTCATAACCATGACATGCCACCCGTAACCATGGTTCATGCCATGACAACCACGTCATCATAACCAATCTAGCCTGATCACCAGATTGGTGTTCACTTTAGCCAACTACTTTGTTAATGTCACGCCAAACATTCCAGTGAACAACATGGAAGTAGACTAAAGCAGAAACAAATCTTGTGACTAAGCTATTTGCAATCCAACAAGTTTATCTCCATTGTAAAAGTTTTTTTTCCCCTCTCTTCTAGCCCCGCCTTCCCTGATGGCACCAGCGTTGATTGGGCAGGCTGGTGCTTTGAAGCCGATGAGGTCCTGGATCAGCTGACCCCAGAGGACAGTTGCGTTGGGGTTGATGAGGAGTGGTGGGAAGCGGCTGAGGTGGGGCTCAGCCAAACTTTGACCTTGAGAGACTTCCAGCGAATCGGCACGCATGAGGACGGGACGATTAGTCAGGTGTAGTTCTGCATAGGGTACTGGGAGTCCTTCATTCTCCAAGACTTTATCTGCACTTTATGGGGAATAATATGTCATTTGAGATTTTCACTGTGCCGGAGTAGACATATAACAACGTGATACTTTTCCACAGCAAGATGTTGATTGAGTGAGCTGATTGACACCAAATGTTGAATTTCAGTTTGTTGCATGGAATGTTTGTGAGTGATTTGGAGTTTGTGATTATGAGTCTGAGTGAACATCAGAATCATTTTCTTCAACCTGCATAATATTGTTAGAGCTACAGATGTAGGATCTTCATTTGATCCCTCTTTTGTTGCTGAGGTTTTTCCTGCAACGCTGGAAATGCAGATAAGCTTTGTGATTTACATAAATGTACTGAAAACCCACACCAACACATGGTTATATTAACAATATTGCACTTTTCATGTAGCCTACTTTTGGCTGATCAAGCAACATTATGGACTAATTGTTCAAATCCTGTTGCTGTAGCATTATTAAGATCCTACATCTGTAGACGCCTGTACTGTCTTATACACGTGTACTTTTTTGATGTTTTGTCAGTTAAGTGAAATGCTCTACATACTGCACATACATGTTTCATTGAACTTAATTTGAGTTGTTAATTTATAAGAGTAACTGCATATTTGGTATTGTGACCCATTGGGGAGATTCATACTGATACATTGTAATAAAGAGAGAGATTTAAACCAATGAAGTGTTTAGATAATTTTATTCTCAGTCATTATATTACAAAAGTCTAATAGGTGGTTAAGGTGCCGGTAGTGAAAAATAAGGCATACATATACAAAATCAGTCACATTTCAAATAAAAGATCAATCACATTTGTTTTGGTGAAAATATGAAAGAAACTGCTACAATTGTCTGCACTGAATTAATATGTACAAATACCACAATCTCCCAACTGATCGTAGACATGTCAAATGATTTCGAAAGTCATATTGCAGAGACTCCTCTATTTGGAGATCTCATCTTCTTTCACTCTGTTCCTCTCTCTGTCCTCTCTCTCATTAGCAATGGTGTGAACAATGGTCTCCAGGGCAGGGTACTGCAGGATCAGCTTGCGCTGTAGAGGAGATTAAATTACTATTACATAAACCTTTTAAAAACGTATTTTCCATGTCAACGTGGATTTAAGGACAACACACACAGCTGTAGTTGAACGTACCCTCCGATAGTTCCTGTACATCTGCACCAAGACCAACAGCAGCACCAAGAGGAAGAAACCCAGGCCGGCTACCATGGCAACATTACTGGAAGAACCTGTCTCTTTATCTCCCATCAGACCACCTGATCAACCAAGACAGAACAAGGATAGATTCTAGATTACATCTGAGTAATTTAGCAGAAGCTCTTATCCAGAGCAACTTACAGGAGCAATTAGAGCACATCCACAGATTTTTCACCTAGTCGGCTTGGGGATTCAAACGAGCCACCTTTCGGTTACTGGCACAACGCTCTTAACTGCTAGGCCACCTTCCGCCCCTGTGTCTAATTATGACAAATGTTATACATCTTGCTGATATTTGTTGTATTTTAATTGTGTCTGCATCTACCTAGATCCATGCAAATAGACAGTGAATCAAAGTAGGCAGATAGGACTTACTCATCAGATGTAGGTGGTATGTCACGCTCCCTAGAACTCCTTTTTTCCCGTGGAATCGACAAGCCCATTCGCCAGAGTTCCTGTCTGTCACTCTGTTGATCCCCAGGACCCTCCCTGTCTGGACGGAGCTCTCTGATTGGGTGCCATTGAGGTCATAGGTCACTCGGACCCACTCGTATTCAGTGACCTCGCTGGCGTTGCTGAGGTGACAGGTCAGTGAGACTGGGGCCTTCTGGGTAGATGGTGAGTTGCTGAGCACTGATTAGATAGAACACACAGGATCGTCATTAGCATTGTGATTGCTAATTCTAAAGCACCATTTGCACATCTCATCTCAAACATTTACCTTCAATGCTTGCCATTTTGCAGAAAGGGACAACTCACATTAGGCATTGAAATGAGGAGACTGCTACAATATCATACCATCATCCATTATTTATGCCTGGCTCACCTTGGGCAGTCACCAACTGCATCTCCTTGGTCACCCGGCGCCCCTCCACTGTCCCTGAGCACCTGTACCTGCCCCCGTCGCCCTGCCCCACTTGCCCCACACCCACAGACCTGTCCCAGGGAGGGAGGGATAGCAGGGAGGTCAGGTTGAAGGAGGGAGGGAGTGGGAGAGCAGAGCCAGAGATGTCCAGTCTCTCCCAGGCTGTGTCTGATGGGGTGAGTCCAGTGGAGAACATACAGGGGAGGGTGACAGCAGACCCCACTTCAGCATACATCTTGGCACTGGCACTGGAGGGGTTAACGATACCTGAGCGAGAGAAGAGACGGGGGAAAACGATGGATAGGAGAGAAGGGAGGAAGACATAGAAAACTTAATATTAACCGTCTTCAATATATCAGCTGCATTTGAATGTTTTATTCCTTCCAAACATGACATCACCGTGTCTGAGCCCTCACCTCTCACTGTCAGGGCCGTGGTGGCCTTCCCTTGTTTCCTCCCTTTATGCACTACACAGCTCCAGTTACCCATCATGCCTGCAGATGCCTTGCTCTCCAAAACACTCGCCTGGTTCTTTGAAAGGACGTAATCTGCACTGTCAGGGTAAACTCGCTTCTCGTTGAGCATCCAGCTCACTGTCGCCTCCTGTGGCCATGGAGAGACACTGCAAGTGATTGTCATTTTGTTGCCCTCCACTGGAGCAGGTGGGGAGATGGATACTGTGAAAGAAAGACATGGGTAAGTAAGAGCAATGAGATGTTAATCATATTCACAGGTTTATGATATGTGTGACTGTATGATAAACAGCAGATAAATATAGTTATACCTTGTTATTACAGCATGTAAATATCACTTTAAAATGATGCAAATATCACTTTAAAATGACTGTAAATATCACTGAAAGTTCATTTAATTTTCCACACAGTATTTCATATAAGTTACTGTTATTTTAGCCCCTTACCTTTGATGACCCTGAGGAGGATCCTCTTAGAGAGGATTTTCTCGCCGTCCTGCACCATGCAGGTGTACTTCCCGCTGTCCTCCTCCCTCACCTCCTTTATGTACAGGCTGTAGTCACCAGATCCAACCTCTGAATGGGGGCATCGAACACGCTGGGCAGCTCCTATTCCCCAGTGCTCCAGTCCACTCTTTCCCTTTCTCCATACTGTCCTGAGAGAGAGGAAGAGACGCTAAGTTTCAAACATGACACTTGTATTGTGCAGACATACGGATCAATGGCAATGCATTGCTATGCTCTCCTATAGAACACTTTCAATACAGAAAAATGTATTAAGGGAACTAGAGAAAGAAAGACCAGGATAGAGAAAGATAAAAAGGGAATCTTTGAGGATATTGGAGTCACAGAGGTAGACAGAGAGGATGAGAGAGATGGATAGGGAGAAGGAGAGCATGAAAGACATGGACCGAGAGAAAGGCAGTCGTACCCCTCAAGGTCCTTGCTCCAGAGGACGATGGCTGCAGAGGCGGAGGGAGAGCGACAAGTGCAGGGTAACACTGCCTGGGACCCTGCCTCTGCGAACATCTCAGTATACTCAGACAGACACTGACACCGACCCCCTGAACAAATACACATACTGTCTGAATAAACACACATACCCAATCCTCCATCCGTAAGTACATATCAACGCATGTTATAACATTTCTTTAAATCAGTTTAAATTGCAACACATTTTCATTACAAAAACAATGACTACAGATCATCTGTAAGATCTCACCTGTCACTAACAGGGATGTTCCCAAGAGAAGGAGAAACTGCCACATGGTCTCTTCTTTTCTCCTTCCTTCTGAAGTTTTGATCAACAGATTGTTGTTGCAAAACTAGCTTAGTATCTGTGTCCCTCTTTGATCTCTTGCTGTCGTGTGTGTTTCTGTCAATTGGGTCTGGGTATATAAAGGCCTGTAGGTGTGAGTTGTGGGAAGAGGGAGGTGCCTAAGCAGGTAGTCCCTCTCCTGGCCATGTGACATGAGCAACGAGACGGTCTTTGTTGCGGTTTGTGTCAGTCTCACTGACGCAACATGGAAAATGTCAGACAGCCACACAAACAGGGAATCCTACATGCTCCCTTCCACGGATTCTCTCTCTCTCTCTCTCTCTCTCTCTCTCTCTCTGTCCCCCTCCCTCTCTCGCTCTCTCTCCCCCTCCCTCTCTCTCTCTCTCTCCCTCCCCTCTCTCTCTTTCTCTCTCCCTCCCTGTCCCCCTCTCTCTCTCTTTCCCTCCCCCTCATCTCTCTCTCTCTCGCTCTCTCTCTCTCTTTTTCTCTCTCTTTCTCTCTCCCCCTCCACCCCTCCTTTCTCTCTCTCTCTTTCCCTCCCTCCCTCTCTCTCTCTCTCTCTCTCTCTCTCTCTCTCTCTCTCTCTCTCTCTCTCTCTCTCTCTCTCTCTCCCCCATCTCTCTCTCTCTCTCTCTCCCCCCCTCTCTCTGCTCAAGTTACCTTACTGGTACACAGTGGTATAAAAAACACTGTATTACAAAAGATTCATCATATCATCAGAAACATGCAGTACTGTAATACACAGTATTTATATATTTATGTATTTATACTCAGTGGAACTTACAGGAAGTACAGGGTTGCCAAAAGTGTGCACAGTCTAACCACTGTATCCTTCCACATTGATCAACATGCAGTTCTCACTGCTGTAAGTTACCAGCTCACCAGCATACATGGGAGGACAGGGCCGGTTCCAGTAATGCAAGTCATTGAATGGTGGTTGGCTTTGTTTTGATGGAGAATACATGATGATGATGATGATAGTGACTTCCATCTCCCTTTACGTCTCTCTCTTTCTCGCTCTCTGCCTCAGTCATACAGGGCTATTCTGAAGTTTAGGGACAGTATTTGAGTTTATAGCATCAGGTTCCCATCATACCACCTACACTGCTCTATAGTTTCAGACACAGTCAGTCAGTCAGTCAGACAGACAGACGTTAGGCGGATGGGTGGATGGATGGATGGATGGATAGTTAGATAGATAGTTGAAATCGGAAGTTTACATACACTTAGGTTGGATTCATTTAAACTTGTTTTTAAACCACTTCACACATTTCTTGTTAACAAACTATAGTTTTGGCAAGTTGGTTAGGACATCTACTTTGTGCATGACACAAGTAATTTTTCCATCAATTGTTAACAGACAGATTATTTAACTTTTAATTCACTGTATCACAATTCCAGTGAGTCAGAAGTTTACATACACTAAGTTGACTGTGCTTTTAAACAGTTTGGAAAATTCCTGAAAATGATGTCATGGCTTTAGAAGCTTCTGTGAGGCTAATTGACATCATTTGAGTCAATTGGAGGTGTACCTGTGGATGTATTTCGAGGCCTACCTTCAAACACAGTGCCTCTTTTCATGGGGAAATCTCCACAAGTCTGGTTCATCCTTGGGAGCAATTTCCAAACGCCTGAAGGTACCGCGTTCATCTGTACAAACAATAGTATGCAAATATAAACACCATGGGACCACGCAGCCGTCATACCACTCATCTTCTAGAGATTAACATACTTTGGTGCGACAAATGCAAATCAATCCCAGAACAACAGAAAAGGACCTTGTGAAGATGCTGGAGGAAAAAGGTACAAAAGTATCTATATCCACAGTAAAGCAAGCTGAAGAAAACCATCCCAACCGTGTCCCAATGGCAGCATCATGTTGTGGGGGTACTTTGCTGCAGGAGGGACTGGTGCACTTCACAAAATAGATGACATCATGAGGCGGGAAAATTATGTGGATATATTGAAACAACATCTCAAGACATCAGTCAGGAAGTTAAAGCTTGGTTGCAAATGGGTCTTCCAAATGGACAATGACCCCAAGCATACTTCCAAAGTTGTGGCAAAATGGCTTAAGGACAACAAAGTCAAGGTATTGGAGAGGCCATCACAAAGCCCTGACCTCAATCCTATAGAAGATTTGTGAACTGAAAAAGTGTGTGCGAGCAAGGAAGCCTACAAACCTGACTCAGTTACACCAGCTCTGTCAGGAGGAATGGACCAAAATTCACCCAACCTATTGTGGGAAGCATGTGGAAGGCTACCCAAAACGTTTGACCCAAGTTAAACAATTTAAAGGCAATGCTACCAAATACTAATTGAGTGTATGTAAACTTCTGAACCACTGGGAATGAGATGAAAGAAATAAAAGCTGAAATAAATCATTCTCTCTACTATTATTCTGACATTTCACATTCTTAAAATAAAGTGGTGATCCTAACTGACCTAAAACAGGGAATTTTTACTAGGATTAAATGTCAGGAATTGTGAAAAAATGAGTTTAAATGTATTTGGCTAGAGTGTATTAAACTTCTGACTTCAACTGTAGATGGATGGATGGATGTATAGATGGATAGATGAAAATGTGTGGGTGAAGCCCCAAGAGTTGTTTGTGTTCTTGTAGCTGCCATATTCCCCCCTGGTTCAGACAGCAGTGAATCTCTCTGTGTTGGACACATCTTTTAATATTTTTATCTCATCTATCAACCCCCACACCCACTACTCTCTTCAAAACCTCAAAACGTTTCCATGTAAACCTGTTGAAATCACAGGCTGTCTGTTTTTGGCCCATATTTGGTGGCTCAGTCAGTACATTGGGACCACAACCCCCACCCCCTCCTTCTCTCTCTTCTTGCTGGCTTTCGGGGTCTGTGAATCAAATTCGTGAGGTGGTCTTTCCTCCTGCTGATCTTTAAATGTACATACTGTATTTA
This sequence comes from Oncorhynchus mykiss, assembly GCF_057628025.1. Lineage (NCBI taxonomy): Eukaryota > Metazoa > Chordata > Actinopteri > Salmoniformes > Salmonidae > Oncorhynchus > Oncorhynchus mykiss. Next base: position 23,140,737 of record NC_143024.1, read on the forward strand.
AATACACAGTTAGGCAGTGATGAGGGAAAGTCTTAAACAGACAGATGCCCCTCACATGGAAACAATAGATGACAATGAGGATGAAAAAAACCTACAGTATGCAAATCAACATGAAGTCGGAAAATATTTCAACTAGATATCTTCAGTAGAAATGTTTCAACAGGATAACTAATTTGTTCCTGTCCCACTCTCTCATCACGTCACATAGCTCAATCTCGACCTCAATCCAGCACACTAATGTTACAAAGCTATAGGAATTAAAGTTCAAATCCCTCTTAATTGTGCATAGCATTTTGATGTTGAATTTGTATTTGAATTAGCATTTTGTGGTTGGTCGATTTAAACTGGGCTCATATAGGCATACATCAAATAAAACGAATCAAACTTTGAGCTGTGAAGTATTTCAATACACTTCACTTCAGTGAATGAATGAATGAAATTAGATTTTTGTGTCAAATTGCCAGTTGGTAACCCATTAATTGACACATAAACACTGTAATAGTTCGCTGATAATTTTTCTTCCTGCAATCTCTGTTTTCTATTTCTTTGTTAGCCGGGTATGGTTCCCAATCAGAGGCAGCTGTCTATCGTTGTCTCTGATTGGGGATCATACTTTGGCAGCTTCTTCCCACCTGTAGTTTGTGGGATCTTGTTTTGGTACTGTGCTGTTTAGCCCTACTAAACTTTACGTTTTGTTTGTATTTGTTGCATTTTCGGTGTTCATTGAATAAAATTAAGATGTACGTCTACCTTGGTCCAATCCTTCCATCAACGAGCGTAACAGAGTGAAATAAAAAGAAGATTCTAAATCAATACATAATAGTAAATAAGGTTATCCAAACAATAATTGTATCCCTAGAGCAATAACAATAATACATTATACATACATACATACATACCTACCTACCTACCTACCTACATACATACATACATGCTTACTTACATACATACATACATACATACAGTGGGGCAAAAAAGTATTTAGTCAGCCACCAATTGTGCAAGTTCTCCCACTTAAAAAGATAAGAGTAATTTTCATCATAGGTACACTTCAACTATGACAGACAAAATTAGAAAAAAAAATCCAGAAATCACATTGTAGGATTTTTAATGAATTTATTTGCAAATTATGGTGGAAAATAAGTATTTGGTCAATAATAAAAGTTTATCTCAATACTTTGTTATATACCCTTTGTTGGCAATGACAGAGGTCAAATGTTTTCTGTAAGTCTTCACAAGGCTTTCACACACTGTTGCTGGAACTTTGGCCCATTCCTCCATGCAGAACTCCTCTAGAGCAGTGATGTTTTGGGGCTGTTGCTGGGCAACACGGACTTTCAACTCCCCCCAAAGATTTTCTATGGGTTTGAGATCTGGAGACTGGCTAGGCCACTCCAGGACCTTGAAATGCTTCTTACGAAGCCACTCCTTCGTTGCCCGGGCGGTGTGTTTGGGATCATTGTCATGCTGAAAGACCCAGCCACGTTTCATCTTCAATGCCCTTGCTGATGGAAGGAGGTTTTCACTCAAAATCTCACAATACATGGCCCCATTAATTCTTTCCTTTACACGGATCAGTCGTCCTGGTCCCTTTGCAGAAAAACAGCCCCAAAGCATGATGTTTCCACCCCCATGCTTCACAGTAGGTATGGTGTTCTTTGGATGTTTTTACCAAACAGTTTTTACCAAACAGTTATATTTTGGTTTCATCTGACCGTATGACATTCTCCCACTCTTCTTCTGGATCATCCAAATGCTCTCTAGCAAACTTCAGACGGGCCTGGACATGTACTGGCTTAAGCAGGGGGACACGTCTGGCACTGCAGGATTTGAGTCCCTGGCGGTGTGTGTTACTGATGGTAGGCTTTGTTACTTTGGTCCCGGCTCTCTGCAGATCATTCACTAGGTCCCCCCGTGTGGTTCTGGGATTTTTGCTCACCGTTCTTGTGATCATTTTGACCCCACGGGGTGAGATCTTGCGTGGAGCCCCAGATCGAGGGAGATTATCAGTGGTCTTGTATGTCTTCCATTTCCTAATAATTGCTCCCACAGTTGATTTCTTCAAACCAAGCTGCTTACCTATTGCAGATTCAGTCTTCCCAGCCTGGTGCAGGTCTACAATTTTGCTTCTGGTGTCCTTTGACAGCTCTTTGGTCTTGGCCATAGTGGAGTTTGGAGTGTGACTGTTTAAGGTGGTGGACAGGTGTCTTTTATACTGATAACAAGTTCAAACAGGTGCCATTAATACAGGTAACGAGTGGAGGACAGAGGAGCCTCTTAAAGAAGTTGTTACAGGTCTGTGAGAGCCAGAAATCTTGCTTGTTTGTAGGTGACCAAATACTTATTTTCCACCATAATTTGCAAATAAATTCATTAAAAATCCTACAATGTGATTTTCTGGATTTTTTCCCTAATTTTGTCTGTCATAGTTGAAGTGTACCTATGATGAAAATTACAGGCCTCTCTCATCTTTTTAAGTCGGAGAAATTGCACAATTGGTGGCTGACTAAATACTTTTTTGCCCCACTGTACGTACATACATACATACATACATACATACATACATACATACATACATACATACATACAAACATACATAGATATACAAACATATAAATACAGAAAAATGAAACAGAAGGAATTTGAACCCTGTCTGGCAATATCAGTAGGCTCCCATGGCCAGCCTTTTACTGGCAGCTGAGAGGAGGCGGATGAGTGATGAGATAAGCTAGATTGTCTGCTGAAAGAATGTACAGAGCCTTCAGAAAGTATAACACCCTTTGATTTTTCCACATTTTGTTGTGTTACAAAGTGGAATTTAAATATATTTAATTGTAATTGTTTTGTCAACTACCAAAAATACGTCAAAGTGAAAGGAGAATTCTAACATTTGTAAAAACAAATATGAAAGATAAGTATTCAACCCCCTGAGTCAATACATGTTAGAATCACCTTTGGCAGAGATTACAGCTGTGAGTCTTCCTGGGTAAGTCTCTAACAGCTTTCCACAACTGGATTGTGTAAAAATTGCCCATTATTCTTTTCAAAATTCTTTAAGTTCTGTCAAATTTTTTGTTGATCATTGAATACGTTTACATGCACACTAATAATTAGATATTAAACTGATTATGGCAGTAGGCCGAGTATGGCAATAGTCATGTAAACACTTTAACCAATCAATCAAACGTATTTATAAAGCCCTTTTTATATCAGCAGATGTCACAACGTGCTGTACAGAAATCCAGCCTAAAACCCCAAACAGCAAGCAATGCAGATGTACAGTAGAAGCACGGTGGCTCAGAAAAACTCCCTAGAAAGGCAGGAACCTAGGAAGAAACCTAGAGAAAAACCAGGCTCTGAGAGATGGCCAGTCCTCTTCTGGCTGTGCCAGGTGGAGATGGTACATGTCCATTAAGGCCAGATGACTAGCATCGTCATTCAGAGGTTGAGACAGCAGGTGCGGTAGAGAGAGAGGTAGAACGTCCGGTGAACAGGTCAGGGTTCCATAGTCGCAGGCAGAACAGTTGAAACTGGAGCAGCAGCATGACCAGGTGGACTGGGGACAGCTAGGAGTCATGAGACCAGGTAGTCCTGAGGCATGGTCCTAGGGCTCAGATCCTCTGGGAGGGGAGGAAGAGAGGGAGAGTGAGAGAATTAGAGGGAGCACACTTAAATTCACACAGGACACCAGATAAGACAGGATAATTACACCAGATATAAAAGACTGACCCTAGGCCCCGGCACATAGACTATTGCAGCATAGATACTGGAGGCCGAGGCAGGGAGGGGGTCAGGGGACACTGTTTACAGTGCATTAGGAAAGTATTCAGACCCCTTGACTTTTTTCAAATGTTGTAAACGTTTTTAAACAAACTATTATATTAATCTGACTGTGCATGCAACTGTACACACTGCTAGACAGCCAATTTCAGATCTTGCCATAGATTTTCAAGCAGATTTAAGTCAAAACTGTAACCTGGTCACTCAGGAACATTCACTGTCTTCTAGGTAAGTAACTCCAGTGTAGATTTGGTCTTGTGTTTTAGGTTATTCTCCTGATGAAAGTTAAATATTTAATCTCCCAGAGTCTGGTGGAAACCAGATTTTCCTCTAGAATTTTGCCTGTGCTTAGCTCCATTCCGTTTATTTTTTTATCCTGGAAAACTCCCCAATACTTAACAATTACAAACGATTACATACCCATAACATGATGCAGCCACCACTATGCTTGAAAATATGGAGAGTGGTACTCAGTAGTGTGTTGTGTTGGATTTGCTCCAAACATAACACTTTGTATTCAGGACAAGAAGTTAATTGATTTGCCAATTTTTTTTGCAGTATTACTTTAGTACCTTGTTGCAAACAGGATGCATGTTTTGGAATATTTTTATTCTGTACAGGTTTCCTTTTTTTATTACTCTGTCAGTTACTGTAGGTTAGTATTGCAGAGTAACTACAATGTTGTTAATCCATCCTCAGTTTTCTCCTATCACAGCCATTAAACTCTAACTCTTTTAAAGTCACCATTGGCTTCATGGTGAAATCCCTGAGCTGTTTCCTTCCTCTCCGGCAACTGAGTAGGAAGGATGCTTGTATCTTTTTAGTGACTGGGTCTATTTATACACCATTCAAAGTGTAATTAATAACTTCACCATGTTCAAAGGGATATTCTTCAATGTCTGCTTCTTCTTTTTTTAATTCAGGCTGTAACACAATAAATTGTGGAAGAAATGTAGGGGTGTGAATACTTTCTGAAGGCACCTTATATTACATTTTTCTGTTCTGTTCAGCTGATTTTTAATCCAGATGTTGAACCTGAAGGTCTACAGTTATCTACAGTACACTCAGTGGTGGAAAAAGTACCCAGTTGTCATACTTGAGTAAAAGCATAGATTCCTTAAATAGAAAGTTACTCAAGTAAAAGTGAAAGTCAGCCAGTAAAATACTTATTGAGTAAAAGTATACAAGTATTTGGTTTTAAATATACTTAAGTATCAAAAGTAAAAGTATAAATCATTTAAAATTCCTTATATTAATCCAAACAAAATGTATTTGTCACATGTACCGAATAAAACAGGTGCAGACCTTGCTGTGAAATGCTTACTTACAAACCCTTAACCAACGATGCATAAAAAAAAAAAATGTACTAAATAAACTAAAGTAACATAATAAAATAACAATAACGAGGCAACAGTATATATACGGGGTACCTAGTCAATGTTCTGGGGAACAGGTTAGTCGAGGTAATTGAGGTAATATGTACATGAACATAGGAGTAAAGGTGCAAAGCCGACAGCACAATTTTCTTGTTTTAAAGTGTATGGACAGCCAAGTGCACACTCTAACACTCAGACATAATTTACAAAAGATGCATTTGTGTTAAGTGAGTCCAAGGAGGCAGTAGGGACGACCACGTGTTCTCTTGATAAGTGCAAGAATTTGACCATAGGGAAAATGTATGGCGTAAAAAGTACAGTATTGTCTTTAAGAATGTAGTGGAGTAAGTAAAAGTTGTCCAAAATAAAAATAGTAAAGTACAGATACCCTCAAAAACGATTTAAATATGACTTTCAAGTATTTTGACTTAAGTACTTTACACCACTGAGTACACTGTGTGTACACAGAATAATAATAAAAAACAGCTATGTAGAACAATGATACACCAGGCTGTAAAGTCTCAATAAATGCAGCTATTATTCTCTCAAACTGTTTACTTTGAATGTTTGGGTTTTTAAATACTTGGGTTTGGTTTTTAAAAAATGCATTTTAAAATAAATCCCATTTCTTACCTATCCACAATAATCATTCATATCACAAGTTATTATTGATAGAATATCTCCTCTGCCATATAACATGAGACATTCTTCATATAAAGATTCCAAAATGGCCTTTCCTGTATATTGCACTTGTGCAAATGCTTTGTAAACCCGGCCAGTAGATTTACCAAAACATGCAGCCCCCTGCAATATTATCACAACATCTGGGCATGCATGAGTATCAGAAGTCAATATAGGTGTCGGGCCATCAATGGAATGTTGTTATATTTTTAGTAATGTGTTTTTCATTTTTGTTTTCCGCTGAAGGACACTGACGTCAAAGCAGAACTGAAAATTAGACTGAATTAATTTCTGCTGTGCTTGCTTCTTTGAAACAAACGCCTTATTCCAGTCAGCTGTTTTTGTTATAGTAAGACTGAAACCAACACAAGGTGTGAGTGTGTCTTCATAGTGTTTATGCGTATGTGGTGTGGGGAAATGTATGAACTGAATGTGTCCACCTAGTGGATAAAATGTAGTCTACAGTAGTTCCGTTTGTAGACCTTCAAAAAAATGAAAGCCACAGATAGAACAGATAATTTTTTGATGCGGATGTTTAGGAGTTTTACGGTAAATGCGCGTTGCATCGTGGGAATAATAGTAAAATGGAGGTGCCCGTATGGCATGCATGACTTTATACATGTCGACGCTTTAAAACGTGAATTTCGATTTGTCTATAGTTAATGAACAACTATTAATGCGTGCCTTTGTTTTGTATTAGATTTTTATTATCATATTAGCTTGACGACTACAAGGTCATAAAGACGTGCAACACTTCAGGTAAACATGGTCTTGCCTGTTTGCTACGCTAGCTGGCTGAGCTAGCTTAGCTAGGTCAACTTGTAGGCAAAGAGGAACATATTTTTATTTTAGCTACAGAAGCTACCTCTCTTGTTTTTGCAAACATTGTACCTAATATTACACCCGTAGCTAGGTAAGTTACTAGGCTGTAGCAATATGTTTTGTCATGTGCTGTACTGTACATTTTCTTATTTAGTTATCTAGTAAGTTTTAGCTAGCTATTTTACCTTTCAACAATGACTGACGACCTCTGTGTGTATTTCAGGTGAGCCATGTCTCTGTTGAGAGGGTGGCTGAAGGCTGGGGTGTCTCTTTGCCACTCCACACTACAAACAACCAGACAGATACGCACTGGTATGTGTATAATACATTGAAATTCAGATGCAATGTTTTGTAGCTGCTGTAAATGTCATAATAGGCCTATTTTGTGAGCTCACAATTTTCCAACCAGGGCCCTGTGAATTTGATACGTCATATTAAGGCTATCTGTTTTAATGTGTGTACCACAAACAGTACACTGAAACATTAGGTGTCATACAATCGTTGTTTATACTGTAGCATTAGTCATTATAGTTATTCTTGTCAATTTAACATTCTATTGGTACTGGAAGTAGCCCAGCCAATGAGATCAAAATGTGTGTTACAGGTGTGTGCTGTCCAGTCCGTATGAATGCCATTCCTGAGCTGAAGAAGGTGGACAGGTGGACTGAGAAGAGGAGCATGTTTGGGGTTTATGACAACATAGGAATTTTAGGTAATTGAGAAGTTATCAGCATCAAATCATAGCTCATTTGACCTGATGTCAAGACATTGAGTCTTTAATAACTTTAATATCTTTATGAAAGTGCTGCCCAGTCTCTTGGGACTCGAACCATTTCAGCAACATGACACTGTCCTCTGCACTAACTTAAAATATACTCTTGGTTACCAGGTAGATATGAAAATGGACACATGATGAAAATGTCACTTTTGCCCCATGCTAAAAATATAATGTAAGGCTTTTGCCATATTGCCAGTTGATACAAAATGGTACAGTGCTGTCTTTTTGGGGTTAAACCAATTCCAGCACCATGGCACTGTCCACAAGTGCTGCCCAGTCTCTAGGGGGGCTCAAACCATTTCAGCACCATGGCACTGTCCACAAGTACTGCCCAATCTATGAGGCTAAAACCATTTCAGTTTCAGCGACATGCTGCTTTCCACAAGTGCTGTCCAGTTTCTATGGGGTTTGACCCATTTCAGCACCATAGGCACGTGTCGAACTACACACACACTGTCTCTCTCCTATAACAGGCCTTACATCTCTAACGCGTTGTCTGTAGGTGACTTCAAAGCCCACCCTAAGGATCTGATCGTCGGGCCGGTCTGGGTGAAGGGTTTCCGTGGCAATGAGCTGCAGCGTCTGACGAGGAAGAAGAGGATGGTAGGAGACAGGATGATGACGCAGGACAAACATGATATGGAGAAGAGGATCCGCTTCCTCTATCGACACTTCAACCGCTTTGGGAAACATCGCTGATCTGATCTGGGACTGAGCGATCTGGCTAACAATGCTAAATGACTACTGTACTAACAACCTGCCCACTGGACCACATTCAGACTCTAAAGAGAGAAATGTGAGCTACTCAGTTATGCCACTTAGATTTATATCAGCCCCTTATTTTCACCATTTGGTAAGAGGAAGCTGATTGTACATTTTCTGTTAAGTTGACAGCTGGAAAATGTTGGATTCATTTAGTATTGTTAGCACTAAATCAACACGCACATCTGTAAAATACATGTTTTGAACCACACAAAAATGTGATGCTCTATGGTCGGTTAATGTTATCACATTGGGGACTAATGTAAGTCATGTTGTGGGTATACCATGTGTTGTGTAAGATAATAAACAGAAGCTCATTACATTTGAGTTGTAAGCCTACATTAGTATTTGACCTTAAGGTAGTTAGTTATTTTTACCTAAATTATTGATCCATGTGAATGTGCCTATAGCAGTAATTGATATGTATATATATATATATATAATCAATCAGTTACCCAAATATTATATTTGACTAAGCATTCCACATATTAAATTGCGCCACGGCGTGGCTAGCACGTTTTCAATGCAACCGACGACCGGGTTATATTGATCCATACCACAGCTCACTGCTGTGCAATAACGTTTGCACTGCGTCCTCTCTCTCATTTTGTATTAATGTACTAAAGAGGAATAACCGAGTTGTGGTCATGATGAAACGAGTAAATCAAACATAGGGACAGATAGTGATTATTCTACAACTGGGTGTTCGTGAGAGGCCTAGTCGTCCCGGTGGAGAAGGGAGCACTTACAAGCCAGAGCGCGTGTGTGTGGGGTGGGGGGTTGCGGAGTCAACATTCTGTACCAAGCAATGTACCGCAGTGTCGTCCTGCCGCCCTATCCGACACAGAGAAAACTGCAGTACTGCAAAGTGTGGAGAGAGAGAAAGGGGAGCGCAAGAAAGAGGAGGGAGGGGGCTGGGAAAGAGGTACCGCACCATCGTTATGAGTCCAACTGGAGAGGGGAAGGGGAGCGACGCATTATTGCAGTATAGTGCCATCACACAAACACACTAACGAAATTAGCGCACTAAACCCACAAACCGACACACACAGGTACGCTTCCACACACTCGCCGGGAGAGGGGGAACAACGGTGGTGTTAGATAATTCTGAAATTAGACCACCGGAAAATAGTGAAATTATATAATTGGGTAATCTAAAGGAACATGAAATCAGTTGTGTTTAGTTTTGAAGGGGAACGTGCAACCTAAACCATTGGTGTGATTTTGAGCATCTCGACTCAGCATTCTTGGAATATCGCGACTTCTCTTGCATAGATTTATTATCTAAAGAAATTCGCCAAGCATCCTTGGATTTATCTCTTATGGATTTTACGAACTGAAATTGAGAATCTGTGCATCAGCCGTATTCACTTTCAACCTCTTGTTCCGCTGCCTTTCTTCGAGCGAATTATTACCCGACGCTTGCCTGGGTATTGCGGTACTTTGGGGATGACTTGCGGTGCTAAAGCATTGCTTTGAGATTACTGCATCAGCTTCTGCATCCGTTTGTTATTAACGCATCAATTTAATCAGTCGAGTCTCTGAGGTTCTGGACATCTTTGGACGACAGCAGAGGTTTTTCCCATTGCTTTTTTGTGATTTCGCTTTTTAAATTTTTGACTTCAGACCCTTCGCCCTTCGTCTCTCGCGCTCTCTCTCTCTCGCCCCCCTCCCCTACCCCCACAGCTCACTGACAGTGAGTCAGTTCCAAGCAGCTGCATAGAAGATGTGAGTATCAATGCAGGGCTTCCTCTTTTTTACTTATTCTATTGATTTGTTCAATTCACTAAACATGTTTTATTCTAATATGTTGAGTATTTATATCATGTTGTCAGGCTCTTTCTATGCTCTATTGATTTGTTCTAGCTTAATGTATTTTGCTGACGCAAGTCTTTTCCCGTCACAGCAGCTCTGAATAATGGATCTCGTCTACTGTAGTTGATTACCCTCAGTCCTCTTCTGGGCTTCAAAATAAATTCATTTTTTGAATGATTATTTTAATTAATAATTGGCTTATTTCAGCTGAAATGATGTTTTCTTTCTTTATACTATGGGGTTTGAACCATATGGTTCTAGGGACTTCCAGGTTATCAAATGTCTGTGAAGTATTAGAAAATCAATATCAATGTGAACGGATTGGTCTGAGCTGAGGCTAAGACTGTGCAGGATGTTTGTCTTCTTCTCCTGTTACAGGAGGAAATACAGTAGGGTACTACGCATGACATCTGGGATGAGACTGTCCTGCACCTGCAGTATAGAACAAGTTCATGCCTTTCAAATGATGGCTATATTCTTCATGCAATAGTTGCCTGTACTGTATATTTGGCTATTTTCAATAGTCTGAGTCAGGACCAACACCCACATAGGAGTCCATGGAGGCTGTCTGTGTTAGAATGCTCCCCCTCTCACCCCTCCCCTTTCCCTCATCACCCCTCCTCCCCCTCTCTTTCGCCTTCTCTGAACCAAATTAGTTGTTTGCCCCATCTTTTAACACTTCTTAGTTTTCTCTCTATTCTCTCCTTTTATTCCCTTTCTCCTTATCCCTCTCTCTTAATCTCCCTGTTCTCTCCAATCTCTCCTGTTCTCTCCAATCTCTCCTGTTCTCTCCAATCTCTCCTGTTCACCATCTCTACAGCCCCCCTTACTTTTCTTTTGACCTTTCCTCTCATCCTCCTCTTCTTATCTCCATCTTGCTTAATCTGACTCTCTCTCTCCATCTCTCTCTGTCCCCCTCTCCACTCTCTTTCTCTTTCTTTCTTTCTCTCTTTCTCTCTCTCTCGTTCTGTCTCCCTCCCTCTCTCTCTCTCTCTCTCGTTATGTCTCCCCCCCCCTCTCTCTCGTTCTGTCTCTCCCCCCTCTCTCTGTCTCAGGGAGGCATCTATCCCATGTACAACTCTGACTTTATCCCCTTTATTCTCCTCACCAACAGCTTTTCTCCTTTCTGTACCTCATCATTCATCTTTCTAATGCATCGCATTAGTGAAAACCAAGACTGTTCTCAGGGCATTCTCCCAATATTCTATGAAAAGTCACTTCTGTTAGTCAAAACCGGCAGACCTGCCCCGAGAACAGTCTTGGTTTCAGCTAATGCGATATAGCCTCCCCAATACACTTCCTCTCCCTCTTCCCCTCTCTTGCTTCCAATTCCTTCCTTTAGCTCATATCCCTTATTTCCTCCTCCTCCTCCTCCTCCTCCTCTTTCCCCTCTCCTCATTATACCTGCCCTTCTGTGTTTTTAAACTTTTAATTTGAATGTCTTTTATCACTGAGTACTGTTATCAAGGCTTATTTTTTGAAAAAAGTTTGAGTTACAACACCTCTAAAATGTAGTTGTTTCAGCTTGACTGCTAAATGTAAAATGTTCTCCTCCTCCCCTTCCCCCTCTCCCTCACATCTGTCCCTTCTCTTCCTCTCCCCTTTCTCATCTCCCCATTTATTTTTCTTCCCCTTCCTCATCTCTCTTCCCATCTCCCTCCATCCCCCCGCCTATCCCTCGCTTTCCCATCTCTTCTCCTCTCTGTCCCTTCCTACCTCTCTCCCCTTCCCAGGTCTGCCCCAGATGCTGCTCCCCCAGCTGGACCTCCCGGAGCCCCAGGGGCCCCAGGAGCAGATGGAGCCCCAGGTGGAGGGCCCCCACCCCCTCCTCCCAACACCTCCAGCAACCGCAGGCTACAACAGACACAGGCCCAAGTGGAGGAGGTGAGCTAGTGTGACACGCACATACAGTACCAACCAACCTGCTCCTGGCTTCGATACCATGCTCCTAACAGTACTCCCACTCGTGCCAAACCATATAGTACAACATTTTAAAACACAGCAAGTAGCTAGCTTGTCAATCTGGGATTGACGTCACAGCGTGAGACAACTAGCAGCAATTAGGCCAGATCTGGGCTGCATTTCCAGTGGCTCCCTGCTCTCTGCACTCATTCACTCTCCTTGGTGTAAGCAATAGCGCCACCTAGTTTCCCCCATTTTGCTTTCATTTTTCCAATTCAATGAAATAGGGGAAGGGAAGGAATGAGGGCAGAAGTAAAGGAAGAACCTTCTGGACTGAAATGCAGTCACGAGTCAAGCTGTAGAAACAGAGCTGACATTCTTTGATTGTTGGGAAATCTAAAAATAGAGTAGCATAGTCTACTCTACAATGCAATTTGATTTGTTTTACGATTTATTTCAGTAATGCTTTGGCTATCCAGTCTCCGTCAGGGTGTGGGGGTGTGGCTTTCTGGGATCAACATGATATTCCATCGACCTGACCACATGAATTTGTCATTTTATTGCTGTGTGTTTGTGGTGTGTGCATAATGAATGAAGCGCTGAGAAATGTTATAATAACTATTCCAAAATACAATACCCAAGATATCAATTTGGCTAGCATACAATACAACATGGCTAGCATACAATACAACATGGCTAGCATACAATACAACATGGCTAGCATACAATACAACATGGCCAGCATACAATACAACATGGCCAGCATATGATACAACATGGCTAGCATATGATACAACATGGCTAGCATACGATACAACATGGCTAGCATACAATACAACATGGCTAGCATACAATACAACATGGCCAGCATACAATACAACATGGCTAGCATATGATACAACATGGCTAGCATACGATACAACATGGCTAGCATACGATACAACATGGCTAGCATACGATACAACATGGCTAGCATACAATACAACATGGCTAGCATACGATACAACATGGCTGTCTATGATGATGTTTTATATATTCTATTTTTATGGCCAACGGGTGAATGTGGACAAGGTTCTGGAGAGGGACCAGAAGCTGTCGGAGCTGGATGACAGAGCGGATGCTCTCCAGGCCGGGGCCTCCCAGTTAGCTATTAACATAAAGAAAATAACATGGTTGATCAATTTATCTTAGTAATGGACTGCACTGCAGCTTGGGAATGGTTTCATGCTGTATTAAATTGTGTGATGTGGGCTTCTATGGCTCGGGATGTCAGTAAATTCCTCTCCTCGCCTCGCCTCGCCTCTCCTCTTCTCCTCTCCTCTCCTCTCCTCTCCTCTCCTCTCCTCTCCTCTCCTCTCCTCTCCTCTCCTCTCCTCTCCTCTCCTCTCCTCTCATCTTCTCCTCTCTCTCCTCTTCTCCTCTCTCTCCTCTCCTCTCCTCTCCTCTCCTCTCCTTTCCTCTCCTCGCCTCTCCTCTCCTCTCCTCTCCTCTCCTCTCTCTCCTCTCCTCTCCTCTCCTCGCCTTGCATCGCCTCTCCTCTCCTCTTCTCTTCTCCTCTCCTCTCCTCTCCTCACGTACCTACCCCTCTCCTCTCCTCTCCTCTTCTCCTCTCCTCTCCTCACGTACCTACCCCTCTCCTCTCCTCTCCTCTCCTCTCCTCTCCTCTCCTCTCTCTCCTCTTCTCCTCTCTCTCCTCTCCTCTCCTCTCCTCTCCTCTCCTCTCCTCTCCTCTCCTCTCCTCTCCTCTCCTCTCCTCTCCTCTCCTCTCCTATCCTCTCCTCTCCTCTCCTCTCCTTTCCTCTCCTCGCCTCTCCTCTCCTCTCCTCTCTCTCCTCTCCTCGCCTCGCATCGCCTCTCCTCTCCTCTCCTCTTCTCCTCTCCTCTCCTCTCCTCACGTACCTACCCCTCTCCTCTCCTCACGTACCTACCCCTCTCCTCTCCTCTCATCTCCTCTCCTCACGTACCTACCCCTCTCCTCTCCTCTCCTCTCCTCTTCCCACGTACCTACCCCTCTCCTCTCCTCTCCTCTCCTCTCCTCTCCTCTCCAGGTGGTGGATATTATGCGGGTGAATGTGGACAAGGTTCTGGAGAGGGACCAGAAGCTGTCGGAGCTGGATGACAGAGCGGATGCTCTCCAGGCCGGGGCCTCCCAGTTCGAGAGCTGTGCAGCCAAACTCAAGAGCAAATACTGGTGGAAAAACGCAAAGGTAATGACAGTGATCAATGATTATATTGTCATTCACATTAGCAGACACTTTCATCCAAAAGGACTTAAAATTATCATATTCAGGAGAATTGCAAGGTAATGGTAATATTGATAATGAATGTAATAGGGTTATTTAGCCAACTCTTTCTATCCATACAACATGGCTGTCTATGACAGGGTAGGCTAGTGGTTAGAGCGTTGGGCTAGTAACCGGAAGGTTGCAAGTTCAAATCCCCGAGCTGACAAGGTAAAAATCTGTTGTTCTGCCCCTGAACAAGGCAGTTAACCCACTGTTCCTAGGCTGTCTTTGAAAATAAGAATTTGTTCTTAACTGACTTGCCTAGTAAAATAAAGGTAAAATAAAAAATAAAATAAAAAAAAAAGTGACAGTGTACTGTCATATATTCAAGTTAACATATATATCCAGTGTACTGTATGTGGCCCATGGGGGAATCATTCAGAGCTACAACTGCGGTGGTGTTGCAACCAGTACCACGCCCCACCAACCAACTGAGCCATGGTGGTGCAGGGCGCTGAGGCGAACACACAGCGTCTGTCCCTGGAACACTGCCCCCCCCCTTCCCGCGCACTAATCCCCTAATTAGCGTCTGTGGGCGAGAGGAGCGGCGCTCCGGGGAATGGGGAAATATTAATTGCATAGCAATATAGCCCCAAAAATACACTGACTGGACACAAGGGAGTGTGATGAAATGTTACGCTCTGCTTTTTGTGTTTGTCATCGTGCTGGGTTGGTGTGTGTGTGTGTGTGTGTTTTTGGTCAGCAGGACTAACGTTAATCCGCAGAGACTTCATCCCTGAATAAAAAACACATGTTTAATCATCTCGAGGAAAATCTATCAGGTTTATTAACTAGAAGAATAGAAGAATAAAGAAAGCCTTTAACTCTCCATTTGCTTTTCTTTCCAGATGATGATCATTATGGGTATCATTGGAGTTCTTGTGGTCGGAGTCCTTTTCTGTAAGTACCATTATTCACTTTCCGCTATTACCATTCATTGATACCCACTCGCATGTAGCAAGTTAGACGGTTTCTTCACGTCTTTTAAACTTCATTTGACTTTTCGTAGCTGGTTAGGAGAATTAACGTGGCAGGTTAGGAGAATTAGGTTAAAGTTAGGAAAATGGTTAGGGTTAGCTAAAATGCTAACAATATCTAGCTGCAGCCAGGCCTGTCCTGAGAACAGTCTTGGTTTCCACTAATGTAATTCTGAATCCATACTAGTCAAGTGCAGTAGATATTAAGGCGAAGGCCACAGCTATAATCAGTGTGCACTTATAACAGGCCCAGGTCTGCCCTGCTCTGACGGTCTCCTAGTGCCTACTCTTATGTCAATAATTCATGACAACTTATTACAGTAAATGATTGAAACAGTATAAGTCCTCTGTTACCAGTCATTCAGTAGAAACAACACATGTGTAGATGTAGCCCACTGAATGCAAAGATCATTATTTAGCTGTAACACATTGTTAATGTATCTTCAGTTTGTGATTTAGGAACCCATAAATCGCTGACACAATTATTGAATGATCTCTCTCCCCTCTTTCTCTTCTCCCTACCCCCCTCTACCCTTTATATATCCCTCTCTCTCCCCTCTTTCTCTTTCTCCCTACCCCCCCTCTACCCTTTAATATATCCCTCTCTCCCCCTCTCTCTTCCTCCCTACCCACCCTCTACCCTTTATATATCCCTCTCTCTCCCCCTCTTTCTCTTCTCCTACCCCCCCCTCTACCCTTTATATCCCCCACTACTTTTTATCGTCATCTCCCCCTTTCTCTTCCTCCCTACCCCCCTCTACCCTTTATATCCCTCTCTCTCCCCCTCTTTCTCTTTCTCCCTACCCCCTCTACCCTTTATATCCCTCTCTCTCCCCCTCTTCTCTTTCTCCCTACCCCCCTCTACCCTTATATCCTCTCTCTCCCCTCTTCTCCCACCCTCTACCTTATTCCTCTCTTTCCCCCTCTTTCTCTTTCTCCCTACCCCCTCTACCCTTTATATCCCTCTCTCTCCCCCTCTTTCTCTTTCTCCCTACCCCCCCTCTACCCTTATATATTCCTCTCTCTCCCCCTCTCTCTTTCTCCCTACCCCCCCTCTACCCTTTATATCCCTCTCTCTCCCCTCTTTATCTTTCTCCCTACCCCCCCTCTACCCTTTATATCCTCTCTCTCCCCCTCTTTCTCTTTCTCCCTACCCCCCCCCTCTACCCTTTATATATTCCTCTATCTCCCCTTCTCCTCTTTCTCCCTACCCCCCCTCTACCCTTTATATCCCTCTCTCTCCCCCTCTTTCTCTTTCTCCCTACCCCCCCTCTACCCTTCATATATCCCTCTCTCTCCCCCTCTTTCTCTTTCTCCCTACCCCCCCTCTACCCTTATATCCCTCTCTCTCCCCCTCTTTCTCTTTCTCCCTACCCCCCCTCTACCCTTTATATCCCTCTCTCTCCCCTCTCTCTTTCTCCCTACCCCCCTCTACCCTTTATATCCCTCTCTCTCCCCCTCTTTCTCTTTCTCCCTACCCCCCTCTACCCTTTATATCCCTCTCTCTCCCCTCTCTCCTCCTCCCTCTCTTTCTCCCTACCCCCTCTACCCTTTATATCCCTCTCTCTCCCCTCTCTCTTTCTCCCTACCCCCCTCTACCCTTTATATCCCTCTCTCTCCCCTCTCTCTCTTTCTCCTACCCCCCCCTACCCTTTATATCCCTCTCTCTCCCCTCTCTCTTTCTCCCTACCCCCCTCTACCCTTTATATCCCTCTCTCTCCCCCTCTCTCTTTCTCCCTACCCCCCTCTACCCTTTATATATCCCTCTCTCTCCCCCTCTCTCTTTCTCCCTACCCCCCCTTCTACCCTTTATATTTCCTCTCTCTCCCCCTCTCTCTTTCTCCCTACCCCCCCTCTACCCTTTATATCCCTCTCTCTCCCCCTCTTTCTCCCTACCCCCCCTCTACCCTTTATATCCCTCTCTCTCCCCTCTCTCTTTCTCCCTACCCCCCCTCTACCCTTTATATATCCCTCTCTCTCCCCCCTCTCTCTTTCTCCCTACCCCCCTTCTACCCTTTATATATTCCTCTCTCTCCCCCTCTCTCTTTCTCCCTACCCCCCTCTACCCTTTATATCCCTCTCTCTCCCCCTCTTTCTCTTTCTCCCTACCCCCCCATACCCTTTATATCCCTCTCTCTCCCTCTCTCTTTCTCCCCTCCCCCCCTCTACCCTTTATATCCCTCTCTCTCCCCCTCTCTCTTTCTCCCTACCCCCCCTCTACCCTTTATATCCCTCTCTCTCCCCCTCTTTCTCTTTCTCCCTACCCCCCTCTACCCTTTATATCCCTCTCTCTCCCTCTCTCTTTCTCCCCTACCCCCCCTCTACCCTTTATATATCCCTCTCTCTACACAATATATATTTATAGGTACAGTATAGGTTTTATATAGTATATATACAGTATATATTTGTTAGGTACAGTATAGGTTTATAGATTATCTATACAGTATATATTATAGGTACCCAGGTGTACAGTTTTATATAGTATATATACAGTATATATTCTAGGTACAGTATAGGTTTGGTGTATAGATTATACCTGTAGGTATATATTCTAGGTTAGGTATACAGTTTGATGTATACAGTATATATCCAGTATATATTTTATACAGTACCCAGTATACAGTTATATCATATATATCCAGTATTTATCTTGTAGGTCCAGGTATAGGTTTGGTGTGTTTGGTATATATCCAGTTTGTACCTATTTATCCATTGCCATTGTCCAGTTTTATCCAGTATGTGTCAGGTGTTTGTATTATTAATCCCAGTATAGGTGATATATAGTATCTATCCAGTCCTTGTATTTATCCATTCCCAGTATAGGTTTATATCCATTTGTCTATTCCAGTCTTCCTTGTTTTTTATTCAGTAGGTGTACCAGTTTATATCAGTATATATAGGTATTCTATTTATAGGTCCCTGTACAGTTTTCATATCAGTATCTGTAGGTCCTTTATCTTCTAGGTAGGTGTACAGGTTTATATAGTATATATAGGTATCTATTTATCAGTACCCAGTTATAGGTTTGGTATATAGTATATTACAGTATGTACTTATAGGTACAGTATAGGTTTATAAGGTATCTTATCCAGTATATTTATTTCTAGTTCCAGTATAGGTTTATAGATTTTATATTATACCTGTTACTTGTACAGTACAGTACAGTTTTATAGGTATATATAGGTATATTTTATAGGTACAGTATAGGTGATATAGGTATATATACAGTATATTTATAGGTACCCCAGTATACAGTTTTAGTGTTATATAGGTATATATAGTATGTATTTATAGGTAGGTTGTTAGGTTTGATATGTTGGGTATATATACAGTATATATTTATAGGTACAGTATAGGTGATATAGATTATATATACATATTATTAGGTACAGTATAGGTGATATAGGTATATATAGGTATTCTATTTATAGGTACAGTATAGGTATATAGGTATATATAGTATATTATTTATAGGTACCCAGTATAGGTTTTGATATGTATTTCATATATATAGGTGTACTTTATACAGTACAGTATAGGTTTATACAGTATATATATACATATTCTGTTCTAGGTACCCAGTATAGGTTTGATATAGGTATATATACATATATATTTATAGGTACCCCGTGTACCGGTTTGATATAGGTATATTTATATTTATAGGTACCCCATGTACAGTTTGATATAGATTATATATAGTATTTATCCTTTATTCCATCCCAGTATAGGTTTGGTATATAGGTCCCTGTAGGTATCTATTTATAGGTACCCCATGTACCGGTTTAGTGTCATATCGTATATTATCCAATATATTTATAGGTACCCAGGTGTACCAGTTTGGTGTTATGGGTCTGTACCCTGTTCCTTGTTTATTCCATCCCCAGTATAGGTTTATACGTATGTATTAGGTGTCCTCTTTGCTGAGTCCTAGGTGTAGCCTTTATATCCCTCTCTCTCCCCCTCTCTCTTTCTCCCCTACTCCCCCCTCTACCCTTTATATCCATCTCTCTCCCTCTCTCTTTCTCCCTCCCCCTCTACCCTTTATATCCCTCTCTCTCTCTCCCTCTCTCTCCCCCTCTCTCTTTCTCCCTACTCCCCCCTACCCTTTATATATCCCTCTCTCTCCCCCTCTTTCTCTTTCTCCCTAACCCCCTATACCCTTTATATCCCTCTCTCTCCCTCTCTCTTTCTCCCTACCCCTCCTTCCCTTTATATCCCTCTCTCCCTCTCTCTCTTTCTCCCTACCCCCCCCCCCTCTACCCTTTATATCCCTCTCTCTCCCCCTCTCTCTTTCTCCCTCCCCCTCTACCCTTTATATATTCCTCTCTCTCCCCCTCTCTCTTTCTCCCTACCCCCCCTCTACCCTTTATATCCCTCTCTCTCCCTCTCTCTTTCTCCCTACCCCCCCTCTACCCTTTATATCCCTCTCTCTCCCCCTCTCTCTTTCTCCCTACTCCCCCCTCTACCCTTTATATATCCCTCTCTCTTTCTCCCTACCCCCCTCTACCCTTTATATATCCCTCTCTCTCCCCCTCTCTCTTTCTCCCTACCCCCTCTACCCTTTATATCCCTCTCTCTCCCCTCTCTCTTTCTCCCTCTCCCTCTACCCTTTATATATCCCTCTCTCTCCCCCTCTCTCTTTCTCCCTACTCCCCCCTCTACCCTTTATATCCCTCTCTCTCTCTCCCTCTCTCTCCCCCCTCTCTCTTTCTCCCTACTCCCCCTACCCTTTATATCCCTCTCTCTCTCCCTCTCTCTCCCCCTCTCTCTTTCTCAATACTCCCCCCTCTACCCTTTATATATCCCTCTCTCTCCCCCTCTCTCTTTCTCCCTACCCCCCCTCTACCCTTTATATCCCTCTCTCTCCCCTCTCTTTCTCCCTACCCCCCCTCTACCCTTTATATCCCTCTCTCTCTCCCTCTCTCTCCCCCCTCTCTCTTTCTCCCTACTCCCCCCTCTTACCCTTTATATATCCCTCTCTCTCCCCCCTCTCTCTTTCTCCCTACCCCTTCTACCCTTTATATATCCCTCTCTCTCCCCTCTTTCTCTTTTCTCCCCCAACCCCTCTACCCTATATATATCCCTCTCTCTCTCCCCCTCTATCTCCCCTATTTCTCTTTCTCCCTACCCCCCCTCTACCCCTTATATCCCTCTCTCTCTCCCCCTCTATCTCTTTCTCCCTACCCCTTCTACCCTTTATATATCCCTCTCTCTCCCCCTCTATCTCCCCTATTTCTCTTTCTCCCTACCCCCCCTCTACCCTTTATATCCCTCTCTCTCCCCCCTCTCTCTTTCTCCCCCTACCCCCTCTACCCTTTATATCCCTCTCTCTCCCCTATTTATCTTTCTCCCTCCCCCTCTACCCTTTACATATCCCTCTCTCTCCCCCCTCTTTCTCTCTTTCTCCCCCAACCCCTCTACCCTATATATATCCCTCTCTCTCCCCCTCTTTCTCTTTCTCCCTACCCCCCCTCTACCCTTTATATACCCTCTCCTCCCTCTTTCCTCCATCCCCCCCCTCTACCCTTTATATATCCCTCTCTCTCCCCCTCTTTTCTCTTTCTCCCCCAACCCCTCTACCCTATATATATCCCTCTCTCTCTCCCCCTCTATCTCCCCTATTTCTCTTTCTCCCTACCCCCCCTCTACCCTTTATATCCCTCTCTCCCCCTCTTTCTCCCCTATTTCTCTTTCTCCCTACCCCCCCTCTACCCTTTATATCCCTCTCTCTCCCCCTCTTTCTCCCCTATTTCTCTTTCTCCCTACCCCCCCCTCTACCCTTTATATCCCTCTCTCTCCCCCTCTCTCTTTCTCCCTACCCCCCCTCTACCCTATATATATCCCTCTCTCTCTCCCCCTCTATCTCCCCTATTTCTCTTTCTCCCTACCCCCCCTCTACCCTATATATATCCCTCTCTCTCTCCCCCCTCTATCTCCCTATTTCTCTTCCTCCCTACCCCCCCTCTACCCTTTATATATCCCTCTTTCTCTTTCTCCCTACCCCCCCTCTACCCTTTATATATCCCTGTTTCTCTTTCTCCCTACCCCCCCTCTACCCTTTATATATCCCTCTTTCTCTTTCTCCCTACCCCCCCTCTACCCTTTATATCCCTCTCTCTTCCTCCCTCCCCCTCTACCCTTTATATCCCTCTCTCTCTCCCTCTCTCTCCCCCCTCTCTCTTTCTCCCTACTCCCCCCTCTACCCTTTATATATCCCTCTCTCTCCCCCTCTTTCTCTTTCTCCCTACCCCCCTCTAGGTTTATATGTCCTCTGTATAGGTATATATTTTATTCCCTGCCAGTTACAGGTTTATATGGGTCTGTACCCTATCTGTTTCCTCCATGAACCCCCCTGTACCTTTATATAGGTATCTATTCCCTGTCTATTTCTGCCTACCCTGTACCCTTTGCATGCTCCATCTGTCTCCCTCTATCTTTATTCCCTCCCCTGTACAGGTTTATATGATCTGTATTCCCCTATCTGTTATAGGTACCCTGTAGGTTTGATATAGGATCTGTAGGTTGTCTTTATTCCCTGCTGCCCTGTACCCTTTTGATGTGTGGGTCTGTCTTTATTAGTCCCCTGTACCAGTTTGGTGTGTTCCCTCTGTCTGCCTATTCTATTTCTCCCTACCCTATAGGTTTATATGCCTCTCTATTCCCTATCTTATTCCTGTAGGTCTAGGTTTATATATAGGTCTGTTATTCCCTCTCTTTATTCCCTGTTAGGGTATAGGTTTATATAGGTCTGTAGTCTGTATTCCCTCTCTGTTTTCTCCTGCTGCCCTGTACAGGTTTATATGCCTGTCTATTTATTCCCTCCTCTATTCCCTGTACTTATACATGCTGCCCTGCTAGGTTTATATGTTATTCCCTCTATTCCCCTGTATACTTTATAGGTCCCCTGTACCGGTTTATAGGTTCTGTTGTTGCCCTCCTCTTGTAGGTTGCCCAGGTCTAGGTTTATAGGTCTGTATTCCTCCTCTTCTTCCCTCTGTTCCTGCCCTCCCTAGGTCTACCAGTTATATATAGTTATCTATTCCCCTATTCTCTTTCCTACCCCTTGTACCCTTTGGTGTGTAGGTATATATACAGTATTTTATATTATACATAGGTATAGGTGGTATATACATATATACTGTACAGTATATGTAGGTAGTTTATACCTTATACCCTGCCAGTATAGGTTTATATATCCCTCTCTCTCCCCCTCTATCTCTTTCTCCCTACCCCCCCTCTACCCTTTATATCCCTCTCTCTCCCCCTCTATCTCCCCTATTTCTCTTTCTCCCTACCCCCCCTCTACCCTTTATATCCCTCTCTCTCCCCCTCTCTCTTTCTCCCTACCCCCCTCTACCCTTTATATCCCTCTCTCTCCCCTATTTATCTTTCTCCCTACCCCCCCTCTACCCTTTACATATCCCTCTCTCTCCCCCTCTTCTCTTTCTCCCCCAACCCCTCTACCCTATATATATCCCTTTCTCTCTCCCCCTCTTTCTCTTTCTCCCTACCCCCCCTCTACCCTTTATATATCCCTCTCTCTCCCCCTCTTTCTCCCTACCCCCCCCCCTCTACCCTTTATATATCCCTCTCTCTCCCCCTCTTTCTCTTTCTCCCCCAACCCCTCTACCCTATATATATCCCTCTCTCTCTCCCCCTCTATCTCCCCTATTTCTCTTTCTCCCTACCCCCCCTCTACCCTTTATATCCCTCTCTCCCCCTCTTTCTCCCCTATTTCTCTTTCTCCCTACCCCCCCTCTACCCTTTATATCCCTCTCTCTCCCCCTCTTTCTCCCCTATTTCTCTTTCTCCCTACCCCCCCTCTACCCTTTATATCCCTCTCTCTCCCCCTCTCTCTTTCTCCCTACCCCCCCTCTACCCTATATATATCCCTCTCTCTCTCCCCCTCTATCTCCCCTATTTCTCTTTCTCCCTACCCCCCTCTACCCTATATATATCCCTCTCTCTCTCCCCCTCTATCTCCCCTATTTCTCTTCCTCCCTACCCCCCCTCTACCCTTTATATATCCCTCTTTCTCTTTCTCCCTACCCCCCCTCTACCCTTTATATATCCCTGTTTCTCTTTCTCCCTACCCCCCCTCTACCCTTTATATATCCCTCTTTCTCTTTCTCCCTACCCCCCCTCTACCCTTTATATCCCTCTCTCTCCCCTCTCTCTTCCTCCCTACCCCCCCTCTACCCTATATATATTCCTCTCTCTCCCCTCTCTCTTCCTCCCTACCCCCCCTCTACCCTTTATATATTCCTCTCTCTCCCCTCTCTCTTCCTCCCTACCCCCCCTCTACCCTTTATATATCCCTATTTCTCTTTCTCCCTACCCCCCCTCTACCCTTTATATATTCCTCTCTCTCCCCTCTCTCTTCCTCCCTACCCCCCCTCTACCCTTTATATATTCCTCTCTCTCCCCTCTCTCTTCCTCCCTACCCCCCCTCTACCCTTTATATATCCCTCTCTCTCCCTCTCCATCTTTCTCATAGTGTACTTCTTCTATTGAGTAATCCCAGCGTGGCAGGACACAGACATGAGAGCGGAATAGGAGAGAAGAAGAAAACAAATCGACCCAAATCCAAACTCCAGTCCCGCCCCCTTTTCCTCCACACCAGGTCTTCCATCTAGCACTTAAACATGACGCTAGTGTGTAGATGTTGTTGCTCTCTTTTCTCTTCGTCCTCCTGCCCTTCTTTTTGATCCATCTTTCTTCCTCTGTTTTGGTGTGCTGTCTCACTCACTATCTCCTGCCTCTGCGTCTCATACATTATTGAAATGTGCAGTAGGGAAAGAGAGAGCGAGAGCGAGAGAGCAGGAAGGGAATGAAGGAGGGAGGAGATAAGAAACCCCTTGTGACACAGGGACAGAGAGGACTGGAGCATACTGTAGGGAAAGAGAGAAAGCAGGAAGAAGTGAAAGAGAGAGAGAGAGGGAGTGCAAGGAGAGAGCAGCAGAGAAGCAGTTCTTTCTATCCAGATACGCCAAAGCTTGTTCGTGTTACCTTTTGGAGAGCGTACCACATTTGTAAATTGATACTGACATACAATACCTAACAACCCCTCCTGATCCCCTACCTCATACCACTACCATTATTAATACTACTTACTAATACAAGGTCATGTTTAAGAGTATGATCATTTTGTCATGTGTGTGTACTTGTGATCCAAATCAGTGTAGCCAGTAGCTTTTTCCAGGGTTAGTTGATGTAGGCCTTGACTGGCATTCCTGCCTTTTCCTTTACCTCCCTCTTCCTCTCACTCGCTGACTGTAGTGTTTAAGAGAGAGATAGAGAGAGATAATAAGAAAAGCCAGGAAGGATACTGGAAAAGGCAGAAACCACTTTTGGGACACTGACTTTTAGTATATCTTTATTCTTGTACCACAGACAGACAGACGGACAGTTAGCTAGATTGACATTGACAGACAGAAACAGACGGTCTGTACCTACATAGAGTATTCTTTCAGGAGTGCAGACAAAAGTCTATAGAGTATTAACTCTCGACACACCTAAAGGCAGGTCTGTGTAATAAAACATAGCACATTTTTGATTGATTAGTGAGCAGCTTTACTGTGTTGTGGTTGTGTTCAGACACTCTTGTACGTTCTAGTAGAGAGGGTACAGGGTTAGGGAGGAATGGTTCAATAGACTGTCCCTTATCTGGAGAGGACATAACCAAATAACCCACTTCCTGCACATCAAACCAACAAAAACACACACACTGTTACCTACAGTAGCCAATAGACTGTTACCTACAGTATCCAATAGGCCCAATGGAAGTAGTGTTTGTGTCTTACTTGACTTGCATGGCAGACGATGTCCATAGTTTTGCCTATTTGTGTGACCTATGTATCTGCCATTTCTGAAACTTAACTGCCGATTGTACATTTATTTTGTTTGGTTTAGTGGTTTTCAGGACCTGTGTATAGGCTACTGTAGTTATGCGCCCAATTAGTAACTCATGCGTATGCAATATAATGAATCTCAAGAGTTTGCCAAATTTTTGTTGCTCACATGCTTTCAAAAGAACTAATACACAACCAGAGAACAATGGTTGCTACAGTAGTATTCTGTCAGGGAAAAAACGACAACCGAAAACCATAGTAGCGTACAAGTAGTACTATAAAGTACTTCATCTTTGCCAGACTATTGCTCCTGAAAATGTGTTTTTTAGTTAGTTTATATTTTACTTTTGGTGTTGGATATTCCAGAAAATATAATTTTCCTCTCAATGGTTGATAGAGGGACTGTTTGACACATTGTACAAAAAAAAATATTAAAAATAGCTATGTGTAAATTGCATTTATGAATGAAAATAGTGGTGATTCCTCAAAACAATGATCTAATAATATTGTGCAATAATATTATTAGGTAAATAAATGATACAACATGATAATACTGGGAGAGATACAACTGGATCGTGAGAATTCGTTAAACGCATGCTTACCACTTGATGCTAATAAAGAAAATCATCAACATGAATGTTTTCATCATTGAAGTGAAAATGAACAGGTTTAATCCCACACCGTCTCTCCAGATTCAGAGAACAACACCAATGATACTATCAAAGAAAACATTTATTTGAAGAAAATGTATAACTGTTTATAGTACAACAGTAATTCACATTACAGCAACTCTTAAGACATGCAAGAAAAAAAAGAAGAAAAATGTATTATTTGTCTGTTTGGACAGAAATTTGCTTCGCATCTCTAGGCTCCTGTTGTCTTACTACAAACAACAGTTAAAAATACAAGGAGGTCCATAGGGAGCATGGGGAACTTACCTATTTCATCACTTGGTAGAAGAACAGAACGGTGATAACCAGAACCCAGGACCATCCAGTAGTAATCTGTAACAACAAGGAATAGTTTGGACTAATATGAATGGACACCATTTTGTTTCTGCTCAGGTTATCCCATTGACTAACAGTCAGCAGGCACCCAACAGGAGAAAACATTTAGCAAAAGAGCAGTATCTGAACCTGCCTGATAAGAACACTCTATTTTAGTTGTCCATTCACGCATAATGAACGTGACCCATCAGCAATGCTGATGTTCACCTAATTTCCTATTGTCCTCTCACGCCTGTGTCTGTAGCAGCCTACCTGGCTCAGGTGTCTCTACTGTCAGGCTGAGGGAGAGGGGTGTGTCCAGGGCCGGGTGGGTCACTCTGCAGGTGACCGTGGTTCCAGGGGGGAAGGTGGAGGGGTGCAGGGTGAGGTGGGAGGAGATGGACATGGTCCTGTCGCTGTGCTGCCGATGGCTGGAGAGGAGACACCTGGTCTGATAGAACGCCTGGCTCTGAGTCTGTAGAGGAGACGGAGAACCACTCCATCTGAGAGAGAAGAGAGTCTCAGTATAATGTCTGTAATATTTAGGATATCCATATTATAAGTGCTGTACGATGACCTACCAATGATCTTCTGATTTCATTAGAGGTATGATCGCTGTGTGCTTGTGTGCTAATCACTTTGTAACAGTGGTATCTGTGAATATGAATGACTGAATATTTCATTGGTCGACCGTACCAGACACACCTGGACATCCAGAGGGTAGTAGTTCTTGCAGTGGCAGCTCAGTTTCTGGGGCAACTCATCCCGAAATACCAGCTTCTCCTCAGAGAGAGAAACATGAGGAGGTTCTGAAGACAGAGAGACTTCGTATTTAGATGTGAATAGTGTGCACACTATGTCACACATGACATAGACACCTAATGTAATAAACGCATGTTCATATGTGTAGAGAAATAATGTACACAGGAGCAATGTGGGTTAAGTGCCTTGCTTAAGGGATTTTCCACATTTTTGTCGCTGACATTCAAACCAGCAACCTTTCGGTTATTGTACCAACACTCTTAACCACTAGGCTAGGCATCCACGCTCGAACCCTCCCTCTCCACGTGTACCGGAGGAGGAAAAAACGATGCGAAACAGAGTATGATGAGGTGAAAATGAGGTCCAATTCTCATAGTAAGAAAGTAATCATTCAGTAAACCTCTGGGTTCCTAGCTATGACAGTAATATTTTCCGTCTCTGGGTGGATAATAAAGTTGGAATGTTGAACATGGAGGTCCTAATGCACTTTATGTTGTGATGGTAAGTAGACCTAACTCATCCAACACTAATAGCACCATCATAACTACTTAAATAATGCCTTTATTCTCTCACCTGCTGGCCCCTCCTCCGCCTCCATCTGCCCTGCCCTAATCGCCAGCATTTTCCTTCCACTTCCTCTGTGCTGCCACTCAAGCCCCAGCTCCTGCCCTGGGGGTGGGGCCTGCTGCCTGAAGCCAGTCCAGGAAGGCCACGCCCCCTAGAGGAGCAGAGTGGGACTCTGAGCGAGAGAACACCAGGAACACCACTGGGGAAGACAAGGGAGAGAGAAAGAAGGGGTTAGGGAGAAAGAAGCAAGTGAAAAGTAGAGAAAGTGCAAGGTACTAGATAAAGAAAGAGGGGTGATGAGAGAAGAGGCTGGGGTGAGAGAATGAATCATTACAATATGACCCGTCTACTCTACCACAGGCATACTACCAAAAGCATTATAATAACCTCCTTGTCTCACCCTCAGTCAGCAAAGTTCCTGATTGGCTGAGGGTGAGTTCCAGTTTGCTTTGTATGAGAGCTGGACGATCTGATTGGTCCAGTGGCAGTGTCTGCAGGACCAATTTGAGGCTGAGCACGCCACCCTCCATCTGCAAGGAGCCAATGAAATAAGCTGGTTCTGTGGAGACCTCCTTTGCTTTATGAAGGAAGTAGCGGCTGATCTCACATGTCACTTCCTGCTCGTTACAGTCAGCGTGGAGCAGCAGGTCTGCCTCTGGGATCTCGTGAGACTCAACTGTCAGAAAGCAGAGAGGGGTGGAGGGAGAGTGCAGGAGAGGGATGGTGTGAGGGAGAGAGAAGGGTAAGGTAATTCCATCAGGTAACTCTGCTGTACAAAAGAGAACCTGATAATGAACCAACCTTTAGTCTCCAAGATGATGTTGTCAGGATCGGGGACAGCAGGAGGGTTGAAGGGGGTCAGAGTATCAGGTGAAAGATCAGGGGTCCACGGCCAGGTCTCTGAGGACAAGCGTGGCTGAGGTGAGGCTGAAGAGAGCCCCACCTCCCATTTCCCCCACCCCACTACTCTCCTCCACCAGAGAACAGGACAGCACCACGTCTGCTCGTCCCTGGCCTAAGAGTCCAGAATATACCGCTATTTTATGTTTAGAAAATGTCGGGAGTGAAGACAAAAAATTCTTACCAGAAACGCATGTAATCAAATATCCAAAAAGCAGCATTTCAAGCATCTTTCCAGTAGTTTTTTTTGTCATCAGTAATGACTGACTTTTCAGAAATATACAGAATAGACCCCTGATTGCATAATTGAATTAATGACCACGCTCGAAATCACAGTCGAAGATATAAGAAAACTATTTTGATACAGTGAAAATGTTAGGCTGTTATACCGTGAAGTTACTTTTGTTTGAAGGTAAACCAAATAAATCAAGTAAAATACATGGTCGATTAAAAGTTCGCGTTGAACGTCTAGGGTTTGATAAGAATAATAAGAATGATGAGACCCATTGATTTATCAAACACCGATTAATAGATGCCATGTTTCCAGCGTGTGTTTCCCATTGCGCTATAGTTTGTTTTCAGCGTTCGAAGCTAGTGCGTCATTGTAGAATTTAGAGAAACTTTGCTGAATTAAAGTGAAAGAGAGTTGTCCATTTTTCAGCATATCCTCCAGAGCAATAACCTCATCCCTCATTAGTTGCTGAAATAAATGTGTCCATAACATGTGATCATAGTTAGCCAAACCAATAGATGGCGCTGCTGTTATGTGTATCTGAGTGTTATACTATATAGTACGAGTGAGCCAAGTTAGGCATTACTTACTATGCACTAAATGGAGTTGTATGGATGCTAAACAATGATGCTGAAGTAATCAACATAACCTTGCCTTTGTATAGAACAAACAACGTACAAAACACGTTGTCTATTCCAACGCTCTGCTAAAAACTGTTCCGCGCTCAGGTAAAAAAAAAAAAACTGCGGCTCAAAATTTGCTCCATTCATTAAAATCACAAGTAAACAAACACCCATCTATTTTTTGTGACTACCTGGACCTCCCATTTGGTTTTGAAGTATTGAAACCAAAACATATGGATTTGAATAAACATGAAAAGGTGAATGTAAGAAGCACACATCATTTCAAATAGGCTACATATCAAATGAAATAGCATATAAACACTCTAAACAGGTCAGGAGTTTAAGTTTAATGAATTATTTAGTCTATATTATTTAAATTATTTGTGCAGAAGGTTCTACATGGAACCCAGAAGCGTTCTACCTAGAACATTTTTTTATTTTTTTACCTATAACCAAAAAGGGTTCTCCTATGGGGACAGCTGAAGAACCCTTTGGGAACTATTTTTTCTAAAAGTGTATGGGTAATTATGGGTCCTGGTCAAAAGTAGTGCACTACATAGGGAATAGGGTGTCATTTTAGACGTAGGCTCTCTGCATAAGTTAACAAAGCCAATTTACTCCATACTCACACCAGACCTCAGTTCAAATATTTAAAATACTATTTGAACCCAGGTCTGACACACACACAGTCTCCTAGCATCAGTCAGTGTGTTAAGTAGGCTACATTAGCTCCAAGGAGCGATGAGACATGATGGTTGCTGTAGACAGATGGCCAGAATTACGGAGGTTACACATTATTTACGACATCCATCTCTCTCTCTCTCTCTCTCTCTCCTTATTTTCCAGACAGAAAGAGAGAGAGGAGAGAGGAAGAGAGGGAAGGGGAGGTTAAGGAGGAGAGAACAGTTGGGATAGATAGTGGTCAAGCTCCTGAGGTTCAAGGACAAGGTAGCTGTTCTGGAAAGAGCCAAGAACTTGAGAGGAACGTATATCTTCCTCAACGAGGACTATCCTGAAGCTGTGCGCCAGAAGAGGAAAGAACTGATCCCAGCCATGAAAGCTGCAAGAACGTGTGCGGACATTGCGTACATCCGCTATGACAGGCACATTGTCCACCCTCCCTCCCAGAAGCCTGGAAGGGATGAGAGAGCCAAGCCTATGGGTACGTAGCCTAAACCTCGCAGCACACCAATGGATTAACGGACTGCTGAATGTATTCATATTTTCAATATTATGTCTGTCTCTGATAAGCTTCCCAGGAAAAGGCTGAAAATAGCCCATATTAATATATGTAGCCTTAGAAATAAGGTTAATGAAATCAATAATTTGCTAACATCAGATAACATTCATATATTAGACATTTCTGAGACTCACTTAGATAATTCATTTGATGATACATCAGTAGCAATACTGTCACGCCCTGACCTTTTTCACCGGTGCTTGTCTCCACCCCCCTTCAGGTGTCTCCCATCTTCCTTATTATCCCCTGTGTATTTATACCTGTGTTCTCTGTCTGTTTTTGCCAGTTTGTCTTGTTCGTTCAAGCTTACCAGCAGTTTTCCTGTCAGCTCCTATCGTTTCCCAGCCTCTTTTTGCTAGTCCTCCCGGTTTTGACCTTTGCCTGTCCTGACCCTGCACCCGCCCACCTGACCTCTCTGCCTAACCCTGAGCCTGCCTGCCGTCCTGTACCTTTGCCTTACCCCGGATTTTTGACCCCTGCCTGCCTTGACCTGTCTTTGCCTGCCCCTGTTTGCTACAATAAACAGTGTTACTTCGACAGTCTGCATCTGGGTCTTACCTTGATTCCTGATAAAAACAAGGATATAACATTTATAGAAGGGACATAAATGCTTATGGGGGAGGAGTTGCTGTATATATTCAGGGCCATATACCTGTAATGCTTAGAAGATCTCATGTCAAGTGTTATTGAAGTGTTGTGGTTGCAGGTTCACTTGGCACATCTAAAGCCTTTTCTTTTGGGGTGTTGTTATAGGCCACCAAGTGCTGACAGTCAGTATCTAAATAGTGTATGTGATGTAAACAGAGATGTCTACTTTCTTGGGGACCTGAATATTGACTGGTTTTCATCAAGCTGTCCGATCAAGAGGAAGCTTATTTTTTTTGTGTTGAATTTTAACCCCTTTTTCTCCCCAATTTCGTGGTATCCAATTGTTAGTAGCTACTATCTTGTCTCATCGCTACAACTTCCGTACGGGCTCGGGTGAGACGAAGGTTGAAAGTCATGCGTCCTCCGATACACAACCCAACCAAGCTGCACTGCTTCTTAACACAGGGCGCATCCAATCCGGTAAGCACGAGGAGTGGGCTCAGGTCTCCCACCTGACTCCGCTGTGTGCCCCCCCCCCCCAAAAAAATTGGGGGCTGCCTCTCGTGCCTGTCGCGCTGCCGTGCTATCTCTTCATATCGCCGCCGCTCAGCTCTCGCTGCCCCAGTTCTTCCTTGGGGCAGCGATATTCCCCAGCCTGTGCCCAGGGTCCCATGTCCATGAGTCCAGAGAACGCTGCTGCTCGATACCATGCTGCTTGGTCCTTGGTTGGAGGGTGTTTCTGTAACGATTCTCATCTGGAGAAGGAGAAGAGGACCAAGAGGACCATGTTCATACATCTAATAATGGAACTGAACAACAAAACACAGAGAACAACCGAAACAGGTGCAGACACAAAAACAGAACCAAAACAGGCTACCTAAGTATGATTCTCAATTACAACGAACAACGAACGACACCTGCCTCTGATTGAGAACCATACTAGGCCAAACACATAGAAATATAACATAGAAAAAATAACATAGACTACCCACCCCAACTCACGCCCTGACCAACCTAACACAAAGACATAAAAAAGGAACTAAGGTCAGAACGTGACAGCTGGATAGAAAGTGCTGGAAAGAAAGTGGTAAATAGAAAGGGATGGATACATAGGGGTAGATAGAATTGTATGGATAGAAAGTGGTGGATAGAATGGTATGGATAGAAAGGGGTGGATAGAAAGGTGGTGGATAGAAAGGGGTGGATAGAAAGGGGTGGATAGAAAGGGATGGATACATAGGGGTGGACAGAAAGTGGTGGATAGAAAGGGGTGGATAGAAAGGGGTGGATAGAAAGGGATGGATACATAGGGGTGGATAGAAAGTGGTGGATAGAAAGGGGTGGATAGAAAGGGATGGATACATAGGGGTGGATAGAAAGTGGTGGACAGAAAGTGGTGGATAGAAAGGGGTGGATAGAAAGGGGTGGATAGAAAGGGATGGATACATAGGGGTGGATAGAAAGTGGTGGATAGAAAGGGATGGATACATAGGGGTGGATAGAAAGTGGTGGATAGAAAGGGGTGGATAGAAAGTGCTGATAGAAATTGGTGGATAGAAAAGGGATGGATAGAAAGGGGAGGATAGAAACTGCTGATAGAAAGGGGTGGATAGAAAAGGGATGGATAGAAAGGGGTGGATAGAAACTGCTGATAGAAAGGGGTGGATAGAAAAGGGATGGATAGAAAGGGGTGGATAGAAAAGGGTGCATAAAAAGTGCTGATAGAAAGGGATGGATAGAAAAAGGATGGATAGACAGGGGTGGATAGAAACTGCTGATCGAAAGGGGTGGATAGAAAGTGCTGATAGAAAGGGGTGGATAGAAAGTGCTGATAGAAAGGGGTGGATAGAAAGTGCTGATAGAAAGTGGTGGAAATAAATTGATGATAGAAGGTGCTGATAGAAAGGGGTGGATAGAAAGTGCTGATAGAAAGGGGTGGATAGAAAGTGCTGATAGAAAGTGCTGATAGAAAGTGGTGGATAGAAATTGATGATAGAAGGTGCTGATAGAAAGTGGTAGATAGAAATGGGTGTATAGAAAGGGATGAATAGAAAGTGGTGGATAGAAAGGGATGGATAGAAAGGGGTGGATAGATAGAAAGTGGTGGATAGATAGAAAGGGGTGGATAGACAGGGATGGATAGAAAGTGGTTGATAGAAAGGGGTGGATAGATAGAAAGTGTTGGATAGATAGAAAGGGGTGGATAGACAGGGATGGATAGAAAGGGGTGGATAGAAAGTGGTGGATAGATAGAAAGGGGTGGATAGAAAGGGATGAATAGAAAGGGGTGGATAGAAAGTGATGGATAGAAAGGGATAGATAGAAAGTGGTGGATAGAAAGGGGTGGATAGAAAGGGGTGGATAGAAAGGGGTGGATAGAAAGGGGTGGATAGAAAGTGGTGGATAGAAAGGGGTGGATAGACAGGGATGGATAGAAAGTGGAGGATAGAAAGGGGTGGATAGACAGGGATGGATAGAAAGGGGTGGATAGAAAGTGGTGGATAGATAGAAAGGGATGGATAGAAAGGGGTGGATAGAAAGTGGTGGATAGAAAGGGATAGATAGAAAGTGGTGGATAGAAAGGGGTGGATAGAAAGGGGTGGATAGAAAGGGGTGGATAGAAAGGGGTGGATAGAAAGTGGTGGATAGAAAGGGATGGATAGTGTTCATAGTAAGTATAGCATCATGCTTTTGGGATATGTATCTTTTCAGATTCCACAATGATTCTTTAGTTGTGGTCATTACATCACCACACTCCCTCTCTTCTTTGTTGTGATCATTACATCACCACACTCCCTCTCTTCTTTGTTGTGATCATTACATCACTACACTCCCTCTCTTCTTTGTTGTGGACATTACATCTCCACACTCCCTCTCTTCTTTGTTGTGATAATTACATCACCACACTCCCTCTCTTCTTTGTTGTGATCATTACATCACCACACTCCCTCTCTTCTTTGTTGTGGTCATTACATCACCACACTCCCTCTCTTCTTTGTTGTGATCATTACATCACCACACTCCCTCTCTTCTTTGTTGTGATCATTACATCACCACACTCCCTCTCTTCTTTGATGTGGTCATTACATCTCCTCTCTTCTTTGTTGTGGTCATTACATCACCACACTCCCTCTCTTCTTTGATGTGGTCATTACATCTCCTCTCTTCTTTGTTGTGGTCATTACATCACCACACTCCCTCTCTTCTTTGTTGTGGTCATTACATCACCACACTCCCTCTCTTCTTTGTTGTGGACATTACATCACCACACTCCCTCTCTTCTTTGTTGTGATAATTACATCACCACACTCCCTCTCTTCTTTGTTGTGGACATTACATCACCACACTCCCTCTCTTCTTTGTTGTGGTCATTACATCACCACACTCCCTCTCTTCTTTGTTGTGATCATTACATCACCACACTCCCTCTCTTCTTTGTTGTGGACATTACATCACCACACTCCCTCTCTTCTTTGTTGTGATAATTACATCACCACACTCCCTCTCTTCTTTGTTGTGGACATTACATCACCACACTCCCTCTCTTCTTTGTTGTGGTCATTACATCACCACACTCCCTCTCTTCTTTGTTGTGATAATTACATCACCACACTTCCTCTCTTCTTTGTTGTGGTCATTACATCTCCACACTCCCTCTCTTCTTTGTTGTGATAATTACATCACCACACTCCCTCTCTTCTTTGTTGTGGTCATTACATCACCACACTCCCTCTCTTCTTTGTTGTGATCATTACATCACCACACTCCCTCTCTTCTTTGTTGTGATCATTACATCACCACACTCCCTCTCTTCTTTGTTGTGATCATTACATCACCACACTCCCTCTCTTCTTTGTTGTGGTCATTACATCTCCTCTCTTCTTTGTTGTGATCATTACATCACCACACTCCCTCTCTTCTTTGTTGTGGTCATTACATCACCACACTCCCTCTCTTCTTTGTTGTGGCCATTACATCACCACACTCCCTCTCTTCTTTGTTGTGGCCATTACATCACCACACTCCCTCTCTTCTTTGTTGTGATAATTACATCACCACACTCCCTCTCTTCTTTGTTGTGGTCATTACATCACCACACTCCCTCTCTTCTTTGTTGTGGTCATTACATCACTACACTCCCTCTCTTCTTTGTTGTGATCATTACATCTCCACACTCCCTCTCTTCTTTGTTGTGGTCATTACATCACCACACTCCCTCTCTTCTTTGTTGTGATCATTACATCACCACACTCCCTCTCTTCTTTGTTGTGATCATTACATCTCCACACTCCCTCTCTTCTTTGTTGTGATCATTACATCACCACACTCCCTCTCTTCTTTGTTGTGATCATTACATCACCACACTCCCTCTCTTCTTTGTTGTGGTCATTACATCACCACACTCCCTCTCTTCTTTGATGTGGTCATTACATCTCCTCTCTTCTTTGTTGTGGTCATTACATCTCCACACTCCCTCTCTTCTTTGTTGTGATCATTACATCACCACACTCCCTCTCTTCTTCGTTGTGATCATTACATCACCACACTCCCTCTCTTCTTTGTTGTGATCATTACATCTCCACACTCCCTCTCTTCTTTGTTGTGGACATTACATCACCACACTCCCTCTCTTCTTTGTTGTGATCATTACATCACCACACTCCCTCTCTTCTTTGTTGTGGTCATTACATCACCACACTCCCTCTCTTCTTTGTTGTGGTCATTACATCTCCACACTCCCTCTCTTCTTTGTTGTGGTCATTACATCTCCACACTCCCTCTCTTCTTTGTTGTGGTCATTACATCACCACACTCCCTCTCTTCTTTGTTGTGGTCATTACATCTCCACACTCCCTCTCTTCTTTGTTGTGGTCATTACATCTCCACACTCCCTCTCTTCTTTGTTGTGGTCATTACATCACCACACTCCCTCTCTTCTTTGTTGTGATCATTACATCACCACACTCCCTCTCTTATTTGTTGTGATCATTACATCACCACACTTCCTCTCTTCTTTGTTGTGATAATTACATCACCACACTCCCTCTCTTCTTTGTTGTGGCCATTACATCACTACACTCCCTCTCTTCTTTGTTGTGATCATTACATCACCACACTTCCTCTCTTCTTTGTTGTGATCATTACATCACCACACTCCCTCTCTTCTTTGTTGTGATCATTACATCACTACACTCCCTCTCTTCTTTGTTGTGGTCATTACATCACCACACTCCCTCTCTTCTTTGATGTGGCCATTACATCACCACACTCCCTCTCTTCTTTGTTGTGGTCATTACATCACCACACTCCCTCTCTTCTTTGTTGTGGTCATTACATCACCACACTCCCTCTCTTCTTTGTTGTGATCATTACATCACCACACTCCCTCTCTTCTTTGATGTGGTCATTACATCTCCTCTCTTCTTTGTTGTGGTCATTACATCACCACACTCCCTCTCTTCTTTGTTGTGGACATTACATCACCACACTCCCTCTCTTCTTTGTTGTGGTCATTACATCACCACACTCCCTCTCTTCTTTGTTGTGATCATTACATCTCCACACTTCCTCTCTTCTTTGTTGTGGTCATTACATCTCCACACTCCCTCTCTTCTTTGTTGTGGTCATTACATCTCCACACTCCCTCTCTTCTTTGTTGTGGTCATTACATCACCACACTCCCTCTCTTCTTTGATGTGGTCATTACATCACCACACTCCCTCTCTTCTTTGTTGTGGTCATTACATCTCCTCTCTTCTTTGTTGTGGTCATTACATCTCCACACTCCCTCTCTTCTTTGTTGTGATCATTACATCACCACACTCCCTCTCTTGCTCTTGGTCTACATCTTTGTAAGTCACCTTGATTTAGCACGTGTGTTTTATCAGTATCTTTATTAAAATATTTAGACAATAGCTGAAGCAAGGGGCTATAAATAGCAGCACACAAGTAGACTACAAATGCATGCGGGGGCGGACATGCCCTGAGCTGGTGAAGTGAGTGCTACCAACGCTTCAGCTTTTGGGAATCTCGCTCCATGCCTCTGTCAAATTGGGCACGCTCCGCTCCAGCTCTGCTTCACTCACATACTCTGGTACATAAGCACAAAAGAGTCAACCCAAGTCGAAGCTCTTTTTCTTTCGTTCTACCTTTCATCTCACACACAAACACACTTACAGGCACGCACACACACACACACTCACACAAATGCACATGAGAAAAGCAGAGATTAAACATTTGGGCTTTATTTGGATTCATAAATCAGGACTTGAATTGAAAATACTTTTGTATTTCTGTTCTTTTTCCCTCGTTGTCTTTGCCTATATATTTTACTTATTGTCCTCCATGGTTTTGTTGATCCAGCTAATGTATTTAGCCACACGGGTGTACACTCCATATCTACCAGTCTGCCCACAACCCACACCCCAACTGACAATACCTGCAGCCCAAAACCGTTTAGTAATACTATCCCTCAAGACGTATGCCCCTCCACTGTCCCCCATACAGGAGTCCTTGCCCCCCTCAGGTACTCCGGCACAGAACATGTTGACTGTCAGAACAGGGATCTTCTTTGTTGAAGTTGCTGCTTTTGCTCGGTTGACAGAGTCTTGGCACTCATCCTCTTTCACTACTGGTAGGAGTATGTACCTGAGATCGTTGGCAATGGTATCATCTTCTTTGATGCCAAAGCCTGACACCATACTGATAAGGGATAGAGGTCAGGAAAGAGGTCAAGGAGTTACTCAGAAAACTATTGCCTTACATTCGTTAGCTTACCAAAGAACATTGATGTACTGTGGACTGCTAAGGACTAGTTGTGCAGTTAGGATACTTTAGATTTTACAATTGAATTTAAGGATGTGAAAAAGAAGTCATGAAATGTGTAGGTTGCAGTCTTTGCGCATTGACTACTTCCATGATAAGAATGGACACATTATGAAATGTGGGTCTATCTATCCCTTCAAAATACACTTCCTCTTTGTGTTCTTATTGATGTCTTTAATAATATGAATGTTAATATTGTTCTTCAGCTTTCTCATGTTTAATAAAGAACAGGACAAGTCTGGCTCTCACCCAATCTGGCCAATGTTGTAAGTAGCGTTCTCTGGTGGCAGACACAATGGCATGATGGCAGCCTGGAATGTGAGTGGTTGTTGGAGTTTTATCAGGGCGATGTCATGATTGTAGTTTGCACTGTCTGTGTTTTTGTATTCAGGGTGGGGGTGGAGGGAGGTGACACCAAGAGGGGTGAGCTTTGCAAGTTTTTCTGCATCATTGTCTCCCACAAAAACCTTGAAAACAAAACATAATTCAACTTCAGTATAGATATTCAACTTCTTCAAATCTGACATCACTGAAGGACTTCTACACACGTAATTTGAACATTAGCTTGTGGTAGCTTTACCAAAGTACTGAAGACTTCTCTTTGCCTGTTGTTACTCCAGATATTTAAGTGGACTATACCTTTAAAAACATAAGCAGGAAATACTTTTGTTCTACAGTGTCCAATGAATTGATTGATGGGTGTGTCACAATCTACCTACCCGAACTTTCTCCTTTAGCACAAGTTTGTCCTGCTGCACCAGGTTATGAGCTGCAGTCATGATCCAGCGGTCCCCGATCACCATGGCCCCTCCTCTGCCTCCGTCC
Organism: Oncorhynchus mykiss; assembly: GCF_057628025.1. Classification (NCBI taxonomy): domain Eukaryota; kingdom Metazoa; phylum Chordata; class Actinopteri; order Salmoniformes; family Salmonidae; genus Oncorhynchus; species Oncorhynchus mykiss. Next base: position 23,179,317 of record NC_143024.1, read on the forward strand.
ACACTGAGCATCACCTGCCAGGGGATGGTTTTGTCTGGGGCTTTGTCTCCCCCCATGATCCTCTGAAAGCCTGAGATGGACATTGTGGGCTGACCACAGACTGGGGGTGGGGGGTAAAGTAGTGTCGAGGGTCAGACAAATACATACAGGATGGTATTTGATGGATATGGTAAAGAAAATGATACATAAGGAGTTACCTGGGATACATGAGGGAATGACAGGGGTGTCAAGGTTGTCTCTCCATGTTCTATCTGCTGCACAAGTGTAGCTCACTGAAGGACAGACAGACAGACAGACAGACAGACAGACAGACAGACAGACAGACAGACAGACAGACAGACAGTGGTTGTCAACACAAGGCAGGCAGGCAGGCAGGCAGACAGACAGACAGAACACAAATTAAATAAAAACACATTATTGTTTAGTGAGCAAATGTGTGTGACTGATGAAGGATAGTTAAAACATCTCACCAGTTGCTCCTCCAAGGAGTGAGTAGAATGGTTCATTGCAGTAGTACTGAATGACGGAGAGGTGCTGGTTCTGAGAGCCAGATATGAACCTTACGCCTCCATTCAGCAATTTTTCAGGTTCCCCACAGTCAATTACTGCACAGGAGAAAGGGAGAGAGAGAGAGAGAGAGACAGAGAGACAGAGAGACAAAAATACATCTGTGTTTAATATGGAACTTGACTCATGGGAATGTATTAGGTTGTGATCATAGAAATAGAATCCATTTCTATGGTTGTAACTCACTGTGGCACTCAGGGAGGGAGAGGTGCCACTGTCCATTCTTTTGACACATGGAGGCATAGCTCTTGATCTCTCTGCCATCCTGAGAGAGAAAGGGAGCGAGAGAGAGAGAGAGAGAGAGAGAGAGAGAGAGAGAAAGAGAGAGATACTTCACAGAGGATATTTCCGGGAAAAGAGTCCTTGTAGAAAATAAAAAGACTGAATATAAACAAGAGAAAGAGAAGGAAGGAAGTATGAGGTAAGAGAATGATAAGAGGCAGGGTAAAAAGGGATTGTTTAATCTCACCATCATTAGTTTGTAGCCAGGGTCACAGCGGACTTGGATGTAGTCTCTGTAATAGTACTGGGGAAAGTTTGGGGTGACTCTTCCATTGGTGATAGAACTGGGTGAAGCACACTGCACCCCTATGAACAACAACACACATATCAGGATTTCAGACCAGGGCCTTTTTAGTTAGGCTTCAACTTTGACCTGCATTCTCTGCTTTACTTCCAGGAGGTTTTACCTTCTCACCTGTTCTGCCCTTCACCAGTTTGCATCTGCCCTTCCTTCATACTCTCCCTTGCTCTGTCTTTCTCCCTCTCCTCTTTCATTATTTCCCTCTACCTCTGTTCTCCCTCTCTATGCATTTCTTCCTCCCTCTCTCACTCTGAGTAGTGTAGTGCAGGCTCCAGCCCTGGCTCAGACCAGCCCAGTCAGTGTGGTAGTCTAGCTGGACAGTGTAAGAGTTAGTGGGCATTAGTCCAGGACTCTTCACTCCACACAGCTTCTGGGGTTCCTTGTCGGGGATGGACACCTGGGCGAGGCAGAGGAGAGATAAAACACTGTAAACAAACAAAAGCATGCTGTCCTGAACACACACACATGCATGAACACACACATGAACAAACACACACATGCAATACTTAATTAATGTACACATGCAATACTCAATACTTAACATTAATGTACTCTATGCAGTGCTGAGGACATTAAAAACATGTAACCAGTGGTCAGGGCATTGTACAGTGTTACCTGTAACCAGTGGTCAGGGCATTTTATGGTGTTACCTGTAACCAGTGGTCAGGTCATTGTACAATGTTACCTGTAACCAGTGGTCAGGGCATTGTATAGTGTTACCTGTAACCAGTGGTCAGGGAATTGTATATTGTTACCTGTAACCAGTGGTCAGGGCATTGTATATTGTTACCTGTAACCAGTGGTCAGGGCATTGTATAGTGTTACCTGTAACCAGTGGTCAGGGCGTTGTACAGTGTTACCTGTAGCCAGTGGTAGAGGCAGCTGGGTCCATTCTGGGTGCCTATGTGCTCTATGTGGAAGCTGTCAGTGAAGTTGAGGGTGACGATGAACCCAGGCTCCACAGAGATGACATACTGACAGGCCAGGCCGTGGGGTGATGGGTCAGGGTAGCCTGGGCTGGACAGAGTCCCCTCTGGTTCATCAAATATACCCCCACCACAGGACACTGGGGGAGAGAGAGATGTCCACAAGATGTGTAGGACTACAATACACACACACGCACACACGCACACAGATAGAGAGTAGATGTACTCACAGACACAGGTGCGCTGGTCAGGGCGGAGCTCGTAGCCATGGCGACAGGAGCACATGTAAGAGCCCAGGGTGTTGTGGCAGATCTGGGAGCAGAGTGGACCAGAACTATCCTCAGGGTCTGGAGCTGAACACTCATCTATGTCTGGGAGAGGGATGGAGAGAGGGATGGAGAAGAGAGATGGAGGGAAGGAGAGAGAGATGGAGAAGAGAGGTGGAGGGAAGGAGAGAGGGATGGAGAAGAGAGGTGGAGGGAAGGAGAGAGGGATAGAGAAGAGAGGTGGAGGGATGGAGAGAGAGGTGGAGGGAAGGAGAGAGAGATGGAGAAGAGAGGTGGAGGGAAGGAGAGAGGGATGGAGAAGAGAGGTGGAGGGAAGGAGAGAGGGATGGAGAAGAGAGGTGGAGGGGTGGAGAAGAGAGGTGGAGGGATGGAGAGAGAGATGGTGAAGAGAAGGAGATTGGTGGAGGGTGTAGCTTAGCATCACACCGTGATGTCACCTTCCCTGAGACTTTCCTGGGGTTTGTGGTTTAACAGTGTTGTACGGTTGTCTTGGATTATGTATTAATGTTGTGAGCAGGGCATCTAATCCTCTAGTGGGGTTGCTACCTTTGGCCTGATAATGGGCAGAGAAGCCGAGGTGCTGGTGTGGCTCAGGGTTCGTGTCGTCTGTCTGAAGGACCAGGGTGAGCCTGTTGCCTGGAGACAAGAGTGGCCGGTTGCCTGGGTGATGTCCATCAGCAGAATTCTCCTGACCACAGAACTTTGCAAGGACCTTCTTGTCATATAAAACCTGGAATGACGGAGTGAAGAAGGTTATTGGACATATTCCAATATCGGTAAGAAACATTTAATACATCCTACGTTTTATAATAAGGTGTCAAAGTGTTCTTTTGAAGTCCACTGACCGTGAGGGAGTCGTAGTAGCAGTCGGCTGACGGCTCGATGTCCAGGTGAGTGAAGCTGAGCTGGAGCTGGTAGCCCTCAGGTACACTGAGGTCCCACTGTTGTGACAGGGCAGCTGGGTACGGCTGGGGGAACTGGGGGGACTGGACTACCCCATGTAGGGCTGGCAGGGACCGAGCCAACCGCCAACACTCACACACAGACACACACAGCAGCCTGGAGCAGACCAACACAGGGAGAGAGGGCTGAGATGGGAGGTATAGGAGGAGTTGTATGTCACAACGAGGTAAATACAGCCCCTTGAAACATGTCTGTATGATGACTGATCAGATAGAGAGCTATTTTCTGATCTGGGACCAGGAAGCAGAAGAAAACATAACCTAATGATGCTGTAGGAATCATATGTTCTCATCATCCTTCAAGATGAAGACTCAATAAAGGTTAAAACCACTGGTGTGCTGCGTAATGTAAACAAATAGGTTATACTTCATTTGAACTCTTTCTCAAACGTGCTAGTCACATGACACAATGTACTAGTAATGGACTAAACGACATACACCTTCACGGCAGCTGGTCTGATTATGACAACTGACTTTACACACTCACTTAAGCAGTTGTTGTTTACGTTCACTTAGCTATAGCCAATGGGTTCAAGTACAGTGTAACCAAACAAACTCACCAGATGAACGGATGGATCCAGTCCATGTTGAAGGTCCTGGCTACAAATGTTTCTGTTGTTATTGTTTTACTGTTGTGTGGCTATTGCTCACATGTATTAGACTTGAATTCCCTGCAGTCTGTGTGTCCCAATAGAGACCTATGGTGAGGTATTATGCTAGACTACGAGTCTAAAAGTCTAAATGTTAAAACCTGCTCTGTTTGACTTGGCTGAACTAGACGAATGAGAAGGGGGGACGAGAGAGAGGGAGGGAGAGAGTGAAAGGGCCCGAGAGACAGGGGAGTAGTGGTGGTGGAGTTAAAAGACAACAATTAACCAGTTCTTAAAGGTAAAACCTTTTTTTACGTTAATGTCGAAATTGAAACCTATAAAAGACAGAATGCATATCTACCAGAGGTTGGCGGGGGGATGGGGCGCGGGGGAAAGGGGGTAGAGGGGGAGGAAGGGGCAGAAAAGGGGAGGGAGGAGAGAGAGAGAGTGGGAGGAAAGTGTGTTCAGTGCTCTTCCTGTAAATTCTGTTTGAATAGATTGTTTTGTTTACACATAGGGACAAACTCCATGCTGGTCTGGGTATGTCAGTTCAGGTCACATGATGCAGGGATGTACTGTAGTGCTGCTAAGAACACACTGTACACAACACTATCCACTATAGCATTCAGGTGATCTACCTTTTTTAAACTACATCCCTGGTCATGTGTAGTTATGGGATATGACAGCCTACATGTATGTTAGATAGATGAGACCCTGATGAAGGCAGCTTAGCTGTGGAAACGTTGGTATTTAGTGCATTTGTTGCATCGGAGCCTCGAAAAAGCTTTTCTTTTCTAAGACTACAGTGCGTAAATGCAACATTAGTCATATCTTGTGAGATTAATTTGGAAGTGTGTAAAATAAATAGAGGTTCCATGTTTAATGGACACAAAAAGTGAGATGCTGAGAGAACAGATGTCATTGATCGCCACTACAACTTATATTGGTCCAGTTTCTCCTTCATGGTCTTCTTGATCAAGCAGATGTAGTTAGCCACATGGGTATTTACCCCATATTGGCCAGGTCATACACATCCTTTTGCCCAGCTAATGATCCCCGCTGACCAAAAATGTTCAGCCTCCTTCAGGACGTACACCCCTCCGTTGTCCACTGTACATTTAGACTTGACCCCCTCAGGTAACCCGGCACAGAACAAGTCCCCAGTTGTGTCCGCTATCGTTCAGGGCAACAGCAGCTCTGCACGTTTCCTGATCCACCACAGGAAGCTGGACATATTGGAGCTTATTGGAGATGTTCATGACTCCTACACCAAACCCTAGAGATAAAGAGGAAGGCAGGGAAGTTTTCGTGAGAAAACCGATTTTTGAGATGTCTCCTGTTCTGACAAACAGCGCTGTAGCTCTGACACTTTCCAGCTCAGATGTGGAAGGCCATTCGTCCTAGGCGGATGTGATGGATTGAGACGCAGCCCATAGAAATAAACTGATATCTCTAGTTTAAACAGACATATTTTGGTGGAGAGCATCAAATGACTCTTAAGGATTATGACAGAATGTTCAAAGTCATTTTTTTTCTTCAATATTTTTCTTAAAGTTAAGCACTCAAAATGGCACCCAATTGGTAGAACAACACTCCTATTAACATTTTTCCAGACAGTATTGGTAGTTTACAAGACAGTAGCAGGAGCATATGATGAGTGTAAAAGTGTGTATTTGTGGTTATTGAAAAGATATTTCACATCGGTTTAGATGGTACAGTGCTTGTTTTGTCACATAAACTGAGATTAGGCGAACTACTAGAATTTTTGCAACCAGGAAATGACAGAGCAATTCCTGCATATTGCACCTTTAACTCTTCAGGTGCCTTCAGCACACACATAATGGAATTGTATTTCATTCTCACCTACAGAATACTGTCCCTTAACATTAAATATAAGAAAATGAAGGAAATCAGTCCATTGAAATAAATTCATTAGGCCCTAATCTATCGCTTTCAATGACTGGGCAGGGGTTATACGATACCATGGAAAAAGGACTGTCTGACTGCTGATTAAGTGTATATCTTAAGTGTGACTCATTTTCCCTGTCCAAAGGTGTTGGAGACAACAATGTGAAAAACCTCATCCAGTCTCCACCCCTTGAGGCCACCTCTCTCCATATTCACCCTGAATACAACAATGTAAACTATGACCATGACATCGCCCTGATCCATCTAAAACATCCAATCACGCTCATATCATGCCACTGTGTCTGCCAGCAAAGGACGATAAATACCTGATAGGTCAGATTGGGTAAGCATAGGTCAACTAAAACAGTAAACTACGAATATCTAGCAGGGATCGTCAGTTGGGGGATTGACTGTGGACGGCCTTGAAAAAATATGGGGTCTACACGCGTGTGGCAAACTACGTAGACTGGATCAAAAATACCATAGAGGAGGAAGATTCTAAAACATTCTAAAATGTAACTATTATAGATGTGTTTGTGTGTTTTAATGTTTTGTGCGAGTGCTTTGACTGTGTTATTGTATAATAATAATAATGTGGAATCTGCTGTTGCTTCTGATGATGATGAGGATGAGCATGCTCATGTTAATGACAACAATTGTGATAACAACGGCAAAGATGATAATGACTACTACTTTATAACTTGCTCATACAGCTCCATATTTCAAGATACCACACCATCCCTCTCTAGGGTAAAGATGATGATGATGATGATGATGATGATGGTGATGATGTTTCTTTCTCTCTCCTCTGCAGTAATTGACTGTGGGGAACCCGAACTGTTGCTGAATGGAGGGGTGACGTTCATATCTAGCTCTCAGAACCAGCATCTCTCAGTCATTTAGTACCACTGCAATGAGCTGTACTACACTCTCTCTAAAAGAGTTAATGGTGAGACTTTTTACGATCATATATTTTTAACAATGTGAAGTCCATAATGAACCCTCTGAGTCCCATCTTTTTATTACATTTCAATATTAAATATAGCTGCAAGCAGCAATGAACGGGGTTCACGGGATGATAGAAAGGACACAAGATCAGTTGGATAACAAAGCAAGCACCCAATCATATAGGAACTATCTTCCTTTATGTGCAATCAGTAAAAGCGATACCATATTTATCTCTCAATACCACAGGGTTTTTTTTGTGTTTTTTTCACCTTTATTTATCCAGGTAGGCCAGTTGAGAATGACGCAAGTAAGTTGGTTATCTTTCTCAAATGATTAGATGCTAATTCAATGAGTCGTATTACCATATCTTGAGTCAATCTGATTTATGGTTCATGAGAAGAGGATTTGTAGAGTATTTTTAGCATTAGCATGTGTGCTAACGTGCATCTATAGGTACACTGCGCCATATTTGTATGCAGCAACAATTTTTTCTCAAAATCATTAAAGATTGATGTAATGAGTCTAAATTGAAAATCTGGAGCTAATCTGATGTATTGTTCATGAGAAGAAGATGAATGCAGCATTAACGAAGATGATGAATGCAGCATTTTAGCATTAACGTTACATATGCAAAGAATGAGTTGTTAAATGCGAAGACAGTTGAATGCATTCAGTTGAACAACTGACTAGGTATCTCCCTTTCCCTTCCCCTAATAGTTTCTTTGTTTTTGGAGAAATCAATACCAAATTCAGTGTGGTTCATCTTACACTCTCAGGAAAAAAAGGTGTTATCTAGAACCTAAAAGTGCTCTTCATCTGTCCCCATAGGAGAACCCTTTTGAAGAATCATTTTTGGTTCCAGGTAGAACCCTTTCCACAGAGGGTTCTACATGGAACACAAAAGAGTCCTACCTGGAACCAAAAAGGATTATACCTGGAACCATAAAGGGTTATCCTATGGGGACAACCGAAGAACCATTTTGGAATGCCTTTTTCTAAGAGTGTAGGGATGTCCATGATAGCGTTGACAAGTTTCAAGTTGATAGGCCTCTCTGGATTGGGTTTTACAGTGGTTTAAATTGACATGTAAAATGTGTGTCAATAACTCAATAATTAGTCAATAACTTTTGACTATCCCTTAGCTAACTTAAGGTGTATACCATGGGCATACATTCCAAATGTAGTGTCATTTGATCCTATCATTCATGATTTTAAAGTATTTTTTTAGCATATTTTAGCATATTAGCGAATGTGCTAATACGCATCTACTGGTACAGTGTGGCCATCTTTGAATGCATCACTGTTATTTTCTCAAAGTTGTTAGGGACTATTGTGATGAGTGCAAAGATCAAATGTTGAGTGAATCTGACCTTTAGTCCATGAGAAGATGTTTTATGGTTATTTTAAGCATTAGCGTTACATAGTAAAAAAGTGAATGTAAATAGTTTCCTTATTTTTTTTAAAGATATCTATGTAAAGAAACATATAGGTGCTAGACATAGGATTTATTTAATAATTTTTGCATTGTAATTTTAGAAAATGTACATAATATATGTGCAGTAATAGTGGAATGATGGTGTTTTACATTATTACTTACCCACCAGAGTTGTTATTGGCTGTGATATCCGCCTATTGAGTTCTCCCAACAGAGCGGCATCTGTCATCAAAATGAGAAAGATGTTCTGACTTTGTGGCTTTGTTATTTATTGGAAATCACGCTGTAATTCCCTGTTTGCTGAAAGTCTACACTTCGCTCAATTTCAATTTAAATGAGAAAACAAGCTGAATACTGTAGAGAATCATTGTACCTCCCTGGCGGAGAATCACTCTTACTCTCACTCTCACTCTCACTCACTCTCACTCTCACTCTCACTCTTAGATTACTTGTTAGATATTACTGCATTGTCGTAACTAGAAGCACAAGCATTTCGCTACACTCGCATTAACATCTGTTTTATCCTAGAGGCCGACCCATGTGTATGTGACCAATAAAATGTTCAACCTCTCAACTTGCTCCACTACAGCCCCGTCGATGAGAACAGGGGCGTGCTCGGTCCTCCTTTTCCTGTCATCCACATTCATCTCCTTTGATTGCTAAAAGTCTACACTTTGCTCAATTTCAGTTGAAATGAGAAAACAAGCACTGAATACTGCAGGTAATCATTGTACCTCCCTGGCGGAGAATCACTCTTGAGCCTTTTACGTTTGGTTTTGGCCAACCAGCTTCAAACAGCTGTTAACTCTATTTTTTTGCAATTGAAAATATATTTCACAGCAATTACAACATTCTAATGACACTCTTTCAGTGTACAGCGGAGCCTAGTGGTCAGAGCGTTGGATTGGTAACCGAAAGGTTGCAAGATCGAATCCCCGAGCTGACAAGGTACAAATCTGTCCTTCTGCCCCTGAACAAGGCAGTTAACCCACTGTTCCTAGGCTGTCATTGACAATAAGAATTTGTTCTTAACTGACTTGCCTAGTAAAATAAAGGTAAAATAAAAAATAGCTAGTTTCACATGCTCATTGAACACAAAGTGGAAAGATGATCAGAACAACTATATGATTCTCCAATGTATCCCAGGTATCTCATAATAAATATGTACCCTCCTTAAAGGGAAAGGAGAACATTTTGAAATGAGATACAGCAAGAAGACAATTTGTGTTTCTAAGTGTGAATGTGCATGTGTTTTACAACATGAATGAATGGATGTGAGTGTTCCTTAGTCAACTGTCACTGTCAAATCAAATCAACTGTTATTGGTCACATACACATGGTTAGCAGTTATTGTGAGTGTAGCTGTCTATGTGTACCTCTTGTGTCCCTTTTTGTCCCTAGTGTGTGGACTTCTTACAGTGAACCTCCCAGGGATTGTAAGGATTGTTGGGGGAAAGCCAGCACCAGCTGGATGCTTCCCCTGGCAGGTGTTGCTGATAGTAAATGGTAGAGGAGGAGGGATAGTTATCGGGGACCACTGGATCATGACTGCAGCACATGTGCTGAATGGAAATACCAGGGATGAAGATAAGGTGAGGCGATTGTGTTAATAAAAATAGCAGCATGGGTCATCTTTCTGACTTGGCTGCTCATCTGGGTCTGTGGTTGATATTAGAGGTCTTCACAAGTCCAAAAAGCTGTACCTGTTCTGAAATGAACCCGGGGCTTTCCCACCCAGACCCGATATGCATAAATAACTGTTTTAAATAGAAAGACCCGTTCCGAACGGACCTGAGGACAACTAGACCCTTTTTGTATAGACTTGGTCTGATCCAGACCGGGTCCCATTATTTTTTCATGTACTTTATTAACCGGAGCTGATAAAGTGCAAGAGGAGAGAGAGAGGTGCCACTCTACCAGGCGGGGGAGGGGCCGTACTGTGAACGAGTGACACTGTGAGCAGGGAGTGAGAGACTAGAGACAGCAACCAACCTAGCTGACTCGCTCTATAGTAGACTAACTGCTGCCATAGCTAGGATATTTATCATCAAATATGATTACGTAGTACCTGTCTTGACTGCATCAACCCGGGAGAAGCTAGTTAAGCCAGCTAACGTTAGCTAGCTAGGCTAATTGAGGCTGCAGGGCAAATAACAACTACTCCTTTCAGAATATTAAGTAGCAGCCCGCCTGTTTACTCTTGGTCGTTGTAGCCTATCCTTCTCGTTTAACTTTTAATTCTGTCATTTTAATTCCACTTTCCATTGATTAGATATTTCCTAACTATTGCCCCACACGGAGGCTATATGACTGTAGCCCATTGGCACTTTAAAGACTTTAGATTGGCCAAGAACACGTACCACTCTCGTGAAAGCAAGAGCAGCAGCATAAATGTCTCTCTCTTTCTCTCTCTCCCTCTCTCTCTCTCTCTCGATTTTACCACTTCAGCTCGGTTTTGTGGCAGTCGATGCAGGCTACTTGACAGAAGGTTGTGGGTTTGCTTGCCGTGCGGTAGTAGAGAGTCAGTCTATGACTAGGGTGGCTGGAGTTTTTGACCATTTTTAGGGCCTTCCTCTGACACCTCCTGGTATAGAGGTCCTGGATGGCAGGAAGCTTGGCCCCAGTGATGTACCCTCTATAGTGCCTTGTGGTTGGAGCCCGAGCAGTTGCCATACCAGGTGCTCTCGATGGTGCAGCTGTAGAACTTTCTGAGGATCTGAGGACCCATGCCAAATCTTTTCAGTCTCCTGAGGGGGACTGAAAAGAGGCTTTGTTATGCCCTCTTCACGACTGTCTTGGTGTGTTTGAACCTTGGACAGAGATGGTCATCTTGCTTCGAGTCCTAGGAAACTATGCAGTTGTTTGTTTTTTATGTATTATTTCTTACATTGTTAGCCCAGAAAATCTAAAGTGTTATTACATACAGCCGGGAAGAACGATAGGATATAAAAGCGATGTCAACTTACCATCATTGTGACCAGGGATACGACTTTCCCGAAGCGGATCCTTTGTTCAGACCTCCACCCTGGACATGGGATCTTATCCCAGAGGCCGACCCAAAACAACGTGGTCGCTGAAGGAGAGGCAGACGGAGCGGCCTACTGGTCAGACTCAGAAGGCGAGCACACCATCCACCGCTTCCAAGCATATTACTCGCCAATGTCCAATCTCTAGATATCAAGGTGGACGAAATTAGGGCACGAGTTGCCTTCCGGAGAGACATCAGAGATTGTACCATTCTTTGTTTCACTGAAACATGGCTCACTCGGGATATGTTGTCAGAGTCGGTACAGCCACCCGGTTTCTTCATGCATCGCGCCGACAGAAACAAACATCTCTCTGGTTAAAAAAAGTATGCCTTATGATTAACGACGATTAACAACTCAGATTAACGACTAATCACAGCAATACACAGGAACTCAAGTCCTTTTGTTCACCTGACATAGAATTCCTTACAATCAAATGCCGACTGCATTATCTTCCAAGAGAATTCTCTTAGATTATAGTCACAGCCGTGTATATCCAACCAAGCAGATACCTCGTCGGCACTGAAAGAACTTCACTGGACTCTATGTAAACTGGAAAACATACATCCTGAGGCTGCATTTATTGTAGCTGGGGATTTTAACAAAGCTAACCTGAGAACAAGACTTCCTAAATTCTATCAGTATATCGAATGCGTGACACGAGCTGGTTGCATTCTGGATAATTACTACGCATACAAAGCTCTCTCCTGCCCTGCCTTTGGCAAATCTGACCATGACTACATTTTGTTGCTCCCAGCCTATAGTCAGAAACAGGAAACGCCCGTGCTCAGGTCTATCCAATGCTGGTCTGACCAATCGGATTCCACGCATCAAGATTGGTCAGGTGGACTGGGATATGTTCCGGACAGCTTCAGACAATAATATTGATGTATACACTGACTCGGTGAGCAAGTTTATTAGCAAGTTCATTAGAAATGTCGTACCCACTGTGACTATTAAAACCTTTCCTAACCAGAAACCTTGGATTGATGGCAGCATTTGCGCAAAACTAAAAGCGCGAACCACCGCTTTCAACCACCCGAACCACTGCCTGTTCACCCCGCTATCATCCAGAAGGCGGGGTCAGTACAGGTGCATCAAAGCTGGGACCGAGAGGCTGAAAAACAGCTTCTATCTCAAGGCCATCAGACTGTTAAACAGCCACCACTAACATAGAGAGGCTGCTGCAAACATACAGTCTCAAATCTCTGGCCACTTTAATAAATTGACTTAATAAAGGTATCACTAGTCACTTTCAATGACGGCACTTTAATAATGTTTACATATCCTACATTATGTCATTTACAAATTATATTTGTCGCCAAACCCACAGGCTCCAGGTCATCTATACGTTTTTGCTAGGTAAAGCTCCGCCTTATCTCAGCTCACTGGTCACCATGGCAACACCCACCCGTAGCACGCTCTCCAGCAGGTAATTTTCACTGGTCTTCCCCAAAGCAAACACCTCTTTGGCCGCCTTTCTTTCCAGTTCTCTGCTGCCAATGACTGGAACGAATTGCAAAAATCACTGAAGTTGGAGACTTACATCTCCCTCACTAACTTTAAGCATCAGCTGTCAGAGCAGTTTACCGATCACTGCAGCTGTACACAGCCCATCTGTAAATAGCCCATCCAACCAACCTCATCCCATATTTGTTTTTGTTTTTCTGCTCTTTTGCACACCAGTATTTCCACTTGCACATCCTCATCTACACATCTATCACTGTTAATTGCTAAATTGTAATTACTTCGCCACGGCCATCGCTCATCCATATATTTATATGTACATATTCCCATTCAATCCTTTACATTTGTGTATATAAGGTAGTTGTTGTGAATTTGTTAGATTACTTGTTAGATATTATTACATTGTCGTAACTAGAAGCACAAGCATTTCGCTACACTCGCATTAATAACTTCTTATGGCTACAGGGGCACTATTGAGTAGCTTGGATGAAAGGTGCCCAGAGTAAACGGCCTGCTTCTCAGTCTCAGTTGCTAATATATGCATAGCATTAGTAGTATTGGATAGAAAACACTCTGAAGTATCTAAAACTGTTTGAATGATGTCTGTGAGTATAACAGAACTCATATGGCAGGCAAAAACCTGAGAAGAAATCCAACCAGGAAGTGAGAAATCTGAGGTTGGTATATTTTCAACCCATTCCCTATTGAAATCCCATTGGGATATGAATGAAGATTCACTTCCTAGGGCTTCCACAACCGTCTATACAAATTTGAATGAGGCTTCTACTGTGTTGAGAGAGATCTTCTGTTGCATCTGACAATTAATCTTGATGGTTGTACATTCGTCTCAAATCAAACTGTGAAGGACCTCGGCGTTACTCTAGATCGTGATCTCTCTTTTGACGAACATATCAAGACTATTTCAAGGACAGCTTTTTTCCATTTTCGTAACGTTGCAAAAATCTGAGACTTTCTGTTCGAAAACGATGCAGAAAAGTTAATCCATGCTTTTGTGACTTCTAGATTAGACTACTGCAATGCTCTACTTTCCGGGTACCCGGATAAAGCACTAAATAAACTTCAGTTAGTACCTACACGTATGCTATGGTCACAAGATGCAGGCCTCCTTTCTGTCCCTAGAATTTTTAAGCAAACAACTGGAGGGCTTTCTCCTATAGAGCTCCATTTTTATGGAATGGTCTCTATCCACGTGAGAAACGCAGACTCAGTCTCAACCTTTAAGTCTTTATTGAAGACTGATCTCTTCAGTAGGTCCTATGATTGAGTGTAGTCTGGCCCAGGAGTGTGAAGGTGAACGGAAATCACTGGAGCAACGAACCGCCCTTGCTGTCTCTGTCTGGCCGGTTCCCCTCTCTCCACCGGGATTCTGTGCCTCTAACCCTATTAAGGGATGCTGAGTCACTGGCTTACTGGCGCTCTTCCATCCCATCCCTAGGAGGGGTGCGTCACTTGAGTGGGTTGAGTCACTGACGTGATCTTCCTGTCCGGGTTTTCCGCCCCCACCTCAGGTTTGTGCCGTGGGGGAGATCTTCGTGGGCTATACTCAGCCTTGTCTCAGCGTAGTTAGTTGGTGGTTGAAGATATCCCTCTAGTGGTGTGGGGGCCGTGCTTTTGCAAAGTGGGTGGGGGTTATATCCTGCCTGTTTGGCCCTGTCCAGTGGTATCGTCGGACGGGGCCACAGTGTCACCCCACCCTTCTTGCCTCAGCCTCAAGTATTTATGCTGCAATAGTTTATGTGTCGGGGGCTAGGGTCAGTTTGTTATATCTGGAGTACTTCTCCTGTCTTATCCGGTGTCCTGTATGCATTTTAAGTATGCTCTTTCTAATTATCTCTCTCTCCCTCTCCCTCCCCTTCCGGAGGACCCGAGTCCTGGGACCATGCCTCAGGACTACCTGGCTTGATGACTCCTTGCTATCCTCAGTCCACCTGGTTGTGCTGCTCCAGTTTCAACTGTTCAGCCTGTGGCTATGGAACTCTGACCTGTTTACTGGATATGCTACCTTGTCCCGGACCTGCTGTTTTCGACTCTCTCACTCTACCGCACCTGCTGTCTCTAACTCTGAATGCTCTGCTATGAAAAGCCAACTGACATTTACTCCTGAGATGCTGACCTGTTGCACCCTCTACAACCACTGTGATTATTATTATTTGACCCTGCTGGTCATCTATGAACGTTTGAACATCTTGGCCATGTTCTGTTATAATCTCCACCCGGCACAGCCAGAAGAGGACTGGCCACCCCTCATAGCCTTGTTCCTCTCTAGGTTTCTTCCTAGGTTCTGGCCTTCCTAGGGAGTTTTTCCTAGCCACCGTGCTTCTGCAACTGCATTGCTTGCTGTTTTGTGTTTTAGGCTGGGTTTCTGTACAGCACTTTGATATAGCTGACGTATATCAGCTGATGTAAGAAGGGCTATATAAATAAATTTGATTTGATTTGATGTTCTCATGCATCTCACGCTTGTTATTTCTGTTTGTCTGACTGTTTCTCTGTCTATTTGTTTATATTATTGACTCTCTCTTTCTCTTCATACTTTCCTTCTCTCTCGTTCTCTCTATTAATCTTGTGTCCCACCTTTCTCTCTCTATCTCTCCCACTTTTTGCCCCGCCCCCCTTTCTCTCACTCTAGCTTTCTCTTTTCTCCCCCCCCCCTCTCTCTTTCTGTCTTCGTCCTCTCCCCCAGCCTCTGTTTGTTCCTTCTGCCCCTCTGTGCCATGTCAATGCTCTTGGGGTGGATGGAGTCTCCAGGCTAGGATAGGTAGGTCCCCCACGGGACTGTTGAGCTAACGTAGGCTAATGCGATTAGCATGAGGTTGTAAGTAACAAGAACATTTCCCAGGACATAGACTTATCTGATATTGGCAGAAAGCTTAAATTCTTGTTAATCTAACTGCACTAACTCCAATTTACATGAGCTATTACAGTGAAATAATACCTTACTATTGTTTGAGGAGAGTGCACAATTATGAACTTGAAAACTTATTAATAAACCAATTAGGCACATTTGGGCAGTCTTGATACAACATTTTGAACAGAAATAAACTTTACACATACACATACAGTCTTAAACTTCATACATACACTGCTGCCATCTAGTGGCCAAAATCTAAATTGTGCCTGGGCTGGAATAATACATTATGGTATTTCTCTTGCATTTCAAAGATGATGGTACAAATAAATATACCAAAAAATGGTTGGTTTTTTTCTTCGTATTATCTTTTACCAGCTCTAATGTGTTATATTCTCCTACATTCATTTAACATTTCCACAAACTTCAACATGTTTCCTTTCAAATGGTATCAAGAATATGCATATCCTTGCTTCAGGTCCTGAGCTACAGGCAGTTAGATTTGAGTATGTCAATTTAGGCTCATTTTCTTTTAAAGGGGAGGATCCTTAACAAATGCTGGGTTAATTTCACATAATCACATCCATTGAGGAAGAAGACAATTACACCCCATATCCCAAGAAGGAAACTGTAAATCACGATCGTTGCATAAGGCCGTCTTAAAATGTGTTGCTTGTTTTCTGCCTTTTAATATCACACAGTGTTGTGTAAATGCAAGGGGAACTTACATGTTCTATTTCTATTTCTATTCTGTTTGATAAGAGATGATGAAAAATCATAATCACACCTAGCTAGCATGGTTAGGAAGGGATCACTTCTGCCTCAGCAAATAAACAAACTCTCTGTCTTTTCCACTGGGCACAGACGTCAACTCAACGTCTATTCCATGTTCAGAGAGAGAGATAACTTTACTGTTCATTTCTGATTGTTTATTTCACTTTTGTTTGTTATCTTTTCCACTTGCTTTGGCAATGTAAACATGTTTCCCATGCCCAAAGAAACCATTGAATTGAATTGACAGAGAAAGAGAGAAAGAGAGAGAGAGAGAGAGAGAGAGAGAGAGAGAGAGAGAGAGAGAAGGAAGGAAGAGAGAGAGAGAGTCAAAGGTATATATTTCTGTCTTAATCTACTCATCTCATCATCGAAACACATCTCTCAACAGCTCCATATTAGCGGCATTACAACACTATCAGAACAAAGGTTCAGTAAAGCAATAAAGGGAGAGCGAGTGACGGGAAGGGGTGGAGTGGTCAGGGGAAGTATCTTATTGTGTTGGTGTGTATTGTGTGCCACATCTGGACATACTGATCTGGAGACAGTGCCAAAAGCAGCCTCTAGAATCCTCCTCTCTGCAGCTAGTTTACACGGCCCAGAACAGTGCACCTCGTGCCAGAGAGGGAGGGCAGGAAGGAAAGGGAGGAGAGAGAGAGACGCACAGGGCAGATGAGGGGCATCGGGGCTTTCCGTTCTGGAGGATAAGCGAGGGGGAAAGAGGTGGGTGAGAGAGGAGAGGAAGCAGCTCTATATTCTCACTGAGAGGACGGAGGACACAGCGGAGGAGAAGACAAAGAGTGAGTGATACTTCAGCGGAAGAAAGAAGTCAAAGTCAGAAATAGTGATAGAGAAGAAGGAGAGAGAGCTAGAGACAGAGAGGCGGAGTGTGAAAGGATATACATTCAACTGAGACCAGTGGATCAACAACATGAATGGTGAAGAAGAATGTTTTACTTGAATAGTAACGATTTTACAGAGAAGAATTACTGAAAAACACAAACTTTATGATAGAGTCAACATTTTAACAAAGATACTATCATCAAATGGACAAGAGATGGCTGAATTGGAATGCAAAACTGAGGAATACCTTCATGATGCTTCTGGGGTGAAAAGGTGCTGTGAGCGTTGTCGTAAAGGTCAGTGACTACTGGTGTGTTTCTGTTGTCGTAAAGGTCAGTGACTACTGGTGTGTTTCTGTTGTCATAAAGGTCTGTCACTACTGGTGTGTTTCTGTTGTCATAAAGGTCAGTGACTACTGGTGTGTTTCTGTTGTCATAAAGGTCTGTGACTACTGGTGTGTTTCTGTTGTCATAAAGGTCAGTGACTACTGGTGTGTTTCTGTTGTCATAAAGGTCAGTGACTACTGGTGTGTTTCTGTTGTCGTAAAGGTCAGTGACTACTGGTGTGTTTCTGTTGTCATAAAGGTCTGTGACTACTGGTGTGTTTCTGTTGTCATAAAGGTCAGTGACTACTGGTGTGTTTCTGTTGTTGTAAAGGTCAGTGACTACTGGTGTGTTTCTGTTGTCATAAAGGTCAGTGACTACTGGTGTGTTTCTGTTGTCGTAAAGGTCTGTGACTACTGGTGTGTTTCTGTTGTCGTAAAGGTCTGTGACTACTGGTGTGTTTCTGTTGTCATAAAGGTCAGTGACTACTGGTGTGTTTCTGTTGTCATAAACTCAGTGACTACTGGTGTGTTTCTGTTGTCGTAAAGGTCTGTGACTACTGGTGTGTTTCTGTTGTCATAAAGGTCAGTGACTACTGGTGTGTTTCTGTTGTCATAAAGGTCAGTGACTACTGGTGTGTTTCTGTTGTCATAAAGGTCAGGGACTACTGGTGTGTTTCTGTTGTCGTAAAGGTCAGTGACTACTGGTGTGTTTCTGTTGTTGTAAAGGTCAGTGACTACTGGTGTGTTTCTGTTGTCGTAAAGGTCTGTGACTACTGGTGTGTTTCTGTTGTCATAAAGGTCAGTGACTACTGGTGTGTTTCTGTTGTCATAAAGGTCTGTCACTACTGGTGTGTTTCTGTTGTCATAAAGGTCTGTGACTACTGGTGTGTTTCTGTTGTCGTAAAGGTCTGTGACTACTGGTGTGTTTCTGTTGTCGTAAAGGTCTGTGACTACTGGTGTGTTTCTGTTGTCATAAAGGTCTGTGACTACTGGTGTGTTTCTGTTGTCGTAAAGGTCAGTGACTACTGGTGTGTTTCTGTTGTCATAAAGGTCAGTGACTACTGGTGTGTTTCTGTTGTCGTAAAGGTCTGTGACTACTGGTGTGTTTCTGTTGTCATAAAGGTCTGACTACTGGTGTGTTTCTGTTGTCATAAAGGTCTGTGACTACTGGTGTGTTTCTGTTGTCGTAAAGGTCTGTGACTACTGGTGTGTTTCTGTTGTCATAAAGGTCTGTGACTACTGGTGTGTTTCTGTTGTCGTAAAGGTCAGTGACTACTGGTGTGTTTCTGTTGTCATAAAGGTCTGTGACTACTGGTGTGTTTCTGTTGTCATAAAGGTCAGTGACTACTGGTGTGTTTCTGTTGTTGTAAAGGTCAGTGACTACTGGTGTGTTTCTGTTGTCATAAAGGTCAGTGACTACTGGTGTGTTTCTGTTGTCGTAAAGGTCTGTGACTACTGGTGTGTTTCTGTTGTCGTAAAGGTCTGTGACTACTGGTGTGTTTCTGTTGTCATAAAGGTCAGTGACTACTGGTGTGTTTCTGTTGTCATAAACTCAGTGACTACTGGTGTGTTTCTGTTGTCGTAAAGGTCTGTGACTACTGGTGTGTTTCTGTTGTCATAAAGGTCAGTGACTACTGGTGTGTTTCTGTTGTCATGAAGGTCAGGGACTACTGGTGTGTTTCTGTTGTCGTAAAGGTCAGTGACTACTGGTGTGTTTCTGTTGTCGTAAAGGTCAGTGACTACTGGTGTGTTTCTGTTGTTGTAAAGGTCAGTGACTACTGGTGTGTTTCTGTTGTCGTAAAGGTCTGTGACTATTGGTTTGTTTCTGTTGTCATAAAGGTCAGTGACTACTGGTGTGTTTCTGTTGTCATAAAGGTCTGTCACTACTGGTGTGTTTCTGTTGTCATAAAGGTCTGTGACTACTGGTGTGTTTCTGTTGTCGTAAAGGTCTGTGACTACTGGTGTGTTTCTGTTGTCGTAAAGGTCTGTGACTACTGGTGTGTTTCTGTTGTCATAAAGGTCTGTGACTACTGGTGTGTTTCTGTTGTCGTAAAGGTCAGTGACTACTGGTGTGTTTCTGTTGTCATAAAGGTCAGTGACTACTGGTGTGTTTCTGTTGTCGTAAAGGTCTGTGACTACTGGTGTGTTTCTGTTGTCATAAAGGTCTGTGACTACTGGTGTGTTTCTGTTGTCATAAAGGTCAGTGACTACTGGTGTGTTTCTGTTGTCGTAAAGGTCAGTGACTACTGGTGTGTTTCTGTTGTCATAAAGGTCTGTGACTACTGGTGTGTTTCTTTTGTCATAAAGGTCAGTGACTACTGGTGTGTTTCTGTTGTTGTAAAGGTCAGTGACTACTGGTGTGTTTCTGTTGTCATAAAGGTCAGTGACTACTGGTGTGTTTCTGTTGTCGTAAAGGTCTGTGACTACTGGTGTGTTTCTGTTGTCGTAAAGGTCTGTGACTACTGGTGTGTTTCTGTTGTCATAAAGGTCAGTGACTACTGGTGTGTTTCTGTTGTCATAAACTCAGTGACTACTGGTGTGTTTCTGTTGTCGTAAAGGTCTATGACTACTGGTGTGTTTCTGTTGTCATAAAGGTCAGTGACTACTGGTGTGTTTCTGTTGTCATAAACTCAGTGACTACTGGTGTGTTTCTGTTGTCGTAAAGGTCAGTGACTACTGGTGTGTTTCTGTTGTCATAAAGGTCAGTGACTACTGGTGTGTTTCTGTTGTCGTAAAGGTCTGTGACTACTGGTGTGTTTCTGTTGTCATAAAGGTCTGTGACTACTGGTGTGTTTCTGTTGTCATAAAGGTCTGTGACTACTGGTGTGTTTCTGTTGTCATAAAGGTCAGTGACTACTGGTGTGTTTCTGTTGTCGTAAAGGTCAGTGACTACTGGTGTGTTTCTGTTGTCATAAAGGTCTGTGACTACTGGTGTGTTTCTGTTGTCATAAAGGTCAGTGACTACTGGTGTGTTTCTGTTGTTGTAAAGGTCAGTGACTACTGGTGTGTTTCTGTTGTCATAAAGGTCAGTGACTACTGGTGTGTTTCTGTTGTCGTAAAGGTCTGTGACTACTGGTGTGTTTCTGTTGTCGTAAAGGTCTGTGACTACTGGTGTGTTTCTGTTGTCATAAAGGTCAGTGACTACTGGTGTGTTTCTGTTGTCATAAACTCAGTGACTACTGGTGTGTTTCTGTTGTCGTAAAGGTCTGTGACTACTGGTGTGTTTCTGTTGTCATAAAGGTCAGTGACTACTGGTGTGTTTCTGTTGTCATAAAGTTCAGTGACTACTGGTGTGTTTCTGTTGTCATGAAGGTCAGGGACTACTGGTGTGTTTCTGTTGTCGTAAAGGTCAGTGACTACTGGTGTGTTTCTGTTGTTGTAAAGGTCAGTGACTACTGGTGTGTTTCTGTTGTCGTAAAGGTCTGTGACAACTGGTGTGTTTCTGTTGTCATAAAGGTCAGTGACTACTGGTGTGTTTCTGTTGTCATAAAGGTCAGTCACTACTGGTGTGTTTCTGTTGTCATAAAGGTCTGTGACTACTGGTGTGTTTCTGTTGTCGTAAAGGTCTGTGACTACTGGTGTGTTTCTGTTGTCGTAAAGGTCTGTGACTACTGGTGTGTTTCTGTTGTCATAAAGGTCTGTGACTACTGGTGTGTTTCTGTTGTCGTAAAGGTCAGTGACTACTGGTGTGTTTCTGTTGTCATAAAGGTCAGTGACTACTGGTGTGTTTCTGTTGTCGTAAAGGTCTGTGACTACTGGTGTGTTTCTGTTGTCATAAAGGTCTGTGACTACTGGTGTGTTTCTGTTGTCATAAAGGTCTGTGACTACTGGTGTGTTTCTGTTGTCGTAAAGGTCTGTGACTACTGGTGTGTTTCTGTTGTCATAAAGGTCTGTGACTACTGGTGTGTTTCTGTTGTCGTAAAGGTCAGTGACTACTGGTGTGTTTCTGTTGTCATAAAGGTCAGTGACTACTGGTGTGTTTCTGTTGTCGTAAAGGTCTGTGACTACTGGTGTGTTTCTGTTGTCATAAAGGTCTGTGACTACTGGTGTGTTTCTGTTGTCATAAAGGTCAGTGACTACTGGTGTGTTTCTGTTGTCATAAAGGTCTGTGACTACTGGTGTGTTTCTGTTGTCGTAAAGGTCAGTGACTACTGGTGTGTTTCTGTTGTCATAAAGGTCTGTGACTACTGGTGTGTTTCTGTTGTCATAAAGGTCTGTGACTACTGGTGTGTTTCTGTTGTCATAAAGGTCAGTGACTACTGGTGTGTTTCTGTTGTCGTAAAGGTCAGTGACTACTGGTGTGTTTCTGTTGTCATAAAGGTCTGTGACTACTGGTGTGTTTCTGTTGTCATAAAGGTCAGTGACTACTGGTGTGTTTCTGTTGTTGTAAAGGTCAGTGACTACTGGTGTGTTTCTGTTGTCATAAAGGTCAGTGACTAATGGTGTGTTTCTGTTGTCGTAAAGGTCTGTGACTACTGGTGTGTTTCTGTTGTCGTAAAGGTCTGTGACTACTGGTGTGTTTCTGTTGTCATAAAGGTCAGTGACTACTGGTGTGTTTCTGTTGTCATAAACTCAGTGACTACTGGTGTGTTTCTGTTGTCGTAAAGGTCTGTGACTACTGGTGTGTTTCTGTTGTCATAAAGGTCAGTGATTACTGGTGTGTTTCTGTTGTCATAAAGTTCAGTGACTACTGGTGTGTTTCTGTTGTCATGAAGGTCAGGGACTACTGGTGTGTTTCTGTTGTCGTAAAGGTCAGTGACTACTGGTGTGTTTCTGTTGTCGTAAAGGTCTGTGACTACTGGTGTGTTTCTGTTGTCGTAAAGGTCTGTGACTACTGGTGTGTTTCTGTTGTCATAAAGGTCAGTGACTACTGGTGTGTTTCTGTTGTCATAAAGGTCTGTCACTACTGGTGTGTTTCTGTTGTCATAAAGGTCTGTGACTACTGGTGTGTTTCTGTTGTCGTAAAGGTCTGTGACTACTGGTGTGTTTCTGTTGTCGTAAAGGTCTGTGACTACTGGTGTGTTTCTGTTGTCGTAAAGGTCTGTGACTACTGGTGTGTTTCTGTTGTCATAAAGGTCAGTGACTACTGGTGTGTTTCTGTTGTCATAAAGGTCTGTCACTACTGGTGTGTTTCTGTTGTCATAAAGGTCTGTGACTACTGGTGTGTTTCTGTTGTCGTAAAGGTCTGTGACTACTGGTGTGTTTCTGTTGTCGTAAAGGTCTGTGACTACTGGTGTGTTTCTGTTGTCATAAAGGTCTGTGACTACTGGTGTGTTTCTGTTGTCGTAAAGGTCAGTGACTACTGGTGTGTTTCTGTTGTCATAAAGGTCAGTGACTACTGGTGTGTTTCTGTTGTCGTAAAGGTCTGTGACTACTGGTGTGTTTCTGTTGTCATAAAGGTCAGTGACTACTGGTGTGTTTCTGTTGTCATAAAGGTCTGTGACTACTGGTGTGTTTCTGTTGTCGTAAAGGTCTGTGACTACTGGTGTGTTTCTGTTGTCATAAAGGTCTGACTACTGGTGTGTTTCTGTTGTCGTAAAGGTCAGTGACTACTGGTGTGTTTCTGTTGTCATAAAGGTCAGTGACTACTGGTGTGTTTCTGTTGTCGTAAAGGTCTGTGACTACTGGTGTGTTTCTGTTGTCATAAAGGTCTGTGACTACTGGTGTGTTTCTGTTGTCATAAAGGTCAGTGACTACTGGTGTGTTTCTGTTGTCATAAAGGTCTGTGACTACTGGTGTGTTTCTGTTGTCGTAAAGGTCAGTGACTACTGGTGTGTTTCTGTTGTCATAAAGGTCTGTGACTACTGGTGTGTTTCTGTTGTCATAAAGGTCTGTGACTACTGGTGTGTTTCTGTTGTCATAAAGGTCTGTGACTACTGGTGTGTTTCTGTTGTCGTAAAGGTCAGTGACTACTGGTGTGTTTCTGTTGTCATAAAGGTCAGTGACTACTGGTGTGTTTCTGTTGTCGTAAAGGTCAGTGACTACTGGTGTGTTTCTGTTGTCATAAAGGTCTGTGACTACTGGTGTGTTTCTGTTGTCGTAAAGGTCAGTGACTACTGGTGTGTTTCTGTTGTCATAAAGGTCTGTGACTACTGGTGTGTTTCTGTTGTCATAAAGGTCTGTGACTACTGGTGTGTTTCTGTTGTCATAAAGGTCTGTGACTACTGGTGTGTTTCTGTTGTCGTAAAGGTCAGTGACTACTGGTGTGTTTCTGTTGTCATAAAGGTCAGTGACTACTGGTGTGTTTCTGTTGTCGTAAAGGTCTGTGACTACTGGTGTGTTTCTGTTGTCGTAAAGGTCAGTGACTACTGGTGTATTTCTGTTGTCATAAAGGTCAGTGACTACTGGTGTGTTTCTGTTGTCATAAAGGTCTGTCACTACTGGTGTGTTTCTGTTGTCATAAAGGTCTGTGACTACTGGTGTGTTTCTGTTGTCGTAAAGGTCTGTGACTACTGGTGTGTTTCTGTTGTCGTAAAGGTCTGTGACTACTGGTGTGTTTCTGTTGTCATAAAGGTCTGTGACTACTGGTGTGTTTCTGTTGTCGTAAAGGTCAGTGACTACTGGTGTGTTTCTGTTGTCATAAAGGTCAGTGACTACTGGTGTGTTTCTGTTGTCATAAAGGTCTGTGACTACTGGTGTGTTTCTGTTGTCGTAAAGGTCTGTGACTACTGGTGTGTTTCTGTTGTCATAAAGGTCTGACTACTGGTGTGTTTCTGTTGTCGTAAAGGTCAGTGACTACTGGTGTGTTTCTGTTGTCGTAAAGGTCTGTGACTACTGGTGTGTTTCTGTTGTCATAAAGGTCAGTGACTACTGGTGTGTTTCTGTTGTCATAAAGGTCTGTGACTACTGGTGTGTTTCTGTTGTCGTAAAGGTCTGTGACTACTGGTGTGTTTCTGTTGTCATAAAGGTCTGTGACTACTGGTGTGTTTCTGTTGTCGTAAAGGTCAGTGACTACTGGTGTGTTTCTGTTGTCATAAAGGTCAGTGACTACTGGTGTGTTTCTGTTGTCGTAAAGGTCTGTGACTACTGGTGTGTTTCTGTTGTCATAAAGGTCTGTGACTACTGGTGTGTTTCTGTTGTCATAAAGGTCAGTGACTACTGGTGTGTTTCTGTTGTCATAAAGGTCTGTGACTACTGGTGTGTTTCTGTTGTTGTAAAGGTCAGTGACTACTGGTGTGTTTCTGTTGTCATAAAGGTCTGTGACTACTGGTGTGTTTCTGTTGTCATAAAGGTCTGTGACTACTGGTGTGTTTCTGTTGTCATAAAGGTCTGTGACTACTGGTGTGTTTCTGTTGTCGTAAAGGTCAGTGACTACTGGTGTGTTTCTGTTGTCATAAAGGTCAGTGACTACTGGTGTGTTTCTGTTGTCGTAAAGGTCTGTGACTACTGGTGTGTTTCTGTTGTCGTAAAGGTCAGTGACTACTGGTGTATTTCTGTTGTCATAAAGGTCTGTGACTACTGGTGTGTTTCTGTTGTCATAAAGGTCAGTGACTACTGGTGTGTTTCTGTTGTCATAAAGGTCTGTGACTACTGGTGTGTTTCTGTTGTCGTTAAGGTCTGTGACTACTGGTGTGTTTCTGTTGTCGTTAAGGTCTGTGACTACTGGTGTATTTCTGTTGTCATAAAGGTCAGTGACTACTGGTGTGTTTCTGTTGTCGTAAAGGTCTGTGACTACTGGTGTGTTTCTGTTGTCATAAAGGTCTGTGACTACTGGTGTGTTTCTGTTGTCATAAAGGTCAGTGACTACTGGTGTGTTTCTGTTGTCATAAAGGTCTGTGACTACTGGTGTGTTTCTGTTGTCGTAAAGGTCAGTGACTACTGGTGTGTTTCTGTTGTCATAAAGGTCTGTGACTACTGGTGTGTTTCTGTTGTCATAAAGGTCTGTGACTACTGGTGTGTTTCTGTTGTCGTAAAGGTTTGCGACTACTGGTGTGTTTCTGTTGTCGTAAAGGTCTGTGACTACTGGTGTGTTTCTGTTGTCATAAAGGTCTGTGACTACTGGTGTATTTCTGTTGTCATAAAGGTCTGTGACTACTGGTGTGTTTCTGTTGTCGTAAAGGTCTGTGACTACTGGTGTGTTTCTGTTGTCGTTAAGGTCTGTGACTACTGGTGTGTTTCTGTTGTCATAAAGGTCTGTGACTACTGGTGTATTTCTGTTGTCATAAAGGTCAGTGACTACTGGTGTGTTTCTGTTGTCATAAAGGTCTGTGACTACTGGTGTGTTTCTGTTGTCATAAAGGTCTGTGACTACTGGTGTGTTTCTGTTGTCATAAAGGTCTGTGACTACTGGTGTGTTTCTGTTGTCATAAAGGTCAGTGACTACTGGTGTGTTTCTGTTGTCATAAAGGTCTGTCACTACTGGTGTGTTTCTGTTGTCATAAAGGTCTGTGACTACTGGTGTGTTTCTGTTGTCGTAAAGGTCTGTGACTACTGGTGTGTTTCTGTTGTCGTAAAGGTCTGTGACTACTGGTGTGTTTCTGTTGTCATAAAGGTCTGTGACTACTGGTGTGTTTCTGTTGTCGTAAAGGTCAGTGACTACTGGTGTGTTTCTGTTGTCATAAAGGTCAGTGACTACTGGTGTGTTTCTGTTGTCGTAAAGGTCTGTGACTACTGGTGTGTTTCTGTTGTCATAAAGGTCTGTGACTACTGGTGTGTTTCTGTTGTCATAAAGGTCAGTGACTACTGGTGTGTTTCTGTTGTCGTAAAGGTCTGTGACTACTGGTGTGTTTCTGTTGTCATAAAGGTCTGTGACTACTGGTGTGTTTCTGTTGTCGTAAAGGTCTGTGACTACTGGTGTGTTTCTGTTGTCATAAAGGTCTGTGACTACTGGTGTGTTTCTGTTGTCGTAAAGGTCAGTGACTACTGGTGTGTTTCTGTTGTCATAAAGGTCAGTGACTACTGGTGTGTTTCTGTTGTCGTAAAGGTCTGTGACTACTGGTGTGTTTCTGTTGTCATAAAGGTCTGTGACTACTGGTGTGTTTCTGTTGTCATAAAGGTCAGTGACTACTGGTGTGTTTCTGTTGTCATAAAGGTCTGTGACTACTGGTGTGTTTCTGTTGTCGTAAAGGTCAGTGACTACTGGTGTGTTTCTGTTGTCATAAAGGTCTGTGACTACTGGTGTGTTTCTGTTGTCGTAAAGGTCTGTGACTACTGGTGTGTTTCTGTTGTCATAAAGGTCAGTGACTACTGGTGTGTTTCTGTTGTCGTAAAGGTCAGTGACTACTGGTGTGTTTCTGTTGTCATAAAGGTCTGTGACTACTGGTGTGTTTCTGTTGTCATAAAGGTCAGTGACTACTGGTGTGTTTCTGTTGTTGTAAAGGTCAGTGACTACTGGTGTGTTTCTGTTGTCATAAAGGTCAGTGACTACTGGTGTGTTTCTGTTGTCGTAAAGGTCTGTGACTACTGGTGTGTTTCTGTTGTCGTAAAGGTCTGTGACTACTGGTGTGTTTCTGTTGTCATAAAGGTCAGTGACTACTGGTGTGTTTCTGTTGTCATAAACTCAGTGACTACTGGTGTGTTTCTGTTGTCGTAAAGGTCTGTGACTACTGGTGTGTTTCTGTTGTCATAAAGGTCAGTGACTACTGGTGTGTTTCTGTTGTCATAAAGGTCTGTGACTACTGGTGTGTTTCTGTTGTCATAAAGGTCTGTGACTACTGGTGTGTTTCTGTTGTCGTAAAGGTCTGTGACTACTGGTGTGTTTCTGTTGTCATAAAGGTCAGTGACTACTGGTGTGTTTCTGTTGTCATGAAGGTCAGGGACTACTGGTGTGTTTCTGTTGTCGTAAAGGTCAGTGACTACTGGTGTGTTTCTGTTGTTGTAAAGGTCAGTGACTACTGGTGTGTTTCTGTTGTCGTAAAGGTCTGTGACTACTGGTGTGTTTCTGTTGTCATAAAGGTCAGTGACTACTGGTGTGTTTCTGTTGTCATAAAGGTCTGTCACTACTGGTGTGTTTCTGTTGTCATAAAGGTCTGTGACTACTGGTGTGTTTCTGTTGTCATAAAGGTCAGTGACTACTGGTGTGTTTCTGTTGTCATAAAGGTCTGTGACTACTGGTGTGTTTCTGTTGTCGTAAAGGTCAGTGACTACTGGTGTGTTTCTGTTGTCATAAAGGTCTGTGACTACTGGTGTGTTTCTGTTGTCATAAAGGTCTGTGACTACTGGTGTGTTTCTGTTGTCATAAAGGTCTGTGACTACTGGTGTGTTTCTGTTGTCGTAAAGGTCAGTGACTACTGGTGTGTTTCTGTTGTCATAAAGGTCAGTGACTACTGGTGTGTTTCTGTTGTCGTAAAGGTCTGTGACTACTGGTGTGTTTCTGTTGTCGTAAAGGTCAGTGACTACTGGTGTATTTCTGTTGTCATAAAGGTCTGTGACTACTGGTGTGTTTCTGTTGTCTTAAAGGTCAGTGACTACTGGTGTGTTTCTGTTGTCATAAAGGTCTGTGACTACTGGTGTGTTTCTGTTGTCGTTAAGGTCTGTGACTACTGGTGTGTTTCTGTTGTCGTTAAGGTCTGTGACTACTGGTGTATTTCTGT
The DNA here is from genome assembly GCF_057628025.1 of Oncorhynchus mykiss. Taxonomy (NCBI): domain Eukaryota; kingdom Metazoa; phylum Chordata; class Actinopteri; order Salmoniformes; family Salmonidae; genus Oncorhynchus; species Oncorhynchus mykiss. The sequence goes on from NC_143024.1 coordinate 23,207,356, forward strand.
TGTCATAAAGGTCAGTGACTACTGGTGTGTTTCTGTTGTCGTAAAGGTCTGTGACTACTGGTGTGTTTCTGTTGTCATAAAGGTCTGTGACTACTGGTGTGTTTCTGTTGTCATAAAGGTCAGTGACTACTGGTGTGTTTCTGTTGTCATAAAGGTCTGTGACTACTGGTGTGTTTCTGTTGTCGTAAAGGTCAGTGACTACTGGTGTGTTTCTGTTGTCATAAAGGTCTGTGACTACTGGTGTGTTTCTGTTGTCATAAAGGTCTGTGACTACTGGTGTGTTTCTGTTGTCGTAAAGGTCTGTGACTACTGGTGTGTTTCTGTTGTCGTAAAGGTCTGTGACTACTGGTGTGTTTCTGTTGTCATAAAGGTCTGTGACTACTGGTGTATTTCTGTTGTCATAAAGGTCTGTGACTACTGGTGTGTTTCTGTTGTCGTAAAGGTCTGTGACTACTGGTGTGTTTCTGTTGTCGTTAAGGTCTGTGACTACTGGTGTGTTTCTGTTGTCATAAAGGTCTGTGACTACTGGTGTATTTCTGTTGTCATAAAGGTCAGTGACTACTGGTGTGTTTCTGTTGTCATAAAGGTCTGTGACTACTGGTGTGTTTCTGTTGTCATAAAGGTCTGTGACTACTGGTGTGTTTCTGTTGTCATAAAGGTCTGTGACTACTGGTGTGTTTCTGTTGTCGTAAAGGTCAGTGACTACTGGTGTGTTTCTGTTGTCATAAAGGTCAGTGACTACTGGTGTGTTTCTGTTGTCGTAAAGGTCTGTGACTACTGGTGTGTTTCTGTTGTCATAAAGGTCTGTGACTACTGGTGTGTTTCTGTTGTCATAAAGGTCAGTGACTACTGGTGTGTTTCTGTTGTCATAAAGGTCAGTGACTACTGGTGTGTTTCTGTTGTCGTAAAGGTCAGTGACTACTAGTGTGTTTCTGTTGTCATAAAGGTCTGTGACTACTGGTGTGTTTCTGTTGTCATAAAGGTCTGTGACTACTGGTGTGTTTCTGTTGTCATAAAGGTCTGTGACTACTGGTGTGTTTCTGTTGTCGTAAAGGTCAGTGACTACTGGTGTGTTTCTGTTGTCATAAAGGTCAGTGACTACTGGTGTGTTTCTGTTGTCGTAAAGGTCTGTGACTACTGGTCTGTTTCTGTTGTCGTAAAGGTCTGTGACTACTGGTGTATTTCTGTTGTCATAAAGGTCTGTGACTACTGGTGTGTTTCTGTTGTCATAAAGGTCAGTGACTACTGGTGTGTTTCTGTTGTCATAAAGGTCTGTGACTACTGGTGTGTTTCTGTTGTCGTTAAGGTCTGTGACTACTGGTGTGTTTCTGTTGTCGTTAAGGTCTGTGACTACTAGTGTATTTCTGTTGTCATAAAGGTCAGTGACTACTGGTGTGTTTCTGTTGTCGTAAAGGTCTGTGACTACTGGTGTGTTTCTGTTGTCATAAAGGTCTGTGACTACTGGTGTGTTTCTGTTGTCATAAAGGTCTGTGACTACTGGTGTGTTTCTGTTGTCGTAAAGGTCAGGGACTACTGGTGTGTTTCTGTTGTCATAAAGGTCTGTGACTACTGGTGTGTTTCTGTTGTCATAAAGGTCAGTGACTACTGGTGTGTTTCTGTTGTCATAAAGGTCTGTGACTACTGTTGTGTTTCTGTTGTCATAAAGGTCTGTCACTACTGGTGTGTTTCTGTTGTCGTAAAGGTCTGTGACTACTGGTGTGTTTCTGTTGTCGTAAAGGTCTGTGACTACTGGTGTGTTTCTGTTGTCGTAAAGGTCTGTGACTACTGGTGTGTTTCTGTTGTCATAAAGGTCTGTGACTACTGGTGTGTTTCTGTTGTCGTAAAGGTCTGTGACTACTGGTGTGTTTCTGTTGTCGTAAAGGTCTGTGACTACTGGTGTGTTTCTGTTGTCATAAAGGTCAGTGACTACTGGTTTGTTTCTGTTGTCGTAAAGGTCTGTGACTACTGGTGTGTTTCTGTTGTCATAAAGGTCTGTCACTACTGGTGTGTTTCTGTTGTTCAGGTGGCTGTTGGAGCAAGATGTGTAAAAGACCAGCATTATACAAGCACCTCATATTATATGTATTAACTGTTTGTCTGCAACATGACCATATTATCAAATGATGAAATGCAGTATAGAGGGGAAAACAGCAGTCCCTTTATCTCCACAAAACTACATGAACACACAGGAGGCTGCTGGGGGGAGGACGGCTCATAATAACGTCTGGAGCGGCACGAATGGAATGGCATCAAACACATGGAAAACGTTTGTTTGATGTTGATAATACCATTGCACTCATTCTGCTCCAGCCATTACCACAACCCTATCCTCCCCAATTAAAATGACACCAACCTCCTGTGATGAACATGTTACTATGGACAGTATAATACGGTGGCCTATATGTGGGGGTATGGATGATCACATTTCTCTGTCATTCTCTCATTCCCAACCTCACTCCAGGACAGTATGTTCGCACCGACTGTGGCAAGTCTACAAAAACAGAGTGTGAAACCTGTCAACATGAATACTACACTGCTGAATTAAACTTCTTGAAACAATGTCTACCCTGTAGGGTCTGCTATTCCAGTAAGTCCCCCCCCCCCCCCTCCCTCTTCCCTGTTCTGACAGTTCCACTCATTGTTCCCCTGTCTCCTTAAAATAATCCCTTTCTGATCCGACTCATCCTCTCTCATTCCACACCCCTGCTCTCTCTCGCGCTCTCTCTCTCTCACTCTCCCCGACCCTCCTCTCTTTCCATCCCCTCTCTCTATCCCACCTCTCTCCTCATCTTTACATCCCCTCTCTCTATCCCACCTCTTTCCTCATCTTTACATCCCCTCTCTCTATCCCACTTCTCTCCTTATCTGTCCATCCCCTCTCTCTATCCCACATCTCTCCTCATATTTACATCCCCTCTCTATCCCACCTCTCTCCTCATCTTTACATCCCCTCTCTCTATCCCACCTCTCTCCTCATCTTTCCATCCCCTCTCTCTATCCCACCTCTCTCCTCATCTTTACATCCCCTCTCTCTATCCCACCTCTCTCCTCATCTTTCCATCCCCTCTCTCTATCCCACCTCTCTCCTCATCTTTACATCCCCTCTCTCTATCCCACCTCTCTCCTCATCTTTACATCCCCTCTCTCTATCCCACCTCTCTCCTCATCTTTACATCCCCTCTCTCTATCCCTCCTCATCTTTCCATCCCCTCTCTCTGTCCCACCTCTCTCCTCATCTTTCCATCCCCTCTCTCTATCCCACCTCTCTCATCTTTCCATCCCCTCTCTCTATCCCACCTCTCTCCTCATCTTTCCATCCCCTCTCTCTATCCCACCTCTCTCCTCATCTTTCCATCCCCTCTCTCTATCCCACCTCTCTCCTCATCTTTACACCCCCTCTCTCTATCCCACCTCTCTCCTCATCTTTACATCCCCTCTCTCTATCCCACCTCTCTCCTCATCTTTCCATCCCCTCTCTATCCCACCTCTCTCCTCATCTTTCCATCCCCTCTCTCTATCCCACCTCTCTCCTCATCTTTCCATCCCCTCTCTCTATCCCACCTCTCTCCTCATCTTTCCATCCCCTCCCTCTACAATCCTCTCTCCCTCTACCATCCATCCCTCCCTCTACCATCCACCCCTCCCTCTACTATCCTCTCTCCTTCTACCATCCTCTCTCCCTCTACCATCCATCCCTCCCTCTACCATCCTCTCTCACACTCATTCTCTCCCTTCTCTTCTCTTCTCTCCGTCTCCCTCTACCGTCCTCTCTCTCACTCTTTCTCTCCCTTCTCTTCTCTTCTCTCCGTCTCCCTCTCCCTCTACCATCCTCTATCCCACTCTTTCTCTCCCTTCTCTTCTCTCCGTCTCCCTCTCCCTCTACCGTCCTCTCTCCCACTCTTTCTCTCCCTTCTCTTCTCTCCGTCTCTCTCTCCCTCTCTCAGGCAGTAACCAGAAGGTATTGAGGGAGTGTGAAGCCAGTAGTGACAGGCAATGTGTGTGTAAGACAGGTTACTACTGTACAGACGATGGATGTGAACACTGCCTACCTGTGACCCTGTGCCCTCTGGGTTCAGGTGTCGTGAATCAAGGTGAGAACTGCCTTCTCACCTCTACACCACAGGATGTTGGTGGCACCTTAATTGGGAAGGACATGCTCGTGATAATGGCTGCAGCGGAATGAGAGGAATGATGGTTTGATGCCATTCCATTTGCTCCGTTCCAGACATTATTAAGGGCTGTTCTCCACTCAGCAGCCTCCTCACCTCTATACCCTGTTCTAATGACAGACCATTGCCTCTGATGAGCTGATCATGAGTTGGAGATACTAAGGCTGGTATTGAAAAGACACCTGACAAAAAAATCTATCTGTAGTCTAATAAGATGCACTCAGGGTCAATGTTTAAACCACTGTGGGCCTTTGTCAGTACAAAACATCTTATTACTGTGCTTGTATAATCTGCTGGATGTATGTACTTTACTTTGAGCAGCTGACATGTCTGGCACTTGTTCCTAAACCCCCCAGCCAACCCCCAGAATGACACAGTCTGTGCCCCGTGCCAACCTGGGACCTATAACAGCTTCAACGATGCCTTCACACACTGCCAATCACACACCAGGTCAGAACCCTTCACACAAAGTGGCTCTGATTTTTATCGAAAGTCAACTCAGTGGGTGCATTTGGTTGGCACGAAACGTTTGACATTTTTATACAATTGTGGGACAGCGGGGTTAACTGTGGAGTTAAACTCCTTTCTCTGTTTCACAATCACTTTCTTTCCTCTCTCAGGTGTGGGGACCTCGGGAAGGAGGTGAAAAGTGCTGGGACTGAGACTACCGATGCTGTGTGTGGTGCCTTCATATCTCGTAGGTCTAATAGGATCTCCTTTTATTGCACAGTAGTATAGAATATATAGAAAACTAGATGGTATATATATATATAGCATTTTACCAATATTTCTTCCACCTCCCCTCTTTCTCTCTTCATTGAATGATTTGACATAATGTACATCTAATACTGTAAGCAAGATTAGAGCACATTGCGTTCTCCCTCAGAAATGGTTCAGATAGAGCCTCATATATAGATTGTCTGGGTTTTAGGTTGGTTTGATTGATCCTCTATCGCTCTGCCTCCATCTCAGGGTGTCACTGGATACTACCTACCAGTCTGTGGGCAGGACTAGTGGTGACCTCACTCATCATAATCTTGATCTGCATCTATTGGAGGGCCAAGCGTCAATCATACATGCCAGGTACGTATATCATCACTACCAATTCCCAAAAGTGTGTGTGTGCACTCGTCGTGGATTTGATGTAAGTATTGGCTAGAGTTCCCACCATATTCCAGGGACTCTTTGTACTGTAGAACAATTTGTAAGTATTTAATAAGACTTTACAGTGAAACATTTTAATAATATTGAAAAATAGGGTGGTAGGCCACCTCTTGGACAGACACAGGTTGGCCGCTAGGATGAGCATGGGGTAGGATGCCCCATGACGGGCCCTGCGCCCATGACGGGCCCCGCGCCCTCAGGCAAGCGCGAGATGGCTCCTTGAATTAGCACAGGTTGAAAACCTGTGACATGGATTAGCCAAGGCCCAGGGCGTCAAGGCTGGTCCACAGTGGTGACATTACAGGTTCAGTAGATATGGGTAGCTGGGGGAAGGGGTGGTGTAGTGTTGCCAGAGCACTGGAGCATCGCTCCGCCATTTCCCACAATGGTGCTTGTTTATGTTGGTAGCCCGAAGACGTGATGAATGGAGACAGTCATGCTGTTAGAGCCCGGTCCTGTTGATGGGTGATCAACCACTGACACTCCCTACAGTGACCCACTACACAGTCCTTCACATGAGAATGAAACACTTTCTGCCGTGGTAGATGGAAATCTGCTGCAGTGCACCTGGTAAACATCATCCGTCTTGAAGGACCAGGAAAAATAAGCTAAGGAACCTAACCTAAGCTAAGGAACATAGGTCATTGGTTGGATAGATGTGCCATGAGTACTTGCAAATGACAGAGACAGTGCCATAGTTCCCCTATTTATTGAGGACTTGTGATTGGACATGGTGGAGTTGGATTTGTGGGGTTCTGCAACAAAGGCGAGACATCATGAGCAGGTTGTAGAACATACAAGGTGATAAGGATAAACCTATTAAACCAATACATCTGAAATGAGGAAATAGGAAACAAACTTACTCTTAACACACACAACTGGAAAGAAACTGAGCCATGGCTTGACAGGCTTTAAATACAAACAACAAGTGTGAACGGGCCTATCAGGGCAGTTCTGATCATTACTGACAGGTGTGTGATTGCATGAGCGAGTCAACAGGTGAAATCAACTTGTTTGATCAAGTCCACCTCAGCTGGATGCTACTCCACTCTGAGGACTGTTGTACATACATCATTATAACCTATCAACAACCTGTTTGTTTCTTTGGGAGTCATTCAAAAAGCCCCATTTGATAGTTAAGGCTACCAATTATTAAGTAAATGCTCTTTTTGTTTCTCTGTGTGATTTCCCAGCCAGCAGATTTCAGATCATGTACAGTAGATTTTACCCGGTGACAGATGTAGAGGCAGTGAAAACTCTTAGTGTGTCTTTTCTCTCCTACACAGTGACAATATGCATCACATTGTAAAAGTATTAGGTGTCAAGGTGCTAGACGTAATTTGGATTGAATGAAGGGAAACAAGGTCATTGCTTTTCACCGTCAGACGTAGGAACTCGCCACTTCCTCTAGAGATTAATCAGATCAAAGACAATATGAGTTATAGTGAAACTCGTATGCATCGCTCCTGTTTATGCTCGATCAGGGGCTGAGAGCACAGCACATCAACCAATATGAGTCCAAGTGCAGATAAAAGTCACAGGAGCTTATATAAGGGGGGACACTAGACACCCCTGCTATTGGCTTCTGGTTATAACATTTATGTTTCAGCCTAATATCTCAAACAAACAGATGTTTGTTGAGAAACGGCTGAGCATAAAATGGGAAATTGAGAGAACATTGTAGGCACACATATCTGTGATCTTAAACTCATATTCTCTTTTTGAAAAATGTTGTTTGAAATGATATTTCTGAAGGTTATTTGACATTGCCATTTCAATCATATATTTAATTCAAATCAAACTAAATGTAGGTTCCACATAATAAATAACCAGTTAGACTACCCTGTGAAGGTAGAAATAAGAACAACTGCCTCCAGATTCCATGTACATCTACTCATTATCAGTTAGGAAACTATAGTAGGTATGAAACAAGCTTCTACTGTAGCTTCTTGAGTTTGTGAGACTTGGGGACAAAACCACATCCTGTTCTATGTTGAGCTTGACACGGTTATTGGAAAACCACATGACACATTTCACAGTCCGCTAACTCATAGCAAGAAAGTGTTGTGTAAAGTACAGTGGCGTCACCGGTTGACACATTTGGTGACTGTCCTATTTATCAATGCTTCACCAGTAGAGGTTGGACTTACCCACAATAACAAGTCAGATAAGATACAACTCGTATATGAATGTTGATAGTGCTACTCAGTGATCTCATGTCTGTCTGCCTGTCTGTCTGTAGCCAACTCCAGTAGTCCTGGTATTCCTGTAGAGCCTGCACCTCCTTCCTTCGCACCAGCTGAGCTCAAGTTCCCCACCGAGTGCAACAGCCATTGGAGCCTGGACCAGAAAGCCACTGAGCCACTCTTCATCAACACAGGTGAAAGTCCCTCAGTGGTAGTTGGAATAGTTCACCACAATTACAAATGTACCTCCTCTAGTGCACAAGAAAGGAGGTATTCAGTACACCCAGAGAGTAAGTTGGGTTTGTTTGCTCAGCTACAGGTTAGCATTAGCATCATAGAGTGCAGAACAATATGAGTGATGGGACCCTGGGTACCATGGTTTAAGGGCTCGATTCAATCCATATAGCTGAGGTTCATCTTTATAGAGCGATTGAATTTTAAAGGCAACGTTCCCCTAAGCGCTGTCAGCTCAATTGGAAATTACCTTTCAATATCAAGCACGTAATTCAGCGCCATAGTGCTGAACTTCGACAATATGGATTGAATCGAGTGCAAGGTATCCATCCATAAGATAAATTAAATTAGACATTTTGATGAACTACCTCTTTAAATCATCTCCTGACAAATCGCATCACCAAAAACACATAGTTTCCATGTGGAGTCGCTATATCTGATAAACCTGTTCATTCGTCTATATTACACCATATCCATCACTCATAGTAGTTCTGCAGCTTCCCAATGATCAATAATGTGATGTCTCTCCTCACTTAGAATGGATCAGATGTAATCTAAACTGAGGCTGCCCGTATAATCAACAATCAGGATGAGCTATTTCTCCATTTGCAAGAGCCTAAATCAAATCATTAAATACAGATGTATTGTTACCTCTATGGACATGATGAGATGGGGCCTGTGTAGGCTTCATGAATAATAAATGCTGTACTACGTGAGGTTGGAGGAGGGTTATTGTTGTGTGCTCATACTATTTCCCTTGTGTATCCCAGCTGTTATTCAGGTAAACGGCTATACGTCAGACTGTGAAGTTGAGGCCGATGGCACCACCATAACAATGACAACATCAGAGCGATTCAGCCAATCGGATCACAGTAATGGAATGAGAGGACATGACATCAGACCCTCCCGCTACCTATCAGAGCCACAGGAAGATGAGTGGCCAGGGACTTAATTCTGATTTTCAACTAAATATTCCTTTTTTAATTACTTTTTTCAATGAACAAGACCCACATGGGAAAAAAAACTGAGCAGATTCCTCCTTGAAGGTTCCTGGATACAATCCCTTTTGTAAAGTCTTATCTCTGCAATGCAAATATACTGAACATCCTAGGAACATTCTTTGTTTCTTAGGTCATTGAAAAAAACTGTTGGGGAGGGCTTAAATAAAGTGTAATCAATGAGTTCAAATGTCGTCATAGCTTCTCCATTTTACATTTTTCTAAGGAACTTTCAAAGCCCAGGGCAGCTGGAATTCCCCTAACGTGTTGTCATCAGTAGCTTGATATGAACATCACTGTGGTGGAAAAGAGATTGTTGAAGTAGATGTATATAGATAGATATTCATTTTGACATCACAGCATCTGTTCAATGATGTTTTAACCACAGCATTGAAAATTCTGTCAAAACAGTTGACGCTTTAGCAAAGTGCAGAATCTAAATGTAGACAACACCCGAGTGGACACTGCTTAATTAAGTGTTTGTCGCCCCCTGTAGGATAGGAGTAGCAGCGGCTACCATACTTCAAACTGCTTTACCCTGCCCTCTAGTGTTATCAGCTAGCATTTACAGCTAAATGCAGGCCAACTGAAATCAGTTGCGGACTGCTTTCACACAGGCAGCCAAGTCTGATATTTTTTTTCCATTGGTCTTTTGACAAATAACAGATATTTTTCGGAGCTGATCGGATTGGTCAAAAGACCAATTAGTAAAACAAAAAGATCCGAATTGGGCTGCCTGTGTAAACGCAGCCCTTTAGGCACAGACCAAGGGTAAGCACACCTTCCCCAATAACTAAACCAATGGGAGTGAAAAACGCTGAACTGACGTTCGATCACAGCATACACATAAATACACATTGAAGGGAAGAGTTAGAACATGGGTACCATAAAGAGGCAACATCTGTATTTGTAGTGTGGAGCATCAGGTGGTATATTTGGACACAGAACAGCCACATTCAACACAAAGGGGAACATTCAATGGCATTGGGAACTATCGTAGTGATATATGAGGAAACACATTGGGAATGTTTACACAGTTCACCCTGCACTGTACCATGACAACATTCAAAACTGATCATTGACAATCTTTCCCACAGTGTAATAGCACACTAATTAAAAATATCTTAAATGTTAAAAGTTGTCCATTAAGTAATGGTTTTTAAAACAATGATGATCATATTTTAAAAAACTTTGACACTTATATATCAAGTCCTAGACTTTTCTAATGAGAATCATGAAAATTGAGTTGATGAACGGGATCCTTCCCAGTGGTTTCAGTCTGCCTTCTTGAAGAGTTGCCTGGCGACCACATCTCCAACTCTCATCTCCTAGAGGGCAAAAAAAGGACAGGTTGAGAAGAGGGTGGAGAAAGAGAAAAGAGGGAGGGGTTTGGGAGTGTGAGAGTGGGAGTGTGTGTGTGTGTGAGAGTGAGTGAGTGCGTGCATGGGTGGGTGGGTGAGTGCGTGGGTGCGTGAGTGGGTGGGTGCGTGGGTGGGTGAGTTTGTGCGTAGGTGGGTGGGTGGGTGAGTGAGTGCGTAGGTGGGTGGGTGAGTGAGTGAGTGAGTGAGTGCGTGGGTGGGTGAGTGTGTGTGTGAGAGTGAGTGTGTGGGTGGGTGGGTGAGTGAGTGAGTGCGTGGGTGGGTGAGTGTGGGAGTGTGTGTGAGAGAGTGAGTGCGTGGGTGGGAAAAGATCATTAATGGACTCAGTCACAATAAAAACGCTGTGCTCTTTTCTCTCTGGACTCCGTAATCCTCTCTCTCTCCTTCCTTATCTCCACCCCCCCACACATGTACTTCCCAGCTCTCAATCCCCCCCCCTCCCCTCCCTCCCTCCCTCCCCCTCTTCTTGCGTTACTCACCAAATCCACCGTTTACTGCCTGATCCCCAGTGGCATTTATTTCCAATTTTCTCTTTCGGAATTGAACAAAATATCAATGACGTATTGTTTTCTATTAGAAGCTGTTTAATAAAACAATGCTGATTGTTTGTAATCGTAATCAGTATTTGCATGTAATCACAAGCAAAGAGTCTTCAGGGTGAAGGCATGGGCAGGAACAGGAAGAATAAGGAAAGGTTATTGTTCGTTACCATTTTAATGAGCTAAATACAGACTTCAACAAGACTCTTCATAGTGAAGGGATTGGGAGGAGAATCACAAGCTTCTGTTTAGGCTTGTGCTTGAGATGGACTTTAGCTGGGAAATCTGTTTTTGCTTGTGATTACATGCAAATGCTGTTTACGATTTCAAACAATCAGCATTGTTTTGTTCAACAGCTCCCTAATGCTTCTAAAAACAGATTGCCCAACTAAAGTCCATCTCAAGCACAAGCCTAAACAGAAGCTTGTGATTCTCCTCCCAATCCCTTCACTATGAAGAGTCTTGTTGAAGTCTGTATTTAGCTCATTAAAATGGTAACGAACAATAACCTTTCCTTATTCTTCCTGTTCAACCCTTCACCCTGAAGACTCTTAACAGTGTTTTCCTCCGTTTCTTTCTCCTCCTTTGGGCCCCACACATTTCTTTCCCATGTACAGGCAACAAATAAGGAGGCTGGAGGGCCATACACCCCCTATTTTTTTAGAAGGACCTAATTTGTTCTCACACAAACACACGCATGGACACGTGCACACATACAACGTAGGCAGCGAATAACTTCCATTACCAAATCTGATTTGCATATCCCCCACTTTCAAAATGGTATATCAATCCCAGCATCTTCTTTCCTCCCAAATGTTTCCTGCTTTCCTCCCTTGCTCTGGCCTTGTGTTCACCTCTATTCCAATTCCCTTCCAATCTTTATCCCTCTCTGTTAATCCATCCCTCCCTCCATTCTCACCAGGTGTAGCTTGTCTCCCTCCAGCCAGTGTGTCCATCCTCTTCCCTCCTTCTCTCCTCTCTGAACACACACCAGCTTATCACCCTCCCAGTCCACTGTGGTCTAAAAACAGGGTTAACACACACAGTGGTCTGCAAAAAAACATGAAAGCACACACACAACCATTGCCTTGAACCACTCTGTTTGGCCCGGTCTGAAAACAAGCAACGGGGGTGGTTGTGACAGGAAAACAACAGGTGGTACACTCTCATAGCCACACACACACACACACACACACACACACACACACACACACACACACACACACACACACACACACACACACACACACACACACACACACACACACACACACACACACACACACACAGCTGGCAAAAAGTCTATTCACCCAAACAAAGCAAAGTAGTATGACAAGTACACGTATTCAAAGCCAATTAGAGAGAATTTGTACAAATCTGAACAAGCCATGAAACAGACAAACATAAGGGAAAACATCACCAGATAAAATAAATACATTTAGCCACTGTCTTTACTAACAGCACATGATGAAGAACACACACACACCTGACAGACTCGTCCATCCACAGGTCCCAGGTCCTCGGTGAAGACCTGACCCAGTTTGAAATCCATATCAAAGTCCTTAAAGGTGGTCAATGTGCGGATCTTCATACTGCCCGTGGCCGGGTCGTGGACTATCTGTTTAGTGGGCTTCAACATACACACTATCTTCCGCAGGGCAAAATTAATATCTGACGGAGAGAGAGAGAGGGGGAGAATTAATCAACCAAACATAACACCTTGCCATTCTAGTAATGAGGTAGTGTATCTGAGGCAACATCTCTGACCTACAGCTGTGTCTGTCCTTTTACATGTCCTGTTAATGTTTCCAGATATCACACACGCACAGACAGAGGCACACACACACCCCTGTCTGTGTTCAGGGTCATTTACAGGCTAAGGCGCCATGATGATCCATCACTCGGCTCTGGGAATGGAGACGGCAAGCCTTTCGATGAGTCACTACCCCTCAAATTAATCTCAAAGCAGTAGGCAA